>NC_087352.1:63844788-64469788 GCF_030014295.1 Loxodonta africana
TTGTCCTTTCCTCATATTTGTTGTTGCTGATTTTGTTTCTGCTGAGTCTCTATTTTTCCCTTGTATTTTATTTTGATGAGTAGGATAGTTTGTCTCCTTTGTGGTTACCTTATTATTTACCCCTATTTTTCTAAATTTAAAACTAACTTTTATTTCTTTGTATCGCCATATCTTCCTCTCCATATGGAAGGTGTATGATTACATTTCTTAGTCCCTCTTTATTATTTTAATGTTGTCTTCTTTTATGTAATAACATCGCCGTTACCCTGTGTTGGGATTTTTTTTTTTTTCAATCTTGCTTTGTTTTTTTGGATTTCCCTCTCTGGTTGACTTCTGGTTGCTCTGTCCAGTGTTCTAGTCTTGGGTCAATACCTGATATTATTGATTTTCTAACCAAAGAACTCCCTTTAGTATTTTTTGTAGTTTTAGTTTGGTTTTTACGAATTCCCTCAACTTGTTTTTATCTGGAAGTGTCTTAATTTCACCTTTATATTTAAGAGACAGTTTTGATGGATATACGATTCTTGGCAGGAAATTTTTTTCCTTCAGTTTTTAAATATGTCATCCCATTGCCTTCTTGCCTGCATGGTTTCTGCTAAGTAGTCTGAGCTTATTCTTATTGGCTCTCCTTTGTAGGTGGCTTTTTGTTTATCCCTTGCTGCTCTTACAATTGTCACTTTTGCTTTGGTTTTGGCAAGCTTGATTATAACATGTATTGGTTCCTTTCTTTTAAGATCTACCTTATGTGGAATTCGATGAGCATCTTGGATGGATATCTTCTCATCTTTCACAATATCAGGGAAGTTTTCTGCCAACAAATCTTGTACAATTTTCTCTGTATTTTATCTTATCCCTCCCTGTTTTGGTACTGCAACCACTCGTAGGTTATTTCTCTTGATAGAGTCCCACATGGTTCTTAATGTTTCTTCATTTTTTAAAATTCTTTTATCTGATTTTTCTTCAAATATATTAGTGCCAAGTGATTTATCTTTGAATTCAGAAATTCTAGCTTCTACTTGCTCAATTCTGCTCCTCTGACTTTCTATTGAGTTTGTCTAATTCTGTAATTTTATTGTTAATCTTCCAAATTTCTGATTGCTAGAAACTAGGTTTTTGATCACATTATTGAGATTGTAGATCAAACATCTCTGTAAATCTAGACTTGCCAATTACATCAGTCAGGATGGTTCTCTGTTTCTGTCTTTTAGTTTATTTTATTTTGTTATTATTGTTGAGTATATAACTCTAAAAACATACAATGCAAGTTTCTACTTTAGTATATTTCAGTGACAAAAGTGTTACTATTAACAGTATTAGTGTTAGTACTAATAGTAATCTTAGGTAGTGCCTACAAGAAATGTTCTAAGTGCTTTCCATGCATTAACTCATTTAATCTTCTTGAAGAAAAAGAAGAAATCTATGAGGTCATTTCTATTAATGTTTTATAAACAAGGATCATGAAGTTACAGGGAAGTCCACACCATCAGTATGTGAAGAAGCAGGATCTGAACTCAGAAGTTTGGTTCTGAAGTCCATGTTCTTGACCACTAAAATTCACCACCTTTTGAGGGTGACCCCAGAACATTTGAAGTTTATTGAACTATTTACAATGTGCTAGGAACTATTCTAAGTGATATATATATATATAAACAAACCTGTTGCTGTTGAGTCAATTCTGACTCATAGAGACCCTACAGGATAGAGTAGAACTGCCCCATAGAGCTTCCAAGGAGTACCTGATGGATTTGATCTGCCAACCTTTTGGTTAGCAGCTGCAGTTCTTAACCACTATGCCACCAGGGTTTCCTTACATATATGTGTGATATACTTCTCTTAAGAGTCATATGAATTAGGAAACCCCGCTAGATTGTGCTGAATTGGCTTGCAAACACTGTATGGGTTGATCCAACTTTTTAAGTCCTCAGCAATTGAAGCCTTTATTTATTTTTCACATTTTAAATTGAATTGAACCTGTTGCATGAAATTCATTCTCTATTTTCCATACATACCATGGCCTTAACATGGATATGTGGGCCCTATAAGAAGAGCAGAAGTTGTGTTTTCAGAAACTCCTTCCAGAAGTTTTGTTCTGAATGACCTCAGCTAAGTCACCATGCTCCTCCTGGACTCTTCCTTTTCATGAGCACTAAAGAGCAACCATGCTCATCTCACCAGTTTGTTTCAGGAACCACATGCACATCACATATGCAGGAATTCTTTGAGCTTTGTAACGTGCCATATAAAGCTTGTCTGTCCTGGCTCCCTTGGCACCTGCCTGCCTGTGTGCCATCCTCTCTCCTAGGCTTCCTCCTGCCAGACCTTGCTGGTCCAAGTCCTTCTCAGGAGCGGACCTTGCTCAGAACATTTCTTGGCTTTTTGACTTCTATAAACAGAGCCACATAGCCTCTGAACTTCCCCCTGGGTAATTTAATTGTTCTTAACAAGACATCACATTAATGTATCCGTGTTAAGGTATTAAGAGCTAAAGTTTAACAGTTAAAGGACAGAAATTTAATAGCAATCGTCTCTAGAGAAGGAATCAGGGTTAGTTATAGTTTTAAAATTCTCTGCATTGTAGCTTTTTTAATTAACCTATATTAATTTTTACAACTTGATTTAAAAATATTTTCTTTATACAGGTGGTGTAAGGATGCTAACTAGTTCCTGATGGCAGTTCTAGTTGCCCACTTACAACTACATGTGGACCCTGAAAGCCACTTACTTGCATGATGTGACCTTCATCCTTAGTAACTGTAACTTTAATCAGCACGTGGGTCCCTGACCCAAGAATAGCCAAATAGATTATTTCTGTAGGAATTTTGGAATTGGAACCGAGAGGGCAGGGATTTTCATTTTCTTTGACCGGCTGGAGAGGACATATGTGCATTTGGGAAGCTGTAGGTGGGGCACTTGCAACCCAACATATGGATCAGAAGAACAGGTAAAAAGAATATTAGGAGATGGGTGGAGAGGAGGCAAGGAGAGAGAGAGGAGAATGAAGCCCCATCTAGAGAAGGACATATATGGGACGTGAAGAAGAGATTTGGGGAGGTTCTGATCTCCTGATTTCAGTCCGTTCCAGCCCTTTGAATCAGTGTGATATTCTCTATGATAAATGACTCTTTCCTTCTTCAGCCAACCCAAGTCAGTTCCTTATACAGATATACCTCTTTCTGTTGTGTTTTGCTTTACTGCACTTCACAGATATTGTGTTTTCTACAAATTAAAGCTTTGTGACAACCCTGCACTGAGCAAGTCTGTGGTCACTATTTTTCCAACACCACACGCTTACTTGTGCCTCTATGACACATTTTAGTAATTCTCACAATATTTCAAACCTTTTCATTATTACTACATCTGTTATGGTGATCTGTGATTAGTGACCCTTGATGTTACTGTTGTAATTGTTTTTGGGTGCTACAAACTTTGCCCATATAAAATGGCGAACTTAATTGATAAATATTGCGTGTCTTCTGACTGCTCCATGGACCAGCCATTCTCCTATCTCTCTTCCTCTTCTTGGGCCTCTATATTTCCTGAGACAAGAC
Source organism: Loxodonta africana (assembly GCF_030014295.1). Classification (NCBI taxonomy): domain Eukaryota; kingdom Metazoa; phylum Chordata; class Mammalia; order Proboscidea; family Elephantidae; genus Loxodonta; species Loxodonta africana. Next base: position 63,848,337 of record NC_087352.1, read on the forward strand.
AATATTGAAATCAGGGGCCAATTAATAACCCTACAATAGTCTTTAAGCATTCAAATGAGAGAAAGAGTTGCATAGCTCTCACTTTAAATCAAAAGCTAGAAATGATTGAGCTTAGTGAGGAAGGCATGTCAAAAATTGAGATAGGCTGATCTAGGCCTCTTGTGCCAAACAGTTAGCCAAATTGTAAATATGAAAGAAAAATTCTTGAAGGAAATTAATAGCGCTATTTCAGTGAACACATGAGTGATAAGAAAGTGAAACAGCCTTATTGCTGATATGGAGAAAGTTTTAGTGGTCTGGATAGAAGATCAAAGAAGCCACAACATTCCCTCGCCAAAGCCTAATCCAGAGCAAGGCCCTAACTCTCTTCAATTCTGTGAAGGCTGAGAGAGGTGAGAAAGCTGCAGAAGAAAAGTCTGCAGCTAGCAGAGGTTGGTTCATAAGGTTTAAGGAAAGAAGCCATCTCCATTAACATAACAGTGCAAAGTAAAGCAGCAAGTGATGATGTAGAAGCTTCAACAAGTTATCCAAAGCTCTAGCCAAGATATTGATGAAGGGGCTACAATAAACAGCAGATTTTTGGTGTAGACAAAACAGCCTTATATTGGAAGAGGATACCTTCTAGGACTTTGATAGCTAGAGAGGAGAAGTCAATGCCTGGTGTTATCAACTGAATTGTGTATCCTCAAGAAGTGTATCAACTTGGCCAGGCCATGATTCCCAGTATTGTGTGGTTGTCAATCATATTGTGATCTGATATGAGTATCCTGTGTGTTGTAAATCCTAACCTCTATAATGTTAATGAGGCAGGATTAGAGGCAGTTATGTTAATGAGGCAGGGCTCAACCTACAGGATTAGGTTATATCTTGAGTCAATCTCTTTTGAGATATAAAAGAGAGAAGTAAGCAGAGGCAGTGGGACCTCATTATCACCAAGCAAACAGGAGGGAAGCGTGTCTTTTGGACCCAGAGTCCCTGCACTGAGAAGCTCCTAGACCAGAGAAAGATTGATGACAAAGACCTTCCCCCAGAGCCACAAGAGAGAGAAGTTCTGGAGCTGGTGCTCCGAATTTGGAATTATAGCCTCCTAGACTGTGAGAGAATAAATTTCTCTTGTTAAAGCCATTCACTTGGGGAATTTCTGTTATAGCAGCACTAGATAATGAAGACCACCTGGCTTCAAAGATTCAGATTCAAAGGACAAGCTGACTGTCTTGTTAGGGGCTAATGCAGCTGGTGACTTTAAGTTGAAGCCAATGTTCTTTTACCATTCCAAAAATCCTAGTGCCCTAAAGAATTCTGCTAAATCTACTCTGCCTGTGCTCTATAAATGGAACAACAATGCCTGGATGACAGCACGTCTGTTTACAACAGGGCTTACTGAATATTTTAAGCCCACTGTTGAGAACTACCACTTAGAAAAAAAAAAAAAAGATTTCTTTCAAAATATTACTGTTCATTGACAATGCACCTGTTCACCCAAGAGTTCTGATGAAGACATATGAGGAGAGACTAATGTTGTTTTCATGCCTGCTGAAAACACATCTATTCTGCAGCCCATGGAGCAAGGAGTAATTTCAACTTTCAGGTCTTATTATTTAAGAAATGCATTTTGTAAAGCTGTACCTGCCATGGAAACCCTGGCTGTGTAGTGGTTAAGTGCTATAGCTGCTAACCAAAAGGTCGGCAGTTCGAATCCACCAGGCGCTCCTTGGAAACTCTATGGGGCAGTTCTACTCTGTTGCAATGAGTTGGAATCAAATTGATGGAAATAGGTATAGCTGCCATAGGTGGTGATTCCTGTGATGCATCTGGGCAAAGTAAATTGAAAGCTTTCTGGAAAGGCTGCACCATTCCAGATGCCATTAAGAACATTCATGATTCACGGAAGGAGGTCAAAATATCAACATTAACAGGAGTTTGGAAGAAAATGATTCCAACCCTCATGGATGACTTTGAGGAGTTCAAGACCTCAGTGGAGGAAGTAACTGCCGATGTGGTAGAAATACTAAGATAATTAGAATTTGAAGGAGGACCTGAAGATGTGACTGGATTGTTGTAATTTCATGATAAGACTTAAACAGCTGAAGAGTTGCTTCTTATGGATGAACAAAGAAAGTGATTTTGTGAGATGGAATCCAATCTATTCCTGGTGAATATCATGTGAACATTGTTGAAATGACAACAAAGGATTTAGAATATTACATAAGCTTAGTCGGCAAAGCAGTGGCAGAGTTTGAGAGGGTTGGCTACAATTTGGAGGGAAGTTTACTGTGGGTGCAATGCTATCATACAGCATCGCATGCTAGAGAGATGATTTGTGAAAGGAGGAGTCAATTGATGTGGCAAACGCCATCGTTGTCTTATTTTAAGAAATTGCCGCAGACACCCCAACCTTCAGCAACCACCACCCTGATCAGTCAGCGGCCATCAACATCAAGGCAAGACCCTCCACCAGCAAAAAGATTATGACTTATTGAAGGCTTAGACGATGGTTAGCATTTTTTACCGATATTTTTTAAATTAAAGTATGTAATTTTTTAGGTGTAATACTATTGCAGACTTAATATACTACAGTATAGTGTAAACATAACTTTTTTATGCACTGGGAAACCAAAAAATTCATGTGACTTGCTTTATTCAAGTGGTCTGGAACCAAACCTACAATATCTCTGAGGGATGCCTGTATATGCAAACAAAAGAATTTCAAATGAAGACCCATTATTTTATTTTATAATAACGTTCATGGTGGATGATGTGTTGTCATGCATAAAATCACTAAGAGTAGTTTCTTTCTGACAGAGAACTACTAAGAATGACACTTCTTAACCCATAGAAATGAACCAATATGGTTGATAATTGCAGGTGCCATTTCAGGATAGTAAGGAAGATGTTTTATGGATTGAGGGACCTTTGACTACCCCCCTCAGATTTCATAGTTTATAGTATGCTTTAAGGCAATAACACTAATGCCACACCTGGGCAATAATTAATCTCATGAGTCACACCTCCTGTTCTTCCTATCATGAAAACACATGTTAATCTTTAAACTTCATTGCCCGAAACATCAACAAGGCCAGCCACAATGCCTCTGGTTACCTTGGTAACTGCAGAGAGAATTGACATCTCTCATCCATTCTCTTACTTGACTGTCAGCCCCTGCAGGCACCAGTGGATGTTGCAGTGGTTGGGTCCAAGCTGATTAAATATTTTCAGTCTGGAGAAGTAAAGACAAAGATATTTCAGAGAGTGGCATCTAAAGATTACCTGATGTTAGAGCTGTGACATGAGAACAAATTATAATTCGTGTTTGCTGCAGACATCAATTAAATGGATCTTGTCTTACATGTTTAATGTGACTTATCAGATGTTCATGCTTTAACTTCAATTGAAAAAATATATTGTGTGATTTGAACACACCTTTACAAATTCAAAAAACTGTGAAAACCTTTATTTTTTATGAAAGAACTTTAAACCTTTCCAGGCTACTGTATTTCTTGGATGAGGTCGAAAATTAAAGAATTTAATAATTCTTTAATAAGGTTGTCACAAAGCAAGAGATATCATACTGAGTCATCTCTCTGCAGCCCTTAGGAGTCAGTGAGGCCAGGTCAGTGAGGTCCCATCACGTCATTTAAACATATACGTCACTATCTCAATTACCTTCTTTCAACAAAGCCAGAAGGTTTGCTTTTAACACAAGACCAAAATAATCTGGAAATAATCTCACGGCCATAATATCCTTCCACTGGAAATCCACTTGTTATTTGAATAGTACAGACTCGCTAAGTCAACATGAATTTATTAAAAACAAGGTGTCCAGGACTAGAATAGAGATTGTCATTACACTAGATACTTTAATAACCATTCCTTAATTTATCATAAAAAGTCAGGCCATGTAGTCGTTGTGATGACTTATGTTTGAGCAGTGCTGGGACCATAAGGCCAACTGAACTGGTCAACTAACAATGTGAGGGTTGGGAGGCACGGCGGATTAATCCTGTTACAGAGGTTGCCGTAGTAAAGACAGCCAGGTGGCCTGAGTTGCAGTGTCCTGTTGTACCAAGGTAAAGTGCAGGCAAAGTCATTATCAGATGTAGGAAGGAAGACAGGGCTAAGAGAAGAGTAGAATGGCTGAATCCAGCAATATAACACAGAGGAATTCTAGACAGCAATAGGGCAAAGCCAAGTAGGCACTATAGTGCCACAGTTCTAAGTTTTTTTTTTTTTTTTTTGTCTTTAACTTGGGATTCAGAAAGAATCTTGAAAACACTCCCTTACATACTCAAAATTGTTGGGAGGGACTCCTGGGTTCCTGTTTATTAGGCTGGCGTTCAAGACAGGGTCAAGTAGTAAAGCTTAACAGTACTATTAAGCAAGGTGAATGGAGAGTTTACAGGAAAATTGCCAATGTAAAACTCCCTAAAGTAGGCCAAGAATATATTTGTGTGGGTTTGTATGACTTTGTGTGTGGGTGATGCAGGTATAGAAATGGGGAATATAGTTGCTCCAAGGTCATACCTGTACAACTGAGTGTGTAAAGTAATCTCAACAGAGATTGGTGGGGATGATCTGATTAACTTACCAACCTTTCTGTGTTTGTCTCAGAACCCAGAATGGTCTTAATTCAGAGAAAGTTCAGGGGATTCAACTGACACTGTGCCCTGGGGATGAGTTATCATTCAGCCATGTGTTGTAAGACCTGGAATTTCCTGTGCTGCCTTGATATCTTTGGGCATCCTGGGGTTCCAAAGGCCTAACTGTGAGTTTCTCTGCTCTCATCAGATACGCCCCCACCCAGCAGGAAAGTCTTCCCAACTAGTTAGTTCCTATATCAACCAAAGAATCTGCACTTCCCCTGGTACTTAATGTAACAGGTTTGATTTCTTTACCAGCCCATGATATTATTCAAACAAGCCAATCACATTCTTCCCAGAACCCAAGAGTAGGAATCCCTCCCTCACCAAGAGGAAGTGGATAAAACAAGTTGGGAATATAAGTGTAACATATATGAATAATATGGATAAGTAAGTTACTTCATTAAATGTGTTTGATACTTAGTGTCTGTGCAAGAAGAATGTTGAGGAAAGATAGGTGAGTATTAGCCAATAAATCTGAGAAGGGTACGTGGATGAGGGTCGTGGCATCTAAGAGATATAAAGGGTTCACCTCGGGTGCAAAGAGTGAGTAAAGTCAGGTCAGAAAAGCTGCTACCTAGACTAAAAAATGAATAAAGAACTTGGTTAATGCTGGGCATGAATGCTTTTGAGGATTAGCATAATGAAGTCCAAAAGGTGGATGAACAGCACTGTTGATAAGGACAGACCATGATGTATGGTCTCGGACAGTTCAAGGGAGCTTTGGTACATCCCCACGTGGTCAGGGAGGAGGGGACATGGTGGAGAGTGTGATTTAGGAAGACAAGTGTGACTGTGGGCTGCAGGTTGATCAGAATAGATGCGAAACCAGAGAGGCAATCAATACAAAAAAAAAAAAAAGGAAATCTGGATAAATGTATAAGGGAAACATGGGCCTCATGTGGTAGAAGAATCCAGTGACATCTTGATTCAGTGTGCTAGATCAGAACAAAATGAAACCACAGCAAAAGTCTGATTTCTAGTGATATCACAGTGATATTTCTAAGGTGTTAGCTAGATAAAATGTTTCGTATGTTTATTTTTCTATCCAATGTAAGAGACCTAACTGGCTGTCGCTTCTAAACTAACTTCTTACTCATATTCCCAGACAATCTCTGGAGAAATAAAATTTTCCTCACGTATTTCTCGTTATAGAAAACTAATTAGAGTTCTAATTAGTATATAAATGGTTTTCAAAATAATCTTCTTTGTAATACAAAATAATTTACTTTTTCAATTAAATTTTGTGTATAACAAAATATTAGATTGATTAGATTTCTTGGATATTATGGCTGAGTCCCTATTTTATATTTCCCCATGGGAAGCAAGGGAAAGAAAAAAGAAAGAGTGGATAATAGAGTTGGGTCTCGTTTTTTTTTTTTTCGTCTGTATACTTCGGTGAATGTGGCTATTTGTCCCTTCTTCTCCGAGGTCTTTACTTGGTCTTTTCTCCTTCTCCTCCTTTTTAAAAATGCATTTATCTGTTTTTATTTTTTGAGAGTGTTTGTGTATAAATGAGTGTTCTAACTGGAGAGGGTAAAGAAAAGAATGACCATATAGTCCCAGGAGAAAAGCCTACAAAAGAAATCCAAAAACTTTAGCTAAATCAGATATGGTTTCTAAAGTTGAAGGTCAGAATTATGGAAAATATTGAGAATGAAGAGGAATTATTCTGACAGGTTAAATAAACACTGGACAATGCAGGTCCTTGCCAGCCACCTTAGGGAGTATTGCCTTTATGCTAAGAGCAATGAGAAGTCATTAGATGATTGTAAGTGAGGACGCAACATGATCAGTCGGGTTTGCGGTGGAAAAGATCATTCTGTGTATAACGTAAAGAACAGATTAAATGTGGTCAGAGTGGATGAAAACCAAAACACCAAACCCACTGCTGTTGAGTCGATTCTGACTCATAGCGACCCTATAGGACAGAGTAGAACTGCCCCTTAGTTTTCAAGGAGCGCCTGGAGGATTTGAACTGCCGACCTCTTGGTTAACAGCTGTAGCACTTGACCACTACCCCACCAGGGTGGATGAGAATATAAATATTCATGCATCAATTCCTTTCGATAACTGTTCCTTTAGCAAATATTGTTAGAGCACCTGCCATGTGCTAGGGATACAGATCATATGTTTTTAATTTTGATGGAGTCCAAGGTTAACAATTTGTTCTATTATGGATCATGATCTTGATGTTTTATCTAAGAACTTAGCCTAGCTTCAGGTCATAAAAATTTTCTCCTGTGTTTTCTTCTAAAGGTTTTATGGTTTTATGTCTTACATTTATGTCTATGATTCATTTTGAGCTAATTTATATATAGGATGGATATAGGTCAAGGTTTGTTTATCTTGCTTGTTTGTTTTTGCCTAAGGATGCCCAATTTTCACAATACCATTTAATGAAAAGATTATACTTTCTCCATGACTTACCTTTGCACGTTTGTTAAAAATCATTTGGGCATATATGTGTGGGTCTATTTCTAAACTCTTTAACATGTTCCATTGTTATAGGTGTCTATTCTCTCACCAACACTACACGTCTTAATTACTATGTCTTTATGAAATATTATAGTAAGTCTTAAAATCTTATTTTGTGTCTTAAATGGAAAACACTGGGGGTACATTAACATGTATAATTCTTCCATTTTATATTCTCTCATCTGATTTTTCTATCAGAGTCATAATAAATGCCTCATAGAAGGAGTTAAAAATTTTTCATCTCTCTCTCTTTTTTGCTTTCCTGGAATATTTTGGATAAGTTTGAGTGATCCAGTCCTTGAAGGTTTAAATTATTATTTTTTTTTTTGAGGGGGGAGGAAATTTTGAACTGCTGATTCAATATCTCTGGTAGTTATAGATGTATAGAACTATATCCCACAGATGTAGTAGATATGATTCATGAGTTAGAATTGACTCGATGGTACCTAACAACAACAACAACATAGAATTATCAAGAGTCTTGGTGGTATAATGGTTAAAGCCCTTGTCTGCTAACCTTTAGGTCATTGATTTGAACCCACTAGCCACTCTGTGGGAGAAAGATGTGGTAGTCTGCTTCCGTAAAGATTTACAGCCTTGGAAACCCCATGGAACAGGTTGATATGAGTCAGAATTGACTCTATGGCAGTGGATTTGTTTTGTTTTGGTTTATAGAACTATATGACTATAGACATTTATGCTGTCTTCTTTGCCTTGGGTAATTTTGGTAAGTGTCGTATATATATGCACACACATATATATAGGAATTTGTCGATTTTGTCTAAGTTTACAAATTTATTGTCATAAAAATAATTGAAAAAATTCTCTATCCTTAATCTCTTCTATATTCATAACTATGTACTGTTTTCCAATCATATTTATTTTTTTCTTGATCAATCTCATCAGAGTTAGTCTGTTTTATTAACTTCCCAAAAACAGCTTTTGAATTTTTTTTATTCTACTTTTTTCTTAACATTTGATAATTCTTGCTATTTAAAAAAAAAATGTATTTCTTCTACTTTTGGGGAGATTTATTTTCCTGTTATTTTTCAGCTCCTTAAGTTGGGTCCTTGTTAATTTTAAGCTTTACTTGTTTTCTATTGTAAGAATTTGTGCGATAGATTTCCTCTAGGTCTGCATTCACAAATTTTGGAACTTAGTATTTTTATTGTCATTGTATTTCAAGTATTTTTAAATTTATATAATGGTATTTTCTTTGGCCATAAAATTATATTATTCCTAAATGTATGTCAACTTGACAGACTTCTATACATGAAGCATGGAAAGAAACAGATAATTGCAATTAGTTCATGACCATATGATAAAGTGTGATAGATTCTTATGTCTTTGTATACATTTTTTAAACAATGCAGATTTCTCTGAGAATTGTCCTTATAAGTTTCCTTTCAAAATGGCCTAATACAGACAGCATGACAATGACAAAGAAATTGAAATGTTGATCATTCTCACTTTCTGGGCTTTTCAATACACTGTAATTCCCAGATGTTGACTATAATTAACTATCACCACTTAGCATCTCTCAAAGAATCAGTGGGTTTCCTTTTTCTCCATTTCCATTCTCAGTTATGTCTGAAACGAGGTCACTAGCTATGATAAGGACAAAAGTCCAGTTGCTAATATAGGACAAATTTTAAGGTTATTTATTTACTTATTATTGTTGTTGTATTCTTCTGAGTAGAAATATCACTAAAAATACATATAATGAAAGTTGATAATGATGTCCCATTGATGATCTCTTCAATAAATGAATAAGAATTTGCAGAAACATGTTTACTTGCCTCCATGAACCAGAAGAAATAGATGAGGCCTGGCTCCCTTTATTGAATGTTTTGATCAAGGACCCAATAGATGGGTCCTGATTGAAAGGGATAAAATTGAGGAACAGAAATTCATATTGAAACCACACTTACTAGAACCACTGAGATTGGGTGGACTCCTAAGTCTGTTGCCTGAAAATAATCTTTAAATCTTGAACCAAAACTATCCCATGAAGCCATTGTTAAACTAAATAACAGTTTAGCTCAGTCAACAAAGAATATTTGCCTTGAGCCTTGCACTCTTATTAAAAAATATATATATGTATATATGAGTTCAAACTGACAAAGGTTAATCTAAAGCACAGATAAGAACTTGCAGGGGCAGAGTCTAAATTAATGGTGATGTAACAATGTGGGCAGACATAGTGAGAATGGTGACATATTGTGAAGGATATAACCAATGTCATTGAACTGTATATGTAGAAACTGTGAATGGATATATGTTTGGTTGTATATATTGTCACCAAAAAAAAAAAAAAACTACGGGGAAAGGTAATACTCAAGAAATACATAATATTCCTGGACTTTGTTAACCACAAAGTATTCAAAATAGTGTTTGGCTGATATCTGAGCATTGTTCTAGTGACTGTTTAAATCTAATTTCCAGAGTTAGTCTTTCTGCTCAAAGAATGTATCTCTTGTATCCTAAGAAGAAAATTGTGTAAAAACACTTAAAATCAGGTGATCAAATATTTAGTTACTCAACCAGTTCCTTTGTCTGAACAGCTTCAGTAATCATTTTAATGGCTATACCTGTAAATTCATTGACGACTAAATTAATCTGATTACCCAGTTAACCAGTAAGTATTTTAAGTAACTTCTATGAGTTTCAAACTATCCCAAGTGCCATGGAGTATTCAAGATACATAAGAGGCAGCTTCTCTCCACATGGAGATAAAATACACATGAGAAAAATTAAGGAAAAAAAAGAATAAAATAAAATACTGGATGTCGTATATAATTAGAGAAAATAAACAGCTTATAAAATCCACCAATTATTCACTTAGCACCTACTTTGTACCAGGTATTCATTAAAAAAAAAAAAAAATTAAGAACTAATATGCTTAAAAGGCACTGTGAATACAATTACAAGTAAGAAAGAACCTCTTGTAAATAGCTGACAGTGAAATGAAAATAATCATAACAAACAAGTAAACACTTAATGATGAGGTAACTGGTACACCATGTGAATAAATAACAGAGTGCTTATGGCTGAGTGTTGGAGGACACATAACCTGGTCTTTGCAGACCAGGAGAAGTTGAGAACCAAGGTGAAAATCAGGGATAACCTATACCCAAAAGACAAGAGAAAGAATGATACATTTGAAAAAATTGCAACTAGTACAAATAGTAGAAGATGGCTGGAAAAATGACCAAGAAATGAGGCTAATAAAATATATCAGAAGGAAAAGAGAGAAAGGAGCAGAAGAAATATTCAAAGTAATAATGGCTAAGAATTTTCCAAAAGTAATTACAGATGTAAAAGCATGATCAAGGACACTCAGAGAGTGCCAAGCCAGAAAAATACAAAAAGCCTATCCCTAAGTGGTAGCCCTGGTGGCACAGTGGTTAAGAGCTCAGCTGTTAACCAAAAGGTCAGCAGTTCAAATCTACCCACTGCTCCTTAGAAACCGTTTGGGGCAGTTCTACTCTGTCCTATAAAGCCAGTATGAGTGGACACAAAGAAGCGTACAACATAAAGAATGGGCCTTAAAGTAAACTATGGACTTTACATAATAATAATGTATCAATATTGGTTTATTAATTGTAACTAATATACCACACTAATGCAAGATGTTATTAATAGGGGAAACTGTGTGAGAGAACTTTCTAGACTATCTAGAGTCCCCGGGTGGTACAAACTGTTAATGCGTTTGGCTGCAAACCCAGAGGTAACTTGGAAGAAAGGCCTGGCAATCTACATCCAAAATATCAGCCATTGAAAACCCTATGGAGCACAGTTCTACTCTGACACACGTTGCTTTGACATGAGTCACAGTCGACTTGATGACAGCTAGGATTTTTTTCTAGACTGTCCGCTCAATTTTTCTATAAATTAATATAAATGAATGAATGAATAAATGAATGAATACAATATTATTAATCTAAAAAACAAAACAAAACAAAAGCTTCCAGTGTCTTCTCATCCCCCTTGCCCCCATTTCTTTGCCACATTGGCTTTCTATTTCACCAGGGAAAGGACAAAGCTGTTCTTGTTTTGGATTGTTTGCACTTGCTGTCCCTTCTTAGAACACTATTCCCAGGTTTTTATGTGGCTGTCTAAACCCAAAAAACCAAACCTGTTGCCATCGAGTCAATTCCGACTCACAGTGATCCTGTAGGACAGAGTAGACCACTCCCATAGAGTTTCCAAGGAGTGGCTGGTGGATTCAAACTGTCGACCTTTTGGTTAGCAGCTGTAACTCTTAATACTTGGCTGCCTACTTCTTATTATTTCTCAGTTCATCTCTCTCTTGATCTTTGATAAAGTTGCCGTATTACTCTGTGTCTTGTTTTATTTGCTTCCTACCACTTATCAATATCTGAATTCATTAATTATTAGAGGGTATAAATAAAAAAACTAAGGTGAGTTTTATTGTGTTCCGCATTCCGAATGTCATTTGCTTGAGGACAGGCGTTTTATCTTTTATTTGCTGCTATATATCCATTCCTTAGAACAGTGCTCAGTACATCAATGGTATGCAATAAAAATTTGTTTACTGGCTGTGTTAATTTTGAATGTAATAAAATTCCACTAATACTGTCATTCTTATAGAATCATATGTTATTATGATCTAAAATATGGAAACTCTGATATCAATTAGAACAAAAATTATTATTTGCAGCTGAGTAAGCTGAAATTTTGAGATGTAAACTAATAAGAGAAAAAGCTGGGTCTAGAATCTAGGCCAGCTGGATGTTATTCTAGTTTGTCTTTTTTGTGAGGGAGGGGGGTGTTATTTTCCTTTTTCTACAGGTCAATATGAATAGCGGCAGAGATAAAGAATTTTCTATTTAGTCGTGAATTACTTAGATAACCTTGTATGTGTTTGTGTCCAGGATGTGTGCAGAACACATAAGAAGTTTTTTGTTCTTGTTGTTGTTATTGTTGAGAATATACATGGGAGAATATACACCAATACAACAATTTCTACATGTATAGTTTGGTGACATTGACTAGAGACATAAGAAGTTTGAGATATAAACACTGCCCTCAAGGAGGTTAGTATCTAGATGAAATGATACACTTTTATTTTTCCTTTTGTCCTTTACGTGAGATGAGTTTTAAAAAATTTCCAGTGTCTAAGCATGACTAAAGAAGATAGCTACCAACTCTGCAAATATGAAGGGCTGAGGTTCATAGAATTTGATTACAAGGTAAAAGAAGGTAGATGAGAGTGGGACCATTCTGGAGTTCTCAATGGAGGAAGAAAAGTATTTCAACGAAGAGAAGAAAATGGCAAAAAAAAAAAAAAAAAGAAGACAACTGCTGAGGGGTAGAACAGAGCAAAGTGTTCTACGGCAGCAATATTGTGAATTCAGTTTGTTTTCAGGTCAAATTGGGAAACAAAATATAATCCTGACCCATCCGTGTGTTTCACCTAGAAAATCCTAGAGTGGAACATAAAATGAGTGGATGAGAACTAATGTTGAGCAGAAGCAGATGCACCGTCCTAACTTTGGGATTTTCAGGGAAGGATCTAAATCAATTGGACTTCAGAAAAATACTGTCATTGTTAAGAGAAGGGATTAAAACAAGGATAAGAGAGTAAATTAGGAAGAAGCAAAAGGATGAGGAAAATCGTGCATGAGTTTTAATTAGATGTAGGAATCGTTAGGAGAAATGAAAAATAAACCACCTTTCACCCCTGAAGTATGTGCAGGAAGGTGGTGGGGTCACATGGCCCTACAGTACAACCACATTGTAGGACAGTAGATGGGGTTTCATTCAACTACAGGAATCGAAAGGAAGCAAGGTGAGCAGAATGAGGCACAAAAAATCACAGAATTAAAAGAGAGAGAGAGAGAGAAAAAAAAAAAAAAAAGAGGAGGAGAGAAAAAAGAAGAAAAGAAACCCAAAGAAGTTGACAGTATAAACAGCACAGGAAACATGAGTTGAATTTCCGTTATCTGGTATAAAATGTTAGCTGGTGTGTGCTGAATCCTTTTAGGATCCCAACATTATCAGTTACCTTTTAGACAATTATATAGACGGCTGCTTTATTTTCCAAATCCAATAATGAAGTGCAAAAGCCTTCAAAGCCCAGAAATAAATACCTCTGTGCTTTCTCAAGAATTACTTCAACTGGCAAATAACTATAACTGCATCATTACCATTTAATGTTTCGGGCAGCTCCGATGGTACCTGGAAGATAATAAAGAGGTGTCAGTATTATTCATATCTTTTAATTGTGCCTATTAGGATTTCTTTTGTTACCCTGTGGGCAGAATTGTAACACTTGGCTAGGCATACAGTAGATAAAGGAGACATAACAGTCCAGACTAAAGTACTCTCCCAAGTACCCATTACACTGGATAGCTATGAGCAACAATATAACTTTGCAATAAAACCTATTTACTGCTAAAAATTAAAATTGCTTTTAACAGCTTTATAGCAAACAATTAAAATAATTATATCAAGCTGCAGCTGCTGTTCTGGTACTTCTGGCTAAAAAATAAAGTAAAAGGGAAAGAAAACAAAAGAAGTAAAGTAAAAGGGAATGAAAAACAGAAGAAAATGTAAATCACAACAGCAAATGCAAGAAACCTGTGAAACTGGAGAACCTGGGCTCTAGCATTGGCCCCTTTCTTCTAAAAAAAAAAAAAAACAATAATTTTTTTTTTTTCTTCTAAAGTGAGCGACTTCATAGAGTTGTAGGGACCTTCTTACATGAACTTTCATGTACATAAGTGTTGATTAAAATAATTAATCACTCTATAAGGCATCAGGTTGGATGTTTGGTTTTCATGAGTGTGAGAAATACCTTTTTACCGAATCCCAAGGCAATCTCTTCCCTTTGAATTAGCACACCTGGCAACAAGCCAGACCTCCCCTTACCATGGTAAATAAAATCATTTCAGAGAAATCCGGACGACTGGAAATCTCACCTTTCCCATCATTTTCATTTGACCATATACTTTTGTGGATTTTTTTTCTGGCAAACAATCTTCTTTTCTGATAACTCAGTAAAAAATTGGAAGTAACTTCTGTGTGCCCAGGATTGTGTGAAGTCCTGTAAGACAAAAGAAGGCAAGATATGCATGAAAAGCACACAAAAGTAAAAACACGAGACCCAGTTCTTCCACTCTTCCTCCATTTTTAATAGCACACATGGTTGAATAACCTGAGACTCAGAGAAGACAAGACTGACTCAAAATCAAATACAACTCCCAAACTACTACTAGTAGCTGGTCCTACGCTCCACCATCATTTATTTATTCGTTACACATATTCCAAGCATCTGTTATACGCTAGCATTCTGTTACTCCTGTAGAATAAACAAGTGAATAGGACACAACCCCTGACCTTGAGAAGCCCACTGTATGGCATGGCAAAGGCTGAGACCCATAGAAGTTATTGCAATATTTTTAGTCCTCAAGATATGAACAAGATATATAGTGTTTCCCTTAATTACATCAGGTAAGTAATTTTTCTTCCCAAACTATATAATTTAAAACCATGTTCCTTACCTGTAAAGATGAATAGTAGCATGCATTTTGAATTCTGGGAAATTATAATAATGGATGTCATTTATTGTGTCTGCTATGTTTTAGTATTAATTTGTATTACAAGAAAATTATTTACAGGGATGGGAAGACAGATTAGGTAATGGATAAGAGTTCAAACGCTAGAGTCAGCCCCCGCCCTGGGTTTTGAATCTTGCCTCTGCTACGCTATGACTGTGTGACCTTAAACAAATCAGTTTCCTTACTTAAAAAGCATAAAGAGTATTCATATTTACCTCATAGCTTTGTTGTGAAGATTAAATTAGTTAGTACTTCTGCAGTGTCTGGCTTGGAGTAAACACTCCATGAGTGTTATCTCTATTATTTCCTCTCTTGAGCCATCAGCAAGCCTATGAAATAAGGGGTATCATTCCCATTTTACGGGTATGATAATTGTGGCTCAGAGAGATAAGGTACTTTGTCTTAAATGTTCTGTGAGTGGGTCTAAGAGCAGAAATTCAAACGTAATTTTATCTAACTCTAAAGATATGGTAGTAAGCCTGAGTTCCTCTAACTTCTCATGCCATCCTCTCTAATCTCACTTTATATACCCATCCAAGTTCTACCATGACCCATCCTCCCTTGGTTCTTTAATTATTTCTCTAAGTGTCCAGTGTAATGCCAGTCACTTTCTACAGTGTCTGTATTTCGATGAAGCGATTTTTTTTAAATTTCAATCACCTCCCCCGAAAAAGTCAATTGCCTTCATATTTTGAAGCAGTTTGCCAGACCTTTCTTCCAAGGTACCTCTGGGTAGTTCAGACTGCCAGCCTATCAGTTAGTAGTTGAGTGCTTAACAACTTGTACCACCCAGGGATGCTAGCTTCAATATGTTGTTGTTGTGAGGTGCTGTTGAGTCAGTTCCAACTCATAACCAAAACCAAAACCAAACCCAGTGCTGTCGAGTCAATTCTGACTCATAGCGACCCTATAGGACAGAGTAGAACTGCCCCATAGAGTTTCCAAGAAGCACCTGGTGGATTCGAACTGCTAACCCTTTGGTTAGCAGCCGTAGCACTTAACCACTATGCCACCAGAGTTTCCATTCCAACTTATGAAAAAATATACAACAGAACAAAACACTGCCCACTCCTGTGCCATTCTCATGATCTTGTTATGCTTGACCCCATTGTTGCAGCCACTGTGGCAACTCATCTCATTGAGGGTCTTCCTCTTTTTCACTGACCCTCTACCAAGCATGATGTCCTTCTCCAGAGACTGGTCCCTCCTGATAACATGTCCAAAGTATGTGAGACATAGTCTCACCATCTTTGTTTCTAAGGAGCATTCTGGCTGTACTCCCAAAATAGATTTATTCATTCTTTTGGCAGTCCATGGCATATTTGATATTCTTCACCAACACCATAATTCATAGACATCAATTCTTCTTTACTCATTGTCCAGCTTTCACTTGCATATGAGGTGATTGAAAACACCATGGCTTGGGTCAGGCATACTTTAGGCTTCGAGGTGAAGTCTTTTGCAGCAGATTTGCCCAAATGCAGTGCGTCATTTGATTTCTTGACTGCTGCTTCCTTGGGTACTGATTGTGGATCCAAGTAAAATAAAATCCTTGACAACTTCAATCTTTTCTTTGTTTATCATGATGTTGTACATTGGTTCAGTTGTGAGGGTTTTCCTTTTCTTTATGTTGAGGTATAATCCATACTGAAGGCTGTGGTGTTTGATCTTCATCAGTAAGTGATTCAAGTCCTCTTCATTTTCATAAAGCAAGGTTGTGTCATCTGCATAGCACAGGTTGTTACTGAGTCTTCCTCCAATCCTGATGCCATGTTCTTCTTCATATCGTCCAGCTTCTCAGATTATTTGCTCAGCATACAGAATGCATAGGTACAGTTAAAAGATACAGCCCTGACACACACCTTTCCTGACTTTAAGCCATGCAGTATTCCCTTGTTCTGTTTGAACAACTGCCTCTCGATCTATGTACAGGTTTCTCATGAGCACAATGAAGTGTTCTGGAATTCCCATTCTTCTAAAATGTTATCCATAATTTGTTATGATCCACACAGTCAAATGCATTTCATAATCAATAAAACACAGGTAAACATCTTTCTGGTATTCTCTGCTTTCAGCCAAGGTCCATCTGATATTAGCAATGATTTCCCTGGTTCCATGTCCTCCTCTGCATCTGGCTTGAATTTCTGGCATTTTCCTGTTGAGGCAACAACTTTTGAATGATCTGAAGCAAAATTTTACTTGCATGTGATATTAATGATATTGTTCAATAATTTAGACATTCTGTTGGATCACCTTTCTTTGGAATAGACGTAAATATGGATGGCCAGGTAGCTGTCTTACAAACTTCTTGACATAGATGAGTGAGCACTTCCAGTGCTGCATTCATTTACTGAAGCATCTCACTTGGTATTCCATCAATTCCTGAAGCCTTGTTTTTTTTGCCAATGCCTTCAGTGCACCTTGGACTGCTTCCTTCAGTACAATTGGCTG
Organism: Loxodonta africana; assembly: GCF_030014295.1. NCBI lineage: Eukaryota > Metazoa > Chordata > Mammalia > Proboscidea > Elephantidae > Loxodonta > Loxodonta africana. The sequence continues at coordinate 63,865,489 of NC_087352.1, forward strand.
CTTCCTGAAATGGTTGAACATCGACCAATTCTTTTTGGTATAGTGACTCTGTGTATTCCTTCCATCTGCTTTTGATGCTTCTTGCATCATTCAGTATTTTCCCTGCAGGATCTTTCAATATTACAATTCTAGTCTTGAATTTTTTCTTCATTTCTTTCAGCTTGAGAAATGCCACACATGTTCTTCCCTTTTGGTTTTCTAACTTTAAATCTTTGCGCATGTCTTTATAATACTTTACTTTGTCTTCTTGAGCTGCCCTTTGAAAACTTCTGTTCACCTTTTACTTCATCATTTCTTCCTTTCACTTTAGCTACTTGATGTTCAAGAGCAAGTTTCAGAGTCTCTTCTGACATCCATTTTGGTCTTTTCTTTCTTTCTTGTCTGTGTAATGACCTCTTGCTTTCCTCATATATGATGTCCTTGGTGTCATTCCACAACTCATCTGGTGTTAGGTAATTTTGTTCAACTAGTCAAATCTATTCTTAAGATGGTCTATAAATTCAGGCAGGATACACTCAAGGTCTTACTTTGGACTCGTAATTTTTTTCAGCTTTGACTTGAACTTGCATATGAGCAAGCGATGGTCTGTTCTGCAATTGGCCCCGGCCTTGTTTTGATTGATGATATTGAGCTTTTCCATCATCTCTTCCCACAGATGTAGTCGATTCGATTGTGTGTATTTCATCTGGCAAATTACATGTGTATAGTTGCCATTCAAGTTCTTAAAAAAAGGTATTTGCAATGAAGAATTCATTGGTCTTGTAAAATTCTACCATTCGATCTCTGGCATTGTTTCCATCACCAAGGCCATATTTTCAGCTACCAGTCCTTCATTTTTGTTCCCAACTTTCACATTCCAATCATCAGCAATTATCAATGCATCCTGATTGCATGTTCAATCAATTTCAGACTGCAGAAGTTGGTAAAAATCTTCAATTTCATCTTCGGCCTTAGTGGTTAGTGCGTAAATTTGAATTATAGTCATATTAACTGGTCTTCCTTGTAGGTATATGGATATTATCCTATCACTGACAACATCGTACTTTGGGCTAGGTCTCGATATGTTCTTTTTGACGATGAATGCAATACCATTCCTCTTCAAGTGTCATTCCCGGCATAGTAGACCATATGATTGTCTGATTCGAAATGGTCAATACCAGTCCATTTCAGCTCATTAATGCCTAGGATATTCATGTTTATGAGTTCTATTTCATTTTTCACTATTTCCAATTTTCCTAGATTCATACTTCATACAATCCACGTTCTGATTATTAATGGATGTTTGCAGCTGTTTTTTCTCATTTTGAGTCATGCCACATTAGCAAATGAAGATCCCAAAGCTTGATTCCATCCAGGCCATTACAGTCAACTCTACTTTGATGAGACAGCTCTTCCACAGTTGTCTTTTGAATGCCTTCCAACTTATTTTGTTATGTGTGTGTGTTGTATAGTGGATATATGTACATATATACACAAATGTTTTATAACCAGCAGCTTGCCAAACTTATTAATTCTAATGATTGTCTTTAAATTTTGTGTATTTTCCATGCAGACAATTGTAATGAATTTTTTTCTTTGCTTTGAAACCTTATGTACATATTTTTTTTCCTTGCCATAGTATGCTCACTATGACCTTTGGTACAGTGCTGAGTAGAAGTGATGCTAGAGAGCACCTTTGTCTTTTTCTCATGTTAAGAAAAATGCTTTTAACTTGATGTTTGCTATAATTAAAAAAAAAATTGTATTACTAATTTTCTATTTAAAGAAAATTATGAAAAGATGTTTAATTCTTTTTCATCAAGGGTGTTTTTCATCTGTTGACTGAGATTACAGTGTTTTCCTCCTTCAATTGTTAATGTGGTTTTTGTTTATCGATTTCCTAGGTTAAATTATTTGTTCATTCTAAATGGAACACCAGTATGGTTTTGATGCGTTACCTTTTTGGTACCTTGCTGTGATTCGTTGTCTATCTATCTATCTATCTATCTATCTATCTATCTATCTATCTATCTATCTATCTACCTACCTACCTACCTACCTACCTATCTATCTATCTATCATCTATCTGTCCATCTATCTATCTATCGTCTATCTATCTAGCATCTATCATCTATCTATCATCTATCTATCTACCCATCCATCCATCCACCCACTCACCCACTCACCCACCCGTCCGTCCGTCCGTCCGTCCAACCATCCATCTATATCTACATGTATATCCATATTGATGCACCAATATTCTGTTGAACATTTTTAATTCTGTTTTGTTAAGACTGGACTATGATTTTCCTTTCTCATACTTTTGGTATCGCTGTTAGGATAACCCCATAACAATTGAGTTGGGGAAGAATTCCCTATACATCTTTACTATGGATCAATTGTGTAAAATTTTTAATTTCTTCCCTGAATGTTTAGTAGAATTTGGCAGTAAAGCATTCTTTGTCCAGTGTTTCATTTGGAGGAAACTGTAAGCTTCTGTTTTAACTTTTACAAGGTTATCTTTTTTTTCAGTTTTTTTTTTTTAATTTCTTGTAGATTCCATTTAAGTTTCTAGGAATTACTTATTTTGTTCAAGTTGCTTTTTTAACCATTTTTGTAAAATTTCATGATACTCTTTTAGTATCTTTTTATTATCTATAACATAATGTTACTTGGTATGTATGCGTGTGTTAGCCTTGTTTCTTTGTCAATATTGCTAGAATTTTGTCAATGTTTAGTCCTTTAAAAGAATCAGCTTTTGAATTTTTTAGTCTAAACTATCAGTGTTTAAGCAGTCCTTACCTTCCACCATTCTGATATGCATGAATTTTAGTTCCTAGAGTTTCATTAAAAAACACTAGTCCCGAACCTAGAGGAAATGGACAATTTTCTAGAAATATACTACCTACCTAAGCTAACACAAACAGAGGTAAAAAGTAAAACAACTAAATAAGCCTATAACAAAAGAAGAAATTGAAGAAGTAATTAAAAAAAAAAACTCCCAACAACAACTACAAAGCCCAGGCCTGATGGCTTCACTGGAGAAGTCTACCAAACTTTCAGAGAAGAGTTAACACCACTATTACTAACGGTATTTCAGAGTACAGAAAAGGATGGAATAATCCCAAACTCATTCTATGTAGTCAGCAAGCATAACCCTGATACCAAAACCAGGTAAAGACAGCACAAAAAAGACAATTATAGGCCAATATCCCTTATGAGCATAGACACAGAAATCCTCAATGAAATTCTAGCCAATAGATTTCACCAACATATAATAAATAAATCGCCATGGCCAAGTGGGATTCATGCCAGGTTATGCAGGGATGGTTCAACATTAGAAAAACAAACTAGGTAATCCATCACATAAATAAAACAAAAGATATGAGCCACATTATCTTATCAATTGATGCAGAAAAATTATTTGACAAAGTCCAACACCAATTCATGATAAAAACTCTCAGCAAAATAGGAATGAATAGAAGGGAAATTCCTCAGCATAATAAAGGATATTTATACAAAACCAACAGCCAGTATCACTCTAAACAGAGTCTGAAAGCATTCCTCTTCAGAAAGGGAACCAGATAAGCATGCCATTTATCATCATTCTTATTGAACATTGTGCTGGAGGTCCTAGCCAGAGCAATAAGGTAAGAAAAAGAAATAAAAGGCATCCAAATTGGCAAGGAAGAGGTACAAGTATCCCTTTTTGCAGATGATATGATCTTATACACAGAAAACCCCAAAAAACCCACAAGAAAACTACTGTAACTAATAGAAGATTTCAGCAAAGCATCAGGATACAAGATAAACATACAAAAATCAGTTGGATTCCACTACACCAGCAAAGAGAACTTCAAAGAGGAAATCACCAAATCAATACATTTACAATAGCCCCCAAGAAGATAAATACTTAGGAATAAACTTAACCAGAAACGTAAAAGACCTATACAAAGAAAACTACAAGACACTACTGAAAGAAACCAAATGAGACCTACGTAAGTGGAAAAACAAACCATGCTCATGGATAAGAAGACTCAATATTATGAAAATGTCAATTCTACCCAAAGTGTTCTACAAATGCAATGCAATCCTGATCCAAATTTCAATGGCATTTTTCAACGAGATCACCAACTTCATATAGAAAGGGAAGAAGCCCTGGATAAGCAAAGAAATACTGAAGAAGAGGAACACTCATACTTTCTGATTTTAGAACCTATTATACTGCCACAGTAATCAAAACAGCCTGGTACTGGTACAACAACAGATACATAGACAATGGAACAGAATTGAAACCCAAACATAAATCTGTCCCCTATGAGCAGCTTATATTTGACAAAGGCCTGAAGTCTATTAAATGGGGAAAAGACAACGTCTAAGAAATGATACTGGCATAACTGTATGTCCATCTGCAAAGAAATGGAACAGGACCCATGCATCACACCATGCACAAAACCTCACAATGGATCAAAGACCTAAATATAAAATCTAAAACCATAAAGATCATAGAAGAAAAAACAGGGACAGTGCTAGAAACCCTAATACGTGGCATAAGTGTTATGCAAATGATAACTAACAATGCACAAACACCAAAAGAGAAATTACATAACTGGGAGCTCCTAAAAATCAAACACACTGGTCAAAAGACTTCAGCAAAAAAGTAAAAAGACAACCTACATACAGAAAATTTTTTTGACTATGACATATCTGATAAAATCTACAAGACACTGCAAAACCTCAACAACAAAAAGACAAATAACCTAATTAAAAAATGGGCAAAGGATATGAACTGACACTTCACCAAAGAAGACATTCAGGTGGCTAACAGATACATGAGGAAATGCTCACGATCATTAGCCATTAGAGAAATCAAAACTACAGTGAGATACCATCTCACCCCCATAAGGCTGTCACTCATCCAAAAAACATGAAATAATAAATATTGGAGAGGTCGTGGAGAGACTGGAACACTTATGCACTGCAGTTTGAAATGCAAAATGGTACAACCACTTTGAAAATCAATTTGGTGCTTCCTTAAAAAGCTAGAAATAGAAGTACCATATGATCCAGCAATCCTTTTCCTTGGAATATATCCTAGAGAAACAAGAGCTGTCACAAGAATAGATATATGCATACCCATGTTCGTTGCAGCACTGCTCACAATAGCAAAAAGGTAGAAACAACGTAGGTACACATTAACAGATGAATGGATAAACAAATTATGGTATATTCACACTATGGAAAACTACTCAATGATAAAGAACAATGATGAATCCTCAAAACATCTTACAACATGAATGAATCTGGAGGGCATTATGCTGAGTGGAATTAGTTGGTGGCAAAAGGACAAATATTATATTTTATAAAAACTCAAGGAAAGGTTTAAATACAGAAGAAAGCATGTTTTGATGGTTACAAGGGTAGGCAGGAGAGGAAGGGGTATTCACTAACTACATAGTATACAAGAATCATCTTCACGAAGGGAAGGACAACACACAATACAGGGGAAGTCAGCACAACTGGACCAATACAAAAGCTAAGAAGTTTTCTGAACGCAACCAAACACGTTGAGGGACAGTGTAGCTGGTGCTGGGGCCTGGGGACCATAGTTTCTGGGGACATCTAGGTCAAGTAGCATAACAAAGTTTATTAAGAAAATGTTCTGCATCTTACTTTGGTGAGTGGTGTCTGGGGTCTTAAAGCTTGCAAGTGGTAATCTAAGGTGCATCAATTGATCCCAACCCACTTGGAGCAAAGGAGAATGAAGAATACCAAAAACACAAGGAAAATATTAGCCCAAGAGACAAAAGGTCCACATAAACCAGAGACTTCATTAGCCTGAGACCAGAAGAACTAGATAGTGTTCAGCTACCACCAATGACTGCCCTGACAGGGAACACAACAGAGAGTCCCGGATGGAGTGAGAGAAAAGTTCAGAGCAGAACTCAAATTCACCTAAAAAGACCAGACTTAATGGCCTAACAGAGACTGGAGGAACCCCCAAAACTTTGGCCTGCAGATGTTCTGTTAACCCAGAACTAAAAACATTCCCAATGACCACTCTTCTGACAAAGATTAGACTATAAAACAAACAAATAAAAAAAAAAATTCATGAGGAGTGTGCCTCTGAGTTCAATCAGATACAGGAGACCGAATGGTTGGCTCTTGCTTGGAGGCAGAATGAGAAGGCGGGAAGGGAAAGGAACTGGTTGAGTGGACACAAGACACCTGGAAAGGGGCAGAGTGCTGTCACATTGTAGGGATTGCACCTTAAGTCACATAGCAATACGTGTATAAATTTTTGTATGAGAAATTAACTTGAGCTGTAAACTTTCACCTAAAACACAATTTTTTTAAAAAAAACAAACTAGTCCCCCTATAGCACAGTTCAAATTTCAGTTTAAGTGTAATAATTGTGTAAAGTACAAACTTTGCTGCTAGCGCCTTGTTCCACAAAACACTGCGTAAACGCAAACACACATCACGATCAGTGATGAAGCACATCACGTCTTCCAAATCCCATCAGCGACTGGACACTACCTATCTGTTACTCAGTTTATGCTCAGGCTGCAAAGCATGTATAGGTAGTCCCCAACTCATGATGGGGTTACCTTCTGACAACTCCTTCATAAGTCAGTTCTGACAGAAGTTGAATACCTCTTTTTTTTTTTTTTCCTTTCTGGTGGCATAGCGGTTAAGTGCTACGGCTGCTAACCAAAGGGTCGGCAGTTCAACTCCGCCAGGCGCTCCTTGGAAACTCTATGGGGCAGCCCTACTCTGTCCTATAGGGTCGCTATGAGTCAGAATTGACTCGATGGCCATGGGTTATTGCCATATACCATGGACTGCCAAAAGAAGGAACAAATCTGTCTTAGAAGAAGTACAACCAGAGTGCTCCTTAGAAGCAAGGATGGCAAGACTGCGCCTTACATACTTTGGACATGTTGTCAGGAGGGATTGGCCCCTGAAGAAGGACATCATGCTTGGCAGAGTACAGGGTCAGCGGAAAAGAGGAAGACCCTCAACGAGGTGGATTGACACAGTGGCTGCAACAGTGAGCTCAAGCATAACGATTGTAAGGATGGCGCAGGACCGGGCAGTGTTTCGTTCTGTTGTGCATAGGGTCGCTATGGGTAGGAACCGACTCGATAGCACCTAACAACAGCAATTTATTATCAGTATCTTTATAAATTCAATCCTTGAATAGCTGCAAGTGAAGGTCCGAGAATGATAACATCAGCAAATTACTTGCTGCAACATTGTATGTAGCACATATTACTAACGATAAAAAAAACGATAAACTATATAAATAAAAAAATACAAACGTACAAAAAAAAAAAAAAGACAGCCATAAGTACAGTTCATTGTAATTTCAATGTGTCATAAATCGGGTACTGCCTGCGGTTACGTTGCCTTCTTGTCTCTCAATGGTAAACCCACATGAAATTTTATAAAAATGGAAATAGAAATAGGGAATTACCCAACAAAGATAAAAGTACAGCAAAGAAACAACAACAGTAACAAAAAAAATGATGACACTGGAAGTGAAATTGAAAGTGGTTAAAAATATGTGAAAATGGCAATAGCAAAGACGGGATAACATATAGGCCTGCGTTGAGAAAGTCTGATAAATATGAAAGAACAATAAAGCCACTGAAACATCTTTTAGTTTAAATTACACTAAAAACAAAAACTCGCCTATGATTGAAATGGAACATTTACTTCTACTTTGGACTGAAGGCTGTGATTTAAAAAAATACATACCAATCAGGGATCTCATTCAGACCAAAATATTGAAAACCAAAGCAAAGTTACTTACTGCATAGAAAGAAAATGGCAATTAAAGGAGACTAGCAATCATGCAATTTCTTTAGCTGAGTTATGGAAAAAAAATTGACAAAGCATGCAACTGAAAACATTCAAGGTCAAGACAGGAAGGAACGATGCACAACATGAATGCAATAGGGCAGAAACTTTTATGGTACTGTGCAAATAATTTGAAGAATTCAAGTAAAAAGTAAATCGAGTTAGAGGAGAAATGGCTGACCGCAGGAATATTGATACTGACATCATTTGAGAGACTAGAAAGGAAGCCAGAGAAACTTGGTGAAGGTGAACTTATGGAAATAAACGAGGAAAGTGTTTGGAATGAAAAGGATGATGATGTCCCAGAGGAAGTGAAGCCAGCAAAAACATTCACATTAAAGGAACTATCAGAGATACTTCATAGCACTGAATATACAAAGAATGAAATGTTAAAACTTAGAAAGAAATAAGACAATTCACCAAGGCATAGGAAAAGTACGTTATTCAGGGAGAAGAAGGTAAACACTGTTCAAACTACACTCAGTAAGTTTTTTATAAAGAAATAAAATTTATTAATCCTCAATCTAATATTTTCATTATAATTTACTAAATATATACTAATTTTCGTATTTAAAAAAATTTCCTCATTTGTTACCATGTTTTCTAATTCCTAATATGATTGTTTCCTTTGCGCAGGAGTTTACTGAAAGATTATTTCTTAATTCCAAAATATATGGTATTTAGTTGGTTATCTCTCTGTTTTAACACGTGGTTTGATTGCAATGGTCAAATGCATGGCCAACTTGTACAAATATCTCATGTATGCGTGAAAAGAATGTGTATTCTATAGCTCTTGAGAGCAGTGTTTTATATATGTCCTTCATCTCCAGTTTATTAATTATACTGTTCATATCTTAATGATATTTTGTGTACTTGATCTACTGGTTATTGATAAAAAAGGATATGTAAAACCCTAAGATCCATTTTTCTGCTGTTAATGTGTTTACCCCAGCTTTCTTTTACAATATCTTTTTTCCAAATTTTTATATTTTAGCTTCCTTCCTTTAGATTCTAGATGAGTCTCCCTTAAAGAGCATGTAGTTGGATTCTGAGTCTTCAACCAATCTGTCTTTGTCAACCATTTATTTATATTTCCATTTATTGTAATTACTAATGTATATGTAAGTATATATATACATACTTTTTAATATATATATATACTGTTTTTCTTTTTTGCTATCTACTTAAACTTTTTTTTTTTTTTTTTAATGTTCCTTGTCCTTTTTTTCTTAGTTTCTGATTGGCCATACTTTCTCATTCAATTATTTCCACTCTATTATTTTAGCAGTCTATTTCTACTCCTTCAGTGATTTTAATTTTTTTACTTATTAAATTTTTAAGTTACACAATATCTTAACCCTTTTCCCTTTACCCTAGAAAACTGTAATTCAAATACTATTCTCATAAATAATAGAGAAATAAAAAAATATAATGTATATAGGTGTCAAATATTTAGTTCCATCTTATTTTTTTAAACACCCAAGGCACCGCTATGATTATTTTACACATTCAAAAATTATTTGGATTTATTCAAATATTTATCACTTTTTGATCTTTCTTATACTATTTTCATTGAAAGACATCTATTTCAAATTCCCTTAGAGGAGTGTTATAGGAAGCAAAGTCTCAGTTTATTCTTTGAATTTGGCTTGGAAAACTACTTTATTTTTTCTCACTTTCAAAAATGTTTACTACTACACAAGTATAGGTGGACAAATATTATATTTAATGACATTAAATATATACTCTCACTGTCCCCTTGCTTTCGTTGCAGTTGTCATCTAGTAGTTTTTCCTTTGAAAGTCATCTGTCCTTTGTCTATAGCTGCTTTTAAGATATTCCTTTTGGTATTTATGTTGTCATTTTACCCTGATATATCTTATGTTAATTTCTTTGTTTTATTTATTTTTTATCATGCTTGAGATTATTTGTATTTTTTTCAGTTTATTGGTTGTAATTCATAATTTCCAAAAGCTTCTCAGTCATTAGATATTCAGTTAAATTTTCTGCCCGTCTTTGTTCTTCTGAACATATATTAAATGTTCTCCTTATATTCTTCATAGCTCTTAATCGTTCATATTTTTCATCTGTTTTATACTCTCTGTGTTGCATATTGGGTGATTTCTTCAACTGTATATTTCAAATCATCAAATCCCTTCTTAAATGGGCCTAATCTGTTATTAAGTAAATCTAGTATTTTTTTTTTTTTTTTTTAGTTTCATCATTATGTTTTATTTTTAAAAGCTCTTTTTAATTAAAAAAAAAAAAACTCCTTGGACATTTGGTATAATCTCTTGTTTTTAATCCTATTTTCTCTCCCTTTTTGTCTTAAAAGAATATTTAAAATAATTATTTTGTTTTCTGAGACTAAAATGCTGGCATCTGAGGTATTTACGTATCTGATTCTATATGTGTATGTTTTTATTTTGATTTCTATAGTTTTAGCTTGTAGTGTATCATTGCCCTGTGTGTTTTGTGGTTTTTGACTAGGAAGCCACCCTTTCTGGGACCGTATGTGCTACAAGTCTTTAAGGACAAATTCAAAGTAGTTTCTTTCTGAAAGGATTTGCCTTTCTTCTACCAGCTTCCTGGAGGAACTACATGTCAGCAACTACTGTAGCATAAATTAGTATTTTGACTTTTTTGTTTTTGTTTTCCCAGATCATCTAGGTAGCATGAATTTGGGCTTCAAAGCCACAGGAGAGCCTTGTTATGGTTATAAATGCTGACAAAAGATTTTTCACCTCTCTATTCAGCAACAAGGCTCAACCTTAAAATTTTTCATTGACTCTCCTAATGATTAGAAGATTCTTTTCTGTTGTACCTATTCATGAAGAGAATAGCCCTTTAGAGCCTTAGCTTTAAGAGGAGAGCTCTTGTTGTACCTCTACATCTTAGCCAGTCCTGGGTCATTCTCTCTGCTCCCACATATCCTGTGAGGCAATGACAAACTAAAGCTCACGTTCACTGGGTTCAACAAATATCCTCAAGTCAGAAGCAAGAGTCTACGTTCTTCTTATGTTTCCGGGTCCCCATTCTCTAGTTTTTAGTTTGTGAAATTCATTTTATGTCTTTTTTTTTTTTTATGTTTTTCTTGTTCATTGGAATATGTTAACTATGTTTTTAAAAAATATGCTTACATTTTTACCAACACATTTGAGACATTGATCAGCATCCCAAATCTGCCACATTAGCCAGGAATGGAAGCCCACACCCAGTCCTCTCTATCCCTCTAACATGCTTAATTTTCTTTACTGCTCTTTTAACTACTTGCAATTAACTCTTTGCTTGTATCTTTTCCTATCTATATAAGGTAGCATGTTAGCTCCATAAGGGGAGTTCTTTGTTCTGATGTTACTCTAATTTTTCACTGCTATATTCTCAGTGCCTAGTACAATATTTGAAACAAAGGAGCTTAATAAATATTTACTGAATGGAATAATGAGGAATTTCATGTGGTTAGAATGGTCAGAGCCTAGGGTAACCCCAGTCTCCTTCCTTTCATTCTCCTTAAGCTTTCTAACTTCCTGTCATATGACAACTTATTCTAAGGCTATAACGTTGACCTGAGAAGACATTAGGTTTGCATCTCATTGAGCCTACAGACTCCAAAATGCAGATTTAAGACGGGGAGCACCAAAGTCATCTGGGTCTGCAGTGTAGGCAAAAGCAGAATTTCATTGCAAAAAAAAAAAAAAAAAAATTTTTTTTTTTTTTTAGCCCAGCCTATTAGCATCCTGAATGGCAAAAGCCTCAACTAACAATACGGCAGTACTTAACTAGGGTGAAGCAGCATTTGGGTATTTATGGTCCCCTGCCTAAGGCATTCCAGACTCATTTTCCTCTAAATATTACACTTTTGGACTATTAACACATGTTCCAGGTAATGACGTCCTTTCTTCTCAGGTTATTCCCTTGGTTTTAGTTTTCTTTTCCTGGCTATTTGCCAATCCCATGCTTCTAAATACCCTGATCAATTACTTGTATTATGACCTTGGCCACATAGGTTTATCCCACACTACAGGAATGCAGATTCCTATTCTGAAACAAAGTTACTTGACATTTATTGAAAGACAGGAGAAAGTCTTAACCCCTTTCCTAGAAGAGGAGTTCTAAATGTGTGTGTATGTGTGTGTGTATGAGTGTGTGTTGGGTGCGTGTACACAGATGCTTACATACATTCAGTGAAAGGACTGAGCATTTTAGAACAAGAGCTGAATACACGGCTCATCCCCATCTCATCTCAATTTATTCATTTATTCAATAAATCAATATTTAATTCTTTCTGAGTCCAGCTAGGCTCAACTAATGACTACTTTATAATCTATAATTTTAAGCATGTGGCTAGGCTTACTTGTTTTAAACAAGTAATTTTCTTCAAAAGTTTGACTTAAAGAAATGTGTCCTTATCTGAATGTTTTAATATCGTCTTTGAAAAATTGGGACTCCTAAATTAAAACTATAAATTCCTATCTTTAATCTATCACATACAGCCTTTCTTTTCTGCATTGCTCAGTTCTGCTCATTTTCATTTGCAAAATGTACTTCTACTGGCTTTCATATTATAATCTTCACTCTGTACTAAACTGCCTCCTTTAAAAGATTGTTCTAAGATGAAGCTGAATCCAATGTTTTATTGATGAGTCCCAAGAGAAAGGCTCTTTCAATATCCACCCAGGTTGGAGAAAGCTATTGGGTACCTGTAGCATTACCTTAAATAGCATCACTAATCTTTATGGAGCAAAAGACGCCACGTCTCTTATTGTTAAGTCTTAGTGCTGGGTTTCAGAGCCATCAAAATCTGGAGGCAATGCCTCAGGCATTTATACTTCTGGTCATTAATATAAAAGTGAGGAAGGTATTACTGGATGTTATTATCACACACTGAATTTACTTTTATATCTGAAGAAGTGAAAAAGATAGAGAGAGCATGTTAATGTTCTTGCTTCTCTTGTTTTTTTCTTTTTTTTCTCCCCTGGTGATAATTAGAGTGCTTAGAAAATAAAATAGTCATAGATTCCTATCAGGTACATGCAAGGAATTAAAAATGATTTCATGTATCTTTCTTCTATTTGCAAGAAGAAGACAAGTTATTATTCAGTTATTATGCTTTTACCTGAGGCAATCTCAAAAAGAACTCTACCGCCATGATTCTTTTCAAGCATTTTCAAAATCTCACTTTTTGAGGACAATATTTATAGAATAAAACTTTTGGAATTAAAAGGTTGTTGTTTTGTTTGTCTGTTTTTTAACCAGGAAACTTTTATATCAGAGCTAAAGACAAAGGATAATTTATGAAGTACTTAAGGAGATAATGTATACACAATATTGGTATTTTTTTTTTTTCTCATTTTTGAGGGAAGATAGAGAATTGCCAAAAATTGTCTAGCTTAGTCCTCATTTAATTTTCAGGTGGAAATGACATCCAAGAGGATTCCTCACGAACCTCCCTATAATGTTGATGGCCTCTAGATCCAAGATTTCAGCTGGACTTCAGCCGAGATCTCTAACCAGGAGACGAATCAGTTACAGGAATTTTGTTATACACATTACCCCTGAGTAGTTTAGTAAAGATATGCACAGAACTCAAACCTAACTTGGTATCAGGTTTGCCAGCTACAGAAGAAAGAAAAGGCTTTCTGTACAAAGAGCATGCGCAAAAGCTTAGAAAGGTCAGAGAACCTAAACTTGTGGTTTAGGAAACTACAGCTAGTTGAAGAGAATTGAAACATAAGCAAAGGCAGACTGATAGAAATAAGACTGAACAGGTAGATCAGGAAGTCTTAAAAGCAATGCCAACAAGTCTGAATTTTTATCTTTTAACCCAGGGCCTCTCAAACAAATCAACATGGTACATTCCCTTAGAAAATATTATCAAATTACTCATGCCTAACATAGAATTTTAACATAGAGTTGGAAACCTCGGTGGCCTAGTGGCGAAGTGCTACAGCTGCTAAGCAAGAGTTCAGCAGTTTGGATCTCCCAGGCGCTCCTTGGAAACTCTCTGGAGTGGTTCTACTCTGTCCTGTAGGGTCACTATGAGTCGGAATCAACTTGACCGTAGTGGGTTGTTTTGGTTAATGCAGGGTTGCTATGAGTTGGAATTGACTCAGTGGCAATGGGTTTAATGTCTGTTTAGAAATCCTGGTGGTGTAATGGTTAACAGCTATGGCTGCTTAACAAAAAAGGTCAGCAGTTCGAATCCACCAGGTGCTCCTTAGAAACTCTATGGAGCAGTTCTATTCTGTCCTATAGGGTTGCTATGAGTCAGAATCGACTTGACAGCAATGGGTTAATGTCTTTTTCTGGACGTGTTTATATAACAGATTTGATGTGGGTCCCCTATAATTCTTATTTTGAAAAAAAAAAAAAAAATGCCCCTGCTAATACTCCACTAATGTTGGCCTAGAGGGTTCATGGAAAATTTTTGAGTGAGCCAATTAAATGCACATGTTAGAAAAGACATTCTAGCAAGAACAAGGTCAAAACAGAAGTAGGAAGGCAAAATAAATAGAGCAGTTAGAAAGATGAGACTTAAAGCTGTTGAAAGATTGAAAAAGAGGAGTATACCAAATAGGAAGACATTCAGATGGTTAAATCCAAAGAACTTGCTGGATCTGCAAAGTAAACACGAGAGAAAAATACAGAATGACTCCCAGCTTTCTTATTTGTTAAATTGGGTGGGTGCTGTTGACACTGATGGACACACACACGCACACACACACACACAAAAACCTGATAAGAGGGTTTTGAGGTGAATTTAAAGATAAAATGACCATATTGACTTGATGTGTTATTGAGCCACTTGAATGGAGATGTCTAAGAGATAATTGATGATATAGATCTCTAAGGGTCTAGAAGTTGTAAATGGGAGCATGATTTCATAAGGGGTGAGATAGGCTATTGAGAAGCCTGACCACTAGATAGAAATGGTTAGATAGGATGCAGAAGGCATTAGAAACACAAAGAATATTTCTTACAAATGAGAGTGCCATTGATGGAAGTGGCATCTATCTGGCAACAATATGCTAGAAAGCTGTTATGGGGAGAAATGGAACAAAGGGAGGGAAATCAGCCAAAAGGCTGACGGGGAGACTAAACCATGTTAAGAGTCAGGATTAAAGTGCCATTTGTAGGGATCAACAGGGAAAAGAAATACTAAAAAAAAAAAAACAAAAAAACTAGGGAGCTTGGCAGCAGAATAAATCTATAAAAAAAAATATAGAATAGGAAAAAGTCTCAATGCTACTATTTTCAAAGTTAAGGTGCCCTTTTGGTAAAATTTCACTTTTTCAGTGTATCAGGACACAAATGAGAGACACTGCAACACAGTCAGACAGATGAGAAATAGCAAAGGGTCAAGTTAAATCAGATCTGATGTTCTTCTGTCAATTGACTGCACTGAAAATGTCAGTCTCTAGTTACTGTGGAGTGTTCACTGCAGAGTTTAGTACTTCCTGCACCATCAACACATGGCTTGGGATTCTTTGAAACTATTTACTAGAAGGCTGCTAACAATTATTTTTTTCAAATCAATTGTTAGGTTTTTATGAAGATATTATAAATGACCTGGAGTCCCTGCGTGACATAAACATGCTTGACTGCTAACCCAAAGGTTGAAAGCTCAAATCCATCCAGATGTGCCTCAGAAGAAAATTCTAGAGATCTGCTTCTGAAAAAATCAGCCACTGAAAACACTATGAATTGCAGTTCTATTCCGAGGACACATATGGATATATAGAAGTTTTCTAAAATCTCAACTAAAGCCCATCTACTGCATATTTACTGCAGAGGATACTCCACATCTTATTTCTCACCATTCCTTGAGTCCCCAGAACTTTAATATTTTAGTGCCTTTAAAGATATTATTCCTTCTGAAAGAAATCAACTCACACTGGAAACCTCTGCATATCTCTTCACTCCGAAGTCCATTTCATTCATGTTGGTCAGAACCAGTTGTCTCTTACTCCAACAATTTGTTCAAACGTCTATTAAAATAATTACCTCATAGCCCTGTATTTTTCTCTCTTCCCAACTAAATTGTTCCAACTTTCTGTAGTTTCCTTTTTCACCTTTTCTCTGATTCTGCATCAAAAGACACCTGGCAAATAAAATTGGGAAAATCTTAATAAGATGGATGAATTATATCATTGTCAATATTGTGGTTGTGATATTGTAGTACAGTTTTGCAAAAATGTTACCCTTGGGAAATGCTGAGCAAAGTATACATGGGATCTCTCTGTATTATTTTTTGCAACTGCGTGGGAATCTACAATTATCTCAATGAAACTTTCAACAACAACAACAAAATGTCACCTGGAAATGAGGTAGAGCTTGATGTGAAAGTAAGACAGAATTTTTTTTGAAATCAGGAAAAATCATAAGGCTATAAATACTCACATATTGTTAATTTTTATTTGCAGGAATATGTATTTTAATTTAATTTAAAATTAACAATAATGTACTATAACTCTACATGGATTCATGAAATCACTGGGGAATGAGTAATCTTTGAAAGCATCTACTGACTTGGAAACTTGGGAGTGTGGACAAATTTAACCTCCCATGTCATACTAAAATTTCTTGTATAATATTGTCACCATATGAATATCTAGTCTAGGATTAAACACATACTGGGCCAACGAATGCTCTTACACATACACATAATCTATGTCTTGTTAAACAGTCTTTCCTTAATTTGGAATTGCACCTTCTCTGAAGTTTTTATCCACTGATCTTAATTATACTCATGTGGAGACAAGCAAAGCAAGTCAAATACCTCTTTTGTATGATTCCCTTTATATATTATATTACAGCTATGATTTCCCCGAATGAGTCTTTTCTTCTACAGGTTAAATATCCTCATTTTCTTCAAATTCTCTTCATATGACAAGGTGTTCCACTGTTGAATAAGGGTCGGCCCTTGTCCTAAAACTGTACAGAGCCTAGCTTTGGAGCTAGAACAATAAATAATTTAACAGCAAAAATGTCATCATTCCTTATAGGCACTAATACACGGCATTAACAGGATGCAAGCCATAACTAACAACACACAAACTCCAGAAGATAAGCTAGATAACCAAGATCTTCTAAAAATTAAACATTTATGTTCATCAAAAGACTTCACCAGAAGAGTAAAAAGAGAACCTACAGGTTGGGAAAAGTTTTTTGGCTATTATAAATCTGATAAAGGTCTAATCTCTAAAATCTACAGGAAAATCCAACACCTCTACAACAAAAAGACAAATAATCCAATTAAAAAATGAGCAAAGGAAATGAACAGACACTTCACCAAAGAAGACATTAAAGCGGGTACCAGAAACATGAGGAAATGCTCTCAATCACCAGTCATTACCTTCTGCCATTGAGTCAATTCCAACTCACAGTGACCCTAGAGGTAGACCCTAGAGTAGAACTGCCCCATGGGGTTTCCATGAGGGGCCTGGTAGATTCTAACTGCTGACCTTTTGGTTAGCAGTGGTAGCTCTTAACCACAACTCCACCAGGGCTTCCAGCCATTAGAAAAATGCAAATCAAAACCACAATGAAATACCATCTCAACCTGGCATTACTGGCACAAATGAAAAAAAAAAAAAGAAAATAACAAATGTTGGAAAGGCTGCAGGGAGATTGGAATTTTTATGCACTGCTGATGGGAATGCAAAATAGTTCAACCATTTTGGAAAACGCTATCACACTTCCTTAGAAAGCTAGAAATACTGTATGATCCAGCAATCCCACTCCTAGGGATATATCCTAGAGAAATAAGAGCTCTCACACGAATAGACACAAGCACACCTATGTTCTTTTCTCAATGTTGTTCTCAATAGCACAAAGAAGGAAACAACCTAGATGACCATCAACAGATGAATAGATAAACAAACTGTGGTACAGATACACAAAGGAGTACTATGCAATGATAAAGGACAGTGATGAATCTTTGAAGTCTCTCACAACATGTATGAATCTGGAGGGTATCATGCTGACTGAAATAAGTTAATCACAAAAGGACAAACATTACATAAGACCACTGCTATAAAAATTCATGACAAGGTTTACACACAAAAAGAAACAATTTTTGATGGTTACAAGGGAGGGAAGGGAATGGAAAAACACTAAATAGACAATAGATAAGTGGTAACTTTGGTGAAAGGTAAGACAGTACACAATACTGAGGAAGCTAGCACAATTTGTACTAGGCAAGGTCATGGAAGCTCCATAGACACATCCAAACTCCCTGAGGGACTGAATTGCTGGGTTGAGGGCTGTGGGGACCATGGTCTCGGGGAACATCTAGCTCAATTGGCATAACATAGTTTATAAAGAAAATGTTTTGCATTCTGCTTTGGTGAGTAGCATCTGGGGTCTTAAAAGCCTGTGAGCAGCCATCTAAGATATTCCACTGGTCTCATCCCTTCAGGAGCAAGTGAGAATGAAGAAAACTAAAGATACAAGGGAAGATTAGTCCAAAGACTAACGGATCACAACTACCATGGCCAGTCTCCACCAGACTGAGTCCAGTACAACAAGTTGGTCCCAGGTGCTACCACTGACTACTCTGACAGGGATCATAACAGAGGGTCCCAGACAGAGCTGGAGAAAAATGTAGAACAAAATTCTAACTTACAAGAAAAGACCAGACTTACTGGCCTGACAGAGACCAGAGAAACCCTGAGAGTATGGCCTCCAGACACTCCTTTTAGCTCAGTATTGAAGCCACTCCTGAGATTCACTGTTCAGCCAAAGTCTGGACAGGCCCCTAAAACAAAATGAGACTGAAGGGGCACACCAGCCCAAGGCAAGGACTAGAAGACAGGAGGGGACAGAAAAGCTGGTGATAGGGAACCCAAGGTCAAGAAGGGAGAATGTTGACAAGTAGTGGACTGTTAAGCAATGTCATAAGCCAATTTGTGTACTAGCTGTTTAATGAGAAGCTAGTTTGTTCTGTAAACCTCCATCTAAAGTACAATAATATAGATAGATGGACGGAAGGACGGACGGACAGATAGATCATCATACCTATAATAGATTCTTACAAAACTAGGGAAGCATAGATAGTGGAAGAATTATTCACAGATCTGTGGAAGAATTATTCACAGATCTAAAATAAGGATGGCAACCAGAAAAAGAAAAAAAAAATTAAGGAATTATAAACTTTGTTCTAGACCTTAAAGAATGATTAGAGATGATTAGCAAGAGAAGAACTCTCTAACAAGAGGGAAAAAACATGAGCATAATCATGGCATGAACACATTGCCGGGAATGTTTAGAAAATGAAATGACTATAATAAAGATGAAAAGGAATTCTGGTGGAAGGGCATAAAATGAGAACATGAACAGGTTGTAAAGGGCTCAAGTGACAATTCTACAGTTTAGTCTATAAGAAAACAAAAGCCAAAGGAGGTTTATAGTTAGGAATGACTCATGATCAGGTCTGTTTGTTAGAAAAATCACTGTGACATCAATGTGACAAATGAACTGGCAGGTAGAGATACCAAGATCTGGGGGACAGACTAGGCTATTAAGTTAATGTAGGAAATTGAGATAAGGTCAGTGTAAACTGGTGCCGGCAAAGGGATGTATGGAAAATAGCAACGTGTTAACCAGCCTGTTTGGTTAAAGTGATTCAACTAGTTATTATTATCCAACCAGTAATTTCCATATTGTAGGAGGGTGATTTTGGATATATTTTCAGGACCTACCTTGTGTACCAGTTGAAGAAATCATAATAGCATAGCACAAATGGTCTTTATTGACTGCATCATGGGTCATAATGAGCATTTTTTTGTTCTTCTAGATGCTTTTTTTTTTTTTTTTTTTAGATGCTTACCTATTGGTGCAGTGGTTCAGAGCTCAGCTGCTAACCAAACAGACAATTCAAATCCACCAGCAGCTACTTGGCAACCCTACGGGACAGTTCTACTCTGATCTATAGGGTCACTCTGAGTTGGAGTGGACTTGATGGCAACAGATTTGGTTTGGTTTTGGGAGATGCTTACTAGCAATCCTTTAATAATTATCTCTGAAATATTCCTGGAGGTTGAGATAAAGCTAGACAGTGTATAATTTGTGAAATGCTCCTATCTCTTTTTAAATATTGTAATGATATGCAAACCTTTTCCTTCCAACAGAATTCTGTTCATCATGTTTGAACTTGATAGAGGTACATTAGTGATTTTACCAGCCAGAAGTTACATCATATATTTAGCTGTAATTCATCTATGTGAAGAGACTTGACATTACTTGGAAGAACTAGTTGATCTCTTTCAAATACTCCATTTATCTTGGGCTTCCAATTGCTCTCTTCAAAGTTTCTTCTTTCACTTTCAGTTCAAAGATCATTTTCCTTGACAGAAAATCCGAGAAACAGATAAGGGTGGAGTTTTTCATCTTTATGTAATATATTAATAACACATCATCATCTCCAGACGAGAGTGCTTACTCTTTTTGTTTTTCTTACAGTTACACAGTCTGCTCTGTTTTTCTTGGCAAATTTGCAAGGCACAA
The DNA here is from genome assembly GCF_030014295.1 of Loxodonta africana. NCBI lineage: Eukaryota > Metazoa > Chordata > Mammalia > Proboscidea > Elephantidae > Loxodonta > Loxodonta africana. Next base: position 63,885,841 of record NC_087352.1, read on the forward strand.
ATTTAATAAACCTGTGATATCTTATTAGTTTTATTCATTGTTCATATTTTTTTAAAAAAAATTCAATATCTTTGTTCATTAAAGGCTTCCTAGAAGTACCACTTTGTTTTCTTCATGGAATATGTATTTCAGCTCAACCATAACTGCAATTTGCAGCTTGGGTCTTGTGGAAAGATTCTGGTTTGTTGTCCAACAGAATAGTTTGAATTCCCTCTCCATTCTAATGTGTTCCTGAGAAGTCTCTTAGCTTCTTTGATCATATTTTCCTTACCTGTAAAAAATGGATATTATAGTGGGTTGAGTGGTGGCTCACCAAAAATGATACGTCCATGTCCTGACCTTCAAAACTTGTAAATGTGGATTTATTTGGGAAAAGGGTGTTTTCAGATATAATTAAGGATCTCAAGGTAATATCATCCTGGCTTAGCAAACCAAACCAAACTCACTGTTGTACAGTCAGTTTCGACTCATAGCGAACCTATAGGATAGAGCAGAACTGCCCCATAGTGTTCCCAAGGAGCTCCAGGTGGATTTAAACTGCCAACCTTTTGGTTAGCAGCCGTAGTTCTTAACCACTAAGCCACCAGAGTTTTGTCTTGGCTTACAGTGGGCCCTAAATTCAACGACAAATCCATATAAAAGAAAAGAAAGGGAAATAGACACAAGGACACAGAGAAGAAGATACAGGCAGAGACTACAGTCATGCAAACACAAGTCAAGGAATGCCTGAAGCCACCAGAAGTCAGAAGAGGCAAAGGAAGAACTGCCCCTAGAGTCATGAGGAAGAATACAGTATTGCTGACACCTTCACTTCAGACTTCTGGCCTCCAGAACTGTGAGAGAATAATTTTCTATTGTTTGAAGGCACCAAATTTGTGGTAATTTCTATGGCAACCCTAGGAAACTAATGCAGAGATAATGTTCCATTTTGAGGACTAAATGAGAAGTTAGATAGCCTATGTAATGACTTTAGTAGAGAACCTGGCACATACCATATTCTTAATTTACTTTCTACTTCTTAAATTTCCTTTGGAAATAAGAAAGCATTGAATTATGGCAATATATAAACGATTTTTGGAATTGTCTTTGATTTAGAAATCTGTCTAAAAAGTTGGTTACCAAGTTAAAATGAGATAAATACTGTGTCTTCAACTGTCTTATGGTCACCTTACCAACTAGTCTATGTTGCTTAGAATGAGATAGAATTAAAGAGTCCCAAATAATTACCTCTAGCCACAGCTATGTGTGACTTTGTCATTAAAATAACTCTAGAATTACTCAGGCTTCCATTCTCTCACCGTCTGTGTGCTGCTGACTTCTTTATCCTGCCATTGGCCTGGGAAATTATTGCATGTCAAACCTTCTTGGACTCAACTCATCACCACAAAAAGCCTAGCACATATTCAGAGCACAGCATTCATAGGTTTATAGGTAAATGCTGTACAACCTTGCTACTCAAAGTGACAGGGAGCATTGGTGTCACCTGGACAGTTATTAGAAATGCAGAGTCTCAGGCTGACACCCAGGTTACAATCTGCATTTTAACAAGATTCCCAGGTAGCTCATGTATACATTAAACCTTGAAGACCACTGTTATAGAAGGTCAGAAGAGTGGAAAATTAATGCCATGGAACAGAGTAGAATAGAGTAAAATAAAATAGAATATAGTAAAATAGAGTAGAATAGGGGTTCACCTTTTTGTAATAAAATATAGCTTCTTTTGCTGAAAGGTCAGAGGCTGACCTAAGAAATCTCCCAAATCTATTTCCAGTTCCTAGTTCAGTAAAAAAGTCTCAAAAAACCTTTTAATTTAGTAGAAACCAATTGTACTCCTTCAACTTTTAGGAAGCAGATTCATTTAAATTTGAGATTTCCTACATTTAAATTTGCATTTAACTGTCATAGTATTAAGATGACTTTACCTTAATAAAATGACAACCTGATAGTACAGTAATTGTTTCTTAAATGCAATAATGGGGGTCTCTGAATCTAGAGAAGCATGAAGCCATAAAAGCAATAAGCGATTTGCATTCCTCGCTTTATTGCAATGTAAAAATTATTATCATTATACTTACTAATCTGAACAAATAAATATTCATTGAATGATCTCAGTTCCCTTTTATTAGAATTTTTGAAATAATAAAGACATCTAAATTTCCTTCTATATTATGTTGGTATTAAATATCTCAGATGAAAATGAGATGAACAATGTGATCAGAGTAGTGACGGTAAAACTATTTATTAAGAGGAAATAATTTATGTTACCAGAAAAGAGCCTGCCTTCTGATATATTTTGAGACCTTCTCTTTTCTTTTCATTTCCTTTTCTTTCTTTCCTACCACTCTCTCTCTAGGTCTCTTTCTTCGATCTCTCTCTCCCTTCTTCCTTTATTTTCTTTCTTTCCTTCCTTCCATCTTTCTGTTTTCCATCCATCAAATATTTATTGAGCACTGTGTATCTGCCAAGCCTTAGAAGCTGGGGATATGGTGGTGAACAAGACAAATCACTGTTCTGAAGAAGTTCACATTTTAAGAGACCTTATACATAGAACCAGAAACCCTGGTGGCGTAGTGGTTAAGTGCTGCAGCTGTTAACCACGACGTCGGCAGTTCAAATCTCCTTGGAAACTGTATGGAGCAGTTCCACTCTGTCCCATAGGGTCTCTATGAGTCGAAACTGACTCGATGGCAGTGGGTTTGGTTTTGGTTTATACATAGAACCAGATTTTTGTATACCACACCTCTAGTCAGAAATTATCACCTGGATATACTTCTACAAGCATATCAAACATGACTTTTTTCCCCCCTCAATCTACAAAGTTTAATTCACTCCAAAATTCTTAAGCCCTTTTTCGCCCCTATGACTCCTTCATTCCCTGCATGTTGTTACCAAAGAAAGAGCCCTAGTGGTGCAAAGATTAAGCACTTGGCTGCTCATTGAAAAGTTGGCAGTCCAAACGCACCAGCTGCTCCAGTAAAGTCCTGGAGATCTGGTGCCATAAAAATTTCAGCCTAGGAAACCTTATGGGGTAATTCTACTTTGTCTTGTAGGGTCGTTATGAGTTGGAATAGACTCAATGGCACACAACAACAACATTTACCAAAGCAAGCTTATTTTCCCTCTGTATTTCCTGAAACCATTTGCTTTTAACCACTTCTCTTTTTGCCTCAAGTTTGGTTATTCTCCAAATTCTTCTTTATATTATCACTGAATGATTTCTTTTATAATCTCTATTGTATCACGTATGAATACCTAATGAAATATGTCAAGACCCATACACTGAAAGCTATAAAACATGTTTGGAAGAAATTAAAGAAAACCTAAATAGAGGGAAATATCATGTGGAGGGCTGGAGTACTCAATAGTATAAAATATCAATTTTCCTAAAATTGATTTATTGATTTAGACAATCCTAATTAAAGAAAAAAAAAATTTTTTTCTTTTTAATTAACATCTAAGTATTTTTCTTTTGAAAATACAAACAAGTCAAGAATATCCAAGGCAATTTTGAAGAATAAATCTGGACAATGTGCAACCAGTGGCATCACTAGGGTAGGTGTCACCCAGCGCAATAATTCATGGTGTCACCCCCCCACCCCCACCATGGACCTCCTCCTATACCAGGACCATACAGAATCCTTAGTAATTTTTTTTGTGCTAATGTTACTCATAAATCATAATTCTTGTACATCACTGCTTTATTGTTTTGGTTATTTAAATAAACTCATCACTAATAGTATATGTGTTCAGTTACTCATTTTTCGCAAAAAATAGTAATTGGATAAATTTTAGAAAAAAAGTATACCATCTGGAACTCCTTGCTCTTCTCACAGTCCTATACAATGTATTTATTTTTATATATTCTTTAATTTGGATATGCCTAAAACTGCAAGAAATGCTAAATGTAGTTGATACTGTTAAGTCACTAATTGCGTATAAGGAGATGAGGAAGATAGACTGTTAAGAGAAAAATTCTGTATTGCCTTTTAAAGTTTCCCGTGTTTGGCCCTCCATCTCCTACGCTTGACAAGCCATGATATTGTGTTGGTTCATTTTACTACTCAGGCAGGAATACATATGCTGCTCAGAACATCATGGACCTTTAGGGATCGATAAGAAAGATAATTTAATGCCCATGTGAGATTCTAAAAATAATAATAGTAAAAGCCCTGGAGCAAGTACTTGCATCTGTTTTCTGCCTGAGGGCAAAGCCAGATGAGGCCATCCATTCTTCTGAGTTCTCAGAGTCTCCATGAGTGGCTCAGAGAACAGAGTATCACTTAGCTCTATGATGATGCTTCAAAGTCTGTGAAATGACACAGAAATCATGTTATTATATAAACATAGCAAAATATGGTGACAGGAAGATGACATAAGGAGACTTCTATCTCCTTGGCATCTCATTGCAAGCTTCTGCAAACTCAAATTTAATATACCACCAGGTTTACTTCCCAGATGATGTCAAGATGCACAGGAATTTTAGTGGCAATGCTGAGGACAAGTGTATGTCATAATTCAATTTTAAATAAATAAGATTTTAGAGTTTATGTTTTTTATACTACATGCAAAACGAATGGTTCAGCAAGCTCAAGGGCAATTTGATTGCTTGTATTAACATTCACCATAAATGCACCCTCTGTGTCATACTGCTGTACCTGCAGCTGCTGCAGGGAAAATATATGTCGATAGACTTTGTTGCTTGTATTTTAAATTGTTAATAGACTTCCAAATGCAGAAGACTGGCTTTGTCTGAAAAGGGAGGTATCAACTTTTCTGTCCTTCTAAATATCATTTTCACACACTCGTCAATACAAACCAACTAAAATTTTACGTGGAAGAAAAATGACCTTCTTTATGAACTTGATAATTGATAGAACCATGCAGTGTCCTTAGACATGGAAGGGGTGTTCGGCTTTATTATTTCTCGTGGCACTGGGGTTGGGGGAAGACAGCATAGTTGGAGGGAAAGGGTTTCTAGTGCAATGTCCTGGTGGCAGCTGTTATCCGAGTGACCCTGGACTGGTGATAAAACATCCCTAAACTTATTTGCACTACGTCTATGCTAGAATTATCCTCAGTATAGGATCCTGAATGTATAAAGAATTCTTATAAATCAGTCAGAAAAAATCAAAAGTTGTAATAAAATGAAATCAAAGGGTATGAGCTGGCAATTCATAGAAAAGGAAACCTAAAAGGCTAAATATACATTTGAAAATATATTTAGCCACACTAGTAGTCAGAGAACCAAAATAAAATGACAATGAGATAATGCTTCACACGATAAGATTAACAACAACAACAAAAATAGAACCAATCAACTCCGTGTGATGGTCAAAATGTGTGGCAACACGGGGTTCTCCACTTTTTGAATTTCCCAATGGCTCCAGAAAGCAACTTGGCTTTATCTAGCGAAAGTGAAAGTGAAAATGCCCTGTGATTCAGCAATTTTAATTCTAGGTGTATGTTGTTGTTGTTGTTAGCTGCTGTCCAGTTGCCCCCAACTTATGGCGAACCCAGTCGTATTGGGATCTGACCATTGTGATCCATAGGGTTTTCATTGGCTGATTTTTCAGAAGTAGATTGCCGGGTCTTCCTAGTTCATCTTAGTCTAGAAGTTCCACTGAAAGCTCTTCAGCATCAGAGCAACACACAAGCCTCTACTGACAGGTGGTGACTGTGCTCGTGGAGCTTTAGTCAGGGATAGAGCCCAGGCCTCACACATGGAAGGTGAGAATTCTACTGAAGCACTACTACCCCCTTACCCAAGGTAGGGGTTCATTGTAGCAGTATGCATGGGGATGTTCATTGTAGCAGTGTTATTAGTTAGCAAAAAATATATTGTGGCTATGTCCAGCATTGGACTATCCCACATGAGGTAAAATGAAAGAACTAGATTCAGAGGACTGACATGGATAAACCTAAACATAAGTTATTTATCGGAAAAAAAATAATAAGTTTCATAAGGTAAAATGTAAAATCATTTATGCAAAATTTTAAAATACAGAACGTAATATACTGTTTATTGATATTATGTATACAGTAAAACTAAAAAACAAAACATATGGGCTGAAATCAAACCTAAGTCATATCTGTGCTACTAGGAAAGAGGAGAGAAGAATGGAATTCGGGAGCCACCATTATTAAAAAGACATTACTGTGTATTTCTTAAGAAAAGCAAAAACATAAAGTTATTTACATATGATCATTGTTTTCATTATGAAAAATATTAAATTATGCAGAACAGTCATGCATTAATGATCCAAATTCAGCAATTATCAGCTTCTGGTCAATCTGTTACTCCCACCCACTTCCCTTTTCTGTATGATTTGCATTATTTTGAAAAGCAAATCACAGGCACCATCTCAAGTAAAGTATTATTTCTAAGGGAAAAAATTAGGACCTTTTATTAGAATATTAATAGCTGTTAGTTCTCAGTGGTAAGTACTTGGCTGTTTGTTACAGTAGCCTTTTGACATTTCTGCAATTAACTTTTAATTGAAAAAAAAATAAAATGGTGGGGCGGTAGGACAATAAAACAGAAATAATAGTAACAATAACATTTGACTATTTTTAATCATTTTCCTTAAAATAGTCACACACTTCCCGCAGTAGACTTACTTCAAAATATATATACAATAGACTTTTGTTTAAGACTTCTATCCATTTGTAGAATTCTTTTTTTCTATACAAAAGGAAGCAGAATTAAAAAAAAAAATGTTGTCATAGAATATTGAATATTTTTTACAAAGGAAATAAATATTGAATGCTTATGGCATTAGAAAGATTTTACTTCAGCAAAATGTCTACATTTAGGAACCTCCTGTTTGGCCCCATCTATGCACATTACACCAAGCATTTGCCCAGCAAAGCAAAAGGCAATGTGAGATCTTCAATGTTGCCTTTAATCATTAGCATTGTAAAAAGGATTCTCAGAAGTCTTTTCATCAAATTTACCCAAGGACTCCTCAAATAGCCCCTGGCCTCAATAATCTAGAGAGGGAGTTTTTACAGAAGTATTTGGCTTAAATAAATGGGAAGAAATTCACATTCAAAGAGTTCCCAAGGCATCTGTCAGCACCTGCTCTTGACTGGGAAAAGTGCTCCAAGTAATAAATGCAAATTAGAATTTTAAACTCACCCACGTACCAGGGGGATTGATTAATGACAAGAGGCATAAATTAGAAAGTAGTGAGAAGATATTTATTATCTTCCTTTCTTTTATAACTCATTTGAATATAGATATCCAGGACTATTAATTTCATTCAGGTGAGGGAGAAGGCAGGTATCAGGAGGAAGCACAGCTATACAGCACCATTTCCTCTTAAAATTTGAAACTTTAATCCCCAAGTCAAAGATTAATTTACAATCTCTTCTTAGAACATATCAACGGAATTTAAGGTGGGAACATGTTTTGTCAAGAACTACTCACTTGGACTCCTGAAAGACATAATTTAATTAACATTTTCTTGCTTAAGTGTGATCTTTTCAAAATAACAAATAAATAAAAAAAAAAAGGACTACAGAGATGCTTGAAAGTAGCTCAGGAAGAATTACGGCAAAAATATGTGCAACGATTTCAATAAATGTTAAAACAGAAAAGATTGTTTTTTATTTACACTAAATTCATTATAAATTAATTGTGGTTTCTGTTGTTTTTGTCAATGATACGTTGAGGAACTGGAATACTCAGAAAACTAGAAATGTGAATGTGTCTGTTCAGGAAACTAGATATATAGATATATGTTCATGAGTTTTTTTTGTTTGTTTTTTCTCCCCTCTGTGATCACTTCTAATTTTAAAATGCAATTGGTTTCATGTTCTTCCAGATATTAAGTATTTTCTTCCTCCCCAAAGTCAGGTGGCTCCCACAGTTAACTATGCATGTTAATGGTTGTCTTGATTTCTAAGTGCTGCTATAACAGAAATACCACAAGTGGGTGACTTTAACAAACAAATTTATTTTCTCACAGTTTAGGAGGCCAGAAGTCCAAGTGGCACTGTGGTTAAGAGCTTGGCTACTAACCAAAATGTTGGCAGTTCAAATCCACCGGCCACTCTTTGGGAACACTATGACGCAGTTCTACTCTGTCCAACAGGGTCGCTGAGTTGGAATTGACTTCACAGCAATGGGTTTAGCTCTAGGAGAAGGTTTTCTTGCTGTGCCAGCTCTGGGGGAAGATCCTTTTCTCTTTTCAGCTTCTGTTCCTGGGGTTCTTGGCAATCCTCATGTGAGGTGCCATTATCTTCCCCCATCTATGTTTAATTGCTTCTAAGCTTAAACTGCTTCTTTTATTTCTTAAAAGTGATTGGTTTAAGGGACATCCTACACTGATATGGCCTCATTAACATAACAAAGAAGGTCCTTTTCCCGGATGGAATTACACTCATGTGTATTAAAAAAAACACAAAAAAACAAAATTGCCTTCAATTCTGACTCATAGCGACCCTGTAAGGACAGAGTAGAACTGCCTCATAGGGTTTCCAAGGAGCAGCTGGTGCGTCGGAACTGCCAATCTTTTGGTTAGCAGCCAAGCTCTGAACACTGTGCCACCAGGGCTCCATCTACATGTATAGGGATTATGATTTGCAATACATATTTTTGGGAGACATATGCAATCCATAACGGTTAAAAACATAGTCATATGCACGTACTGTTCCTCATTAGCTATTTGTTTTATGTCTCACTTTCCCCATCTATAAAATAGATAATGGTACCTACTTTGTATGCTTACAATGAGAATTATGAGATACTGTGAACAAAGTTCTTTTCATCATGCCCGGCAATACTAAATGATAGTTATTATGATAATTATTTTAATGAAAAAGGCTGAAATGTACTGTTTTCTATTTATTTGTTTTTCTTGGGCTAGAAATGCTGTATAGTTAACAGTACGATTGATAGTAATACAATTATTGTATACATAACACTTTCTTCTTGGTTTAAATCTCTTACCAACATCATTCAGACAAAAAAGTCCTGGCCTGGGAGTGTGAAAATCATGATTTTTGTGCTTGTTGTCTTCCTTAGCCTTTGAGTGTCATTGGACAATTCATAGGATGAGTTTGGAGAGGAGTTCAGTTTCAAACCTGTTCAATCAATGAAAGACAAGTAATTAGTGAACACAATTTTGCAAGCAAATCAACCAGTGTCAGCCCCTTGCTTCTGAAAACCTGCTGGTTCACTTCAACAGGAGACTTTGGGTGGTACAAACAGTTCATGCACTTGACTGTTAACAGAAGAGGGAAACTTGCAAGTCCACCCAGAGGCTCCATGGGAGAAAGACCTGGTGATCTACTTCTGAAAAATCAGACAGAAAACCTTATGAAGAAAAGTTCTGCTTTGACACATTTGGGGTCATCATGAGTCAGAATTCACTGTAAGGCAACGGGTTGGTTATTTTAAACCCAAAGAACCTGCATATTTCCTTTTACCAGACTGCTAATACAATAGTTATATTTCTCTTAATAGTCAAGTATATTTTTCAAAGGCTATGCTACCCCTCCCAAAATTTATTTATTTATTTTGTGCATTAAGTGAAAGTTTACAATTCAAGTCAGTTTCTCGCACAAAAGCTTACACACACATTTTTATGTGACCCTAGTTTCTCTCCCTACAATGTGACAGCACGCTCCTCCTTTCCACCCTATATTTCCTGTGTCAATTGAACCAGCTTCTGTCCCCTTCTGCCTTCTCTTCTCGCCTCCAGACAGGAGTTGCCCACATAGTCTCATGTATCTACTTGAGCTAAGAAGCACAGTTCTCATTAGTATCAATTTATGTCTTATAGTCCAGTCTAATCTTTGTCTGAAGAGTTGGCTTTGAGAATGGTTTTAGTTTTGGGCTAGCAGAATCCAGGGGCCATGATTTCTGGGCCCTGTCAGACTATTAAGTCTGGTCTTTTTACTAGAATTTGAGCTCCGCATCCCACTTTTCTCCTGCTCCATCAGGAATTCTCTGTTGTGTTCCCTGTCAGGGCAGTCATTGGTGGTAGCTGGGCACCATCTAGTTCTTCCGGTCTCAGGATAACGGAGTCTCTGGTTTATGTGGCCCTTTCTCTTGGGCTCATATTTTCCTTGTGTCTTGGTATTCTTCATTCTCCTTTGCTCCAGGTGGGTTGAGACCAATTGATACGTCTAAAATGGTCGCTTGCTAGTTTTAAGACCCCAGATGCCACTCACCAAAGTGAGATGCAGAGTATTTTCTTAATACACTTTGTTATGCCAATTGACCTAGATGTTACTATAGAGAATGGAGTCTAATGATTGATTAGTCCCAAGAGCCATAAAAATTAAAATGCCATGAGATAGGTACTATGAACAAGGAAGGTCTATTGAGCTATATAATCTCATTGAATTATCACATCAAACTTGGGAAGTTGGTCAAACCCCAAAAAAAACAAACTGCTGAGGTCCAGTGGATTCCAACTCATAGCAAACCTATAGGACAGAGTACGGTTTCCAAGAAGTGGCTGGTGAATTCCAACTGCTGACCTATTGGTTACCAGCCAAACTCTTAACCACTGTGCCACGAGGAGTCTAGGAAGTTGGTTAGGGAGATTTTATTAATTCCAGTTTTAAAGTAAATAAGTAAACTAAGATTCAGAAAACTTAATGAATTTATTAATGGTTCCACAGTTTTAAATGTTTGGGTTTCTTCGTATTGTTCTTGTTGTTCAGTGCTGTGAAGTTGCTTCTGGCTCATAGGGACCCCATGTACAGCAGAACAAAACACTGCCTAATCCTGCGCCATCCTCTGCATTCTAGTCCTCCTTTTTCCATCCTTGCCTCCAAGCTCACAAGCCATGAGTGATCACCCCCTCCCTATGATTAAGACTAGGCCCATACGGGAGTTTCAGAGCAAGATTTTCACACCCTGAAAATAAGTAGGCCTGAGGAAAACCCCTATATCATCTCAAAGGTTTAGAAAAGAGTCACAGAGGAGTGGTTTTGGTGGATAGGACATGGTTCTTGCAGTAGAGAAAGTTAAGATCCTGAGGCCTTGTAACCACTGGCATATGCTACACTCCTCTACAGGCAGAACTGAGAATGGATGTTTTTTCTTATATGGCTGACATATGTTCCAAACTATAGCCAGAGCTATTTCTTGGATTTCTGGCTTTTTTAGTGCCTACCTCATGGCATTTGGAATACAAAAGCTAGAATGTTCCTGAGCCCATTATTTTGTCCATTTTTGTGTTTTCCCAAGGGTTCTCCTCCTTCTCTATTCTCCATGAAACTCCATTCTTCTTCAGGTCCTAGCTCAGGTCTCATCATCTCTGTTAGGCTAATTTAGAGAAAGCACTTGAAACACGAATAGATCAAAACACTCACTGGGCTGTGATCGTATAATATTTGGCCATCTGGTGCCGGGGGTATGTATGGTTTTTAAAGTCAGAAGACTTGAGTTAGCCTTCAGTTCCTATGCAAATGAACCATGTTGACTTTGACAAGCCACTTAAGGTCTTGCAGCATTGGAATGTTTGTTGCCGTTGTTATTGTCTGTCATTAATTTTTCAATATAAAATAGTGATAATATTAATAATAACGAGCAAACAGAACTAAGAATGATATATTTGAAAGTACTTTGTAATACTTTGCCAAGATATAACTTGGCTTTTCAATACAATTGTAAGGTACATAAAAAAAGGACCTCTCATATTTATGTATTTTCCCATGTGTCTAAAACAATGTGATTTATGTATCATGTAACCAATAAATATTTACTAAACAAACATATCTCTAGCTCCCAATTTTCTTTGAAAGCAGTGCAATATGTTGATGCATTCCCTAGTCATGTTGCAAATTTCACCTATAAACTAAAGATTGAACAATGAATGAATAACAGAATTAATAGCCACAACTAGAATCAATGCACAGAGTAAGCATAAATTGTAGATACACAAGGTTTTCATTTTCCACATTTTTCTTCCCTTAGATTCTGCCGGAGCTGCAAGTTTTCTTATTAGGCCAATAAAAACGTAATGGAATATTAGAATGAATCACTCTGATTATATTATGGTAATAAGTAAATTATTTTACTAAATTAAATAAATATTATAATAATAGCATAACTGAGATTTATGGGTAGAACTATGTATTCTCAGCTGTTAATCTACTTCTTGGTGAAACAATAGGTAGATAGATAAGTTAACTGTCACCTTTGTCAAATAACATATACCAACTTGACTAGTATACCATATTTTTACACAAACTAATACACATCTTCTATGTTTGTTTGCCAGCCACATAAGTGCCACTATGCCAATTTTTTACATGCTGCTGTAAAAAAATTAGCATAGCTCAGCAGATAAAAAAAAAAATTGGCATAACGGTTCTTGTGAAAATACCGTTATGGCACATTTGGCAAACAAATGTAGAGGTGCGCGTTATTTGAGTAAAAATACAGTACATTAATTAGGTAATTTATAAGGTAAAATAATATAACTTGCCAGTATCTTTGAAAAGGAAGTTACATAGTTTCAGAATATTTACCATTTGGATAGTATTCTAGCACTGAGGCAAGGAAAGTACGCAATGAGCCTGGAACATTTTCTTACTCCAGAAATTAAAGAACAGTTCAAGGGATGATGGGAACGTATCAAAAACACACAGGGACCACGTTGAAGGTGCTCCCACTGGCCATTGTGAGATAATTTGAACATCAAAATAAATAATGATAGTAATGAATAATATAAATCCTTGAAACTATATTGATATAAATAAATGAAAAGAAGGAAAGTGTCTCTTAGCTATAGAAGGAATGAATAAGTTAAAAAGCAAAAAATAGTTCCTAAAACTAATGGGTGACAGTTTGATGAGAAATAGGATGTTAACACTTTCTCAAAGTATATCCAGAAAAAATAACAATTAATGTAAAAAGGAAAATGTTAACTTTATAGTGAGATTCCTGTTGGACACCATCTAAAACAAATGATTAAAGTTAACATCGCCAAAGTTGGTACCAACTGGCGTCATGTGCCTCCTGATAGGATGAACTGAGAAGGTTGAAATGTCACTTCTGTAAATTCATGCAAGGGTGAGGTTGTAATTGTTGACCATCAGCTTTAAGCTGGTTAAGCAGTAAAGGAGAGAATCTGAGGGATTTATACGATTATCCTCACTTTACAGATAAGGACACAGATTCAGTAGGTTCAGTGACCTGTTCAAGTTCACCAATCAGTGAGTTCCAGTGATGGAAACAATTCCAAGTCATGTACGTTTTAATTCTTTCTGTAGTTTCCAGCAAAGAAAGCATGAGATTAGGGACTAGAAATTAAATGGGTTTCCACTCAGAAAAAAATATACAATTTTAAGATTTTCAATCTCCCTGTACCTCTCTTACCTTTGTTGGTTTGCAGTTATATTGTTTTAAAAAAAGAAAATGTTGCTGTTTAGTCAATTTCTACTCATAGTGACCCTATAGGACAGAGTAGAACTGTTCCATAGGGTTTCCAAGGAATGGCTGGTAGATTCGAACTGTGGATTTTTGGTTAGCAGCTAAGCTCTTAACCACTGTGCCATCAGGGCTCTATAGGGTTATTCCTTTACATGACAGCCCAACTCCAATACAAGCAAACCAGGTAAATTCATTGTTTCTTTGTGACCATATGCACACATTCAACATCTTGTGTGAAGCATACATCAATTTTTGGTTTTTTGTCTGTCATCTCAAAACTATCAGTAAGAAACATATGAAAAGTTAAGCAGCCAATATAATGTGTCTATAAAAAGGAATTCTTATTTAAAGCACTTCACCACTCAAATGCACTTAAGAAATTACCCTTTAATGTTTCCAAATCTCTGTCACAACTTCACTTCTATTAGGAAGCAGTTATGAATAATTACCTCAAATACAGAATACTTGGTAGGTTCATGTCAAGTCCTTAGTTTCATATTAAAAAACAAAAGAAAAGAAAAGAAAAGTTACTAAAGCTTTCGGCTTTTCAAAAGTTTTATAGGAAAAATTAGTCACCGAAATTTATAAAATATGAGCTACATACAAAACACAGTGCAAGAGTGGAGATTCATGAAATACAACACTACCTCAAAGAGTTTAAAGTGTTAATTTACCCTGTATCCCATATTCGTCTACACACTAATAGAGGACCTCTTAATCCCCGAGTGGCACAAATGCTAACACATTCAGCAGTTAACAGAAAAGATGCAGATTTGAGTCCATCCAATGGCGCACTGGTTAAGAGCTGCGTTAAGCTACGGCTGCAACCAAAAAGGTTTGCAGTTTGAATCCACTCAGGGCTCCTTGGAAACCCTATGGGGCAGTTCTACTCTGTTCTACAGGGCTGCTTGGAGTTGGAATCAACTGGACGGCAACGGTTTTTTGTTTGGTTTTAAATAGAAATGCCGCAGAAGAAAGCTCGGGCTATTTACTTTCAAAAAACCAGCCACTGAAAATCTTTTGGAGTACAATTCTATTCTGATAGGCAGGGATCTCCAGGAGTCAAACTGATTCAAGAGCAACTCTTTTTTTAAACAGCTACATAAAGCAAGGAAACCCTGTTGGCGTAGTGGTTAAAAGCTACAGCTGCTAACGGAAAGGTTAAATCCTCCAGGCGCTCTTTGGAAACTCTCTGGGGCAGTTCTACTCTGTCCTACACTGTTGCTATGAGTCCGAATTGACTGGATGGCAATGGGTTTTTTTTTTTTTTTTTTTGATCTATAGAGACAAGGACAGGCTCCTGCAGTTCAGATTCAGAAGAAACCTGAGGTTGGGTCTGGAATTAAATATAAAAAGTTGTTTGGATACTGGAGAATTGTTGTTGCTGTGTGCCATGAGTCGATTCTGACTCATAGAGACCCTATAGGACAGAGTAGAACTGAACTGCCCCATAGGGTTTTCAAGGCTGTAAATCTTTAAGAAAGAAGACTATCACAGTGCTACTCTTTCCCCCGCAGAGGGCTGGTAGGTTCAAACCACCAGACCTTTTGGCTGGTAGCTGAGTGCTTAACCACTGCACCACCAGGGCTCCTTTAAGGAAGGATAAAAAAAAGGGGATAGGAGTATCAAAAAATAAAAATCCAGATTTAGATAGGAAGTGGCTTTATTCAGAAAGAAAGACTACTGTCATGAAGAAAAGGAATTGTTACAACAGGGAGAGGGGTATATTGTGATAGGGAAAACACTCAGGCCGTAAGATCAGCAAGCATCTCAAGAGTTAGACAAAAAGGATTTTTCCTTTACAGAGACAAGAGTAAATAAGGCTAGCAAAAAATAAACGTGGAAAAGTGGGATGAGAGGATGACATAATTGGATAATCAGAGGTTCCAAGACGAGGCCAGTCTATTCTCTGGGAGGGGAGATTCAGGTAATAGTTGTTTGTTGGCTCAGGCTGGGAGTGTGTCAAAGTTCAAGGACTTGGGGGCAGAGAAAGAGCTTAAGCAAATTTGGTTAACAAGGGTTTTGTTTCTGATTGATCAATAGGGATAAAGCAATTCAAATAATCATTTATGGGACAAAGAATGGGCCCTTGGAGGTTGTATATCTGCCTTTGTCACGGATAAGAACGGAGGGTACGCATCTGTCAGTCTTATCCAAGCCATTTGGGGAAAGGTGATTTTTTGCTGTAAGCTGTTTTCTTAAGCACAAAGGATTGGAGGATTCCTTTAACCAACGCTGATTTCCAAGATCACAGGGTTCAGGGAAAATTCAACATTGTCAGCCGTTTATCAGAAGTATTAAAATATATAGTAGATTTGGAGGTATTCTGAAATTGAAAGGCACAGTCATGAACAAGGAATTATGTTTAACAGTTGTATGTAGCATTTTATAGACTGTTCTTTCTGTAATGTAAGGCTTAATTGGGATGGGGTATGTGAGAAGACATTTTATATGTGAGAAGACATTTTATATGGAGACCCTCACAGAGGCTGTGGTCATCCCATCAGTGGCATCCCAGTGAGCCAGCAGCAGGATTAGAGGTGACCGTCAGCATCGCGGAAGGTTATGCCCCTCCTCTCCCTCCTCTCTTCACATCTCCTCTGGCTATTATGTTCCTGTGAATCTGAGGCTACATTACCTTAACAGCCATTAGCAATAGTGTTACAGGACAGGGCTTCTCAGCTCGGGACTAAGCCCTGCTTAGGTTCTTACCTTCTTCTAACCAAGTATGACCAGGAGAGGCTCAGAGATTCCACAAGAATAAAGGTTTATTAGGGACAGAGTGGCTCACGAGGGAGAGAGGGAATGGGATTTCCACCTACACTAGCTTCCAGTTTCTCACTGGACAAAAGATTCTCTAGGGCTTATCAAAGTTTTTAGGCAGGGAAAAGGCATTATTTTTATTCATTAGATGGGTGGAGATTTCCAGGAGAAGGGGAGGGATTATGAAAATCAAATGCATACGCAGTTAGAATTCAAGATGGACTTCCTTGCAAAGGTTGCTGGAGCCGAGATGGAGTCTGTCACAAAGACTGCCTGAAGGTCAAACAGGACTTATTCTGGGATGTTGTGCATGCATGATGCCTCTGGCAAGGGGTTGCTGTTCATGTTTGTCTCATGTGGAAGGTCATTCATAGTCTGTGCTGATCTTTACTGAGCATGCTCTGTACCTGATGAAGCCTTGAAAAACAACTCAGAAGGATTATCAGTAATTTATAGCTGGTTAAACACACAGAGCTTTGAAATGTAGCCCCTTATCTTGTCTAAGCACCTACTTTGTTAATTATAAGTAGTTTGTGGGTGCCAGCAGCAAAGTTATATGGTGGTCTGCACTTAGGTTTAGATTCAGAGTTATAGCTGGTCAAGCACACAGGGCCTTGAAATGTAGCCTTTATTTAATTCAGCCAGCCCAATCTCTTCCTGTCTCAATAGGTTGATCAAATTTCTCTTGGCATTCAAAGGGGAAATTTGCCTAAGTTCCCTTTCAGTAATGGAACCTCAGAAATCCATACTAGCCCATATTAATTAAAGGAAATCCTTCAAGTAATATCTATAAATTATAGATTATGAAGTGTTTGCAGAAGAGATTAGCACCTATATTAAAGGTACATATTTTTATTTACTTAATTAACAACAGAGTCTTAACAAGAGAACCAAATGACAATAAAGCTTAATACACTTAGAGCCAAATAAGTAGAGCTCTCTGTATAAGAAAAGGGCAAGATAGTCACATCACTGCACAAAGGAGAAGATTCCTTTACCTCCTAATGATTCAATTCAACAACAACAACACATATAATAATGAATGCTTATACAGCACTGAGAAGTCCTGGTGGCACAATTGTTAAGAGCTCAGCTGCTAGCCAAGACGTTGGTGGTTAGAACCCACCACAGAAGAAAGACCTGGTGATCTGCTTCCGTAAAGATTTTTGTTGTTCTGTGTCATTGAGTTGATTCCAACTCATAGTGACCTTATATGACTAAGTAGACTGTAACAGTAACTGGAACAGATCACCAAGTCTTTCTTCCATGGAGTCGCTGGCTGAGTTTGAACCACCAACCTTTCATTAGCAGTCAAGGGCTTAACCATTGCACCACCAAGAATCTTTGTAAAGATTACAGCCTAGAAAACTCTTTGGGGCAGTTCTACTCTGTCACATGGGATGGCTGTGAGTCAGAATCAGCACTACGACAGCCAACAACAACATACAGCACTTATATAACCCAAGTACTGGTGAAGCAAATTATATATATTTAACTTGTTTAACCCTCTCAGTAACTCTAGGAAGTGAGTAACTTGTCCAAGAACTCACAGAGTCATGGATTAAAACAGGGCACTCTGGCCAGGGAGCCAACGTTCATTACCACCGTACTATAAATAACCAATATGCCAATTTAAGAGCTAGGCACTGGAAGTTCAAATAAACATAAGACAACGTTTTTAATCACAAGAAACTCTGTCTGGAGAGATAAGCTTTGATGTTGGAATGCAGACCTATGTGGGCCAGAACACAAAAGCCAGAACATCAGATCCATTCTGCGGATGGAAGAAGAAAAGAGGTGGGAATATGAAAAAAGAATTCCTGGGAGCTTGGATTTTTGTCAGGTTGTAAGCCCTAATGTTTATTCACCATTCCCCCTCAGAGCATTTAGTTGTACATTTTTTATTGGAAAGATTCATGCTAAAGTGATATGAACCATAAAGAGACAACTGCCAGGACAACATATTCTATATTAATAAGGGATTGAGGGAAACTCTCCCCTTGGAATAGCTGTTGATGTTGGACCAAACAAGGAGGAAAGGAGGGAATTCCTGAAGCATTTGCCAGAGCCCACATTCTGTACCACTAGTGTGGCTTTTTCAGTAGGTCTTTCATATGAGCCATTATGTACTGTGACTGCACTGTCTTCTGAAACCCAAACTAATCACCTGCTTATCTTCTGTTTCTACTCTTCCTTGTATACACAATATTCTGGCTACCATCTTCTGAATCTCTAAATCTTAAATCTCTTCCTTGAAAGTCATCCATGACCAGTGTAGTCATATTAATTCCCCATCCTCTTAACCCTAAATAACCATGTGTCATAACCAGACACAATCTGTTTTGTGTTTAGTTCATTCTTTCAGTCATTTAACAAATAACTCTCAAATGCAGTATTCAGTAATAAAGAAGATAATGGCTTTGGATTTGCCACTAGTAAATGTATGGTCTTGAGTAAGTTGTTCGATATCTATGAGTTGCTATTTCCCCATCAGTAAAATAACTTTAATGATAATATCCAGTTCATAGTATTGTTGTGAAAACTAAATAAGTTAACACGTGTGTTTATAAGAATGTCTGATATGTGCTCTATAAGTTGTAGAGATTTTTATTATAGGCCAGTCACAGTTTTATATCCTAGACACTAGCACAGACCACTGAATTTAGGTCTTCTGTTCTTCACAAGCAACATTCAAACATCATATAGTATTTTGAATGGAAATGGTAGCGATAATCATTAGTCACCCAGAGCATTGGGTTTTGAATGAATACCTTTCCAAATCTATTTACACCTATCTCAGTATCTGATCATTCATTTCAATAGTTCTCAGATCTCAAGCCAAACACTAAAGTAAATATGACTTTTCACTCATTGTTTAGAGTTACAATAGCCCTTTGGTAAAAACAATGAAATCAGAGGGTCTTGATTTATGAAGCACAACCATCAATTTGTTACATAAAATTAGCCTAATAGAGTTATCCACGGACAGAAAACAATGAGTCATGATGCTTTTTCCTCTTTCTCTCTTATAATCAATTGTTACAAATAGAGATTCTGCTTTTAGTTAGTCCCTGCCCCTGCCTTTAAAAAATATCATTTTTATTCAATCACAGAGCATTTATTTTTTTCCTTTGTTCTGTCTGTACCAACAGAAAACCTCACGTCTATGCTTTCAGATATGTGACTGTTCAGAATTAAGATGTGCTTTTTTTTTCTTAAGTGTAAAAGACACACTGCATTCCTAATATTTGGTATAAAATAATTTAATATCTCACTACATTTTTATGTTAATTACATGTTGAAATGATTGGTGTTGTTAGGTGTCATTGGTTCAGTTCTGACTCATAGTGACTGTAAGCACAACAGGATAAAACAGCCTGGCCTTGCGCCATCCTGACGATTGTTGCCATGCTTGAGCCCGTTGTTTCAGCTACTGTGTCAATCCATCTCCTTGAGAATCTTGCTCTTTTTCGCTGACCCTCTACTTTACCAAGCATGATGCCCTTCTCCAGGGACTGAGCCCTCCTGATAACATGTCCAAAGTACATGAGTTGTAGTCTCACCATCCTTGCTTCTAATGGGCATTCTGGTTGTACTTCTTCCAAGACAGATTTGTTCATTCTTTTGGCAGTCCATGGCATATTCAATATTCTTCACCAACACCACAATTCAAAGGTGTTAGTCCTTCTTCAGTCTTCCTTATTTATTGTCCAGGTTTTGCATGTGTATGACGCAATTGGAAACACCACGGCTTGGGTCAGGGGCACCTTAGTCCTCAAGGTGACATACTTGCTTTTCAAACCTTTAAAGAGGTCTTTTGCAGCTGATTTGCCCAATGCAATGTGTCTTCTGATTTCTTGACTGCTGCTTCGATGGGTGTTGATTGTGAATCCAAGTAAAATAAAATCCTTGACAACCTCAGTCTCCTCTCCATCTATCATGGTTTTGCTAATGACAAATACTAGTCCATTTCAGCTCACTAATGCCTAGGATATCAATCTTTATGTGTTTCATTCCATTTTTGACAATTTCCAGTTTTCCTGGATTCATACTTCATACATTCCACTTTCCAATTATTAATGGATGTTTGCAGCTGTTTCTTCTCATTTTCAGTTATGCCACATCAGCAAATGAAGGCCCTGAAAGCTTGACTCCATCCACGTCATTAAGGTCGGCTATTTTAAGGAGGCAGCTCTTCCCCAGTCATATTTTGAGTGCCTTCCAACCTGGGGGGCTCATCTTCGGACACTATATCTGACATTGTTCTGCTACTTTTCATAAGATTTTCACTGGCTAATTCTTTTCAGAAGTAGACCACCAGTTCCTTCTTCCTAGTCTGTCAGTCTGAAAGCTCAGCTGGAACCTGTCTGCCCTGGGTGACCCTGCTGGTATTTGAATACTGGCGGCATACCTCCCAGCATCACAGCAACAC
This sequence comes from Loxodonta africana, assembly GCF_030014295.1. Taxonomy (NCBI): domain Eukaryota; kingdom Metazoa; phylum Chordata; class Mammalia; order Proboscidea; family Elephantidae; genus Loxodonta; species Loxodonta africana. The sequence goes on from NC_087352.1 coordinate 63,906,432, forward strand.
CAAAGCCCCCACAGTACAACAAACTGACAGATGCGTGAGGGAAAAATGATAGTATTTTGAATATAAGGGATTAAATAAAATGCATTATCAAAATTAATTTTATTTGTTTCTTTGCATTTTTTAAATGTGATCACTAGAGAAATTGATCAAACATATGATCAAGGTGCATTGATAATTAATGATGATTGGAAAGCAAAAGTTGGAAACAAAGAAGAAGGATCAGTAGTTGGAAAATCTGGCCTTGGTGACAGAAACAATGCTGGATAGAAATATGATAGAATTTTGCAAGACTGATGATTTCATTGCAAATAACTTTTTTCAACAACATAAATGGTGACTATACACATGGACCTTGCAAACGGAATCCACAGGAATCAAATCGACTACATCTGTGGAAAGAGATGATGGAGAAGCTAAAAAACATCAGTCAGAACAAGGGCAAGGGTCAACTGTGGAACAGATCACCAATTACTCATATACAAATTCAAGTTGAAACTGAAGAATATTACAAGTCCACGAGAGCCAAAATATGACCTTGAGCATATCCCACCTGAATTTAGAGACCATCTCAACAGTAGATTTGATGCATTGAACACTAATGACCAAAGACCAGAAGAGTTGTGGGACAACATCCAGGACATCATACATGAAGAAAGCAAAAGGTCATGAAAAAGACAGGAAAGAAAGAAAAGACCAAAGTGGATATTAGAAGAGATCCTGAAACTTACTCTTGAACATAGAGTAGCTAAAGGGGAAGGAAGAAATAGAGAAGTGAAAGAGATAAACAGAAGATTTCAAAGGGTGGCTCAAGAAGACAAAGTAATGTATTCTAAGGAAATGTGTAAAAACCTGGAGTTAGAAAATTGAAAGGGAAGAACTCATTCAGCACTCCTCAAGCTAAAAGAAATGAAGAAAAAATTCAAGCCTCAAGTTGCAATATTGAAGGATTCTATGGGGAAAATATTGAACTATGAAGGAAGTATCAAAAGAAGATGGAAGGAATACAGAGTCACTACCAAAAAGAATTCATTGACATTCAAACATTTCAGGAGGTAGTGTATGATCAAAAACCAGAAAGATGTTTACCTGTGTTTTATTGACTATGCAAAGGCTTTGGACTGTGTGGGTCATGACAAATTATGGATAACATGGAGAAGAATGGGAATTCTAGAACACTTAATTGTGCTCATGAGGAACCTGTACTTAGACGAAAAGGCAGTTATTTGAACAGAACAAGGGGATAGTGCATGGTTTAAAATCAGGAAAGTTGTGCTTCAGGGTTGTATCTTTTCACCATACTTATTCAATCTGTATGCTGAGCAAATAATCCTAGAAGATGGACTGTGAGAAGAATGGGGCATCAGGATTGGAGGAAGACTAAATACCAACCTGTGATATGCAGATGGCACAACCTTGCTTGCTGAAAGTGAAGAGGACTTGGAGCACTTACTGGTGAATATCAAAGACCACAGCCTTCAGTATGGATTGTGCCTGAACATAAACAAAACAAAAATTCTCACAACTGGACCAATAAGCAACATCATGATGAATGGAGAAAAGTTTGACTTTGTCAAGGATTTCATTTACTTGGATCCACAAACAACAGCCATGGAAGCAGCAGTCAAGAATTCAAAAGATGCGTTGCATTGGGCAAATCTGCTGCAAAAGACCTCTTTAAAATGTTAAAAAAAAAAAAAAAAGTCACTTTGAGGACTAAGGTATGCTTGACCCAAGCCATGGTATTTTCAATTGTCTGATGTACATGCAAAAGCTGGGCAAAGAATAATGAAGACTGAAGAAGAACTGATGCCTTTAAATTATAGTGTTGGTGCAGAGTATGGAATACACCATGGACTACCAGAAGAATGAACAAAATCTACAGTAAGAATGCTCCTTAGAAGCACAGATGGGGACACTTCAACTCACATACTTTGGACATGTCATCAGGAGCGACCAGTCCCTGGAGAAGGACATCATGCTTGGTAAAGTAGAGGGTCATTGAAAAAGCAGGACCTCAATGAGATAGATGAACACAGTGGCTGCAATGATGGGATCGAGCATAACAACAATTATGAAGTTGGCCCAGTATTTTGTTCTGTTGTATATAGGGTCACTGTGAGTCAGAATGGATTCAATGGTACCTAACAACAACACTAGAAAATCTAGAATCACATATGTGACTCAGAATTATGTTTATATCAGACAGGGGAGGTCTAAGCAGTAACAGTGCTCCTTTCATATTGAGCACCAATTGATGTTCTGTTGCAATGTGTAGCTACCCTTCTCTGCTCCTTTCTTCTTCCCTAAATCTTAGTGTTTGTTGACCACAGTGACAGAAAAAAAATTATCGGTAAAGTAAATTGGTATTGAGAGCTCATTTAATTTGTTCTGTAAACTGTAAGTCAAAGGATTTTAAAATGCCCCTATGATCATGTCACTCTGTGTATGAAAATCCTTCAGTGACTTCCTGTTTTCTCAGGGTAACATGCAGAGTCCATAATACAGTTTACCCGATCTTGCATAATCTTGCCCTGGCCTTTTCTCCAGCTTCCTTTCTTCCCACCTGGCACCTGTGTCACAGCTATGCAAATTTCTTACTATTCCTTGTACAGGACATCTTTTCTCCAAACTGCAGACTTTTGCACAAGCCTGTAACTACCTTCCTCCAACTCCTTCCAACGTGATTAACTTTTATTTATCCTTCAGCAGCTATTTCTTTAGAAAGACATGCTTTAATTCTGTAAAGACGGATTAGATATTCTTAGACCATGCTGAGGCATCCTTCACATACATATTACAATTCTATGCTTTTTCTATGACTTACACCATATTTTAGGTGGCTATTTAATGTCTTTCCTTCCTGTAGAGTTTTTCAAGAGGGTCACTAGTAGCACTTTGGGCAAGATAATTCTTTGTATGGGTCTCTTCCAAGCAGTGAAAGATGTTTACTATTACCTTACCCATTGAAGACCCAAAGCACTGTACAGGCATTATGCCAATCAGAAGCACCACTTCACATACACACACACACGCACATACATACACACACACACACATACACTTTTCTAGACCCTACCCAAAATCAAACAAAACCAAACCCACTGACATGGAGTCAATTCCTTGTCACAGCAACCCTATAGAACAGAATAGAACTGTCCTATGGGGTGGTGGCATAGTAGTTAAGAGCTGTGGCTGCTAGCCAAAAGGTCAGCAGTTAGAATTAACCAGGTACACCTTGGAAACTCTATGGGGTAGTTCCACTCTGACCCATAGGGTAGCTATATGTCAGAATCAATTCGATGGTAATAGGTTTTTGTGGATGGGGCTTCCAAGGATGTAAATCTTTATGGAAGCAGACTGCTGCATCTTTCTCCTGCAGAGTGGCTGATGGGTTCAAACCACCAGTGTTTTTGGTTAGCAGCCCCGCGCTTAACCACTGAGACACCAGGTCTCCTTAGACCCTACCTAGGAAGGCAAATCATCCCTGGTTGACCCACTGCTGGCTGTAAGCCCCATGAAGTCAGGAGACCACATATGACTCTTTGATTATTGAGTCCTCTGCACCAAGTGCAGTGTCTAGCATGTAGCAGAGGCTCCCTGTTCTTTAAAGCAACATTATGCCTGCTTCATATTGAACAGAGCAAGTTCAAACGAATTATCCTGCCTATTTAGCAAATATTCATGAAGGTCATCACCACGAGTGCATTCCTCCGCTAATATCACAGTGAGCTCCCTGAATACTTTCATGAACCCGAATTCCAAGGTTTTTTAAACACCAGGGCTCATGTCTTCGTACATTTCAAGCACACTTATACCACATCCAATATAATAAAAAGTTCTTTATTTTCCCTACGGTTTTTTGTTGTTTTGTTTTAAATTGAGATGTAGTTGTTGTGTACCATTGAGTCATTTCTGACTCATAGCGACCCTACAGAACAGAGTAGAACGGCCTCATAAGGTTTCCTACACTGTAATCTTTACAGGAGCAGATCTCCAGATCTTTTCTCCTGTGGTGTCGCTGGTGAGTTTGAACTGCTGACCTTTTGATTAGCATTTGAGTGCTTAACAATTGCTCCACCAGGGCTCCTTAATTGAGGTATTACACATACCATAAAATTCACGTTTTAAAATGTACAATTCAGTGCTTGTTAGTATATTCACAAAATTATGCAAATGTCATGAGTATCTAATCCGGGAACATTTTCATCATCCCTAAAAGAAACTTTGTTCTCCATTAATAATCACTCCATTTCTCTCTTCACTCTCTCCAGCTTGGAAACTACTAGTTACTTTCTGTCTCTATGGTTTTGCCTATATGAACAGTTCAAATAAATGGAGTCATACAATACGTGGCCTTTTGTGCCTGGCCTTTTTCACTGAAGCATAATGTTTTCAGTTTCATCCATGTTGTGGCATGTATCAGTACTGCATTGCTACTTAAGGCCAAATAAAATTTAATTGTCTAAATATACACATTTTGGACGTTTGCTTTCTTTAGACTTTTGGCTATTGTGAAAATGCTGCAGCTATGAACTTTCATATACAATTTTTGTGTGAACATGTTTTCAATTCTCTTGGATTATGTTCCTAGGAATGAAATTGCTGGGTCATATGGAAACTGCAAGTTTAACATTTTAAAGAACTGCTAAAAAGTTTTCTATAGCAGCTGCACCTTTTACATTACTACCAACAGTGGAAGAAGTTTCCAGTTGCTCCACATCCTTGCCAACAGTATTTTTGTCTATCTTCTTTATTAAAACCAACTTAATGGGTATTGTTGTTATAATGATGTCAGGAGGGACCAGTTCCTGGAAAAGGACATCATGTTCAGTAAAGTACAGGGTCAGCGAAAAAGAGCAAGACCCTCAAGGAGATGGATTGACAGTGGGTGCAACAATGGGCTCAAGCATAGCAATGATTGTGAAGGTGCAGGACTGGGCAGTGTTTCGTTCTGTTGTACATAAGGTTGCTATTAGTTGGAACTGACTAGGTGGCACCTAACAACAACAACAACAATGGGTACTAAGTCCCTGGGTGGTGAAAATGGTTTGCCCTCATCTGGTAACCTAAAATAAAGGTTGGCAGTTTGAACCAACCCAGCAGTGCTGTGGAAGAATCTGCCTCTGTAAAGATCGCAGCCAAGAAAGCCCTATGGAGGAGTGCTACTCTGTAACATATGGGGTCACCATGAGTCAGTGACTTGAAGGCAATGGGTTTGTTTTGTTTTTAGTATTAAGTGGTATTTCATTGTGGTTTTAATTTGAATTTCCCTAATGACTAATTAAGCAGTTCCTAAGTGGCACAAATGGTTTGTGCTTGGCTACTAAAGAAACTTGGTGGTGCAATGGTTAAGCACTCGGCTGCCAACAGAGATTGGCGGTTCCAATTCACTCAGTAGCTGGTGATTTGCTTCTATTAAGCTTACTGTCAAGAAAATCCTGTAGAGCAGTTCTACTCTATAATACATGGGGTCGCAATAAGTTGGAATCTACTCAACAGCAATGAGTTTGTTGTTGTTGTTATTAATGACTAATAACGTTGAGCATCTTTTAATGTGCTTATTGTATTTGCTTTTTGAAGGAATGTGTATTATAAACCTTTATTCAGTTGTTAATTGAGTTACTTGCCTTTTTAGGTTTTAGTTTTAAGAGTTCTTTATATTTCTAAATCCTTGATCAGAGATACCAGTTACCATATGTATGATTTGGAAATATTTTCTCCCATTCTCTAGGTTGTTTTTTTCACTTTCTTGATAGTGTCCTTTGAAATGCAAACATTTTAAAAATGTTGAAGTACAATTTATCTTTTTTATTTTTTTGGTTGTTTGTGCTTTAGGTGTCATATCTAAGAAACCATTGCCTAATTCAATGTTGTGAAAACTTAAACGCCTATTCTTTTTTCTCAGGCTTTTATAGATTTATCTCTTACCTTTAGATCTTTGATCCATTTTGAATTAATTTTTTGTGTATGGTGTGAGACAGGAGTCCAAATTCAATCATTTGCATATGGATATTCAGATTCCCAATACCATTTGTTGAGAAGACTATTCTCTTCCCATTGAATTGTCTTGGGACACTTGTTGAAAATCAGTTGAGTATATATGTATGAGTTTGTTTCTGGGCTCTCATTTCTGTTCCATTGATCTACACTGTCTTGATTACTGTAGCTTTGCAGTAAAATTTGAACTAAAAAACTGTGAGTTCAGTAATTTGTTTCATCTTTTTAAAATTGTTTTGGCTACTCTGGGTCTCTTGTCTTACTATATGAATTTTAAGACCGTGTCAATTTCTGCCAAAACTTGCAGCTAGAATTTTGGTAGGGATTATATTATACCTTTAGATCAATTTGAGGAGTACTTTTATCAGCTTAAAAATGTTAAATCTTCCAATCCATGGACATAAGATATCTGTCCATCTATTTAAGGTTTTTAAAAAATTTCTTTCAACAATGTTTTGTAGTTTTCAGGGTATGAGTCTTATACCTCTTTTGTTAAATTTACCCAGAAGTATTTTATTCTTTTTGATGTCATTGCAATAGACTTTTTTTTTAAACAATTGTTTCGGTATGTTGCCTTTTTTTTAAAATATCCATCTGAAAGTATTTTCTAATTTCTTTTGGGAATTCTTCTTTGATCTATTGATTATTTAGGAGTTTGCTGTTTAATTTCCACATATTTTAATTTCCCACATCTCCTTCTCTTTTGTTGTCTAATTTCTTCTTCTCTGTGGTCAGAGAAGATATGTTATATGTTTCCAATGACTTTAAATTTGTTGAAACTTTTGCTGATGCCTAACATATGGTCTATCCTGGATAATGTTCTATGGGCTTTTAAGAAGAATGCATACTCTGATGTTGCTGTGTGGATTATTCTCATAGCCGCCTGTTGGTCTAATTAGTTTATAGTAAGAAGTCCTTTCCAATGCTCAATCTAGCACATATTTACTTTTCAATAACCATTTATTAGAATTAGTATGTAAATATTTTCTATGAACGACAAGGGTAGGTACTAGAAATAAAAATAGGTGCAATAATTAAAGGAAAAGGAGTAATTTGGCTTAATGTGGTATTTTGATTACTAATCCATTGCTAATATATGTCTGTTATATTCCATGTCTGACTCCTGGCTGTTGACCCATCACCTATTCTAAATGTCCAATTTAATGCTTGCCTTCTCTCTGTTATTAACATTTTCCAAGCTTGTCCTCAGTATTCCACCTATGTTACCCAACGTATCAGTGATGGGAGAAAGTTCAACATCATTTCTAGAAATGCCACCCCAATGCATTAGATGTTTTGTTCTAAATAATAACCCCTGAATCTTAAGCTCTGGTCATTAATGGTGCAAGACAGAAAATGGGGATTCCTATTTAGGTCCACAGATTAAAGCCAGAGCCCAGCTTCTACAATCAATATTTAGGCAAAATCTGCTAAAATATTCAGAAAACTGAAGCCAACATAGACTCAAAATACAGCTAAGTGAGCAAAATGTTTGTTTTGGGATATCATTATAGGCCATTTAAAATCATCTTTGAATGAAGGCTTGAATATAACTAAACTAAAAATAAAGTATATGTTTTTATTTTAAGGAGAAAAGAGGTTACTGATTCTGGTGGCTGCCATAAGGACAAAAATCAACATCTGCACAAGAGGATGATGACTTTAGATTTTTTTTTTTTTTCAGAAAGATTTTTAAACCACCTGGTATACCATCTGCACCAAGAATCTGACAAACTGAAAAGAAATGATGTGCCGATGTACCAGCTTAGAAGTAACGCTGCCCCCTCCCTCCGTTCTATGCTTACTACATGCACTACCTGAAAATATGCATTTATACAGAATTCAGGAATGAACCATTTCAATTAATTTTTCTTTTTTTACAAGTAGGGTGTGTTATTGTTTTATCTAGATGATTCAACAACCACAATTCTGGTCCTTAGTGATATTCTCAGCCAGAAAATTATTTTACCAAGATTGTTGTTGTTTTGCCATCAAGTCAATTCCAACTCATAACTACTACCCTACAGGACAGAATAGAACTGCGCTATAGGGTTTCCAAGGCTGCAAATCTTTAGGGAAACAGATTGCCACATCTTTTTCCTGCAGAGCCACTGGTGGGTTCAAACCACCAGTCTTTCAATTAGCAGCCAGCACTTAACCACTGCACTACCAGGGCCCCTTCACGAAGACTGATCATCTCATAATTTCTTCAGTTTCCTAGTCACACTTCTAAGTAATTTTAGCAGTAAATTGTGTCTTATTTAAATTCATCACTGCTGTAGGATACTTGTCTTCCTCCTCAGTTACATTAAAAGAATTTTTGGACCAAACGCCCTATCTTTGTAGTTGTTTACATTGATAAACCAAAAAATCAAAGCCAGTTGCTATCAAATTGATTCTAACTCATAGAAACCCCATGTATGTCAGAGAAGAACTATGCTCCATAGGGTTTTCAATGGTTGTGACCTTTCAGAAGTGGATTGCCAGGCCTTTCATCTGAGGCACATCTGGGTGAATTCAAATCACCAACCTTTTGGTTAGTAGCTGAGTGTTTAACCATTTTTGCCACACTTTGCTGAACAACCATGTATTGAACATTTACTGAATAGAAAAGCAACAGGAATAAATATCTGAGTAAAATGCAAATATTGCCTACGAAGAGGTTGCATTTAAGTGAAAGAGAGAGACTGGAATAAATAGGTTGAGTTAAAGACAGTGAATGAAAGGGAGAAAAGGGCAGTGTCAGGTACACATTACGGATGTAGCCAGTGAGCCATAGGGTTCCACTCTGGAGCACCATGTTATGTCATTGTTGTTGTTAGGTGCTGTCAAGTCAGATCCAATTCAAAGGGATCCTATGTACAACAGAAAGAATCTCAGCCTGATCCTGCACCATTTTTACATTTGTTGGTATATTTGAGCCTATTGTTGCAGCCACTGTGTCAGTCGATCTTGTTGAGGGTCTTCCTCTTTCTTGCTTTATCAAGCATAATGATCTTTTCCAGGAACTGGCCCCTCCTAATAACATGCCCAAAGTATTTGAGACAGAGTCTCATGATCCTCGCTTCCAGGGATCATTCTGGTTGTGCTTCTAAGACAGATTTGTTCATTCTTCTGGCAATCCATGGTATATTCTATATTCTTTGCCACAGCGTAATTCAAAGGTATCGATTCTTCTTTAGTCTTCCTTATTCATCATCCAGCTTTCACATGCATATGAGGTCATTGAAAATATCATCGCTTGGGTCAGGCTCACCTTAGTTCTCTAAGTGACATCTTTGCTTTTTAACACTTTAAAGAGGTCTTTTGCAGCAGATTTGCCCAGAGCAACATGTCGGTTGATTTCTTGACTGCTGCTTTCATGGGTGTTAACTGTGGATCCAAGTGAAATGAAATCCTTGACAACTTCAAACTTTTCTCCATTTATCTTGATGGAGATATTGGTCCAACTGTAAGGATTTTTGTTTTCTTTATGTTGATGTATGATACATACTGAAGGCTGTGGTCTTTGATCTTCATTAGTAAGTGCTTCAAGTCCTCTTCACTTTCAGCAAGCAGGGTTATGTCTTCTGCCTATCACAGGTTGGTAATGAGTCTTCCACCAATCTTCTTCATGTAATCTGCCTTCTCATATTATTTGCTCAGCATACAAATTGAATAAGTATGGTGAAAGGGTACAACCCTGTTGCACACCTTTCCTGATTTTAAACCATACAGTATCCTTTTGTTCTGTTCAAACGACTGCCTCTTGGTCTATGTACAGGCTCCACATGAGCACAATTAAGTGTTGCGGAATTCCCATTCTTTGCAATGTTATCCATAATTTGTTATGATCCTCACAGTTAAATGCCTTTGCATAGTCAAAAAAACACAGGTAAACATCTTTCTGGTATTCTCTGCTTTCAGCCAAGATCCATCTGACATCAACAATGATATCCTTCATTCACATCCTCTTCTGAATCTGGCTTGAGTTTCTGACAGTTCCCGGTCAATGTACTGCTAAAAGTATTTTTGAATTATCTTTCAGCAAAGTTTTACTTTTGTGTGATATTAATGATATTGTTTTATAATTTCCACCATGTTCTATGATGCAAAAAAAAAAAAAAGTCACCATCAAGTTGATTTCAACTCATAGCAACCCTATGGGACAGAGTAGAACTGCTACATAGGGTTTCCAAGGCTTTAAATCTTTAAGGAAACAGACTGCTACATCTTTAGCCTTTGGAGCGGCTGGTGAGTTTGAACTCTCAACCTTTCTGTTAGTAGCCAAGTGCTTAACTGCTGCACCTCAAGTCAATGAATAACTGTAGATTGACAATTGATTACAGCTTATTAATGCCTGTATCATCTACCATTGTGCTGGGGGATATGTCTGAAAATCTGATATTGATTGTGGAGTTGATAGAGAAACGTAAAAGGAAATGAAGTTGAAAAGATTGCATGGGTTAAAGTACAAAAGAAATTCAATAAGGAATAGGAATAGAGTATTTTAGATTTTATTCTGTAGAAAATGGAGCTAAGTGCTTTTAAAGGGGGCAGACATTATCTGACTTGGGACTTAAAAAGCTAAATTGGACCACAGTGTGAAGGAAACCTTGGAGAGGAGAGCTAACAGACGGTCAAGTGTCCGTTGTCACAATTACCCATGTGAGACAATGAGGACCTGAACAGGAGCTGTAGCAGCAGCACTGGCATACAGGACACCATGACTTTGTGGGGAAGGAGACAGAATCTGAAATGATACTGAGTCATAGAGAAGTTCAAGAGTTCATGTGTGTGAACATTGAAGATAGCACAAATTTGAGGCCAGCCCTAACAATGATGGTGGCTTTCTGGAGCATTGGGGCATTTGAACATAGCAGAAACACTGTAATAGGGTCAGTTTTGATGTGGGTAGATGAGGAGACATATGAAGAACTGTTATCTTTCTGCCCTAAAATATTTATGTATCCTCTTCTGTCACCATATAACTAAAGCAATCTAGTAACCATATTTCATGTGTAGGAGGGCGTTTGAATTCCCAAAGCTTTTGTATGACTGCTGTTTTGTTTCAATGAGTGTCATTAGCCTTCATTGGGATATGATTTGGGGGATGTCATATAGAGTCAGTAATTTTTTAGCTGGGCTTTCCTACTCCTAGGATGCACATAAATATGTCAGTTATTCCTAACTGAAACAATACTGTTCATTCTTGAAATATATTTATTCTCATTATACAGCCCTGTAGGCTGGTCACATTATCATTTTAGAGCCAATTGGTGACACTGTTTGCAAATTCATATGCAGAAATGCAGGAACCGGGTGTTTTTCTTTTTTCAGAATTGCATGTCTTGTTAATGGATTGTTTCAACACTGAGCTATAAAGGAATTTTAGATATCTATTTTATTCTTCAATCGTTAGAAAGCACTCCTAGATTAAGTCCATTTTAAGGTGGCCACATACTTTATTATTGTATTAATTAGTATTCTGATCGTTTTAAGCTGAGTACCTAGATAAGTGACATGCAGGGCTCCTGGGGTGGGGGGCAGACCAGCATGAAGGTTTTATGAATAATGTAGAAATTAATTAAGTCTATTGAATTAAATGAAACTTCTCTATGATTTTTTTTAAAGTAACTGCTCAGTCTGCATTCAACTCACTTCATGCATTAGGGTTCTTTTAAAAATATTTTTTATACTAACTGGCAGGTAGGAAAACTCCTGGCAAAAATAAATATACATTTATAAATTAATTTTCCATTTTATCTGAACATTCAATATAATTATAATTTTGAAGGATAATTCTACTTAGAGCTTTTCCCTGTTCTTAAGTATTGCACTAGTATTCCCACAAGCTAGAGGCAGGGAAAACTAATATCTCCAACCTTGTACAATTTTCACGCCATGATTAGAATCTGTTTCTTTAAAAAAAAAAACCAAAGACTCTAAGATGACTGTTACCCATCAAGATAGCCTATTTCTTACTGTGCTATAATCACATGGGGGTTAATGAATGGCAGCTTATTGCTTTCCTGGGACAAACCCTGATAAAATAATTTAGGCCTGAAATTAACAAATATGCATCAAATTAACCTGTGAGTTTGGCTAATTTTTAAATTTTAGGTGTACTAAATGGAATCTTATTCCCTGGGAAATTCTTACATAATCATCCCAACATTAACACACAGCAGCCAAGTGTTTAGGAACCTCTGATAGGATCAACTTTCTCCTTCCCACACTAACATCCCCCAAGCAAAGTGCTCAGTTTTCCTTTCAAAAATCCGTGCTACTGGAAAAAGTCAGCAGAGTTCAGTGGTCAAGGGCAAGGAATCTGAAGCTATATGGCCTGGGATTTAATTTGTGCATGCCCTTTCTCTAGCTATAGCAAGTAATTTAACGCTTCTGTGTATTACATTCCTCATCTGTAAAATGAATCGTTGCACAGATTAGAAGAATGGAGGTTATATAAATATGAAGGTACATAATTTTTTTATGGCGTACTTTGATCTTTTTAGGGAATGAAGTTGTATACCAAAAGCCTGCCTTTCTCATGGCAAAATGTCATTAAAAAAAAAAAAAAAAACCCAGTGCTGTCAAGTCGATTGTGACTCATAGCGACCCTATAGGACAGAGTAGAACTGCCCCATAGAGTTTCCAAGGAGCGCCTGGCAGATTCGAACTGCTGACCCTTTGGTTAGCAGCCGTAGCACTTAACCACTACGCCACCAGGGTTTCCAAATGTCATAGAGCTATTATTTTTTTTTCTTTCCTCCATTGATTCAACAATTATAGCGTGCCTGCAATAAATAAACGCAATAAAAGAGTTGCCAGCCTAAGTGCTAAAAATGCAGTATGAAACACTTTCTGTAGTTAGCAAACTAATAATTTAGTTGGGGGGCCAGCAAATAAATTAATAATTGAAGTATCGTATGCTGAGTGCTGGTGTTAGTCAGCGTTGAGTTGGCCCCTGACTCATGGAGACCCCAGGTATTACAAAGTAGAGCTGCTCCACAGGGTTTTCTTTACTGTAATCTTTATGGAAGCAGATCACCACATCTGCTTCCATGGAGCCACTGGGTGTGTTTGAACGGCCAACTTTAAGGTTAACAGCTGATAGCAAACCAATTGCACCACCCCAACTCTATGCTAAGTAGAAATATAAATTAAGTACAAGTGAGAGTAGCAGGTAAAAAGGGGTAAGGATCAGAAAGGGTGGAAACATTTGAGTTCAGTCTTAAAAGAATTGTGTATTTTACCAGACAGAGTAGTAGTAGTCATCAGTGCTGTTGGCCAAATATCTCTGATTCTTTCTCCTTTCGGATACTACCCTCCTTCCCACATCACTGAGGTTGAGAGAGTATGGACCAGTTCTGCCCAATGAGCAGGATCTTTCTTTACCTTCTAGCACCGTGACCAGGAAGACTGGAAACGGTGGCTATTCTGTGTGCTGGGTCCCTGAGTGATGAGCAGAGACTGCCTGTCCAACTGCAGGAAACATGTATTGATCAGAAGAATGAAAGTTAGGGACTTAATCCTCTGAGATTTATTGTTTAATGTTATTTATTTTTTTAGCCACAGAATAATTCAGGGCAGGATAAACAAACTATGGTATGTACACACAGTGGAGTTTTACACAACGATAAAGAACAATGATGAATCTGTGAAGCATCTCATAATATAGATGAATCTGGAAGGCATTACGCTGAGTGAAAAAAGTCAATCACAAAAGGACAAATATTGTATGAAACCAGTACTGTAAAAACTCATGAAAAGTTTTACACACAAAAAGAAACAATCTTTGATGGTTACAAGGGAGGAGAGGGGTGGGGATGGAAAAACACTAAATAGACAATAGATGGGTGGTAACTTTGGTGAAGGACGGATGGAACAATACACAATGCTGAGGAAGCCAGCACAGCTTGTATAAGGCAGCGTCATGGAGGCTCCATGGACACATCCTAACTCTCTGAGGGACTGAATTGCTGGGCTGAGGGCTGTTGGAACCATGGTCTCAGGGAACATCCAGTTTAGTTGGCATAACATAGTTTATAAAGAAAATGTTCTGCATTCTACATTGGTAAGTAGCGTCTGGGGTCTTAAAAGCTTATGAGCAACCATCTAAATACTCCACTGGTCTCACCATTTTGGGAGCAAGGAAGAATGAAGAAAACTAAAGATATAGGGGAAAGATTAGTCCAAAGGACTAATAGACCACATCTACCACAGCTTCCACCAGACTGAGTCCAGTACAGCTAGATGGTGCCTGGCTACTGCCGCTGACTTCTCTGACAGAGATCACATAAAGGGTCCCAGACAGAGCTGGAGAAAAATGTAGAACAAAATTCTAACTAACAAAAAAGACCAGACTTACTGGCCTGACACAGACTGGAGAAACCCTGAATATGGCCTCTGGACACCCTTTTAGCTCAGTAATGAAGTCACTCCTGAGGTTCAACCCTCAGCCAAAGATTAGACAGGCCCATAAAACCGAACAAGACTAGAAGAGCACAGAAGCCCAGGGGCAAGGACTAGAAAGCAGGAGGCGACAGGAAAGCTATTAACAGGGAACCCAGGGTCGAGTAGGGAGATTGATGACATGCCATGGGGTTGTTAACCAATGTCATAAAACAATATGTGTACTAACTGTTTAATGAGAAACCAGTTTGTTCTGTAAACCTTCATCTAAAGAACAACAAAAATAGAATAATTCAGTGCAGGAAACAAAAATGCAGGTGATGAAGCATGAATGTATAAGTTAAGATATTCAGATGAATTATAAATAGTTCATTAAAGGTAGAGTATAGGGTGAATTTTGAGTTGAGGCTCATGAAGGAGTCATGCAAGATCATTAATGACTTCTTTATGGAATTTATACAGGGAGAAATAAAATTTCAGCAAAGGGTTTTAAGTCAAGGAGTAAAATGGCAATATCTAAGAACTGCTGAAATATACCAACCTTTTGGCAGTGTGGAAGTTAATTCAAGAGGGCTAGTTCTGAAGGCAGTGAGAAGAGTTAGCACAGCCTGCTAATTTTCTTCTGCCTGTTTCTCCTGTACCACAGACAACCTTCCCTAACAATGATTAATAACAGTCCTTAAAGGGTTTCAAATGGAACAACTTAGGTAAAGTGGCAAGTCAGCGAAGAGCCTGGCATGTGGTGGCTGGAATAAACATCAGGCCCCTTTCCCTGAAGGATTACTGGCTGTTAGGTGAAGGATATTTTAGCGTGTTTATAAAGGGATCTCTATCTCCCTTCACCTAGCTCAGCACCCTGCTGTGCTTTTTTGCAACAAAATAAGAATAGGTAGTTGGGAAATAAATGTTGTGTGGGAAAACTTAAACTCATGATGCCTCTGACTTATTTTTCTAATTCCTACATTACAGGGCATTGATATTTAGTTTTTACACGTAACAGCCAATGTGAAGTGATGTCTCATTTTGTGAACAGACTCAACAATTAGGTTTTCGATATATAACTTTTCTGGGTAATTGAATCTTATCCATTTAAGTACAAATTATTAGTAAATATTGATTTTGGGACTTTAGCACTGATACAATATAATCATCTAATTCACAGTCCATATTCAAATTTTATGAATTGTACTAATTATAGGTCTGTTTTAGAATGATTTCTAGCTGGGATTTTCTGGAAGTCTATTTTAGTATACGTAAAACGGGATCATGAACATAGCATCTTCAAAAGTTATGACTTTTCCCAAAGTTATTGCAGCTGCCCCAGGACATAGCACAGTTAACTGCATGCCCAACAATGTCCATATAAACTGCCTTACATCAATCTGCTGCCTCCAAAACCTCGGACGGCTGCAGCCCTTCCATCAGAACAAGCCCAGTTGAGCACCCACACTAACTTCTTCACCATTCTCCATATCAGCAGATGTTCAGTAAATATCTGTTGATGTATGTCCTGTGTGCCAGGCTATGGGTTAGAGGCTAGGAACACACCAGTAAACAAGACAGATAAACGCTTCCACCCCATGGAGCTTTCATTCTAGTGAAGGATAAATTGTGTCTCATTGGATCTCCCCTATCCTGGACACACTCAAATACTGGCATTTAAACATCTAATATTTAGCAGTTTGTGTTGTGTGGTGGTGCAGTGGTTGAAAGAGCTAGGCTGCTAACCAAAAGGTTGGCATTTCGAGCCCACCAACTGCTTCTTGGAAACCCCCTGAGGCAGTTCTGCTCTGTCTTATAGGGTTGTTATGAGTCAAAATTGACTTGATGGCAAAGGGTTTTTTTTTTTTTTGGCGTGCTATTTTATGAATCACCATTGCCTTTGAGTCGTTAAGTGCTACGGCTGCTAACCAAAGGGTGGGCAGTTCGAATCCACGAGGCCCTCCTTGGAAACTCTATGAGGCAGTTCTACTCTGTCCTATAGGGTCTCTATGAGTTGAAATTGACTTGACGGCACTGGGCTAGGTATTTTATGAATATCTAGTTGGTTTGTCTATGTATTTTGTCTTCAGGGAGTTGATAGAGCTTCGTGGCTAAAAATTCAAGGCTTGGGGCCAGATTGCCTGGGTCTGAGTCCTTGCTTTGCTGCTTTCTAGACTAGTGTTAGTGAAAAAGCCACTTTATTGTTGTCAGCTTCCCAGGAATCACTGAGGGCATTATACCATTGCATTAGAGGAGATAATGGCTATAGAGCACTTAGAAGAGTCAGGGCACGTAGTGAGCTTTCGTTAACCTTTGCTTGTTATCATCAAACTATTACTTTTGAGGGCAGACATTTTCATTTATATGTTTTTTCTTTTTCCTGTCCCCTAGCAATTAGAACAGTGCTGGGGTCATAGGAAGGTACACAGTAAATTACTGTACTGTACTGTAACTACTGTCAAACATATTTACGGTGTGTCCACTGACTTAGCTTTTCTCTTGATTCCATTGTCTTTAACCATAAAAGAGTTCCAATGACCATAAAATAAGATTAATATATGGACAATAATAAATAGTATATTTCCTTATCACTAAATGGATCTCACCCATCGCATGTCTGTCAAATTGTCATACTGTGGTGGCTTACGTGTTGCTGTGATACTGGAAGCTACGGCACCAGTATTCATGTACCAACAGGGTCACCCTTGGTGGACAGGTTTCTGCAGAGCATCCACACTAAGACAGACTAGGAAGAAGGGCCTGGCAGTCTACTTCTGAAAACAGTATAAAGTTGCAAAAAAGGTCTTACACACAAGAGATATTTCCAAAAGCCCGCACATGAAAAAATTTTCACTGCTGTAAGAAGAAATGTGAAAATTAAGGACAGTGTAGAGCCCTAATGATGCAGTGGTTAAGCACTCGGCTGGTAATCGAAAGGTCAGCAGTTCGAACCCACCAGCTGATCCACGGGAGAAAGATGTGACAGTCTGCTTCCATAAAGATTACAACCTTAGAAACCCTACGGGGTGGTTCTACTCTGTCCTATAGTGTCACCGAGTCCGAAAGACTCGGTATCAATGGGTTTGTTTTTTTCCGGTAGTGTAGTGGATTTTGCAAAAAGTTAATTTACTTCTTTCAACATTTATTCTGATATTCTCTCCTTTCCACTCTGTTGGGGTTGCATGTCTTTTTTATTAAAAAAAAAAATTACGTTATACTTCATATCATCATTTAGCCAAATTTTGAAGTTATTAATTTTCTGTCAGTACCATAAAATATACTTTTCTGAGAGACATGGAAATCTGGAAACTACTATTAGGTGATAGTAAGTCCGTTAGATTTAGAAAGTGCGTGAACTTTGATAAAAATCCAAGTTCAAATCCTGAGACTGAATTAATGCTGTCAACAAATAATAATAAAAATATGTTTATCCTGAGGTTCAGTGAGATAGTGTACGTGGAATTCGTTTGTTGTTAGGTGCTGTGGAGTCAGCACAGTAGGCTATATGATTGTCTGATTCAAACTGGCCAATACCAATCCATTTCAGCTCACTAATGCTTAGGGTATTGATGTGTGTGCATTCCATCTCATCTGACAACTTCCAATTTTCATAGATTCATACTTCATACATTCCGTGTTCAGATTATTAATGGATGTTTGCAGCTGTTTCTTCGCATTTTGAGTCATGCCACATCAGAACATGGAGGTCTCGAAAGATTGACTCTGTCCACATTGTTAAGGTCGAATTTACTTTGAGGAGGTATCTCTTCCCCTTTCCCAGTTGTATTTTGAGTGCCTTCCAATCTGAAGGGCTCATCTTCTAGCACTATATCAAACAGAGTTTCACTGCTCTTCATAAGGTTTATCACTGGCCAATTTTTTCCAGAAATAAGCTGCCAAGCTCTTCTTCCTAGTCTGTCTTAGTCTGGATGCTCCATGGAAACCTGTCCAACAAGGGTGACCCGGCTGTTATATGAATACTGGTGGCTTCGCTTCCAGTATGACAGCAACACGTAAGCCACCACAGTATGACAAATTGATAGAGTTGTGGTGGTGAGATCCATTTAATGATAAGGAAATATACTATTGATTATCATTCATATCTTATTTTAAGGTCATTGGAAGTCTTTTATGGTTAAAGACAATGGAATCAAGAGAAAAGCTAAGTCAATGGATATACTGTAAATAAATTTGACAGTATCCTTGCTTCTTTGCACATTATTAGTCTTACATCCCATTTCACCTTCCTTAGAGTTAGTAGACTTAGAGCTGCTGTTTGTTGGAATCGGCTCAATAGCAATGGGTTTGGTATAGTTTTTGTTTGGAGTTAACAGCAAGGTCAGAGTATGCGTAAGTGGGGGAAGGCTGCATGCAGCAGACTATTGACAGCAGAACTCACCTCCCACTTGGCTGGTGATTCCTGACATTCGTTATCACCATCTTAAGTAGAAGATTCAAAGGAGCTTATGTCTTTAAAAATGTTCTTACACCTATAACTCCATGTATAGGGGCCCCCTTTCCCCCCAGGAAGTTACATAAGAAGAGCCAGAGAAAGGGGCCTTTTTTGACTCCCTTGCACACTCTGCTCTGTAGACAGTCTACCTGCTCCTGCTTTCATGAAGGACCCTGCTAAGTCTCACATTACTTGTGCGGTGCCAGCAGCACAGAGCGCTGCCTTTTTGCTTCTAGTTTACTGCGACCCTTGAAACCCATGGATTTTGTGTCCAGCTTTTAGAAAAAACTGTAATCTTGGCCTATTTTTATTTTTTACCTTTCTACCTTTGTTTCAGCACTGTCACTTCCCTCTTGTATGGATTCTAATGTTGCCACTGCTCTGCTGTAATCCCTGGATCCCCAGGGCCCCTCATGACGGTGTTGCCCCAATCTCACTCTGCCTGGGCAAAGCACAAACATTTGGAGCTAAGCTTTCCTCCATCCCTATTTTCATGGAAGTTACTTATTTACCACACAATCTTTTCATTTATGATCTTGCATAACTAGTTGATCAACTAATGAGTTCTTTCTTTGTTTATTAAAACATAATGGCAGTAATGTAAACAGTATCGATTCGGCAGTCAGATGTCCTGGCTTCAAGTGTTGGCTGTGTCATATGACAAACATGTGACAATGAATGAGTTACTTAATCTCATGGAAGTAGACTCAGTCTTTTTGATCTTGGTGAGAAAGGACAGTTTATGAAGATTACTCAGGCTAGAATTAATTAAAAAGTGTCTTCTTTAGTATGTCTTTTTAAATAACTTTTTTATTTTAGAATAGAATTAGATTTCTTTAGTGTCTTTAATTTTAGATAAATATTTATCTTACTATTTTTACTTTTTTTTATTGAAGAGAAATTTGTTTTCTCACAGTCTAGTAGTCTACAAGTCTAAATTCAGGATGTCAGGGGCTGTCTGTTGTGTTTCCTGTCAGGGTGGTCATTGGTGGTAGCCAGGCAACATCTAGTTTTTCTGGTCTCAGGGGTGATGGAGTCCCTGGTTAATGTGGCCCTTTTCTCTCTTGGGCTACTATTCTCCTTGTGTCTTTGGTGTTCTTTATGCTCCTTTGCTCCAGGTGGATTGGAACCAATCAATGCATCTTACATGGCCGCTTACAAGCTTTTAAGACATCAGAGACCACTCACCAAAGTGGGAAGCAGAACACTTTCTTAATAAGCTTTGTTTTGCGAATTGATCTAGATGCCCTCTGAAACCGTGGTCCACAGACCCTCACCCTTGCTACTCTATCCCTGGAAGTGTTTGGTTGTGTTTAGGACACTTCTTAGCTTTTGGTTTAGTCCAATTGTGCTGACTTCCCTTGCATTGTGTGTTGTCCTTTCCTTCACCTAAGGTAATTCTTGTCTAGTGTCTAGTTAGTGAATTCCCCATTCCCTCCCTCCCCAACCCACATAACCGTAAAAGAATGTTCTCTTCTGTATGAAAACTTTTTCTTGAGCTCTTATAATAGTGGTCTCATACAATATTTGTCCTTTTACAACTAATTTCACTCAGCATAATGCCTTCCAGACTCATCCATGTTGTGAGATACTTCACTGGTTCATCATCGTTCTTTATCGTTGCATAGTATTCCGTTGTGTGAATATACCATAATTTGTTTATCCATTCATCTGTTGATGGGCACCTAAGTTGTTTGCATCTTTTTGCTATTGTGAACAGTGCTGTAATGAACATGGGTCTGGAAATATCTTTTCGTGTGATGATTCTTGTTTCTCTAGAATGTATCCCAATGAGTGGGATAGCTGGAATAGCTGGATCGTATGGTACTTCTCCCCCACGTTTCTGTCAGTTTGTCGTACTGTGGGGGCTTGTGTGTTGCTGTGACACTGGAAGCTATGCCACCAGTATTCAGATACCAGCAGAGTCACCCATGGAGGACAGGTTTCAGCTGAGCTTCCAGACTAAGACAGACTAGGAGGAAGGACCCGGCAGTCTACTTCTGAAAAGCATTAGCCAGTGAAAACCTTATGAATAGCAGTGGAACATTGTCTGAT
This sequence comes from Loxodonta africana, assembly GCF_030014295.1. NCBI lineage: Eukaryota > Metazoa > Chordata > Mammalia > Proboscidea > Elephantidae > Loxodonta > Loxodonta africana. The sequence continues at coordinate 63,927,313 of NC_087352.1, forward strand.
ATAGTGCTGGAAGATGAGTCCCCCAGGTTGGAAGGCACTCAAAAGATGACTGGGGAAGAGCTGTCTCCTTAAAGTAGAGTCAACCTTAATAATGTGGATAAAGTAAAGCTTTCAGGACCTTCATTTGCTGATGTGGCATGACTCAAAATGAGAAGAAACAGCTCCAAACATTCATTAATAATCAGAACCTGGGATGTATGAAGTATGAATCTACGAAAACTGGAAATCATAAAAAATGAAATGGAACTCATAAACATCGATATCCTAGGCTTTAGTGAGCTGAAATGGACTGGTATTGGCCATTTTGAATTGGGCAATCATATAGTCTACTACGCTGGGAATGACAACTCGAAGAGGAATGGTGTTGCATTCATCATCAAAAAGAATGTTTCAAGATCTATCCTGAACTACAATGCTGTCAGTGATAGGATAATGACCATACGCCTACAAGGAAGATCAGTTAATACGACTATTATTCAAATTTACACACCAACCACTAGGGCCACAGGTGAAGAAATAGAAGATTTTTATCAGCTGCTGCAGTCTGAAATTGATCAAACGTGCAATCAAGATGCATTGATAATTGCTGGAGATTGGAATGCAAAAGTTGGGAACAAAGAAGAAGGATGAGTAGTTGGAAAATATGGCCTTGGTGATAGAAATAATGCCGGAGATTGAATGATAGACTTTTGCAAGACCAATGTCTTCTTCATTGCAAATACCTTCTTTCACCAACATAAACAGCGACTATACACATGGACCTCGCCAGATGGAACGCACAGAAATCAAATTGACTACATCTGTGGAAAGAGATGATGAAAAAGCTCAATATCATCAGTGAGAAGAAGGCCAGGGGCTGACTGTGGAACAGACAATCAATTGCTCATATGCAAGTTTAAGCTGAAACTGAAGAAAATCAGAGCAAGTCCATGAGAGCCAAAATATGACCTTGAGTATACCCCACCTGAATTTAGAGACCATCTCAAGAACAGATTTGATGCATTGAACACTAGTGACTGAAGACCAGACGAGTTGTGGAATGACGTCAAGGACATCATCCATGAAGAAGGCAAGAGGTCACTGAAAAGACAGGAAAGAAAGAAAAGACCAAGTTGGATGTCAGGGGAGACTCTGAAACTTGCTCTTGAGGGTTGAGCAGCTAAGGCAAAAGGAAGAATTGATGAAGTAAAAGAACTGAACAGAAGATTTCAAAGGGCCTTTCGAGAAGACAAAGTATTATAATGACATGTGCAAAGAGCTGGAGATGGAAACCCAAAAGGGAAGAACGCGCTCAGCATTTCTCAAGCTGAAAGAACTGAAGAAAAAATTTAAGCCTCAAGTTGCAATAGTGAAGGATTCTATGGGGAAAATATTAAATGATGCAGGAAGTACCAAAAGAAGATGGAAGGAATACACAGTCATTATAACAAAAAGAATTAGCTGATATTCAACCATTTCAAGAGGTGACGTATGATCAGGAACCGATGGTACTGAAGGAAGACATCCAAGCTGCTCTGAAGGCATTGGCAAAAAACAAGGCTCCAGGAACTGATGGAATATCTTTTGAGATGTTTCAACAAACAGATGCAACGCTGGAGGTGCTCACTCGTGTATGCCAAGAAATATGGAAGACAGCTTCCTGGCCAACTGACTGGAAGAGATCCATATTTATGCCTATTCCCAAGAAAGGTGATCCAACTGAATGTGGAAATTATAGAACAATATCATTAACGTCACACGCAAGCAAAATTTTGCTGAAGATCATTCAAAAATGGCTGTGTCAGTATATTGACAGGGAGCTGCCAGAAATTCAGGCTGGTTTCAGAAGAGGACGTGGAACCAGGGATATCATTGCTGATGTCAGATGGATCCTGGCTGAAAGCAGAGAATACCAGAAGGATGTTTACTTGTGTTTTATTGACTATGCAAAGGCATTCAACTGTGTGGATCATAACAAACCATGGATAACATTGCGAAGAATGGGAATTCCAGAACACTTAATTGTGCTCATGAGGAACCTTTACATAGATCTAGAGGCAGTTGTTTAGACAGAACAAGAGGATACTGATTGGTTAAAAGTCAGGAAAGATGTGCGTCAAGGTTGTATTATTTCACCATACCTATTTAATCTGTATGCTGCACAAATAATACAAGAAGCTGGACTGTATGAAGAAGAACGGGGCCTCAGGATTGGAGGAAGACTCATTAACAACCTGCGTTATGCAGGTGACAACCTTGCTTGCTGAAAGTGAAGAGGACTTGAAGCACTTACTAATGAAGATCAAAGACCACAGCCTTCAGTCTGGATTACACCACAACATAAAGAAAACAAAAATCTTCACAACTGGACCAATGAGCAACATCATGATAAACGGAGAAAAGATTGAAGTTGTCAAGAATTTCATTTTACTTGGATCCACAATCAACATCCATGAAAGCAGCAGTCAAGAAATCAAAAGACGCATTGCATTGGGTAAATCTGCTGCAAAGACCTCTTAAAGTGTTGAAGAGCAAAGCTGACACCCTGAAGACTAAGGTGCACCTGACCCAAGCCACGGTATTTTCAATCACATCATATGCATGTGAAAGCTGGACAATGAATAAGGAAGACCGAAGAAGAGTTGACGCCTTTGAATTGTGGTGTTGGCGAAGAATATGTCTTGGAAGAAGTACAACCAGAATGCTCCTTAGAAGCAAAGATGGCGAGACTGCATCTTACATACTTTGGACATGTTGTCAGGAGGGATCAGTTCCTGGAGAAGGACATCATGCTTGGCAGAGTACAGGGTCAGCGGAAAAGAGGAAGACCGTCGATGAGGTGGATTGACACAGTGGCTGCAACAATGAGCTCAAGCATAACAACGATTTTTAAGGATGGCACAGGACCAGGCGGTGTTTCATTCTGTTGTGCATAGGGTCCCTATGAGTCGGAACGGACTAGATGGCACCTAACAACAACACGGTACTTCTATTTCTAGCTTTTTATGGGAATGCCAAATTGATTTCCAAAGTGGTTGTACCATTTTACATCCCAACGACAGTGTATAAGTGTTCCACAAACACTGCAATATTTATTGTTTTGTGTTTTTTGATTAATGTTAGCCTTGTTGGGGTGAGATGGTATCTCAATGTAGTTTTGATTTGCATTTCTCTAATGGCTAATGATCATGAGCATTTCCTCATGTATCTGTTAGCCACCTGAATGTATTCTTTGGTGAAGTGCTTATTCATATCTTTTGCTCATTTTTTAATTGGGTTATTTGTCTTTTTGTTGTTGGGGTTTTACAATATCTTGTAGATTTCAGAGATTAGACCCTGTCATAGCCAAAAATTTTTTCCAGTCTGTAGGCTGTCTTTTACTTTTTTGGTGAAGTCTTTTAATGAGCATTTTTGATTTTTAGGAGCTCCCAGTTATCTAGTTTCTTTTCTGGAATTTGAGAATTGTTAGTTATGTTTCATATTCTTTTCATGCCATGCATTAGGGCTCCTAGTGTTGTCCCTATTCCACGAGCATTATTGTTTTTGTCTTTGATCCATTTTGAGTTAGTTTTTGTGCATGGTGTGAGGTATGGGTCTTGTCTCATTTTTTTGCACATGGATATCCAGTTATGCCAACGCTGTTTGTTAAACGGACTGTCTTTTGCCCATTTAGCAGATTTTGGGCCTTTGTCAAATATCAGCTGCTCAAAGGTGGATGAAATTACGTCTGGATTCTCAATTCTGTTCCACTGGTCTATGTTTCTGTTGTTGTACCAGAACCAGGCTGTTTTGATTACTGTGGTAGTATAATATATTCTAAAATCAGTAAGTCTGAGGCCTCCCACTTTGTTCTTCTTCAGTAAAGTTTACTTATCCAGGGCTTCTTCCCATATGAGGTTGGTGATTTGTTTCTCTACCTCATTAAAAAATGTCATTGGAATTTGGATCGGGTTTGCATTCTATCTGTAGATTGCTTTGGGTAGAATTGATATTTTCACAATGTTGAGTCTTCCTATCTGTGAGGAAGGTATGTTTTTCCACTTATGTAGAGCTTTTTTGGTTTCTTGCAGTAGTGTCTTATAGTTTTCTTTGTATAGGTCTTTTACGTCTCTCATTCAATTTTTTCCTAAGTGTTTAACCTTCCTGGAGGCTGTTGTAAATGGTATTGATTTGGTGATTTCTTCTTCAAAGTTCTCTTTGTTGGTGTAGAGGAATCCAGCTGATTTTTGTATATTTATCTTGTATCCTGATGCTTTGCTGAAATCTCCTACTACTTCCAGTAGTTTTCTTGTGAATTCTTTGGAGTTTTCCACGTGTAAGAGCATATCATCTGTGGATATGGATACATTTACTTCTTCCTTACTAATTTGGATGCCCTCTCTTTCTTTTTCTAGCCTTATTGCTCTGGCTAGGACCTCCAGCACAATGTTGAATAAGAATGGTGATAGAGGCCTTCCTTGTCTGGCTCCCATTCTCAAGGGGAATACATTCAGACTCTCTCCATTTAGTATGATGTTGGCAGTTGGCTTTGTATAAATGCCCTTTATTATCTTGGGGAATTTCCCCTCTACCCATTTCCCTGAGAGTTTTTAGCATGAATGGGTGTTGGGCTTTGTCAAATGCCTTTTCTGGATCAATTGATATGAATATGTGGCTCTTTTCTTTTGCTTTATTTATGTGGTGGAGTACATTGATTGTTTTTCTTTTGTTGAACCATCCCTGAATAGCTGGTATGAATCCCACTTGGTCATGGTGAATTTTTTTTTTTTTTTTTGATATGTTTTTGAATTCTATTGGCTAGAATTTTGTTGAGGACTTTTGAGTGTATGTTCGTGAGGGATGAGAGATATTGGTCTGTAATTTTCTTTTTTTGTGGTGTCTTTCCTGGTTTTGGTATCAAGGTTATGCTGGCTTCATAGAATGAGTTTCGGAGTATCCCACCCTTTTCTATGTTCTGAAATACCTTTAGTAGTACTGGTGTTAATGCTTCTCTGAAAGTTTGGTAGAATTCTCTAGTGAAGCTGTCAAGGCCAGGGCTTTTTTTGTTGTTGTTGGGAGTTTTTAAATTACCTCTTCAATCTCTTCTTTTTTTATAGGTTTATTTAGTTGTTCTACCTCTGTTTGTGTTAGTTTAGGTAAGGAGTGTGTTTCTAGAAATTTGTCCATTTCTTCTAGGTTTTCAAATTTGTAAGAGCACAATTTTTCATAGTACTCTGTTATGATTCTTTTAATTTCAGTTGGGTCTGTTGTGATATTGTCCATCTCATTTTTTATTTGGGTTATTTGTTTCCTGTCCTGTTTTTCTTTTCACAGCTTGGCCAGTGGTTTATAGATTTTGTTGATCTTTCCAAGAACCAGCTTTTGGACTTGTTAACTCTTTTGATTGTTTTTCTTTTCTCTGTTTATTTCTGCTCTACTTTTTATTATTTCCTTTCTTCTGGTGCCAAGGGTTTCTTTTGCTGCTCTCTTTCTATTTGAGTTGTAAGGTTAATGTTTTGATTTTGGCCCTTTTTTATTTTTAGATGAGTGCGTTTATTGCTATAAATTGACCTCTCAGCACTGCTTTTACTGTGTCCCAAAGGTTCTGGTACGATGTGTTTTCATTCTCACTTGATTCTGTGAATTTCTTTATTCTGTCCTTGATTTCTTGTACAACCCAATAGTTTTTGAGCAAGGTGTTGTTTAGTTTCCATGTATTTGGTTTTTTTTCTTGCTTTTTCTGTTATTGATTTCTAGTTTTTTGGCTTTCTGGTTAGAAAAGTTGCTTTGTAATATTTTGACATTTTGGATTCTGTTAAGTCTTGCTTTTGTGGCCTAATATGTGTTCTATTCTGGAGAATGTCCATGTACATTGGAAAAGAAAGTATAGTTGGCTTCATGAGATCAAGTTGGTTGATTGTGGCATTTAGATCTTCCGTGTCTTATTGAGCTTCTTTCTGGATATTCTGTCCTTCACCGAAGGTGGTGTGTTGGAAGTCTCTTACTATTATGGTGGAGCTATTTCTCTTTTCAATACTATTAGAGTATGTTTTACATATTTTGGAGTCCTGTCATTGGCTGTGTAAATATTTATTATGGTTATGTCCTCCTGGCGTATTGATCTTTCAATCATTATATAGTGTCCCTCCTTATCCTTTGTGGTGGATTTTGCTTTAAAGTCTATTTTGTCCGAGATTAATATTGCCACTACTGCTTTTTTTTGATGGTTGTTTGCTTGATATATTTTTTCCATCCTTTGAATTTTAGTTTGTGTCTTTGAGTTTAATGTGTCTCTTGTAGGCAGCATATAGATGGATTGTGCTTTTTAATCCATTCCGCTACTCTCTGTCTCTTTATTGGAGCATTTAGTACATTTACATTCAGTGTAATTATTGAGTTTATGAGTTTAGTGCTGTCACTTTAATGTATTTTTGTGTGTGTGTGTGTGTTGTTGACAGTTTCTTTGTTCCACTTAATTGTTTGTGCTGAGTGGTTTTTCTTATACATTTTCTTTACATCATTTTCATTGTTGTTTATTTTGTGTTTGCTTAGTCTTTATGTTTTTCTTGTCTTTTATTTTGACATGGAGGATTGTTAGTTTCCTTAATTTTTACCTCTATTTTTCTAAGTTTAAATCAATCTTTTATTTCTTGATATTGCCTTGACTTCCTCTCCATATGAAGGTTCTATGACAATATTATTTAGTTCTCCTTTTTTGTTTTAATGTTGCCATCTTTCACATATTGACATCTCTTTTTCCCTATTTTCAGTGTTTTAGCTTTGATTTATTTATGTGACTTTCCTATTGGGGTTGATATCTGCTTGTTCTGTTCTGTGTTCTAGTCCTGGGTTGTTATCTGACGTTATCTAACCAGAGGACTCCGTTTAGTATTTCTCGTAACTTTGGTTTGGTTTCCACAAATTCCCTTAACTTTTGTTTATCTGGAAGTGCCCTAATTTCACCACCATATTTGAGAGACGGTTTTGCTGAATATATAATTCTTGGCTGGAAAGTTTTTTTTTTTTTTTTTTTCCTTCAAGGCTTTATATATGTTATCCCATTGCCTTCTTGCCTGCACAGTTTCTGCTGAGTAGTCAGAGTTTTTCTTACTGACTCTCCTTTGTAGATGAGTTTTTGTTTATCCCTAGTGGCTCTTAAAATTCTCTTTATCTTTGGTTTTAGCAAGTTTGGTAATAATATGTCTTGGTGAATTTCTTTTGGAATCTACCCTGTGTGGGATTCGTTGAGCTTCTTGGCTAGATATCTTCTCATCTTTCACCATATCAGGGAAGTTTTCTGCCAGTAAACGTTCAACAGTTCTCTGTGTTTTCTATTACCATCCTGGTAATCCAATCACTTGTCGGTTATTCCTCTTGATAAAGAGTCCTACATATTTCTTAGTGTTTCATTTTTAAAAATACTTTTATCTGATTTTTCCTCAAATAAATTGGTGTCAAGTGCTTTATCTTCAATCTCACTAATTCTTACTCCATTGCCTCAGTTCTGCTTCTATGGCTCTATTGAGTTGTCTAATTCTGAAATTTCATGGCTAATCTTTTGGATCTCTGTTTGCTGTCTCTGTATGGGTTCTTGAAGCCTGTTAAATTTGTCATTATGCTCTTATATAACCTTCTTAAGTTCCTCTGTTGTTTTGTCTGTGTGTTCCTTGGTTTGTTCTGCCTTTTTCCTGATCTTCTTTCTAATCCCTTGAAGAGCTCTATGTATTAATATTCTGAATTTTACCTACAGTAACCCCATGACCTTATCTTCCTCCAAGAGATTTCTTAGTTCTTTGTTTTGGTAACTTGCTGAAGCCATCATAGTCTGCCTCTGTATGTGATTTGAGATTGTCTGTTGTCTCCAAGTCATAAATAAGTTATCACGTGTATTTACTTTATGTTTGCTTACTGTGTCCTAGACTCTTGTTTTGTTTTGATATGCCCAAATAGGCTGGTTGTGTGAGCTACTTCGATTATTGGTGCCTTTGAAGCTCTCACTTCTTGTCATCATGTGTTTAGAGCTGTTACTAGGTATGCGAGCCCAGGAGTCTGTCTACTTATCTGGTGTGGTTTCAGCTCAGGTGTCCAGGTTGTCAGTCACTAAGCGTGTGGTTCAGGCTCTCACTTAAAGTCCTAGATGAACAGGCATTGTTAGAGTAGGCACAGGTATCTGGCTGGAGTAGGGGGTTATGTGCTGAGCAAAGCCGGTGGTTAATGGCTGCCCCTGAGTGCCTGGCTGGAAGACATGTCCTTGTTCTCTACAATGTGTAGGTGGGTGGGTTTTGCAGCCAGATTATGAGCACCCAATGCCATTGGTTGTAAGAACTGGGAGGCTTCACTTATTTTAGGACCCCTGTCACAGGTGGCTAGATGGAGTACATGGAGCCACCAGTCCTCAGGCCCCTGATGTAGGTAGGTGAGGACCCTGCTTAATGGGCAGGGCAGTGTCAAATATCACAAACCTGCCACTCCCCCTTAGCTGTTGCAGTTGTAAATAGATTTCAGGTATATACACTGTTGTACTGTGCTAATGAGGATCTACACTGTTGAAATGGGCCCACATAGGTCTAAAAAAAAAAAAAAAAAGGCAGGGGCAAAAGGCATTTCAAGTCCGTGGACCCCTTATGCCTGTGCCTAGGCAAAGGGACAGCGCCTATCTTGAGGTCCCAGCTTAGGGGAGCTAGCAGATTATTTTTTTCCTGTTTGCTATTTATTTGTTTATTTATTCCCTCTCCAAAGCCTGAAGGATGGCTTAGGGGGCATGATGGGTTCCACTACAGCCCAAGGGTTGTGGCAATTGCTGAAGCTGGACAGAACTGAAGCAGAGCAGGGAAGGGACAGGTAAGTGAGAAAGAGGTACTTCCTAGAGGGAGAAGGATTTTTTTTGATCCCATGTGATAGGTTAGACACATTTAACTTTTGAGGATTCAGCTCCACTTCTCCCCAGTTCTCAAGGCTTCAGCAGATTCTCTGCCACTCAGTTTCTCCCAGTGTGGAAAGCGCGTCCTGAGTGCTGCTACTTGCCTCAGCCCTCACACGCTGGCCAATCCAGCCTGCAGGGTGCTGGCCATGTCAGGTCTGGCAAATCCTCACTGCTTCTGATTTGTCTCTCCTGCCCCCTGCCACTGAGTTAGACTCCTCAGCTTTCTCTTTGATGTTCAGGGCTCCTAGATTGTCACATATAATTGATTCACTTGTTTTTCAAGTCTTTTTTTGTAAGAGGAACCACAGGAAACATATGACTACTCCGCCATCTTGTCCCACCCTATTTATCTTATTTTATTCTTACGACTTCATTTTACAATAAGTATGGCTATTAACTCCTATGAAATAGTGTTTAAAGCAGAGATTCAAAGAGAGTTATTGACTACACTTGATTTCCTGGGGAATGAAAAAAAAAAAAATGTGTGCATGATATTAAGTCAAAGAGATACTGTCTACAAATAAATAAATAAAGGTGGTAAGAAAAAAATACGGCAAACTAAAATCAATACACCCTATAGTTTGAACTAGTTAGATTAATTTGTACATACTTTAGGAGTAAGAAGGTTAGCATGCCATTTACATTTATATTACACTGATGAGCTAAAACACTTAAGTTCTTTCATATCCCCACGTCATTCCTAGGGAGGATGATGAATATTCCCTATTCAACATTCTAATTCTTTTGTTGGGTGCTTTGGCACTTTGGATTTCAAGAACAATTACAGGCAATTAAGTTCCCATGTCAAGACAGTATTGTTTTTCCTGTGGTTGAATATGTGCACTCTTATATTGATTTCTACTGGCTTCTTTTGTGTGAGTTCTAAGACCAGGAAGAGACCAGGAATTCATCAAGGGCATTGATTATACCCCCGTCTTCTTTTACCTTCCCGAACTTCAGCATCCCACAGAGGGCTGGACTCAGAGAGAAATTTTGGAAAGTGTTTTTTTATTTGAGCCCACGAGTGTTATCAATCACCATACACTACAGAAAATCAAATAGCAATCTTTAAAGTTTTGAAAACAGAAATACTTTTTATTCATTTTAGTACCTGAACAAGATATGGGTGATACAGCATCCCAGCTGAGCACACTATATAAAACATCTTGGCCAAGCAAAAGAAGCATGCAAGCTTCCAAGTTTTATGAAATATCAGAAACCATTCTCGTTGCTTTGTTTTCTTTGCGTCAGGCCCCTCTCACCTCCACAAGGATGAACTTAATTCATCTGCTTAATAACAAGAGAGACATGTGATATATTAATGGCTATTCATTTCTTAGAAGTGTGTGTGCATATATAGTTGCAGAACCTCATGTACCTTATATCACGGTATGAGTTACACGACACGTATGTCTGTATCTATAAAATCATTTAACAAAGCATGTAGATAAGACGTAATATAGAAATGCTCATTTGGGCTACTTTCTTATGTTTAGCTTTCAAACATTTACCAATGTGTTATTTCTTTGTTATAGTTTGCACTCTGCCCCACCCCTACTCTTACTTCCCCAACTGGTTTTATTTGTAGCTTTGCACTTAAGGTAGACCCAGAGCTTTTAGTATTCCCAGGGGATTGCTCTTGTAATCACATCACTGAAAGAAAAATCACTGATCTTAATGACATTACCGAAAATGGAGTGAAACTTGGGTAAAGACATTAAAAATTTTATATTTTACTAATGATTTACCCTTTCAGTTAGAGCAAGCTTGTAGATCTCTCCTTACGCTACTGGAATTGTGAATGGCCCAGGTGCAGAAGAAGATGATGCAGCTGATTCCATGCTTGGAAGCCCTCTGATATACAAAATAGGGATCTTTTTGGTAAATATTGTATTAGCCAAACATCGCTCTGCCCACACCGTCCATACCTGACTTCGGCTTACATGCGTTTAATGTTGGGAAAGTGCTTAATCATCAGTCTTTGAGAAGTCTTCGGTTCCTTGAAATGGCAACTTTTAGAAGCAATGGGGCAATGGGTAGGACAGTCAAGGGGATTTCGATTTTGATCCATCAACTCCAATGACAGTGCCCTGCTTTGTTTCAACAGTACACCAGGAGCCTGGGCATGGCTCTTTTGGCTTCCTGGTCTGTCCAGAGGGTTTAACAGGCAACTGTGAGAGCCAATACTCCCTTTTCGCTGGGACTTCAAATTTGCGTGGTCAGCTACGTCAGACTCAAAGAAGAGCGATTCCTTCCGTCGAATTTTGGGACTCTCACCTAGTGCAAGAAACCCATATGGGGTTGTAACTTTGGGAAGGTGTGGCAATGATAGGGCAGCCCGGGTTGCTGGGTCTGAGTGATCCATAGCTCCTTGCACATCTTCACAGTCAGCAAAGTCCTCAGCCAAGAACAGAGAATCCTTTTTGTATAGAGTTTCTCTTCTCCTCATGCTCTTCTTTTTTATAGAAGATTCTGGCTTGCATTGAGCTGATGGAGATTTGTTGTTTATCACATCAGACAGCCTTCTCCCTAAGTACCAGTCTTCTGGAAGTTTGACTGATTTTAGATGCAAGTCCACATGTGCCACATCCAAAGATGGGATGAAGAATTTAGGGATGCGGTCAGGAGTCATCACGACTTGAAAAATGTCCTTGTTCTTGCTTGTTAGTTTCTCTTTTGCTGCGGGCTTTCTCAATCTGGAGCTGGTCCAAGCAAACATGCTTTCAATAGCACTCTTCAAGGCAAGCTGAGATGCTGCCGACAGCATGATTTCAACCTGAGGATAGAGCGGGTCCCAGGCTGTGAGCTGAATGAACTATCTCTTCTGAAATACTGGAGGGGAACTCGTGTCTTTTATTGAATCAGACAGCTCTCATTACGTCACAATGTGGTCAAACATCATTGGCATGGCAACAGGAGATAAAGAGCCGTTGCTCCAGCTCAAACTCACCCTGTGACTCATGAAGTTGCGTTATACTAGAGCAGATCAAAGTGTTTCATATAAAACATGTTTTTAAATCCTCATCAATCTAAGTGCAAAATTTAAGAAAACTGAACAAAGTAACATTTTTAGCAAAATTATTTTGAAAAATGCATTTATACCATTGCACAAGCTTTAAGTTTGCTACTAAAAAATGAAAAAAATCAAACCAAACTTCTTGCCATCGAGTCGATTCAGACTCACAAAGACCCTATAGGACAGGGTTTCCAAGGAGCAGCTGGTGAATTTGAACAGCTGGCCTTTTGGTTAACAGCTGAGTTCTTAACCATTGTGTTGCCAGGGCTCCAAAGTATGAACAGAATGGTTAAAAAAAAAAAAAAAAAAAAAGGTTTTTCAAAGTACCAAGCATGTGCAAAAAGAGTTGGATGTGATTGGATTCACTAAAGGGAGCTTTATGTGTAATTTAGAATATCTTGTCATTGATAATATTTATGTTTTGTTCATGTCTAGAGGAAAGCCCTGTCCATTACAAAGCATTTTGAATAAGCAAAGAGATATTTGTGAAGGGCTAGGTAACAGATATTTTTAAAGAACTAGGAAACAAGTATTTATACATACATAATTTTAATGTTTAGTAGGAAACCCTGGTGGTGTAGTGGTTAAGTGCTACGGCTGCTAACCAAAGGGTTGGCAGTTCGAATCCACCAGGCGCTCCTTGGAAACTCTATGGGGCAGTTCTGCCCTGTCCTATAGGGTCACTATGAGTCAGAATCAATTCAACAGCACTGGGTTTCATTTTTGGTTTAATGCTTAATAGGAAATGCTTGTGGCATAGTAGTTAAGGGCTACGGCTGCTAACCAAAAGGTCGGGAGTTTGAATCCACGAGGCCCTCCTAGGAAATCATATGGGGCAGTTCTACTTTGTCCTGTAGGATCACTATGGGTAGGAATTGACTCCATGGCAATGGGTTAATGTTTAATAATCCATGAATTAGTCAGTTTATATTAAGCATGTCATATGGGCTAGTAACTGAAAGGCTGGCAGTTTGAACCCACCCAGAGGTACCTTGGAAGAAAAACCTGGCAGCTTGCTTCTGAAAATTCAAAGCCATGAAAACCCTATGGAGTGCTGTTCTACTGTGAAACATATAGGGTTGCCATGAGTTGGAATTGACTTGATAGAAACTGGTTTGAATTGGACTTGATTTTTAGTGTCCAAAGGACACAACCTCTGACCTTCAGAAACATACACTGTAGACATACATTCTTGAAAAATAACGGAAAGAAGAGCCTGATAAATTAAAATGTGGAGCTATGTGTAGTTCCATTCATAAAAGTAATTCTTTGATGTCTGGGCTGTAATAATTAGAGGAAACTCAGTGGATAAGACAGAACTGGGGATTATCTTTAGAAGAAAAGGAAGAAGGCAGCATTGAGTCAGGAGTGAGCCGAGCATGTGCAGCCAATAAGGGGGGTGGTCTTGCTCACTCCTGGACTGTGCCCTGGGGAGATACGGCTGAATAGTAAGATAAAAAGAGGAGCATAACTCTTTACTATTGGAATAATGTTATACCAGGAGTTCTTTATGCCCCTGGACATCAGAGGTAAGGTGTTATTCAGTTCTAATGCATTTAACATCAAGGTGGGTTCCTTTTGAAACGTGTGAAGCTCAGCAGACCAGGGTTGGAGCCTCATTGTTGAGTAGGTTGAGCATTCTATCGGGTAATGCTTCCTGGATGTGTTAGTTTTGTAAATTTTTGCCTTTTTTCCACTTTATTTCTGTGAGATAAGGCTTGAAAGTATAATTATGGCTTTCCTCTGTGATAGTTAGGGAGCCCTGATAGGTTTGTTTGGGTTTTTCATATTTGGAAAACCAGAAGTTCCCCATGTAACATAATAGAAAGGCGCCTGCAGTAAATTATTTGTATAGCTTCTATTGGTATATTGTCATACCACAGGTCTGTGGCACCACAGCGCCACTCGCTTCATTGGTGGCTTGTGTTACCAGATCCTATTTCTCGAAATCCGTATTTCCAACCAAAAATTTAGACACACTCAATTAATAAGTATCCATTCCAATACTGAAAACACGTGCCATCAAAAAAGAAGAAAAGAAGAAAAAAATGTAGTAACGGAAGTGTTAAAATGCAAGCAGCAGACAATCAGGAGACACTACTACCTTGAGAATATAAGCAGTGTAGAAACCATAGGCACTGATCAGGTCAAAGGCTGTCCCCATAGTCTCTCTATGAGTTGGCGAATCCTGCACTTGGGTTTACATTTGAGGTTTCCTTTTAAGAGCCAATTGCGGCTGTGTGTTTTCCAAAATGCTTGAAGTCTCTGCCAATTATGCACTCATCACTTGCTGTACTCACCTGCCCTGGACCCTCATTCTCTGCCAACCTGTCTGTTAGCCAAGAGAGTACAAAGCTACTGGATTTTTTGAAATTGGGCTTCCATGGTGCCTCTGATTATCTCTTTAGTCTTTCCTACTCCAGCAAGAACAACAATATTTGTTAAGAACATCCTTTGCCTTTCGTTCCTTTGCAAAACTAAATCTTTGGAGCAGGCGCCTATCATTCTGATTTGCTTATATCCTAAGAGGCTTTTTTTTGCTACTCATATCACTCACTTTTGGAGGCAGCACACTGTAGTGAGGAGCAACCTGCTATAGCTCTTGCTAAGGCAACTGTGCTGTAATGGAAAACTAAATGGCATCTGACCCAGAAGACCCCACCCAATTCATGCTCTGGATATGTCTGAGGATCTCTGTTTAATGAGCTAACCCCTATACCCCAAAACCCACTGCCGTCGAGTTGATTCTGACTCACGGCGACCCTATAGGACAGAGTAGAACTGCCCCATAGAGTTTTCAAGGAGCACCTGGTGGATTTGAACTGCCAACCTCTTGGTTAGCAGCCATAGCACTTAACAACTACACCACCAGGGAAACCCCCATAATCAGGGTTAAATCAAATAACTTCTATAAAATACTTTGTAATAGCAAAAGCTTAATATTATTAATAAATAAACTCATCAATACAGTCAAATATTTATTGAAATGTCCCCTATAATCCAGGCTCAGCACTGGTGATAGCCCACTGCTGTCAAGTTGATTCCAACTAATAACAACCCTATAGGACAGAGTAGAGCTGCCCCACAGTGTCTCCAAGGCTGTAATCTTCACAGAAGCAGACTGCGACATCTTTCTCTCATGGAGCAGCTGGTGGGTTCAGATTGCCGACTTTTTGGTTAGCAGTCAAGCGCTTTAACCACTGTACCAACAGGGTGCCTTAGAACTCGTGATACCAAGGTAAAAAAAAAAATGTTTTTCTTCCTCATGGAGCTTCCAACCTAGTACATTAGGGAGTAGGAGGTCATCAAATCAGGAACATGTACCAGGAACATACTAGGCTAAAAAGCTTAGGAGAATTAGCCACCTTGACTTGATTCTTCTAGGTGGAAGGTAAGACCTGAATTTTCTCGTTCGTACTGTTTTATTTCCTTTTCTCTAATTCCAATCCTTGCCATGTCTTACAGGATCTGCTAAAATTCTGGCACTGTATGTCCCTTAGAATTCCCCAGGTACCACTCTTAAAAACTCCCTTTGTTGTTCGGCATCGAAGGAATCTACTCAGGTTGTTGGATAGGAAAAGTGAGTTGCAGAGACGAGGAAGGAAGCATAGAGGATGAATTTATTCAAAACCAAAAAAACAATATGGCTGGAGAAAAAAAAATAGTTAAAACTCTGGCATTCAAGTTTATCTCTCCGTCTTTAGAATCTCACACTAGTATTTTCATTGGTTTAGCATCTATTCTATTTTGTATTAACACCAAAACCCACAGCGTTTGGTCATATTTAGTTACGGAGCTATGACTATGGCTGTAAGTTGTAAAAACTGATTTGAATTAAATTAAGGGATAAAATAATACTAGTAATAATGGGAGTGATTTATTTTAATCTGCAAGGATGGCACACAGAATGAAAAGGCAGGATTGTAGCCAGCTTCAGGAAAATGCTGAAAACAGGATAGGAAAACCTATCTGGGCTCTTCTTTTTGTTTTGTCTCCATGAATATCTGCTTTATTCAGCTCTCCCTTCACAGGTTGGATTCAAGGGTGACAGACGGTGAGATGACGATGGGCTGCAAGAGAATTATCAGGGACCCCCCGTGAAGTCAAGGGAGATGAAGCAGAATTAGAGGAAAAAGTCCAGTTGTGATGCTTGCCCTGCAAGGCCTCAGGCAACCTGACAGGGAGCTCTGGTGCTGGTATTACCCACCTGGGTTGACCTTATCAAGCTGAAGTGGGAAGCCTTTATACTCCCTCCTTGCTCAGATACTACATTTGGGTTGCCTAGAAGGGTCAGGAAGTCATGACCTCAAGAATAGGCTGCTCTGGCTCAACACAACTGAGGCTAACCCTGAAGGGGCTGACACAAGAGCAGCTTGCTGACCACCATCCCAGTAGCCAAGAAAACATTCTTTCTCAAAGGGGGATCTGGGTGAAGCATCTTCGTGTCCACCACACTCTATGACTTTCTTGTCCTAACAATGTGGGTATTCCACAGCTGCTGAGCTTCATTCACTAGCTGTGTAGACATTAAACTAAGTTTTGCAGGGTAAAACCAGGCTTTTACCATTTAGGTATTCCCCACAATGACCTGAGGAATTAGGAACAAGATACCCAGAGCACCATCTTTATATGAATTGTTACACTCAGTAAGCACAAGAGAAATTCTTGATTTCTGAACAGGATTAACTTAGACACAATTAGAGTTTTTCATAGTTTGCTTGGACAGAAGGAAAGGGTTCCAGTGAGAAAGAACAATGGAAGAGTATATTAAAGAAGTTTGTGAACTCTCTTTTCCTAGAATGTCAAGGGGAAAAATAATAATTTGATTAAAAAAAAAAAAGAACACAAAAAACAATGTATTAGAGTTAATGTTGGCAACTGTAAAATGGTGGTAGTAGTAGTAGCATCACAACCTGTCTACCTCAGGGGACATAAGGACCAGATCAGCCCAAAGCTGATTCCCATGAGGTAGAGGTCAGACATACTTCCACTCTTCAACCTTTTTTTTTAACCAATTCTCACACCAGCTACCCCTCCCACAGCACTCTCTACTCCTCTTCCAGGTATGATAATCCATTGCAGTGGCCACACAAAACTCAGACCATACTTATAGTTAAGTGGTTTATTAAGAGAGTAACAAGGTACAACTTAGAATCAGAATCAGGAAGCATGTAGACAAAGTCTCCCTTCTTCACTAAAGGACAGCTCTTTCAGCTCCTCTTGGCCATACAGGCAGGCTCCTCCCAGGCCCCTGAGGACAGGCTCCTCTTGGCCCTGACATCTCTTATTACCAACTCTCCTACAAGGCCCCTTCTGGGCCTGTTGCTGCTGGTTCTGCTGCTGGACCCCTTCTGGGCCTCTTGCTGTATCCAGTGTTATAGCCCTTAACCTGTGTTACAGCTCTTTTAGGAGGTTCCTTTCCTCCTATTTCTCTCTCTCCTTCTCTTTTCTCTCTTACTCTTGTTTCTTTCTTGCTGCTTCTTTTCTTGCTTCTTTCTGTCTCAAAATCTCTGTGATATTGGCTACATATGTATACAACTCCTTGTCAGTTTCAAGGCACAACCCTTCCCAGTTTGGGGCATAAACTGACCAATCCTCTCGGTAGGCCACAGACAATTTGCCTAGTAGACTATAGTCACCTCATTTGCATAGTTCATAGTCACTTCATTTGTGTAGTATATTGACCAGTCCCTGCAAGGTGAATATCTGTCACAGGGTAGGCTGCGCTGGCCAAGGGCCAGACAAAAAGTAACAAAACAAGTTGCTTCCAGATTACCCAGGAAATGACAATTGACCTGGACAAAAGTAACAAACCCTCTGGAGTAGAAAACTAGAGCTAAAGTAACACCTCAGGGCTTAGGGGAGAAATCTCTCAAGCTGTTTTTCCAAAGAACCAAGGCTAAAGGCCACATAAAGAAATTTATTTCACCACAGCAACAGTAGTTTCTACCTTAGTTCTATTGCTAATGAGATGTATGACTTTCTTTAAGGTGCTTAGTTTCTTGGGTTCCATTTTCTTAATCTGTTAAACAAGAGGTTGAGATGACTTGTCACTTTCATTATAATATTTCGTGAAATTTATAAAACACAGATGGTGACATGCTGGGGATTTTAGCTATTTTTAAGTGAATATTATATGTTTGGGTCCAAGGATTTTGTTTTCTTATTTCATTTTATTTTTCTAATTTATGACTTCTCCGATTCTAAAAATGAAGGGCATGTGAAAAGTGAATAAAAAGAGAAAAAGGAAGAAGGTGAAACAATATTGTGAAGACACATTGGAAATAAGTTACTTACGAGTGGCATGGGTAACCATGAGAGAAGCATTGTTTAAAGCCTTGGGTTTATAGAAAACATGCTGTGTGGTGGAAGTCGGTGGCCAAGTGGTTAAAGAGCTTGGCTGCTAACCAAAAGTTGGCAGTTCAAATCCACCAGCCACTCCTTGGAAACCCTATGGGGCAGTTCTACTCTGTCCTGTACGGTTGCTATGAGTTGGAATCAACTCGATGGCAATGGGTTTGGTTTTTTGGTCTGGTGGTGAAAGTCACAGTTCAGAACAGACAATCTTGAGCTTGAATTCATCTTCTTTCATAATCATCTTAGTGACTGTGGATAAGCCACTTGAACTCTATCAACTATTGTCCTCATTTCACAAGAGGTACGAGTAATGTCTAACATATATGCTTCAAGGGACTACTGTAAGGATATAAGCAGACAATATACAGAAAGATCTTTCTAAAGTACAAAGCTTTATGTATATATACTCATTAGTAATCTGGTTACAATTCTTTCAACCCTAGGTAGATAATGGATTTGTCATTATCAAGAATTTAAACCACTAGCAGCTCAGGGTGGATGAATTTATAAGACCACTTTTCACAATGGCATGGGAACCTAGGATGATTTGAAGCACTGAGCAACTGAGCAAAATGTAGGGATGTTAGAAACATGGAAAGCTGTAGGAAGCGGAGTTATGGTGAAAAGGATAAACCTCTGACTTTCAATTTTTTAAGACCTGGCATTAACTTGACATACTCTCTCTCCCCCAAGTCTGTCATTTCTTATGACTTCTAGTCTTTTATTTTTTTTCTTTATTTTTCTTTTAGTCATTAAGATAAAATGCAATTCACACAAGGAATGAAGAATAATTTAGTGCTTACAGAATAAAGCAAGCTGTAAATTCAAAACCCTCTTCAAACCATAAACTTCACTGAAGCCAGCCTTTTCAATTAGGCCTCATTTCAAGCATCCACGATGTTTTCATCTTCTTCTCAGTCATCAGGATTTTTCATGGAGCAGGCATAAACTCAGTAACAGATTAATAGTTCTGTGGTTAATGTAAGAGTTGTAAAATCAGCATTTTTAATCCCTGTAGTTTATAAATAGAAACTACACAATGGTAAGTGATGATAATGTTTGTAATCTTTCACCTCCTACTTGCCCCATATAGACCAATTTCATTTTATGATAGAAAAGCTGCATATAAATCAAATTGGTATAAATAAATCTGCATATGCTTGTTTTTAAAAGGAGCACTTTGTCAAACAAAAGATTAAATCTGTGAAGAATTTCTTCATGGTTTATGTGACTTTAGATAATTATCTACTGAAGCTTTAGAAAGAAAGAATATTTTGGTTCCTATTGATACAAATTTGCTTAAGAACTGGTAAGACTATTTGGAATCATCTGGTCTAACCTCTTTCATCTTCCAGAGGATAAAACCGAAACCCTGGGACGTTTAGAGACCTGGCCAAAGCACACAACTATTATTGGCAGAGTCAGAGTGAGAGCACAGGATTCTCATGCCACGAACAGTGCAAAGACACTATTATTCTTGCCCTCCATGCCTTCAGCACTAGCACTTGCTCTCTAAGGTTCTGGATTCAACAACATTTATAGAATATTCTCATACCCACTGTAGAGCATCTTTTGAGTTCCTGGCCCTCCAGTATATGCCAATGGATTCAATAGTGCAGGACCCTTATATGGGTTCATGAAACTCCAGGACATATGACAGAGTCATCAACTTTAAGAACGTAGTAAAAAGAGACAGGAGAAGTTGTCAGTTGTAGCGCTTTACTCCCTGTGTGATTCCTTCAAGCAAAGTGGTCATCTAATCCCTGATGAAGGCGGAAGCTTGTTTTTTTTATGTCCCACTTAGGACAGTTAAACATTAGTTATTCAACTGTTCAAAACTATAATTTTGACTCATATTTGAATATATTTGAGGTAGCTATTTTTCTCCCTACCTGTCCTCCGGTCCAGATAGTCATAAAATATTCAGTTATCTGCTAATGGATCATATCTACTAAAACTCTATAATCTCAAAACCAAATACATATTCATTCATTCCATAAACATCTGAGAACTTAAAAAATGCATAGCACCAGGAAACAAAATAATAATAAGTTTATAAAATGGTGACTATCATAAAGAATTGAAAGTCCAGTGGAGGAAAAAGTTAATTAACTGAATAATTGCAAAACTCTTATTTAACCACAGTGTAAGTTATGCACAAAGCAGTTTAGAAGCATAAAGGATTGAGGATTTGTGCCTAGAAACTAGAGAGAGGGAGGGGTTCTAGGAAGCGTGGTCACTGTTGCACTTATGGAATTAACTCAAGGACCAAAACCAGAAATGACATTAAAGATCACTTTCATTTGTTCGTTTTAGAGATGAAGAAATGGAATCTCAGAGAGGTGACATTGCCAAAGTCCTATAGCTTTTTCTTGGAAAGACTGAAGGAAGGCTTTGCTGAGAAACTTCAATTACCCAGAGTGAGTTCAATAAGAAGCAAGAGGTCGAAGGGTATTGAGGACAAACAAAGGAAGAGCCAGTATAAGCCCTGGAGGCAAGAAGCTTCAGGAGTTGTCAGGGTCTCAGTGAGCAGTTCGGCATGGCGAAGCCCTGTAGCGCTGGGAAGGGACAAGTCTGAGAAAAATCAGCATTAGCAAAAATAAAATAAAAAAGTCTTCACTGCTTCCTTTGTTATCCAGTTCCAATATTTCCCAGCCTCCACGTCAGACAATTCTTCCTTCTGACTAACCGCATTAATTTGCTATCATCAGACAGAATTACCAAAAAAAAAAAAAAAAAATGGATGTAATTGCTCTTGATTCATTGTTTTTGCTCAAACAAATAGCTCTCCAGATTCACTTGACAGTTTTCCTGATTTATACCCAGTACAGAATAGGGAAGGAGCCTTGGTGGTGTGGTGGTTAAGCACTCAGCTGCTAACCCAACGGTCAGCTGTTAGAACCCAGCAGCTGCTGTGTGGGAGAAAGTTGTGGCAGTCTGCTTCTGTAAGATTACAACTTTGGAAACCCTATGAGGCAGTTCTACTCTGTCCCACTGGGTCTCTAAGGCCAAAAAAAAAAAACAAACCCCATTGCTGTTGACAGGTTCTCCACTGACATGGCGGAAGTATTAATTGCTTCACACCGCTGTTCTTCCTGCAGGCTTTCCTTCATGTCCACTTGCTCTGATATCATAGCGATGAGATTCAGAGTTGAGAGGCTAAGAAGACAGGCCTGTGTGAGTCACCACCATTGGACTCCTTGCACAAATGCGTGGTGTCTTGATGCTCGTTGGAAAGTAAATAAATGCTACCCTCTGCTGTTTTTCATCTGTAAATAGGGGAGTGCGCTCAAGAGGAATAAAGGTGAAATGCTGTCTGCTTAAAAACAAAATAGCTATGTGAAGCCTTAAAAGCCTATAATTTACTCAGGAGCTGAAATACATGTACTCTCAAAATAACCAAAACAAAGAAAATCTATTTAAAAGCCATAGGCATTACAGTCTTCTAGCTCTAAATTGTATCTTCCATTAAAGTGGGAAGAAACCACTTGGATGTGTTCTAAAGATAAACAAAAAAGGTGCTTGCAAGTCCCCTGGAATCTTCAAGGTACTTGTGGCCCAGAATTTGCCATGAGGAAGAGCAGATTTCCTCACAGAAAATGGAGGTGCCTGTTTCCGAGCCAACAATTGCATACTGTGCCAAAGAGAGACACAGATTCCAGACTGGGGTGTCCTGAATATAAACCAATTTTCATGATGGTTAGATGAGCATTTTTTCAAGCAATATTCTGACATAATGGAATTTAGATATTTATATAATTTGGGAAAAAAATCATTTTGTCTTTGTGGATCATTTATCAATTTCCTTCTGCAACCACAGGCTCTGCTGCAATTCACACACACACACACACACACACAGCAGATAACACAGTAGATAATACAGCTATGGACTTTGGACAATCAATCTGTAAAACAGAGCCCTAGACTCTGAGGTTAAACATTTGTAGTTACAACTGTAAGGACATTTCAGAACCACCAGATACATTTGAACTTGGAAATTAGGGTTTTTTAAATCAATTAATCTATTGGTTTTGCCAAGTTTGCACCACATGCCACATTTCTTTTTCTAGAAGAACTTATAGGGGTGTAAACAAATACTGAAGCAAATAGCAGAGCTGGAGATAAAGTTGTAGCTGTTGTTAGCTGCCCTGAAGTCAGCTCGTGATTCTTGGTGATCCCCAAGCACAAGGAAATGAAATGCTACCTGGTCCCGCACCATCCCCATGATTGTGATCTATAGGGTTTTCATTGGCTGTTTTTTGGAAGTAGACCACCAGGTTTGTCTTAGTTGGGAAGCTTCAATGAAACCTGTACGACACCATAGCAACACTCAAGCCTCTACTGACAGACAGGTGGTAGCTGTACATGAGGCGTATTGGCCAGGAATTAAACCTGTGTGTTCAACATGGAAGGCAAGATTTCGTTAACCACCAATGCCCTCATAAATGCAGTAATGGAGCCTTATTCCCAGAGCTATGGAAGCAGAGGTAAGAGGAAGCCCATCGGGGGAGTTCCTTTGGCATTTGGGTCCCCAGTCTCCCTGTTTTTTCTCTTATGCCCTCCATTGCTGGCATCTTCCTTCTTCAACAGGTCCGCATTCCCTCTTGCTACCCCTCACCCCAACAACACTGTTCTAGAGTCTCAAAATCAGCTTTCTAATCTTTCGTTCACACTGAGCTATCACTGCTAGGAAGGGCGGGAATGAGGAAGTGTTAAATAGAAATCTAGGAGTATAATTTCCAGCATAATCCAATGGATAAAAAATTATGTTTGGGTGGAGGGTATGGTGAGGGGGAGATGGAGGCATCAGGACCGTTTCTAGGACCCTTTAACAACCCACACCAATGTGTAAAGCTTGTAGTGGAAGCACAGATCATGTGGCTATTTCTACTTTGAGCAAGTACTCTATGACCCATTGTTCTTGCCCTCACATGCTGATGCAAATCACAGCTCCCTTTCTTGAAGGATTTGGAAAGTGTGCAGAACATAGTTCGCATACGCTCAAAAATGAACCACATCTGCTGCCACGTGACATTTACTGCTGTATTTCTGATCTGCTGTTTCAGCCACCCTCTGCTGTGCAGCTTCGTGTCTGATAGGTTTGCTGTAATTTCAGTGATTTTAGAAGCTGGTGTTTATTCCTGTAAGTTGTCCCTTTATTGGAGGTTACTCAGTTAGGATCTATGCAACAGGTAGAACAAACTCCCTTAACCCATTCTGATACAGTGACCATAATTAGCAAACCAAAACATGGGAACTTACAAAGGAATTGTTTGCAGTAAGCAATGTATTCATGTGAAAACACTTATACACAAAATAAACTGGCATTTACATATATAGCTACACTACTAAATGCTAGTACAGTTACATTATACAGCGGTCATTAAAATTATTTTAATCAATTACTTTGATTTGCTATAATTTTGATACAGCTGTTGAAAACTCAGTTTGCATAATAAAAGTTTTGTAAGATAAATAATTATTTTGTTTCTAGTTATCACTATATTAGAATTTTCAGGGCATTTCTATGTGATGGGAGGAAAGCAGGGAAAGATATTTGAAAATGGCAGGAGTAAAAAATTCTCTTTCCCTCAAGTTCTCCGTGGGAAGGAGGCCAACAGAGTCACGAAGATTCCAGTAGTGGATTACAATCATTTTATTGCTTTGTTTTGTTTTTGATCTTTAGGTTAGCTCATTTCCAGGTTACCAAGTGCAACTCTTTTACTTCTCTGCTAGTACCAAATATCTAATCAGACAGACGTCTGCTTAATTAAACAACAACTGCTTTATTAAACAACAACAGCAGAATATTTTTAAAAAGCTAATGTCGGTGCTTTGTTTCGTTAATATTTTTACACTGGTTTATATGGTCTTGATCCTTCAGAGCTAGCTTTTGAGATTCAGTTACTTTGGACACTTTCAACAGACAGGTTGCAGAATTGGGAGAATTGTATGGGGATTGTACAGAGTCCTGATGGCGCAGTGGTTAAGAACTCGGCTGCTAACCACAATGTCAGCAGTTCCAATTAACCAGCTGCTCCTTGGAATCTCTGTGGGGGTGTTCTGAGCTGTCGTATAGGGTTGCTATGAGTTGGAATGGACTTGACAGCAACAGATTTGTTTTTTTTTATTTTTGGAGGATTGTGTGTGTAATTCCATGATGTGGGAGTTCAGCAAGACTTACTGGGACAATCCTGATGATTGTATTTTAAGTGCTCTTCATGCTCTGCTGGTGTTTGTGGGTGGTGCAAACAGTTAAACCACTTGGCTACTAACCAAAAGGTTGGAGGTTTGAGTCCACCCAGAGGCTCCTTGGAAGAAAGGCCTGGGGAACTACTTCCGAAAAATCAGTCATTAAAAGCTTGTGGAGCGCAGCTGAACTCTGACACATGTGGGGTCACACGAGTTGGAATTGACTCAACAGCAGCTGGTTTTAGTTTCTGGTTGTGTTCTGCTGGGATGTAGGGAGTTGATTTCATTCCTTCCTACATCCCTGCTCCTCCCATCTATACCCATCTTCTCCCAGGTTTCTTGTGCCTTATACAACAGTGAAGTGAAAATTGAGCAGGCAGCTTCTTGGGACATGTCTCAATCTCTGTTCTTCCTAAATCTGAACTTTTTAGTACTATTTGTGTTAACGGATAAGTTCCTGTAGTTCTTAACCTAGTGTTCACAAACCCATAGATGGAGCATGGACTCAGGGTATAATGACCTTGCATGCAAAATTTGGGGTATGTATATTTTCAGGCATTTTTCTGGAGAGAGTGTCCCTAGCTTTTAACAAATTATCCGAAGGCCACTCAAAAAAGGTTACAAATCACTCTGTTACTTGCATTAGGTTTATTTTGTAACTCTTAATGGAGCTTATTTTTTATAAGCTAATTTGTCTTTACACAAAATCTATAAATCCCCCTTCTATAATAAGGTGATGAAACCTAAACTGTAAAAATTGAAATTTAAATTTTCTAAGATATAGCACTAACAACTTGTCAGAGCTATATACGAGCATCACTAATTTAAAATATATGTATATATATAAAACAATGAGGAAAGCGAAATCTTTTCAAAGGTATGCTGGATCAATTGGTTAGCCATATTCAGATAAATTAACCTTGACCTTAACTTACACCATACAAACAAATTAATTCAAAATGGAACATAGATAAAATTTGAGAAATAAAATTTTTAAATTTCTATGAGAAAGTCAAGCAGAAAATTTTAGTGATCTTGAGTTTGGCAAAAATTTCTTAAATAGGATTTAAAAAGCATAACTATAAAATAAAATATTCATGAACTGAACTTCAACAAAACTAAGAGGTTTGCTCTTCAGAAGACACTATGGAAATGAAGAAACAAACCAGAGTAGAAGGAAACATTTACAAAGTGTATATCTGACAAAGAGATTTTATATAGAATATATAGAGAACTTTTACAACTTAATAACAAGAAAATATATAACCCAATAAACAAAGGAGGCAAAATATTTGAATAGATACTTTCCAAAGGAGATATATGAGTGTCAAATATGTACCTGAAAAGATGCTCAATATAATTTTAATTTTAGAATGCTAATTAAAACCATAATGAGATACACTACATTTCTACTAAAATGGCTGATATCAAAAATACTGATAATACTAAGTGTTAGCAAGAATATGGAGCAAACAGAATACTTTTATACTGCTGGCTGAATGTAAAATGGTACGCTTTGCAAAAGTTATACTTTCTTACAAAGTTAAACATACAGCTACCGTATGACCCAGACATTCCATTTGTATTTAATAGTACTAGCACCAGTTGTCGTCAAACCAGTTCTGAATCATAGCAACCTCACATGTCAGAGTAGAACTGTGCTCATAGGGCTTTCGGTGGCTGAGTTTTCAGAAGTATACTGCCAAGCCTTTCTTCCCAGGTTCCTGTGGGTGGACTCGAACCTCCAACTTTTTAGTTAGTAGCCAAGTGTATTTGTACGACTTATGGACTCCCTTACGTATTTACCTAAGAAAAATAAAAGAATGTGTCCAAACACTGGTAAATGAATATTCACAGCAGTTTTATTTGCAAGGCTGCTAAACTGTTAATAACCCAAATGTTCACTAACAGGCGAATGAATAAGCAAATTGTATATACCCAGGAAATGGAACATTATTTAGCAACAACAAGTAGAGAGCGGGAGCCACCCAGTACTGGGTCACCAAACCTGATTGTGTGCTGAGTGTATCTCTTTGAGTTCAGTGATGTTGTATGGTGAACATGAAATCAACCATGCTGAGACAATTTATACCATGGGAATCAGGAAATGCTACAAATCAGTCTCCTCCATTCCCACTCAGCCCAACCCCACCCATGCCCCTGCCACTAGAGAGATGGTTGTTAAGAATTTATACTACTGGACACATGCAAAATCATGAATGAATCTAAAAGTAATTATACTAAGTGGAAGAGGCCAGACCTTAAGGAAAAATTATCCCATTTATATAAAATTCTAGAAAATGCAAACTAATTACTATTCCAGGAAGCATATCAGTGGTCACCTGGAGACTGTGGAAAGGATGGATTATAAATGGTTTTGAGAAAAAACTTTTGGAGGGGATGGATATGTTCAATATTTTGAAGGTGATGATGGCCTCACAGGTGTTACATATATCAAAACTTATCAAATTATACATTTGTCTTAGTGTCTAGTGCTGCTATAACAGAAATACCACAAATGGATGGCTTTAACAAAGAGAAATTTATTCTCTCACAGTCTAGAAGGCCAGAAGTCTGAATTCAGGGTGCCAGCTGCAGGGAGAAGCATTCTCTCTCTGTCGACTTTGGGGGAAGGTCCTTGTCATCAATCTTCCCCTGGTCAAAGAGCTTCTTTGAGCAGGGACACTGGGTCCAAAGCAAGTGCTATACTCCTGGTGCTTCTTTCCTGGTCATATGAAGTCCTATGTCTCTCTGCTTGCTTCTCTCTTTTATATTTCAAAAGAAATTGGCTTAAACCACAACCTAATCTTGCAGACTGGGTCCTGCCTCATTAACATAACTGCCTCTGATCCTGCCTCATTAACATCATAGAGATAGGGTTTATAACACATAGGAAAATCACATCGGATGATAAAATAGTGGACAATCGCACAATACTGGGAATCACGGCCTAGCCAACTTGACACATGTTTTTGGGGGACACAATTCAATCCATGACAACATTTTAGATGTGTGTACTTTAATGAATATCAATAATACCTCAATAAAGGTGAAAAATTCATTGGAACAATCAAATTGATCAACTTCCTATTACCAAATTATACCTTTTGGTCCTCTTCAGGATTTTTTGTTAACTTATATTTTCTCCTTGAATTATTACCTTTCTCCCTGATTTTTTTTTTTTTTTTTTTTTTGCCCTACAGGTCCACATAAAGTCCTCTCTTCTGTGCAAACTTGCTTCATCAGAGTAGCGGAAAGTCACCTTTTCTGCTCTGCACCCCCCAACCCTGGCTTCCTATACTACATTTCAGGACCTTAATTTATTCAACTTTGTTTTGTTTTATTAATTTGGTCTGTGAGCATACATATGATAAACACGATGCTAATGAAGAATAATCAGGCACAACTGTGCAGAATGTATTTGTGAAAAAAGAGTTTGGTTTCATGTCTCCACCAAAGAGGTTAGAGGGTGAAAGATAGGCACTCTGTAGATGTTTCTCTTGAAGAAAGCAAGAAACAATCTCACATGACTAAATTCTCTAGAGCAAAGTAATTTTTCAGCTTCAGAGGATTATAGAAAATCAAATTCTTCTGGGAACCAACTGGATATCCTAGAATTTGGCCAAAACACACATTCTCACGGGGATAGTCAACATTTAGAAGCAGGGCTTTGAACTGGTTCATACTGAGAATTTCCATTTCCACCCCCAGATATACTGAATCAGAATCTACATTTTGGCAAGATTCTTAGGTGATTCTTATGCGTAACTTCCTGGGAACCTGAAGACCCCAGTTCAAAGCCCTGTTTAGAAGTTTGTGGGGAGAATGAGTATACAGACCATCCCTTGGATTTTGCTTCTACTTTTCTATAAATATGCAAGCTTCTTCTTTATAAAGCAAATCATGTTCTTTAAGACCTGTAGATATGCCCAAATCAAAACCAAACACATTGTCGTTGACTGGTTTCTGACTCATGGCAACCCTATAGAACAGGGTAGAACTGCCCCATAGAGTTTCCGAGGAGCAGCTGGTGGATTTGAGCTGCCGACCTTTTGGTTCGCAGCCGAGCTCTTAACCACTGTGACATCATGACCAAGTGGAATTTATTTCAGGAATGCAGGGATGGTTCAACATAAGAAAAGCAATCAAAGCAATACACTATGTCACCAGGGGCCCATAGATGTGCCCAGTTATATACAAATATTTCTTCAAAAAGAGAAAATGAATGTCTAATATTCATGAATCAAATGAATGCTCTGAAGAGAGAAAAAGCAGGGTCATTAGAAGTGATGGATTTAGGACGTGAGGAAGTTTCTCTGAGAGGTGTAAAAACTCCAGTAGCTGACTCTTCAGGGTCATGGGGGAAGAATGAGGCAAAGGAACATGTTGCTAACCTAAAATTCTGGCTACTTCTTACCACTTGAACTCCTTAATGCATTGTAAATTGATTCATCCCCAAAAGTTTTGCCTTTCTATCAGGCAAGAACAGAAAATTGAAAAATTTCACTCTGAAGTTAATAATTTTATTTTACCTTTGGAGATACGTCAAACTGTCATTTATTTTGAAGAACTGCAAGGACTTTTCACAATGAAACCACTATGTATAGGACCAAATTCACAGGAAGAAATATAAAAAATTTCACTTCTTCAATGTTAACTGAGTATCATTTAATACATGGACTCTTACTAAGAATCAATTTTTCTTTTCTTCTCTTTGTACCTAATGGGTTAATTCTCTTTCCAAATAGCTTGACCAAGGCCAGGGCAAGTAACTAGAGGGGTACTAAGAACAGGTGAAGTTAGTCAATCAGAGATAATTATTCAATGACTCTCAGTATACCTGTTGTCACATCTATGCAGAGTTCATTCACATACCAAATCCTATTTTAAAAGTTTTGAAATTATTCTAAATTCAAAGTAACCCTGCCATGCTGTTCTGCTATAAATTGTCTTAAACATAATTACTTATTCTATGATGGAGTATGATTTGAAATTTTTCTTTATATTTATAATTGTCTTCTTATGAAGAAAAGATGTGCTTATTTTTAAATAAGGAACATGGTCACAGAGTGAATTGAATTGTAAATTGAGAGCTAAATTTGAGCTAAGTGTAAAAGTAGTTGAAGTATATGGATAATAGAAAATGGAGAGTAGTAAATCCACGAAGAA
The DNA here is from genome assembly GCF_030014295.1 of Loxodonta africana. Lineage (NCBI taxonomy): Eukaryota > Metazoa > Chordata > Mammalia > Proboscidea > Elephantidae > Loxodonta > Loxodonta africana. The sequence continues at coordinate 63,956,928 of NC_087352.1, forward strand.
GTACTCCTACAACCAGGGAAAGTAGTGAATCAATTCAGTACCAGCATAAGTACTGAGTTCCTGAAAGTTCCTGGAACTGTGTCAAGCCCAAGCCCTGGGAGTCCAGAGATGGATAATACACAGTTTCTTCCTGAAGGGAGATGAGAAGAAAGAGGATGTCAGTCTGTGATGTTTCCAAGGGTGAACAATAAGGGGTGTTGGCCAAAGTTTTCAATTCATAAAAGCTTTCTTAAAATAGATTATGTGTATTTACTCTTAAAGAAGGATTGAAATTATTCAAATGAAGAAAAGCAAGAATATTGTTTTAGGCAGAGGGAATGAAATCAACAAACATGAGGCATGAAATAAATATATAGATGTAACTTACTATTATTTAAACATAAAATGTAAAGTTCAGTGTCTTAGGGAAAATAAGTTAGGGTCAAGTTTTTTTATGGGGGCTTTTGCTTGACATCTTAAGGGCCTGGAGAAGGCCTTAAACCAGGCCAGAAATATAGCCAGATTTTAGTTTCTTGTATCATGAGGTACTTGACCAAGTCTCCTATGAGACAAAGCGGAATAGCTCAAGTAAAACATACGTTTTGTGTGTTGGGTGTAGTTTGAAGTTAGACTGACAAAAAGGCAGAGACTAATTCATCAAAGGTCTTTAAGACTAGCTTGCATTGTTTTCAAAATCAAAATCCCAGGGTATATTGTTATGTGTTTACAACAGTAAAGATAACAATCACCTCTAACATTTATTGGCCACTTTCTTTGTGTCAAGGGCTGTATGAAGAGCTTTAAAAGTGTTATTTCTTTTAATTCTTATAAAACACTTTCAGGTAGAAACTACAAGCATCCTCATTTTAAATACAAGGAAACTAAGGTATAAAAAGATTATTCAATTTGCTCAATTCACAGTTAGTAACTTTAGAACCAGGACTTGAACCCAGGTTTTATCTAATGCCAAATCCATGGACTATATATAAAACGTCATAATAGAAAGTCTAGTTTACCCAATGGTTTATGCTAGAATTAAATCCAGCCCAAGCATATTATGAACTAAAACACCAAATATGCTTAAATTCTTAGGACACATTCCAATGATATCATGCTCACAAGGAGCTACTTTGGCCTCGAACCCTAGGTTCTCTGGCACATAATTCTGTCCCTTCTCCCTCTAAGACTATTTCAAAGAAAATATGTAGAAGCACTGGTAGTAGGAAGAAGCCTGGGTCTCAGTTCTACCTCCACCGCCAAGAATCAGATCTGTCATAAGTCATTTGACTTCCCTTGGCTTCAATTTCCTCACATGACAAATGAAGGGACTAGATTAATTATTCTCTGAAAACCCAGATAAGGCTCAGGCCACCCACTTACAAGGAAGACAAAGTTCTGCCGTCTCGGAGTTTATATTCTGATTATGGAATACAATTGTCAAAAAGAAATTTAACTTAAATTGGATCATGAGCAGGTAAGTCTCATTGAAGAGCAACTGTTTGCAAACAAGGTATCTCTTCCTCTGAAGAGATGAGCTGGTTAGATTACAATTTTAGCTGGTTTATGTACGCAGTATAGTTAGGTTCTTTCTGTATAGACAGGGGCTTTTCAAAGGGGAATTTACAACAATTGATTGACATTTGCTTAGTTGGCAGAGGGTGGGGCTATGTTCAAATCGGTTGTTACACTTGTAGATCTATAATCTATAGGTTAGTTTAAGCCTACTTATATCCCACAAAGTATAGAAACAATCTAAAAAAGTAGAAGGGGAATATCATCAAATGCTACACAGGCATCGGAAAAGATAATGCGTTATCTATTTCCATCATTTGGAGAATTGATGAGGTCACTGGTACTCTTCACAAAATTTGAGATCCAGAGGCAGTCAAATGCAGTGAAATAAATGACGATGAGAGCCTGGAGACTACACTGTCAAGAGGAACTTAGAATATTAAAGGAAGGACAAACTAGGGTGAAAAAATGAGGTTAACTGTAAGATTGATGAGGTGCTTTTAAACATGGCAGATGTTTAAACATATTTTATGCATAGGCTAAAAGGCTCCAGCAGGGAAAGAGAAATTGCAGATTTCAAAAAGAGTATAGTTGATAGAACAATGTCTTCATCTTAGCCTAGTCTGAATAAAGAATAAATGAATGAATATTCTAAAGGAACTTTACAGGAAAGATGAAGGCATGGCATGGGACCTGTGGCATTGAGAAGATAACAGAAGAGTTGGAGTGGGATAAGGGCATAGAAATAGGAACAACAAAAGCTTGAGGGCAAAAATTAGACAATTAGAGGTTAAGATTTTTGAGGTAAAGGGGTTCTCGGGAGAATTTTCTGTTGCTTTCCAGGAGCCCAGATGATTGTGTGTTCCTTCCTTCTTTATGTTAGAAATGTTATATAAATCATTCTTTCTGCCATCTTTGTGGTACTTGCAACCTCTTCTGATTATAATGGATCTGGGGCTAGACATGGAAGTATGAATTTGGATTTAAAAAAGAATATGCCTTCATTGAAAGAGCACTGTGCTGTTAACTATCTAACCCTCTAGCCTCTCTGCAGGAGGCAAGACCTGGAAATCTGCTCCTGTAAAAATTCTAGGCTCAGAAACCCTATGAAGCAGTTATATTCTGTCATATAGGTCGCAATGAGTCAGAACCGACTTCTAGGCACACAACAACAGCATGTCTTGATTGATATTATAAAATGGAATCCCTCACTTTTTGAGGCTGTATTTTATATATTTTGAAATTGGTGGCTGGGCACTGCGCTAAGTATATCAGCTTTATGTATGAGCAAGAGAGATACAGCCCTGCCTTCATGGGCTCAATTCATTTTCCAGATGCATGATGCTATGAAATTGTGTTCAGAAACAGAAAGGCTTTGAGTGCTGCCCAAAGCATGATCTGCAGGTCTCCACCCGTTCAAGGACTGTTTGGTGCCAGCTGGTAAAAAAAAAAAAAAAAAGTAATGAGTACAGAAATTGAGTTTAAGGGTCCTTCTAGAAAGTATCTAGAAAATTTGATAGATTAAATTTGTTTGACTACAATACTTGAAAACGGAGGCTTATTTTTATTTTATATGTCTGTTGTTTTTATATTTTATTTTTCTAGAAGTTTATTGTGCTTGTACTTCCTAAAAGTAGTGATTGGAAGACTTTGAGAGGAAAATATAAACTGGCCCTTCAACACAATCTGAGAAGCACTAGTTTCTCACCAGTTTTAGGTGGATTTTTGGTGAGAAATAAAACTACATTTCGGGATAGCAGCACTCATACCCTGATCCTGTCACCCCTACTTTACGTAAAATAAGCCCTCTATGAAATGTTCTAGGTTCGTCATTTACACTTTTAGGCCTTTGGCTGGCATAAAATTCTGTGAGTAATAGTGGTCTCTCAACTGTTAAAGATAATTAAAACTCAAAGAAACTGAAGCGTAAGGTTTATTCTGAGTAGTTACTCTGTATGCATATAGGGAGACCATTCTGATTTCAGAAAAAAAAAAAAAAGCAAATAGCTTGAAGTAAATCAGTTACAATGAGCCTTTCAAAAAGAGAGAAGAATAGAAAATCAACCACTGGCTAAACTTAACATGATTGACTGAATCCTGCCTTTCCCCCGTTACTGAAATCAACTGATGTCAGGTTTCTTCTGGCCTGGCTGCTAATAATTTGGCCCTCCACCCACCTGCAGCCATGAGACTTTTTGAGGTTGAAATGAGGAAAGCATAGAGTCTTTTTCATTAAGTCAGGAGGTAATGGTTTGTTGACTGTCCTTTTCCAGCAGGATAAGACAGTTTACATTGTTATAATGTAGTTTCTGGTGGGCTTTTGCAGTTTGGGTCAGGCTTTTTATGGTTAATATTTGGTTTTGTGAATAAGAAAAATTTTAAAATCAAAGTGAGATGTCTGTTATTGATTTTCCTCTTCAACACAATAGGGCATTTACTAAAACAAACAACAGAAAATTAAAAAAAAAAAAAACAAAAAACACCAATATAAAATGAAATCACAGAGGCCAATTTTCTTAAACTCCAGAAAAAGAAGTGAGGAAAAGATTCCATTTTGCAGCCAACTCCACTAACAATTTAAAAATAAATTTTCTATCAGCTACTAAGACTAAGGGACTTAGATATCATTGGCTTTCAGGCTTGACTTTAAATATCTTTAATGCAAATGATATTCAATGTCTGGTTATCTTCGAAATCTAAATACTTGCTTTATAAGGCATAGGAATGCAAGTGATGAGATTCCAAAAAGTATAATTAAACACTAATCCGTAATTAAACACTAGGCAAGTATAAATGCATCTGAGTTTGCGTTATATTACTTGAAAGATATCATGCAAATTACTATTAACGTTTATTCTTATTTCTTTGAATGCAGCACTTTTACTATTTAGGTGGAATGAGTCTGCCTACCTTTCAATTATAGGAACTCTGTGCAACAATTTAGCCAATAAGCCAGGTTCCAATTATCTCAGGCAAAGTACTCAAGTGATAAATTGTATAAGGGAGTTAACTTCAGGACACCATTTTACAGTGGAAGCACAATGAAGCTAATACCTGATGGTGGAAAGAGAAGCAGGCACAACACAAAAAGCAACGCCTGGTTGTTGTTTTCTTGATTGGCTGTGGGGAAATATCAAACCAGTTCTCTAGGTGGCAGCAACAGTTTAAAGACTTTTGTTCAGGAAAGAATGTCTGCATATGCCCAAGGAAAATCTAGTACAAAACCAGTTTTGCAAAACAAGCTTCCTCTCTTTCATGTCTGTGAAACATCAGAATTTCTTAAATGTAAAAAAAAAAAAAAAAAACCTTTTTGTTTTGTTTTGTTTTTTAACCAATTCAATAATACGGTGGAAGGTTAAAGGTAGCCACAAAGTAACAACAGCTCAACTAGGCCATGGTTTTCACCTTGGAAAAGCAGTTGTCTAATATTTTATTTCAGGCAAAAAAGGAAAGCACTGGAGAACACAGATACTCTCTCTGCATGACTACGACTGTCTGCAATTATACTGTAAAAACCCTAATTATTTTCTTTAAGACTTGGATCACAGTTGAATATAAATTTCCTTGGGTAACTAAGCATTTAACAGACCAATAGGTGTCTACAATTTTAGAGGTGGGAGAAGCATTAAGGCTATCATCCTGCCCTCTTCCCTTTATTTTTCTCTCTTTTCATCTCAGTGGAATTTCTCTTTATCTCCATTTCTTACACCATTTTCTTCATTGCTTCTCCCCTTTCTACACTGGTATTCTGAGCCATGTCCACTATTCTAAATCTGTATATAGAGAGCAGGAAGAAAATGTTTGGAATTCTAAAAGTTTGTAAGAAAAACAGTTTGCAGGTTTTTTTTTCCTAAAGAAGGGGGTTAGATGAAGAAACAAAATGCATTTCAGAGCTATTTGCCATTTTCTAAAGAAAAAAAAAATCTTCTAGTGATGCAAGGTAAACTCTGAAGCTGGTTTATATAGAATGATATGATATAAAGATGAGAAATACATATTAAATTAATGTAATTTTAATTTCCCATGGGCAATCTGGAAGGTAAAGTTTCCAGGGCCCAGAACTCAAGTAAGAAGGAAAAAGCTCCTGTGGGGAGAAGACTAGGTCCACATTACCTGACAGCAAGTAGAGGCCTAAGGAAAATAGTGAAAACAGCCCTTGTGTTGGGCATAGACAAAGGAAAATGTCTCCCAGTAGCTCTTGCCTAGGAGATATCATAGCTGACTTTTGGATTTCATTCTACTGGTTCTAATCAGCTGAAACCAATATTGAACCATGAGCTTTGACCCCAAAACAGTAGATCTTTACTGGAACTACCTGAAGGCTTTCCTGACCAGGGAATAATCAATTATTTTAACCAACTGTATACAGATTAGGGATGGATTACCCAAGAAGCAAGGTATGCACAGGTTTACCAGTACTTACTAACTAATCTGTAGTGTGCAGTTTCACCTGTTTTTCACCACATGTGAAATTGCACAGTACAGATTAGTAATAAACACAATTAACCTCATGTGTACCTTGCTTACCAGTTAATTCGACCATGGTATAGACCTATGAGAAGACTCATTCTGTCTTCTTCAGTGTGCCAGTTTCCAGTGATTAGTTAGCATAATCACTGTGAGCTTCCACTTTTTAGTTCTGTAAGACTCCTCATCTTCCCCCTCACTGAAGTACTCAGTATGTTTATTCACTGGTGTGAATTCCCTTGCTTGACATAGTTAACAAAGAATCAGCCGTATATTTTTGGGTTTTTTTTTTTTTTTGGCATTTGTGTTATTTGAAAACAGTGACAGCTAATATTTGATTTGAAGTCCTGTTTTTTTACTGTCCTGTATTTCCTCTACTTATCACCAAATTGTAGCTAAAAGTCCATTATACCAAAAAACTATGGTCTTAGTGGTGCTTTGGGAAATGTGTCCCAAACACCTTGAATTTCTTTTGTTTTCCCCATATATGATGAGATGTATGTGATACAGAATTCCATATCAGAAGCTTTGCCAGAAATCTCCATTCCATGTAAGGAAAATATGTATTCATTACCATCAGCCTCATGGTGAACCCATGTGTGTAGAGAACTGCGCTCCCTAGTGTCTTCAAGGCTGTGAGCTTTCAGAAGCAGATCGCCTGGCCCTTCCTCTAAGGCACCTCTGGATGGGTTCCAATCACCAACTTTTTAGTTAGCAGTTGAATGCTTAATCAATTTTTGCCACCCAGGGACTCCTTGTTTTCCTTATAAACCTCTAGTTTAGGATCTCACTATTTGATTCTTTAACTAGCCGCCTAGTTCTACCTCAAATTCTCTTGACTATAAACTTCAACAGCTTCTGCTTAGAGGATAACATTCAAACTCCTGGAGTTTCATTAAAGAGTTCCCTCAAAAGATTAGTCCAAAAGGCTAAGGGACCACATCTACCATGGCTTCCACCAGACTGAGTCCAGTATAACTAGATGGTGCCCAGCTACTACCACCACTGTGACAGGGATCACGACAGGGGGTCCCAGACAGAGCTGAAGAAAAATGTAGAAAAAATTCTAACTCACAAAAAAAGACCAGACTTACCGGCCTGACAGAGACTGGAGAAACCCCTAGAGTATGGCCCCCTGGACACCCTTTTACCTCAGTAATGAAGTTAGTCCCGAGGTTCACCCTTCAGCCAAAGACTGGACAGGCCCATAAAACAAAATGAGGCTAAAGGGGCACACCAACCCAGGGGCAAGAACTAGAAGGCAGGAGGGGACAGGAAAGCTGGTAATAGGGAGCCCAAGGTTGAGAAGGGAGAGTGTTGACATGTCATGGGGTTGTTAACCAATGTCAAAAAACAATGTGTACTAACTGTTTAATGAAAAACTAGTTTGTTCTGTAAACTTTCATCTAAAGTACAATTAAATAAACAAATAATTTAAAAAAAAAAGAGTTCCCACAACTGATCCTAAAACACATTTCCAGTCTTATCTCTCTATAGTTCCCTGAATTTAGGTATTATTAGTTTCATTCAAGCATATGTATTTATTATTCATTGAATCTGATTTCTTCAAGTTCCATCTTTTACCTAGAATACCATGTTTGCCTCTTCAAATCCTACCAATGTTTAAGGATCTGATTAAAGTCCTTCTAATTCCTAGAAGCCTTTTAATGTTTGTTCCTGGTTGTTCCTCATGCCCCCTAAAATCACAGCTGTTATTACACGTGTACTGATTTGGTGACTAAGCAAGCACTACCTGGTAGTATCTCTTAACCTGTGATTCTGTGTTGTAAATTAACTTTCCACAGGCTTTTCTCAGATTTATGCCACATGAAGGTAGGTCCATTCTTTTCCACATCTTTGTATTTCCCTCAGCATCTAAAGTGTTCCAGTTGTTTAGGTTAGTAAAGGCTTGTTGAGCACCCATGATGAAGCAGGCACTCTAGGTACAAGATGTGTCACATCAGGACACACTGGGTTATAATGTGGTCGTGCTCAGCCCACAAATTTTTGCAAACTAAAACAACAGAGATTAATTTTTTTCTCAAGCAACTGATGATCACATGTTATCTGGGCATCCTGCTCACTCCCAGATCCAGGTTTCCCGAGCAGCCACTCATTGTCTGTAACATGAAGAAAGAATGACAATACTCACACTGGTTCTTAATGTTTTCCACCCGAAAGTGATCAGCAACATGCCTGCTCTCTTTTTACTGGCAAAACAAGTCACGCGGTGTGTTAGTTTTCTAGAACTGCCATAGAAAAATACCAAAAACTGGATAACTTACAAACCCACTGCTGTCATGTTGATTCTGGCTCATGGCGACCCCACAGGGTTTCCAAGGCTTTAAATCTTTACCGAAGCAGACTGCCATATCTTTCTCCCTCGGAGCAGCTGGTGGGTTCAAACTTTTGACCTTTTGGTTAGCAGCCAAGCACTTTAACCCACTGCACCACCAGGGCTCCTTATAAAGAACAGAAATTTATAGTCTCACAGATCTAGAGGTTAGGAGTCTGATTTTGAGGTGTCAGCAGGATCATGTTCTGTCTGTCTGCTCTGGGGAAGATCCTCCCTTGGTTTCTCCAGCTTCTGATAGCCCCATGCATTTCCTGGCATTCCTCGACTTGTAGACCCATCTTTACATGCCCTTCCTTCCCCCGTGTGTCTCTCCTTGTTTATTCTCCTCTGCATTCTCTTTTTTAAGGACAGCACTCAGACTGGATTAAGACCCAACCTACTCAAATATGACCCCGTGTTTGCTTAACTGACAACATCTTCAAAGATTCTATTTCCAAACAAGTTCATGTTCACAGATACTGGGGGTTAGGACTTTATCTTTTTCAGAACAAATTCAATCCATGAAACATGGTCAAACCTCACATGAAGGGTGCAGGGAAGTGCAGCCCTATCATATGCCCAGGGGAAGAGCTGGAAATATTTGGTAGACTGAGTATTAGGACGTAAGAGAGATGTATGCAGCATGCGCTACCTCAACTTGAGGAAAACTCAACCTCATGCGGTAACCCAATTATCTATTTACAATAAAAAAAAAAATTTATTATAAATTTTGTACATGGTAGTGGTGCTATTGAAACATCTAGTACACATTCAATCAACAATTGGCATTTAATTATGTGTTCTGCATGTTTTCCTCCTTCTAATGATCAAATGTTCATTAGACTTGCTAATCGTGAAGGATCACTGCATCATAGTCCCAGCTTGCTCCTTCATCAAATGGTCCAAACAGTGAAGTCTTATAGACGAACACTAGTGAAAGCTGAATAACAATATGAGACATTGAATTTAATTATTTCACTGTCTAGTCTCTGGAAAGCAGAGTTAAAACAGAAATGAAAAAAATAATTTAGAACAGGTAATAATCTTCTTATACTTGTTTTGAAAGATTATTTAAAATAAGATGTGCATTTGTTTAGAAAATGTGCTACATAAAACATGGGCTTGGTGCAATGCTTATACTGTAATTAATATTCAAAATATGTAAAATACATCAACCACATTAACCCCTCATAAAATTCACAGGCTTCAGGGCTCACCCTGACACCTGTGTGCCTGTAGTAAGAAAAACCTTGCCATCTGCATTTGATTGGAAATTGCCTGTTCCCTTGGCTCCATAAAAAGTAATCTTATAAAAGACATCTGTATTAGGAAGAAAAAAAAAAACAACAGAGCACCTCCAATAAAACAGAACTTGCAGGCATTGCTTTCTCTACACTGATATTGGTTCTGTAAATCCAGTCTTGGCTTGTAAAGTTAATGAGGCTCCTCTAAGCCTTTAACGTGACTACAGTGTGGAATCCACATAACTAGAGGAATAAATGGAGGTTAATCGTACCAGGGGCTTATTATACTCACTATGCTAACAGTCCCATTAAAAACTTGCTCTAAGTGAACAAGGATATTAAAGATTTTATTGCATATATGTTGAGAATAATTATTGGTGCTACTGTGAATGGGGCAGCACAGTCAAGTCACCAAGTATGAGGTCTTGTAAAGAGGAAGGAAAAGGATAAATCCAGAAGGGATGTGAGGTAGGGGAATAACACTAAAACAATACTCAGGGATTCAATAGCAGATAAGTGACAACAGAGGAAGGTGGGACTCAATAAAGAAGAGTGCGAAATGTGATTATGTGTACAATAATAATTCTAGTTTTTGAAGTGAAGGACCTGTACTGAAATAGAGTTAAAGGTTTTTTGAATCACCGATATTTCTTTGTGTGTGCGTTTGTCTCTGAACTATTTTTAATGAAATATGACATGCCTTCAGTAAAGGGTCCAAATCCTAAGTGTACAACTGAATATATTTTTACAAAGTTGAGTCACCTATGTGATCACCACTCAAATGAAGATTCAGACATGATGGGAACTAACAACAGAAGACTCTCTAATTTTTTGTCACCTCAACTCACTGTCCCCTGCTCGAGATAACCATATTCTCTCTTCTATTTCCACAACTGGCTTTAGTTGTATTTGAACTAAATGCAATCGTACCAAATATACTCTCTTGTGTTTTTTTTTTTTTTCTTTATCTAAACATTATGTCTTTGAGATTCATTCATGCTCTTTTGTGTAACTATAGCTTGTTCTTTTTCATTGCTGTATAATAAATACCCTGTTCTACAAATGTCTCATAAGTTATTTATATGTTGTAGCATTGATGGAATTTAGGGTTTGTTCTAGTTTGGGGATGTTAAGAACCCGGCTGCTACTAATCTTCTTGGGTGTCTTTGAGGCACATATGTACATACTTTTGCTGAGTATGTATGTGTGTGTATATATATATATTATATATACAAAAAAAAAAAAAACAACCCAGTGTCGTCGAGTCGATTCCAACTCATAGTGACCCTATAGAACAGAGTAGAACTGCCCTATAGAGTTTCCACGGAATGCCTGGTGAATTTGAACTGCTGCCTATATATACACATGGCACTGTGGTTAAGAGCTACAGCTGCTAACCAAAAGGTCGGCAGTTCTAATACATCAGCTGCTCCTTGGAAACCTCATGGGGCAGTTCTACTCTGTCCTGTAGGTTTGCTATGAGTCTGAATCGACTTGAGGGTAACAGTTTATATATATATATATATATATACACATATATATATATATTTTTTTATATATATATACATGTAGCAGTGGAGTTTTTGAAGTGTAAGGAACATGTAAGTCCAGCTATAGAGAATATTGCCGAACAATTTTCCAGGGGTGTGTACCAATTTATACGCTCATCAGCAGTGATTGAGAATTAGAGATTCTCCACATTCTCATTAATACTTGATATTGTTTGTGTGTTTATGTATTTATTTTAATTTTTTCTACTCTGTTGATTGTCTACTGAATCTTAATTTCTTCTTCATTTGCATTTCCACAATGATTACTGAAGTTGAGTACCTGTTCATCAGTTTATCACATTTCAATTATCCTATTTCAGGAGGTATCTGTTTGGATCAACTGTTTTTTTTTTGCGGGGGGGGGGGCTTATCTGGAGCTTTTCTTATTGATTTGAAAGCATTCTTTATATTTACTAAAAAAAAAAAAAACACCAAACCCAGCACCATGGAGTCGATTCCGACAATTATTTGTCAGATAAGCATGTCACAGATCTGTTCTCTCACACCACACCCTGCCTTTTCACTCCTTAAATGGTGTTCTTAAATGGATAGATGTTTCTTAATTTTAACAAACCTCAATCTAACAGTCTTTTCACTTAATTTTGGTACTTTTGTGTAATTTTAAGGAATCTTTGTCCACTTGAAGCTTATGAGAGACTATATGATAGTTTAAAAGAAGTATTAATTTACTTTTCAAATTTAGTTTTACAATTCATTTGGAATTGATTTTTATTTCTGATAACAGGTAAGAGTCAAAGGTCAGGATTTTTTCTTTTTCTGTAGAGATAAGCAGAATTACTTCTTAAAAAGACTACCACCTAGCCTCCTCATCCCCACTTGTACAACACATTTCTCCTCAGTCGGGTGACTCTACCTGCATAGATCTTTTGCTGGAATCTCTTTTCTGTCCCATTGGTTTATTTGGCTATCCTTACACAATTACACGACAGGCGCTTACACAACAGGCACTCCTTGGAAACTCTATGGGGCAGTTTACTCTGTCCTATAGGGTCACTATATCATGTTGTTTAATTATATGGCTTTATAATAATACATAGTATCCCTGGGTTGCACAAACAGTTAAGCACTGGACACTAACAAAAAGGTTGGTGGTTTGAACCCACTCAGAGGCACTTTGAAAGACAAGCCTGGCAATCTGTTTCTGAAAAGTCACAGCATTGATTCTACTGTGTACGCATGAGGTTTACACAGCCTTGATATTTGGTAGTGTAAATCCTCCAAGCTGTTGTTCTTCTTGGCTATTCTGGTCCTGTGCATCTCTGTATAAATTTTAGAATTAGCTTGTCAGTTTTCATACAGTAAAATAAATGTCTGCTGGAGTTTTGAATAGGATTAGGTTAATCTATAGATCGATTTGGGAAAGATTGAACTATTTACACTATTATTATATTAAAATTTTATTTTAAAATTTATTCTAGGGTTCATAACATGTACTCTTTAGTTATTGGAGTCTTACTTAAATTAATAACTTTTAGCATTTCATAGATACAAGTTATGTATCTTTACAAATACTTTACAGAACTTTAAATTCATTACTCCCCTACCCACTTTTTACATATGGATTTGAGTCTTCAAATCCATGGACTTTTAGGTCTTCTTTATTTTCTTTGAGTATTTTTTGTAATTTTCAGAGTAGAGGTCTTACATATTGTTTATTAGATTTAATCCTAGATATTGGATACTATTATAAGTAGTCTTTTTTTTTTTTTTTTCATTTGTACTTGTTAGCAGCTGGTATACTGAAATACAGTTTAATTTGACCTTATTCCCAGAAACTTAATTAGTTCTCATAATTTATCTTTTAATTCTTCTGAATTTTTTACCTGTTTTATTTCTTTTCTTTCTTTAGTACACAGACTAGGACCATCAAGATAGTTTTGAATAGAATGAGGGATCACACACATTTTATTTTACTCCTGATCTTTGCTATAAATATTCAAATGCTCGCCATTAAGTTCCACACTTAATGTAGTTTTTGTTTGTTTGTAGATTGCTTTTATCACATTAAGGATGTTCTCTTCTATTATTAATTTGTTAAGAAGCTTTTGGGTTTTGTTTGTTTTTAAATCGAGTGGGTTTTGAACTCTCTGAAATATATATATGTATATATTGCATCTACTAAGGTGATTCTATGATTATTCTCCTTTTTTATGTCAATGTGGTGATTTATAGCAATTGACTTGTTTTTAATAAGGAGTTGACTTTTTTATTGATATTGGAGCTCTTCAGATTTTCTAATATCTAATGATCAGATTTTTAAGTTTATATTATTTTGGGTTCATTTTATATTTTGCCTAAGACTTCATATTTATTGGCAAAGAGTTGTTCAGCTATCCTCTTATTATCTATTAATATCTTAAGTATCTGCAGTGATGTTCACTTGTTGAAATTCTTTCTGGTACTTTGTTTCCTATTTAATATATTTCATTCTCGTGTTTATTTTTTCCCTACCTCTACTTTTGTTGTGCTTAATTTACTATACTTTTCAAAAGTTTTAGATGAATCTTCACAGAGTACTTTATCAGCTTTTCTTATTTTCTATAACATGTTTAAGACACTAATTTTCTTAAAGTACTTCATTAACTTCATGCTACAAGTTTTGATAAGTACTTTTCTTTTTAATTATCAATCAGGTCGAAATATTTTCTAGATTTTATTCTTTTTTTTTTTTAATTGGGCTATTAGTATTTAGAATTATATTTTCTTAAAATTACCTAAGATTTGGAACTCTTTTTTAATTTTATGTTTTAAGTCTATTTATTAAGTACATACAAATTTATGACAGTTGTATTCTTCTCAATCGAATTAACCATTTTTTCCTATTATGAATTGTACCTCCTTATTACTGGTAATAATTCATGCCATGATGTCTGCTTAGTTAATAAATTCAACTGCACCAGTTCTGTTTGTGTTTGCATGGTGTACTTTTTTTTATCCAATTTCAACCTTTTCCATCATTCTATTTTAAATGTTTCCTTAAAGTATCAACTAGTTTTTTGTTTGTTATTTTTCTGTTTGTTGATATGCTTGTTTTCATCTAATGTGATGTTTTTGTGTTTTCTTTTTTATCCCATCTTTTTTTTGTTTCTTTATTCCTTCTTTCTGCCTTCTTCTGGCTTTAGATAGATACATAGGTAGGTAGATAGATAGATAGATGATAGATAGATTAGATAGATAGATGATAGATAGATAGATAGATAGATAGATAGATGATAGATGATAGATAGATAGATAGATAGATAGATAGATAGATAGATAGATAGATAGATAGATGATAGATAGATAGATAGATAGATAGATGATAGATAGATAGATAGATAGATGATATAAAATTCCGAGTCTGTGGCTATTATTTTAAAATTTATTCTAGGGTTCATAACATGTACTCTTTACTTATTGGAGTCTTATTTAAATTAATAATTTTTAGCATTCCCCCTTCATAGATACAAGTTATGTATCTTTACAAATACTTTACAGTACTTTAAATTCATTACTCACCTACCAATTTTTTACATATAATTTGATTCCACATATTTTCCCCATGTTTAAATCCTACAAGATTTTGTAAGCAATCATTATTCATTTGGATTTTTCCCAAATATTTGCCTTTTCATTGCACTTCATTTTATTCTACATTATCATCCTTCCAACCACGATCGTTATAAATCTGCCTAAATCACTCCTTTAGCATTAATTTTAGTACTTATCTGCTGGCAAATAATTCTTTCAGTCAGTATTTCACTTTACTTTTGAGTGATATATTAGCTGGGTAGAAAATTTTGTGCTCTAAATATCAACATGTTAAATATACTATCCTTATTTTGGCTTACTTTCCTGAAAAGTCAACTCTCAGTCTCTTCTTTCTCCTTTAAATATGCCTTTTTTTTTTCTGGCAGCTTTTAAGATTTGCTTTTGGTTTTTGGTTGTCAGTGGTTTTTTCTACGATATGACTGGATTTTTTGGATAGTTTATTTAAATCTTAAATCTAGAGCTTAGACTTTTCTCTCCATTTTGGAAAATTCATTCTCAGTATCATTTTATACATTGATTCTGTCCATTCTCTATTTCCTTCCTTTTGTGGTTCTGCAAAGACAGGGCATGGGATTTATCAAAAAATGATGGTTTATGTCTAGCTTTGCACTGATTCCTAGGATTTAGCCTCTCTAGGCTATCACTTTTTACAGTGATCAGCGTTGTGATGGAAGCAAATAGTGTTTTATATATATATATATATATATATATATATATATATATATATACACACATATTTTTTTTTTCCTACTGGCTAAATTTTAACCAATAATTGACTTTACCATTCCCTCTCGCTTGCCAAAAATTAAAGGGACAAGATAAAAACACATTTGGACTCACAGATAAATATGTAGCTAAGAGCTATTTTTATTACAATCTTTGAATTCTATGAAAAATATAAAACTGACCCAAACAACAAATATAGGGTCAATGATTATAGCTCAGTAAGCTGCTTCCCTATCAGAACACCAGCCAGCTTCTGAGAACTTTTTTTGTTTTTTTTTTTTTGGCTTCCCTGTGGGGGATGCTTCTTGTTGCCCAAGCAACAAAAGCATGAAAAATTCAAACCAATGGAAAGTCAATGTAAACTGGCTCAGGCTACCACTAACTGGGATCTATTCGTACTGATGCATATTTACCTTTTTTTAGAATAAATAAGTCTGCCCTTGCTTAAATTGCAGGTGATAATTTTGACTGTTCTTTTACTTTCAGGCAAAATTACAAAAAGCAAAAATAACTTTATGAGGTCTAGATGGGAAGAAACAGTTTAGGCAAGGGATTAGCAGGCTACAATCCATTCACCAAATACAGACTTGTATCTGTTTTTGTAAAAATAAGTTTTAAGTCTCAGAGCCACACTCATTCACTCACATATTGTGTATTACTGCTATCATACTATAATGGCAGGATTGAGCAGTTGCAATAGACACTGTTTGTGTCTGCAAAGCCAAGAATTCCTACTGTCGGGCCCTTCACAGAAAAAGTTGCCTGATCCCTGGTTTAGAAACTAATTTTGTTATTGTTAGCTGTTTCCATGTTAGTTCCAACTCACGGTAACCACGTATAGCAGGATGGGACATTGCCCAGTTCTGTGCCATCTTCATGATCACTGGTTTGCTTTGTCTATTGCTGTGGCTATTGTGTCAATCCATCTCATTGAGGGTTCTTCTCATTTTTGCTCACTCTCTACCAAACATGATGTCCTTTTCTAGTGATTGATCATTCCTGACGGTGGTTCCAAAGTAATTAAGCTGAAATCTTGCTCTTCTTGCTTCTAAGGAGCATTCTGGTTATATTTATTTTAATACTGGACCTTAATCCACTAATTTACAAAGAATAAAAAGACACCTCAGGAGAAAATTAAGGGAAATAATTCCTTCATAAAATAGAAATAGTTGAAGCTCAAAACACATAAGCTCAAAGATAGAAAAAGAATCTACATGGATATGTTATTCTATCCACTTGCTAGATGTATGACTTACTATTTCTAAGCCTTAAAATAATTAACTATGAACAGTGACAAAAATATCATTAGCTTCATGGAGTTGTTGTTTGATTAATGAAATATTACCTGAACACAGGGTCGTCGCTATAAGTTGGGGCTAAGTCTGCAGCACATAATGACAGCAACACTTAAGTCACTGTCCTATAGAGTGAATAGTTCTCAAAATCTTTTCCTAGAGAGAGAGAGAACAAGAACTTTAATTAGTTAGCTTTGGAAAAAATTCTTTTCTAGCAGTTTTCCCATGATATCAAAAACATTGGCTGCCTAAGCCTCGTTTTAAGATTCCTACTGTTGAATGAGTAAGCATTTTAACACCATTTTCACTCTTCAGGTCAACCAGGGAATGAGTTACATTGTAAAATAATTTGTCCTAAAACACATAATTGGTTCTGAATATGATCTAGAGTATTGTAGATTTTACACCTCCAAAATAATTCAGTAAATGTTCAGATCTCCCCTTCATTGAATTCTGCAAATAAGAAAACAGACGTAGAGATGAGTGTTTTTTCCACAGGTAATTAGGGAGTTGGGATCATAGGTGGGCTATGACCTCTGTCACATGGTTCTTAGGTCATTCTTCAGTTTGTTGTCTCTGACTCCCCAGTTGCTAATATAGCAAAACATTCTTAGGATTTCTTTTTCTCTTTTTTCCAATAAATTTTTTTTTTTCTGTTGTTGTTATGCCTAATTATCCTTGAGATTCACGAGGATTTTATTTAGAAGCATACGATTATGTCCTGATTGCTATTTATTTGTTTGAATTCAATAGTGCTTTTTGGTCTTTTAAATTTCAACTTTTCCATTTCAATTGGCTTAGCTCATAATTGACAGCAATTATTCATTTTTATTCACAGAAACTCAAATGAATTATGTGATTAAATTCTGTACTGCAATGACATGGCATTCACTTGATCATTTCTAAGTAATTTTTTTTCTCTCTCTCTTTTATATGGGCTTCTTCATAGAGCGCTGTGAAGATTAGTGTTGGACTGTATTGTAAAATGGCTTGAGGGTTGAGGAGGAAATTACCATGTAAATGCAAAATATTACTAGTTTCATAGTTGGGTGCTTGTTAACTGAGTTAACATTTATAAATTGCTCAGCATTTGGTTTAAACTCCTTGTGGTCCGTTAGTTAATCTCATCATTACCCGCAGTCACAGATGGCTGGCCCTCTGGGCTCGAGCTAGCCATTTAGAGATATATACCAATGAGCCCAAGGGGTCATAAGTAGGAGCTGCTTCTCGGGGTACACATGCCACCAGAGGAGTAGAAGAAACATTACTGCAAAATGGGCAGGGTACATTTTCAGTCTCACCATATAACTCCATTCTCATTAATATAAAGCCAGTTACAGACAGATCCAGAATGGTTTTGGAGCCAGGTAGCCTAAACCCAGCTACTGATTTCTAGATTAGTGGCAATGGAGAAATCATTGATCTAGAGAAAGTTTTTCATCAATAATGGTGGCGCAATGGTTAAGCACTTGGCTACTAACTGAAAGGTCGGCGGTTCCAACCCATCCAGAAGCTCTGTGGGAGAAAAGACCTGGTGACCTGCTTCCCAGAAGATTACAGCCTAGGAAGCCCTATGGAGCATTCTGCTCTGTCCTATAGGGTCACTATAAATGGGAATCTACTTAATGGCATGCAACAACAGCAGTCCCAGAGTAGTAGTTATCAGGATTGAATGGAAAAAACATCAGCTGATGAGGAAAATAAGACTAGAGCGAGAAAGTAACTTGCACTTATTTGATGAATAAATCTTTTGATATTGTGCACACTTAGAAATTATTCTTTCATCCCCTTCCTCACCAAAAAAAAAAAAAAAATCATTAGCAGAGATCAATGACATTTATAATGATATCTTTTATGCTCAAAGTTTTCCTGGAGTTGCTATCCAGATAAACCTTATCAATCCTAATTGTTTCTTCTTGGCTCAGTCTTTGCCAACAATTTTGCTTTTCCATGACCCCAGCTGATGACACTGCTTTGGATATAGTCAGCTAATATCGTTTCTGCTTTTATATGTATTCACAATAACTGAGTACATGATTGCCTACTTGTTACCTCTCTAAAAATACCTGGAGTTCTGAGAAAATTGAGGATGTTTAACAACAAAAGATGAGTTGTCTTTGACTATCAGAGCCCACTTCATATTTACTATTCACGTAAAACATAATGTTGCATATGAACAATAAGTTAAAAACAAAAATGAAGAAAATATCTGAAATGTAAATGTAGAGGGGCTATAGCTTACAGTTAGGACATTGTGCCATTCATTTCTAAAGACTGGAAACAGACTGTATGAGACAGGAATATACTGCTTAATTTTAATTGAGTACAAACTGTGGCCCTCAACATAAAAAATAAAATTCTTCATGTAAAATAAATTTGTGATCTAAGATCTTAAAGCCCTAATGGTTTGGTCAGGGACCACTTTTTATTTTTTTCCCTCTTTTTAAAAACTTATTGAAATCTAATAAGCACAGAGAAAAGTACATTGAATACCAGCATATAACCAGTCCTCTAGAAATTCCCTCATAGTGCTATCTTCTAGATAAGTCCCCCAAATCAGAGGAACCATTATCCTGACTCGAACACCAAGTAGGGAAACTAACATTTATTGAGTGACTGTTATGTGTCAATGGAGCCCTGGTGGTACAGTGGTTAAGAGCTCGGCTGCTAACCAGAAGGTTGGCAGTTTGAGTCCACCAGATGCACCTTAGAAACCCTACAGGGCAGTTCTACTCTGTCCTATATGGTCTCCATGTGTTGGAACTGACTCGACAGCATATAATAAGAACACTATGTGTCAGTCACTTTAGCCTGCCATGAAGCAGGTATTAACCCATTTATAGTTGGGGAAACAGATTTTGAATGATTAAGAAATTTGCAAAGCAAGGATGCCAACCTTAGACTGTTGCTGCTCCACACAAGTCTTCTCAGATTCCTCTTTATCATTTCACTGTGCCTCTCTTCCAGCTTTTGTGTTTTTTTCTTCTAATGACCTGTTCTTGCTACTACCATCAGAGACTTGCCCTGGAGCCACTGGATTCACTTTGCCATTGTTCCCAGAGTGATATAAGGGGCTGGGAGTTGAGTCCCACTGGGGTGGCCCTAGGTCTCTGGGTGATGCAAATGGTCAAGGGTTCGACTACTAGCCTAAAGGTTGGCAGTTCTAACCATCCAGTGGTTACCCAGAAGAAAGGTCTGTAGATCTGCTTATATAAAGATTCCAGCCAAAAAAACTATGGAACACAATTCTACTCTGTAACATGTGGGGTCACCATGAGTCAGAACTGACTTGACAGCAATGAGTTTTTTTTTTGGTTTGTTTGTTTGGAGTGACCCTAAGCCAATGACAGGTTGGGATATAAAAGTCTAGCAACCTTGTCTAGAACAGGGACAAACACTGAGGTATAACTGACACCTTAAGGGGTAATTCACACTCAGGAGCTCCCTTTCGGAATCAGACTGAGATGGGACTTTGCCCCAAATTGCTCAGCAAGAACCACTTTTTATTGAGTGCCTCTGTTATTGTTGTTTTGTTTTTTGATGATGACGAGCTTGGGAAACACACTAACCATATTCAATGGCTAGAAAACATGAAATTTTCTGAGTTATTTCCAACTAGTTAAGCACAAAGGGATTCAGACAAGGAGAGGAATTTAACATCTTAGACTGCTGCAAGAATGTTGACTCTCTTAGTAGAAATTTATAATGTGATAATTAGACATAGTATTATTTCTTCTCTATATCAATTCTTTTTTTTTTTTTTTTGCCCTCTTTTTTCTTACCAAGACCAAATTCCTCTCAATTGCCTTTGAGTTATCAGACACTGTAGATGCAATGGGACATAAAGAGGTTTGTAGGAAAACAATCTGTGACCTGAAGGAACTTACCTCCTACAGCAGGATGTAATCAAGTATCTAAATATAAAAGGCAGAACAGGGTGAGCTCCCTAAAGAAATAAATGTCACATTTTCTATGTGGGGAACTTAATGAAGATGATGTTGCTAGTTCTGAGGTCTGAGTGAACTTGAACATGAAGAACTTCCAGATAGAGCATATCAGATTATTGAAGAGGATGAACAATGTAAGGAAGTGCATCCTCACCTGTGCAAAAACTCCTCCGATCAAAAGGAAATCAGTCAGTTAGTTTACTTTATCATAGATACCCACCCAAGGTTATTTCATTCTATAATTAAGATTCTACTATAATGGAGAGTCATTTATGATAGTGAGACATTTTTGTCTGAGAATGCTCCTTTTGTCCACCAATTGCACCATAGGTTTGAATTTCTACTTTGCATTCGTGAATGGCTATTGATTCTAACACAGAGATTACAATAGTTAACTATGCTTTCAAGTGTGAGCAGATATGAATTAGTCAGACCTAAATAAAGGGAGTGAACCGCATGCAATTTATACCTTCACCTAGAGATGAGTGAGATGTCCTCAGGAAGGCATGGGTTCTGAGCGCAACATGGAGATACATGGCTTAACAGAAGCGAAGATGCCGAAAGACTGATAGCAACAGACACAAAGGGGAAGACCAGTAAGGAGAGTTTACAGACTTCCATCAAAATATGAAACTGTCCTGATTAAAGTAATTCCCTGAACCACGCTTCTAACCTTTCTCTTTCTCTCCACTCTATCTTCCTAAATGTCTGCTCCACTGAAGCTAAATTCTCATCATGAGGGATGTGGTCAATCTCATAGCACTGTCTTGTATTCACACCTTGATTCCCCATCCTGAAAGGTATTATACCTCCTTTCTAATTTAGTGAACTCTTCCTAGTTTTTCAAACTCAACTTACATTTTAATTTTTCTGTGAAATTTTCTTTCATTGTACTCTGGCATTATTTATACAGAGTTAATTTAAACTGGTCCAGTGAGGACCTCTCACAAAAGCTGAAACATCAACTTACAATGAATTGTCTATTTTCCTATCTCTCTCATCATACTTCAGCCTTGTGAGTCTAGAAACTGAGTCTGGTCACTTTTACATTTCTGTGTCTGAAGACAGAGTAAAGAGTATGCAGTTGCCATTCAATAAAAATGTGGGAAATGAATAAAGAAACTAATGCAGGGATGAGAAAAGCATAAGTCAGGAAGCCAAGGGTGAGTGTAGAAAAATACACATAAAAGCCAGACAATTTTTCAGCTTTCTTTTTTAGATGGAATTAGAAACTGAGATTCAAATTGAGGTTAGCTTAAAATAGCATAGTGGCTTTTAACGAGACGGGCCCAAGACTTCCTTTGTACATATACAAACAGCCTAGTCAAAACCAAAAAAAACCAAACTCACTGCCATTGAGTTGATTCTGACTCATAGCAACCCTGTAGGACAGAGTAGAACTGCCCCATAGAGTTTCCAAGGAGCATCTGGTGGATTCAAACTGCTGACCTTTTGGTTAGCAGCCATAGCACTTAACCACTATGCCACCAGGGTTCGGTAATGCTAATGGGAAGGATACCCTTAATGGGACCTGATAAAATCCGTTGGAACTTCAGGTAGAAAAAGAAGACAGTTGTTGAGGAAAGTGCTGTGTCTGAAATGAATCAATGCTGATCATCTTCACTGAAAGTTGGAATTGCTAACAGATTATTTTTAGATACTGAGATAAGTATTAGTCATGGCTCTTGAATATCTTATAACCTGGCATGGCAAGGAGGATTTCAATAATTATAGATGAAAGAAGAAAATTCTTCTATTTAGAAGATTACCCCAAAAGACCAAACCAGTTAATGTCAAGTTCAACTCATAGGGATGCCATGTGTGTCAGAGTAGAATTGTGCTTCATAGGATTTTCAGTGGCTGATTTTTTGGAAGTAGATCACCAGGTCTATCTTGTGAATTGCCTCTGGGTGGACTTGAACTGCTAACTTTTTGGTTAGTAACTGAGCACCTTAACCACGCAGGAACTCCTTAAATGTGGAAGGCACATATTAAAATGGATAAAACAGAATGTACTTCTGTACAGCCTATTCCTGATGAGATTTCCGTGTCCCTATTTTTTATTGTCAGGGATTTTCACTGCTTCATTGAGCCATTCCTAAAATATTTCTTGTGTAAAACTACTGTGTGCTGAGCATTAGAGGTACACAGGCCCTGACACATAGGACTTTCATTTTAGCAGAGACATAGATGCATAGGAAGAAAATTGCAGAAAATGCAGTAAGGTCAGTAAGAGTTTTACACAGGGCATTAAAACTATGGGGAGGATTTGCATATCATTTATTTAGGATTAACATGTTTAATCACTAAGAAAATTGTAAAAACCTGTGATTGGAATGCAGGACAATGAGAATGGCATGAAGAATTTTGTCCCTCATTCAACAATTCTATCTGCACTAGACTTCTGAAAACTTTTTAAGGTACAAGGAGGCTCTCCCCTTTTCCATGCCTTAAAAGAGGTGAAATTTGAGTTATTCAAATCATTCACTTTCCATCATCTCTTTGAAGGATTAGAGTAAAATCAAATGTATTTATACAAATATCTGAAATGCATAATAACGGTCTGGAGGCTGGACAATAATGGAAACCAGTACTATCTGGGGGAAGGGGGAGGAACAGTGAAATGATAACTGGACAACTGAGGAATAAGAAAGTTATTACTAGATAATTGAATTTTGTAGTTGACTGATGATACCCAAAATTCTTTGCTCCTTTCCTGTTGAAAAAGCTTTCCATTATATTATCATACTTTCATTAATACAATATAGAAATTTGGATTTTGCTTATGTTAGAGTTCTGAGAGATGCCTTCTCTGTGTCTTCAGTCCTATCTTGGGTATCCTATTCATTGCCCAAAAGGAACATATATTGTTTTTAGATTCTTCAATATTTAGTCTGTCATCTCTGAAGGTTTCTCCTTTCACTGAGAAATATAAATTGGACTCTTATGTATAGTGCTAATTATGTGTTTCAAATTAAATTCAATTATTTAAATAAGGCAATACATATTTGATAAAAATGAATGGGTTGGGCACAGATTACAAATGCTCTGAAAGTTCAGAGTAGGTAGTTTGTCACTACCTACCTGCTCCCATGCTCAAATGCAAACACTTTAACCCCAGGTGCTGTACCTGGAAACCTGGCTCCTAAGAGTCATTGTCACTCCACATTTATCTTCATTCTGAGAAACTTACATCTAGAGAATCTGAACCTTAATTTTACCAACTTTCCATTCTCTCTTAGAGAAAAATTCTTGACTGTGTGGTTATGAGAGCATGGGTAAAGGGATCAAAGAGATGGCTAAGAGAAGTCTCTTTCCACGGGAACCTAAGAGTCATGCTCAGTTTTAAGCAGCTGCAGCTGGAAGATGGCAGTTCTGGAAGCTAAAGGTAGGGCAGGGCGATAACTAAACCTGAGGCCAGGAGGGCAAAAGAACTCTAGGAAACGTGTCCAAAAAGCTGGAAGATGGCAGTTCTGGAAGCTAAAGGTAGGGCAGGGCGATAACTAAACCTGAGGCCAGGAGGGCAAAAGAACTCTAGGAAACGTGTCCAAAATTTAAGCAGTGAGCTGCTAGCATTGTAACTTAGTAACTGAAGCACAGAGTCCAGCCAGGGAGCCATGTAGTCAGCCCAAAAGTGAAGGGAGGGGAAGAATAAACATTTCCTCGGAAAAAGCACAACCTTAACATGTAGACAGTTTTCAACATTAATATAAGCTCCTTTTAGGCCAGGTGGATTCCTTGGGTGGTACAAAAGGTTAAAACTCTCAGCTGCTAACCAAAAGGTTGAAAGCTTGAGTCCATCCAGAGGTACCTCAGAAGAAAAGCTTGGCAATCTACTTCCAAATAATCAGCATTGAAAACCCTACAAAGCATAGTTCTACTCTGATACATAAGGGGTCACCATGAGTCAGAGTTAACTCCACAGGTTTTTTTTTTTTTTTTTCTTTAGAACAGGCATCATGTTCTAGGCCAATCCTGAATAAACCTGGTCTACAGAAGGTGACAGCTGTACACATCCAAATGGACAGAGAAGGCAGGTGGGACAAGACTTAACTGAGTACCTCAACTAAGACCTTAGGCTCTGGGGTTAAACACGCCTGGGTTGTGATTTCAGCTCTTCATTTCCTACCTGTGTGCTCTTATGCACCTTCAGTTCTCTCATCTGTAAAATAGAGAGAATTATAGTAACTACCTCTGAGAGTATTGAGAGCCTCAGGAAGGTAACACACATAAAACACGAGGTGAGGGGTAAGTTAACGTTACTTAGTATTGTCGTAGTAAGGTTCCAAAATGGTTTCCAATGATCTCTGCCTCCTGGTATTCACACTCTAATGTAGTCCCCTCCCACATACATCAGGGTTGGTTTGTGTTACCAAAAGGCATATGGCAGAAGTAATTGTATGTCACTTCTGAGATTAGGTTATAAGAGACCATGGCTTACATCTCGGGCACTCTCTCAGTCTCCTCTCTCTTGGATCACTCACTGGAAGGAAAAAGCTGCCATATTGTGAGAAGTTCTTTGGAGAGGCTCACATGGTGAAGAACTGAGGTCTTGTGCCAACAGCCAATGAGTGAGTGTGAGTAATGTTGGAAGCCATTCTCCTGTTGTGCCTTTAGTTGGCCATAGCCATGGCCGACAGCTAAGCTATACCCTCATGAAAGACTGAGTCAGAACCATGCAGCTAAACAGCCCCCAGGTTCCTGACCCCGGAAAATGTGAGATAACGTATGTCCTTTTTTAATGCTACTAAAATTTGGGGTAATTTGTTACATATCAATAGATAATTAATGTATTACTATGAGCAATCTTGGAGTTTCCATTTCTAAATGTAAGGTAAGAGTGGATTCCAGTGAAACACTGAGACTATTAAATGCTTACAAAGCAATCAATGAGAGTGTTAAATTCTCTGTGTTTGAATATAAGCTGTATCAGGTAATGTAAATAAGTAGTAATATGTTTATATTGCCTATCAGGCATCATAGTTCCAGGGAGAAATATCTATCTAAGGCTGGCTTGATATTTCCAACTGAGTGTTGCTGTCACACTCAGTACTTTTTTTGTGATTTGTCTTTAGCCCCACAATGTAAGGGAGTCCATGGCTTGGATCATATGTATCTTCTTTCCATTTGTGATTAAAGGTAAGACCTTAATGCTTAATCCATTACACAGGAGTCTAGATTTAGCAGCTCCTTGGGTTTTGGGTAGGGGAATGCCGAGAAAACTTAATGGCCAGGTGTCAACAAAAACCAAAGCTTCCTTGATTCGTACTTAGTGTAATTTTTCCCGTGCCACTGAGGTACTAAACACACCACCAGGTATGTCAGGATAATGCCCATGGAATAGAGAACGCAACTTTCCATCTTTTATTTGTAGTCCTTCTAAAGAAATTGCAAGTAAGAAAACCTCCCCTTCAAATCTTTATTTGGTCTTGTTACGATTTAACTTAGACTAGTTCATCTAAGAAGTTTCCTAATTATTCCATTTCTTCATTGATATTCTAAGATATTAAGTTATTAATGGCTCTTTTGTAGGACACTTGAAAAGAAACTATTTGATATGAACATATTCTAAATCAGCAATAAAGTCTTTAAGGTCAAGGACAATATCTTGTGTGTGTATGTGTGTGTGTGCATGCAAACATAGAGTCTAGGGTAGGCTTATTAAGGGCTTGCTTTACTCTTGCTAAGAATAAAGGTATTACACTCCAGGGTAGATAATTTCCTATGTGTGAGATTTCTCACTCTTTTAATCTCTCCCTGGCACTCTCAAATGAAATATACTAACTAAAATAACTTGCATAATTACTTACATATATTAAGTACTCTTTAATTATCACTTCTCTTTTTATTCTTATACTGATAGCAACATGCCCATAAGAAACATAAGCTAAATGAAGCCTGATCTCTACTTGGTACCTTCTTTGCTTTTTAAAAATCTCCAGTCACCTCTAGATACACAATCTTTTCTGTTAACCAAAGTTTATCATGGTATCTTCTGCCAAAAAAAAAAAAAAAAAAGTTTTAATGAAATTACCATTACAGTAAATGATATAAACGAAACAAGCAATTATATCCACAGATAAAAGTAGTGTTGGCTAAACGATACTGTCCCCAAACTAGACAATGTTTAAACATGTATATAAAATTTGACTTGAGAGGTAGTGAATAAGGATTTTATAGTTGAAAGATTCTTGAATTTTAACTTATTAAAATATTTTAGAAGTCTGATTTATAAAAAAAAAAAAAAAAAAAAAACCGTAAGTATACACTAACAAAAAGTATTTAAACCAAAACAGCCTTAGAAAATTTTAAAGCAAAAGCGTAAGTGCGGATAGCCTTTGCATATGCAAACAAAAACTAAGCAGGGCTGTAATATTAATAACAGACAAAGTCGAATTCAAAGTAAAATGAGCTAAATAGGACAAAGAAGGTCATATTTTGTCAGTAAAATGTAAAATCTACAGTGATCATATGAATGTCACAAACCTTTATGTGCGGGATAGCACAGCATTAAAACATATTAAGAGAAAATTCTTGAAAATCAAGGGAAAGCGAGAGGACATAAGTAGCCGTGGCTTTAGCACATCTCTGGTCCAAATCAGATCAAGAAGGCCAAAAATAAATAAGGGTAAGGAATATCCAAATAATATTTAATGTTATGAAATACTATTTAATAGCTCTGCAGTACATATTATTTCATACTCTACACACAGAAAATATATATTCTTCAACATGCCCGCAGAATACATTAAAAAGAACTGACTATGCATTACGCCACACACAAAATACATGAAAAAAGTCAAGCAATAGAATACATGCCCTTTTCTTTGTTTATAAAACAACAAATAAGAAATTGAGCAAAAGTAGAAACAACACCAAAAACTGCTTAAAAATCTGTTACTCTCCCAAATTTGACTCCTGAGCCACATGTAAAATTAAAACTATGATTGAAGAATAGTTGGGAAACAAGAAATGGGAAATAACCACAGAAAAATGATGTATAACTCTAAGAAAGTTATATATATGCAAATTTAGCCTAAATTTGAAAATGTGGGTAAACATATTACCCTGAATGCTTGTTACTTGAATATAGAAGAAGTCAACCTGCACTTACTTTGAAAACAATGGTTTTTCTGCAATTAATGCAACTTCAGATTACAAAGGCGTTCTAGTGAAAAACCTAGTTTCTTGTCCCACCAGAACAAGCTATTGCCTTCTAGCCTTTATGTATAAATTCATACCATATCCTTACTCAAGGTTTTTCTCTTTTTCTGCATTGAAGAAACAGAGTAGCATCCAGGTCCGTTTTTTAACCTCTATCCTTCTTTCACTACACCAATCTTTTATTTGTGAGTGGAGTCTCTGGATGGCACAAATGGTTACGTGCTGGACTATTAACTGAAAAGTTGGCAGTTCAAACTCACCCAGGGGTGCTTCAAAAGAAAGGCCTAGCTATCTTCTTGTGAAAGGTCACAGCCTTGATAACACTTTGGAGCACAGTTCTACCCTGCAACACACAGAGTCGCCATGAGTCAGAATTGACTCCAGAGCAAATGGTTTGATTTTATTTGTGAGTTTCCACTATATACAATAATCAGTATGACTGAGACTGGAGACATTTATATTATACTTGCTTCTAGTCACAGAAAATAAGGAAGCTGCTCTGAATTATTTTCACAATTAAGTGAGTTGCTTCACAGCACAGAGCAATGCTTTTCCTGAGCAGTATCTGGCATATTATATGAACTATATAAATGTTTGATGAACATTAAAAAAAAAAAAGAAAAAAGCCAGTGCTGTCGAGTTGATTCCTACTCATAGCGACCCTATAGGACAGAGTACAACTGCCCCATGGAGTTTCCAAGGAGCGCCTGGCAGATTGGAACTGCTGACCCCTTGGTTAGCAGCCATAGCACTTAACCACTATGCCACCAGGGTTTCAAAAGTTAAAGATTTAATTTATTCATTTATTATTTCCTGTGTTGATGAACATAGGAAATAATAAATGAATAAATTAAATCTTTAACTTTTGGGGATGAGGTAACAGTAAAAGTTTAATCAGTAAGTAGTGAAGTAAGCACCCAGCTGCTAACAGAAACGTTAGTAGTTTGAATCCACCCAGGGGCTGCTCAGGAGAAAGACCTAGTAATCTGCTTCTATAAAGATTACAGCCAAGAAAACCCTATGGGACAGTTCTACTCTGTCACATGGGGTCACTATGAGTTGGAATTGACTGCAGGGCACCCCCAAATATTAACAGTAAAATATAAAAGAGGAGTTCCATTATGTAAAAAGGCAAATCAACAATATTAAAATGGCAAATGATGAGTCAAATTTCCTCCAGAACTTTGTTGGGATAAAGAGATTAGATGGGCACTATTTTTTTTTTTTTTAAATCTCATGGTGCTCCAATAGCTGTAAGACAACATAAAAAGGGTAATCAATCTAAGTTACAAGGGTCAGTGTTTGATGCTTAGAACATTTTCATAAAAGCATACAATTCACATTATATTCGCTTCTACTTCTCAGAAGAGCTTTGGGAACTTTTATTAAGAATTTGAATAGTATCATCAACTGAGTAAAATAGGCAGGATGCTGTTTTTTGGCCTGGCTGATGTGTGCTATACATGTAGGTAGCTTTAACAACAATGATCCTTGATTTACCCCATTCCTTCTTTATATGCGATATAAATGTCTGCTTTAATTATAAATTAAAGAAAAGGAGGTAAGACTCAACTTGAAAGTACTAGTGAATGCTGAAATAAACTTCATGAGTATGCTACTGAGAAGGGGTATGTGATCAGACCTGCTCTGGTGGGGTGGAGAACCAATCAGAATGGCAAGGCCGTGGTGGGAGGCAGGAGAGGAAGTGGAAAGGTTGCACAACTCTCTAAATAGGCTTCAGGAAGGTCCTCTGAGCTGGAGAGGCTCACAGCCAAGTCAGGTCAGGGAACTTCCTCTAAGCTTACGACCCAGTTCAGAGATCATGCGGAGCCATCTCCTATCTGCCATTTTGATAAGTGCAACTTCAGCAACATAGCACATTCCTGCTAGCTAGCTGTGTTCTCTCTCTCTCATTGTCTCTCATGCCTGTTTTCTCCCTATTTACTAAATAACTTGCGATGAGGTATTCTAACTAAATTGTGATTGTCTGTTGCTCTAAAAATCAATCATTACACTCTAGGCCAAGCTGCCATATTAGGACTTCCCTTAAACACTTGCCAAAGCATGAAGACACGTGTAGTCCCAGAAGAAATCAAACTTGTATTCTACCAATTGTAACATTTCTATTGTTTCTACTCCTGAAATGCTATTACCTTCAAAATGTACAGATAAGAACAGATGATTTCTGTAACTTAGCTATTTTAATCAAGCATTTAAAACTATTTCAGGAAGAGTGAAGGAAACCACACTGACTGATAGTCAGTTGTCCTTTTAAGATGCAGCCCATAACCATTTAGATCATTAGCCTCTCTGGCTGCTTCTGGCCCAGATAGGACAGCTTCATGTCCCTGAGTGACTACTCAGATTTCTGAGAATAAGTGGGCATGTGTGATTCCTTATAGCTGGAGATGTTACTCTCAAATCAGGGATTACAATGAAGAAAAATATTATATCACCAGATAGAATACCATTATTCCTGCTAGAATAGGTGATACAATGAAAGCCATTCAAGAAATCTTACATGGAACCAAAAAAAAAAAAAAAATCTACTCATCTATTGGCATATTAGGCAAATAACCAAAACCAAACACATTGCCATCGAGTTGATTCCTACTTATAGCTACCCTATAGAACTGAGTAGAACTGCCCTATAGGGTTTCCAAGGCTGTAATCTTTACAGAAGCAGGCTGCCACATCTTTCTCCCACAGAACAGCTGGTGGGTTCAAACCTTCAACCTTCCAGTTAGTAGCTGAATGCTTTAACCACTGTGCCACCAGGGCTCCTTTATTGGGTAAATAGTGAGGCTATAATTTTCTAAGTGCTGCTTTCCCTTCCTTCTGCTTCCTCTTTCCTTCCTCCCTCCCTCCCTTCTTTACTTTTTTCTTTTTATTTAAAGTTTGGACACTGACATTACTTTATGTACTTTTTATTTCCCAGGAGTTCAGGAAATATAAGCTTATTGTTTAGTACAATGAAAATAATATTTCTAATTGAGAAATTAGTTCTTCAGACAATTTTGAGGTTTAAACCAATCTTTTCATCTCACTCTAGTCCATTGCAATCATTTTTGTATGCAGAACTTACAGATCCTGAGAATCTATATTTGACAATCCATCATCTGCTATAAGGGTGATCAATTTTATGTCTGCTTTATATTAATATTTTGTGCATTTATTCCTTATACAAGTTTCATAAGCATTTAGCGTGCTCCTATCTTAAATATACATATGGTTAGCTGCTGAACGCTTAACCACTGCGCCTCCAGGGCTCCAGTGCAACATCAGATACCCAGTAAATGTTTAGGTCTGTGATGATTGAAAGTTGCTGTGCAGCTAGCTGAGTTCACACATTAGTGACATTCACACAAAAAAGAAATGAAACAAGAAATGCTGAGATAAGATTTTACATTTCTTGTAGGCAGTGAGAAAGCTGAGGAAACCATAAAATAAAAGACCGATAGAATTAATTTTTTTAATTAAAAAGTGCTCATCACCAGAATAATCACTAAAAGTCAAATTATGAACTGAGGAAAGTTTATAACAGATAGGACAAATAATCATCAATGTCCTTGATATGGAAACCCTGGTGGCATAGCAGTTAAGTGCTATGGCTGCTAACTGAAAGGTCGACAGTTCAAATCTATCAGGCACTCCTTGGAAACTCTGTGGGGCAGTTCTACTCTGTCCTATAAGGTCAGTATGCGTCTAAATCCACTTGATAGCGGTGGGCTTTTTTTTTTTTTTGTATCCTTGATATGCAAAGATATATCACAAATTTTTTAGAAATATACAACCAGCTCTGACTCATGGCAACCCCTTATGTATCAGAAGAGAATTGTGATCCATAAGGTTTTCAATGGCTGATTTTTTGGAAATAGACCACAGACCTGGATAAACTGGAACAGCCAATCTTTAGGTTAGCAGTCATTCGTGTTCCCTATTTGTACTGCCCAGGGACTCCTTTATATATATAAACAAAATTCTTGATCTGTGGAACACATCAATGAATAAAAAAGAGAAATATCCATGCCTTATTGAGCTTACAATCTATATTCTAAAAATAAATAAATTCTAAATAGTTCCCAGTTTTCTGATTATGATCTGAGCCTGTTTAAACTACACTGTGTGCTCAGACCAAAATGGAGGATTCTGAAAGTTGCTCTTGAACATCGAGTAGCTAAAGCAGATTGAAGAAATGATGAAGTAAAAGAGCTGAACAGAAGATTTCAAAGGGCAGCTCAGGAAGGCTAAGTAAAGTATTATAATGACATGTGCAAAGACCTGGAAATAGAAAACCAAAAGAGAAGAACACACTCGGCATTTCTCAAGCTGAAAGAACTGAAGAAAAAATTCAAGTCTCTAGTTGCAATATTGAAGGATTCTTCAGGAAGAATATTAAATGATGCAGGAAGCATCAAAAGAAGATGGAAGGAAAACACAGAGTCACTGTACCAAAAAGAATTTGTTGATGTTCAACCATCTCAGGAGGTAGCATATGATCAGGAACCAACAGCACTGAAGAAAGAAGTTCAAGCTGCACTGAAGTCCTCTTCACTTTCAGCAAGCATTTGACTATGTGGATCATTCAAAAAAAAAATTATGAATAACATTGTGAAGAATGAGAATTTTAGAACATTTAATTGTGCTCATGAGGAACCCGTACATAGACTAAGAGGCAGTCATTTGAACAGAAGAAGGGGATACTTCATGGTTTAAAGTCAGAAAAGGTGTTTGTCAGGGTTGTATCTTTTCAACTCACCTATTCAATGTGTATGCTGAGCAAATAATTTGAGAAACTGGACTATGTAGAAGAATGGGGCATCAGGATAGGTGAAAGGCTCTCATTAACAACCTGCATTACGCAGATGACGCAAAATTGCTTGCTGAAAGTGAAGAGGACTTAAAGCACTTACTGATGAAGATCAAAGACCACACCCTTCAGTTTGGCTTACACCTCAACATAAAGAAAACAAAAGCCTCACAAGTGGACCAATAAGCAAGGTCATGATAAACGGAGAAAAGATTCAAGTTGTCAAGGATTTCATTTTACTTGGATCCACAATCAACACCCATTGAAGCAGGAGTCGAGAAACCAAAAGATGCATTTCATTGGGTAAATCGGCTGCAAAAGACCTCTTTAAAGTGTTGAAAAGCAAAGATGTCACCTTGAGGACTAAGGTATGCCCGACCCAAGCCATGTTGTTTTCAGTCACCTCATACATGGGTGAAAGCTGAGATGATGACTAAGGAAGACCAAAGAAGAATTGACGCCTTTGAATTGTGATGTTGGTGAAGAATATTAACTATACCATGGACTGCCAAGAGAACAAACAAGTCTGTCCTGGAAGAAGTACAACCAGATTGCTCCTTAGAAGCAAAGATGGTGAGACTACGTCTCACATACTTTGAATATGTTGTCAGCAGGGATCAGTCCCTGGAGAAGGACATCATGCTTGGGAAAGCAGAAGATCAGTGAAAAAGAGGAAGACCCTCAATCAAGTGGATTGACACAGTGGCTACAACAATGGGCTCAAGCATAATAATGATTATGAGGATGGTGCAGGACCAGGCTGTGTTTTGTTCTGTTGTACATAGAGTCTCTATGAGTTGGAACACATTCAATGGCACCTAAGAACAACAACAAGTGCTCAAAAAATATTCTGATTTTATATGTATATATACATATATATGCATATATATATATATATAACATATTTACCTACACATAGGCACACACACACACATGCAAACACGAGAAAGAAAAACAGCTTGGAGAGTTACCAGACAGGCAGTGATAGAAAGCACTAGGCAACGTCAGGCACTTCAGGGGCAGCCAGTTAGTCACCACCTTACCTGGGGATAAGACATTCAGGCAGGGCAGCAATGTGCAGCACAGTACAATTGCGTGTTATTTTCTTTTTTAATCAAAGCACTTACCTCTTCAGAGCAGGAGGAGACATTAGGGCTTGGAGGTAAGGCAAAAGGGTGGCTAAGTGTTATTTCGTTGGGGAAAGGCAGTAAATCACTGCCCCATTATTTTTTGGAAGAAAAAAAAAACTTACCATAGCTAATGGTATGAGAGATATTCATTATAACTGTATTGTGTCAGTTTTGAATTCCTTGGAAATTGTCAATCTGCCTATAATTGGTACATAGGGTAATTTTCATTTTCATTTAAGTAAACCCTAAAGCTCATGGATAAATGGAAAATGGCTATACCTTTTGCCTCAACCTGTTTAGTTCAGAAGCTAAAACACAAACCCTGTACTAAAGCAAAATTTCTTTTGATTCAAAGATGAGACTTCAAGCTTAAAGTAAATGATGCCATTTTGTGTATATTATTAATCAAAGTGTCTGTAGGAGCAGGCTAGATAAAAATACTATCCTAAAATTTAAATAACCGTTGCAAGAGTAAAACCCAATCCTGTGATATTTCTAAGGTGGCAATATGGAATCTTTTTTATAAAATGATTGATCTGTATTTCAAAGGAAATTTCTTCTCTTGAAATTTGAGCAAAGTGCTTGAGGCTTTTCACAAATAAGGCATATGGAATCTTAACACTCTCCCATCAACTCTGCATTTTGCTCCAGTCAGATGCAGAAAAATCTCATTTTCAGGGAATCAGCCAAGATTTTAAAGACAGGCAGATGATTTTTCTCAACATATTTGGTTTATTCAAAGTCCTTTCATCACCGTTAGGTGCAACAGTTAAATACTAGCAGCCCTTTCATATGAACATAGGATTTATTCTAAAAACCCTCTGGCAAAGCCCAGAGTCCAAAAATACTCCAAGTTTATTAACGTTTATAACTGCAGTATTATTTTATGATTTTAGTTTCTGTCTGGTTAATAGACATCCCTGTGGTAAAGAACCAGGTTTATTGAGGTATAGATGTTTCCTACCAAATCTTGCACTGAGATTTGAGAACAATGTTTTTCAAACTTCAGTTCATTACCAATTAGAGGGCATGAAATCAATTTTGCGAAGTACAACTAAAATGGAATGGGTTGGTATGGAATAGAATAGAATACAAAGGATAGAATAGAATAGACCAGAATTTAGTACACAGAGAGAGGACAATTACTACCTCATGAAATGCATGTGTGTGTGCTAGGGATGGCATATAATGCAGATTTATAATTGTGTGTTCAGGTAACAAATGTTCAAAAGCCACTATTAGAAGGTAATGAACACAAGGAAGAACAAGTTTACTTTTGGACATTCCAAGATATAGTGTTATTGTAAATGAAAAGATGAGAACAAGTATTTCTGTTAAATGCTAAATAGGGTCAGGATCCTACATTCAATCTCTAAGGACTGAGAGGGGTACCACACTCTGGGCCCTCTGCTTGAGATGGAAAAGCCTAATGCTCTCTCCTAAAGAAGCTCAGTCTAACGGGAGGGTTTTGCCTTGGTGCTCTTTGGGACATTGCTCCCTTCTGCTTCCTTCCCTTTTTTCTTGTTTCTTTCTCATCAACCTCATTCAAAACTTACAGTTTTGATAATGCCAGACTCCAAAGGGCTCTGCTATCTTCTGGTAACTAAAGGCAAAGGTATCATGCTATCTTCTTTGGGAAGCTTTGCTTTAGTAAGAGACACTCTTAACTTGAAACAATTTGTTGTCAGGAATGGGTTGGTGTGAATAAGACAAACTGATAGAACAGATGTTTTCAATGAGGGAAAGGGAGATTTCTGGCACAATTTAGTTTTTATCTTGAAGTAGAATATTTGTAGTTTCAATAAAATGAGGGCCTCGGTACACTTATGTTTGCATCTATTTGGCCTGGACTCAACTAATCTGAGAACTAGATGTAGTAATAGTGAAGGAGGCCTTGAGAGAGAGCAGAAAGTTTGTAAGTGATTAATTAAAAATTTTCCATAGGTATAAAGGTTTAAGGAATTAATATCACTAATGCACAACTTTTTAAATAACCCTAGGAATATTCCCATCTAAACCCATTGCCACTGAGTCAATTCCGACTCATAGGGACCCTATAAAAACCAAAAAACCAAGCGCGCTGTGGTCAAGTTGATTCTGACTCATAGCACAGAGTAGAAC
Source organism: Loxodonta africana (assembly GCF_030014295.1). Classification (NCBI taxonomy): domain Eukaryota; kingdom Metazoa; phylum Chordata; class Mammalia; order Proboscidea; family Elephantidae; genus Loxodonta; species Loxodonta africana. The sequence continues at coordinate 63,992,760 of NC_087352.1, forward strand.
TGCCCATAGGGTTTCCGAAGAGTGACTGATGGATTCCAGCTGCTGACATTTTGGTTAGCAGCCAGAGCTCTTAACTGCTTCTCCACCAGAGCTCCATGACCCTATACTTCCATCTAGATCAAAGAAAAATAAATCACTAGAGTAGAAGAAAGGAGCCCTGGTGACACAGTTAAGCACTAGGCTGCTAAATGAAAGGTGAGTGGTCCAAACCCACTCAGTGGCTCTGTGGGAGAAAGACCTGGCAATCTGCTTCCATAAGGTTGAACCAAGAAAACCCTATAGGGCAGTTTTACCCTGTCACATGGTGTCACTAGGAGTCAGAATTGACTCTATGGCACCAAAAAAACAACAGGATAGAAGAAACATTCAGAGGTAGAGAAACACAGCCATGCTCCAAAGCACACGGCAGGCAGGAAATAAGGGGGGAAAATACACTGATCTTTCTTCTCCCACCCTTAGTTCTCTTACTAGTGCCATCCTTTGTCTGAATCCAATAAGAAGTTAGGGGGCCAAGAATCCTGGGTAATGTTTTTTGCAGTTATCGGGCCCCTGGGCTAGAGAGTGGGGCACAGAAGATTGGAGAGTTAGCCTGGAGGGATAAATGTGAGATAACCAGCTCAAATATCCTCTGTTTATATGTTACTCCAGGATGCCAGACTGTGAGGGGGGCTTATATTGTGCGAATATTTGTTTATAATTCTGTTTCCTTGGCCAAAAACCTTCAACTCATCCTGACTTCAACATAAAGCACAGGTTTAAAAATAATCACTACTTTTTTTCTTTTGGGGGAAGGGGTCCTACTTTATTGTAGGAAGAGAGACCAGTCTTTAAATTCATCTTTATTATTAATGATTTGTTATAAGCGGTACCTCTAAAATATAAAGCATGTGCACACCCAGGAAAAAGTTATATTTATCCTCAATAAAGTACTAAATTTTTTAGGAGGTGGCATCACGGCATCATTTTTTGTAAAATTTTATTTGTAAACTTAATTCTTACTTGATGTGTAAATTTGTATAAATATTAATATACCTAAAATCTGTAAAACCCTGGAATTTCTGATTATGGGAATTAAGTACCTTAAAATTGTGTTTAATTATATAAAAGTTAGTACATTTAAAGATAAGTCTGTAAAATCCAGTGACATCTGATTATGGGAATTAAACACCTTAAAATGGACTCCTGTTTTCACTTTACATTTTAGATTCTAGGTGTGGTGACATCTTATGAATACAGCCATTATGGCATACAGCCCTGTCCCTATTCACTAGTTCCTTATGTGGTGATGTGGCCTCCTGTCCTAGAGATCTCTTAGTCTCCACACTCGGTTCTTACATTCAGCACACAAGATTCATTTCCGTATCTCATGGGTTTGTATCTATCTAAACATCCTTAGAAGCAAGGAAGGGAAGATTTTGTCTTGCTTACTTTGGACTTGTAATCAGGAGGGTCCAGCCCCTGGAGATGGACATCGTCTTTGGTAAAGTAGTGGATCAGTGAAAAAGAGGACGGTCCTCAGTGAAATAGACTGACATAGTGGCTGCTACAATGGACTCAAACGTAGCAACAATTGTGAGGATGACACAGGACTGGGCAACATTTTGTTATACAGGCATGAATCACAAATCCTTTCGAGAAGGTTTTCAATTTGCCCAGATTCATCAGAAAAATCACTATTTATAGCAGCTATAGCCTTATAAAATATTTTTCTTTTGAATAATAACACTTGAAAATCTAAATTACTCTTGGATCCATGGACTGGAGAATGGATGTTGTGTTAGTAGCTGACAGGAAAACTTTAATCTCCTTGTACATCCCCATCAGAGCTCTTGGGTGACCAGGTGCATTATCAATGAACAGTAATATTTTGAAAGGAATTGTTTTTTTTTCTTTTCTGAGCAGTAGTTCTCAACATTGGGCTTAAAATGTTCGGCAAACCATGTTGTAAACAGATGTGCTATCACCCAGGCTTTGTTATTCCATTTACAGAGAACAGGCAGAGTAAATTTAGCATAATTCTTAAGGGCCCTTGGATTTTAAGAATGGAAAATGAGCATTGGCTTCACCTTAAAGTCACCAGATGCATTAACCCCTAACAAGAGAGTCAGCCTGTCTTCTGAAGCTTTGAGGCCAGGCATTGACTTCTCCTCTCTAGCTACGAAAGTCCTAGATGGCGCCTTCTTCCAGTATGCAAGGCTGTTTCATCTACACTGAAAATCTGTTGTTTACTGTAGCCACCTTCATCAATTGTCTTAGCTAGACCTTCTAGATAACTTGCCACAGCTTCTGCAACACTTGGCTGCTTCACCTCGCACTTTTGCTATGGAGATGGCTTCTTTCCTTAAACCTCACGAATCAACTGCTGGCTTCAAATTTTCTTCTGAAGCTTCCTCACCTCTCTCAGCCTTCAGAGAATTGGAGAGTTAGGGCCTTGCTCTGGATTAGGCTTTGAGTTAAGGGAATGTTAGTTGGTTTGATCTCCTATCCAGACCACTAAAACATTCCCCTTGTCAGCTTTGAAGCTGTTTTGCTTTTTAACATTCATGTGTTTACTGAGTAGCACTTTTAATTTCCTTCAAGAACTTTTCCTTTGCATTCACAGTGTGGCTATTTGGCACAAAAGGCCTAGATTTTGGCCTGTCTCAGCTTTCGACATGCCTTCCTCGCTAAGCTTAATCACTTCTAACATTTGATTTAAAGAGAGAGACTTGCGACTTCCTTTCACTTGAACACTTAGAGATCATTGCCAGGTTATTAATTGGCCTAATTTCAACATCATCATGTCTCAGGGAATAGGGAGACCCAAGAAGAGGGAGACAGGCAAACAGCTGGTCAGTGGAGCAGTCAGAACACACACAACATTTATCAATTAAGTTCTCTGTCTTATGTGGATGTGGTTCATGGCTCCCCCCAAAAATTATAATACTAACATCAACAATCACTGATCTCAGATCACCATAATAGATATAATAATAATGAGAAAACACAATATCTCCAAAGCCCAATAAAAAGAGGGAAGTACAATAAAAGAAGGTATGTCTGTACGTAGGGTTTTTATACAGAGGGTTACTCTCAGTTGGAACTGACTGGACAGCACCTAACAACCAACATTTATTAAGTTGACAAGAGTGATGTTGACATGCAGAAATGTTTCTGGTAAATCAGACTTTAAAGACAAGCATAGGAAATGATCCAGAATTTTCCTGGAATCCTTATATTCTCTACATGCCTTCAAGAATTAGCTTCTTAAAGAATGGATTGTGCAGCACTGGCTTGCACACAGGCTAAAAGTCAGCTTCCCTTACTGGTAAGGAACACAGGGACAGTGGAAATCAAGCCCTTAACACTTGGGGGTTATACAGGGTATATTTTTAAAATAATAAACAACTAATGGTAAAATATTGCAAGATAACAAAGAAATCTTACTTACCTAACAGTGACCTCAAGGACCTACATGATACAACAAAGAGAATGGAGCTGCTGCAGTCTGGAGGTGGGGGGAGGAACTCCCGAGCCAGCATAGAAGGGCTTAGTGTCTGGGCTGGGTCACTTGTATGCCACCATGGGCAGTGGAGGTGGTACAGAGCCAGCAGGAAGGGACCTGGGATCTGGGCAGAGTCCACTCATGGCTGCAACTGGGGAGAGAGGAGTCCAGAACCAGCGGGAAGGGGCCTGGAGGCTGGGCTGTGTCCCCTCAGGGATGCTAGATACAGCAGAAAGGGTCCAGAGCCAACAGGATGGGGCCTGAGGTCCAGGCTGTGTCCCCTTGAGGTTGCAAGTGGAAGGGCAGAGAAGAGAGGTAGGAGGAGTGGGAAGGCAGGGGCAGAGGAGGCTAGATGGAGACGGGCAATAGGGTGGGTTGGTACTCTGGCAGTCAGGGTTGCTGCCATGGGGTGGTTATAGCGCTGTTGACCAGAACGGTGAGGGTTATAGGAGTGTGCTCCTTTGGTTATAGGGTGAGAAAGCCTGGGCTTCACCTTGAGCTGCAGCCAGCAAACATTATTTTTGTGTGTTGATCCTGTACCCTACAACATTGCTAAATTCTCCTATGAGTTCCAGCAGTTTTGGGGGGAAATTTTTAGGATCTTCTACTATAGGATCATGTCATCTGCAAATAGAGATAGTATTATGTCTTGCTTTCCAATTTACTTACATTTTATTTCTTGTTCTTGTCTTATTGCTCTGGCTATGACTTCCAGTACAATGTTGAGGAAGTGTGGTGATAATGAGCATCCTTGTGTTGTTGCCATTGTCAAATAGAAGACTCTCAGCTTTTCTCCGTCGAGTATAATGTTGACTGTTGGTTTTGCATATATGCCCTTAATTATGTTGAGAAATTTCCCTTCTGTTCCTATTTTGCTGAGAATTTTTATAAGGAAAGGGTATTGAATTTTTTTGAATGCTTTTTCTGCATCAGTTGATATGATCATGTGGTTCTTTTCCTTTATTTGTGTGGTGGATTACATTGATTTCTAATGTTGAACTACCCTTGTAATCCTGGTATGAATCCCACTAGATCAAGGTGTATGATTTTTTTTTGACATGTTGCTGAAGTCTTTTGGATAGAATTTTGTTGAAAATTTTTGAATCTATGTTCATAAGGAATATTGGTCTGTAATTTTCTTTCTTTCTTTTTTTTTTTTTGTGATGCCTTTGTCCGCCAGGCGTTCCTTGGAAATTCTATGGGACAGTTCTACTCTGTCCTGTAGGGTCGCTGTGAGTCGGAATTGACTTGACAGCACTGGGTTTTGTCTTGTTTAGGTATCAGGGTTATTCTGGCTCCATAGAGAGGGTTTGGTAGTGTCCCTTCTTCTACATTCTTGAAGCAATTTAATAGGATTGGTGTCAACTCGTCTCTGAATTCTGCATGTTTGTTTGGTAGAATCTGCAGTGTAGCCCTTTGGTCCTGGGCTTATTTTTGGTGACATCTTCAATCTCTTCTTTTGTAATGAGTCTGTTTAAATTTTCTACCTCTGTGTTACTTTGGGTAGGTAACGAGTTTCTACGAATTTGTTTATCTAGGTTTTCAAATTTGTTGGAGTACAATTTTTCATTATAATCAGCTATGATCTTTATCTCTGTTGGATCAATTGTAATGTCACTAATTCCATTTCTTAATTTGGTTATTTGCCTCTTCTGTCTCCCCCCCACCTTGTCAGTCTAGCCTGTGGTTTGTCTATTTTATTGATCCTTTCAAGGAACCAACTTCTGGTTTTGTTGATTATATTATTTTTGTATTTTGTTTGTTTCTGCCCTGATCTTTATTATTTCCCTTTTTTCTGGTAGCTTTTGGGTTCTTTTGTGCTTCCTTTTCAATTTGTTCAAGTTGTTGATTTAAGTTAAAGATTTTGGATCTTCTTTTTTAATGTAGACATTTATTGCTATGAATGTCTCTCTGAGTATTAGTTTTGCTGTGTCCCAAAGGTTTTGGTATGTTGTACTTTCATTTTTGTTTGATTCTAGGGATTTTTATTTTTACTTATTATTTCTTCTATGACTCAGTGGCTTTTTTAGTAGTGTATTATTTAGTTTCCATGTATTTTTTTCCCTTGTTTTTCCTGTTGTTGACTTCTAGCTTCATACAGTTATGATCAGAAAAGATGCTTTGTACAATTTCAATTTTTAAAATTTGTTGAGGCTTATTTTGTGTCTTACCATATGGTCTATGTGCACTGGAGAAGAATGTGTATTGCTCTGATGCTAAGTGGAGTGTTTTATATATGTTCATTAGGTGCAATTGGCTTATGATTTTAAGTTCTCAATGTCCTCAGTAATCTGTTTTAAATGTTCTATTTATAATTGAAACTAGTGTATTGAATTCCCCTATTATCGTGGGATTGTCTGTTTCTCCTTTCATATTACTATTTCTCTAATTCATTTTGGTGCATTGCTGTTAGGTACATATATGTTTGTAATTGTTATGTCTTCTTGCTGGATTGATCCTTTTATTATTATGTAATGTCCTTCCTTTTCTCTTGTAATAAATTTTGATTTAAAATCTGTTTTATCTGATATCAGTGAGACCACCCCTGCTTTTTTGTGTTTACTTGTTGCATGGCATATTTTTCTCCATGCTTTTATTTTCAGCCTTTCTGCGTCCTTGTGTCTAAGGTGTGTTTCTTGTAGACAACCAAGGATGGATCATGTTTTGTTGTTGTTGTTGTTGTTTCACCCATTTTCCCACTCACTGTCTTTTGCATGGGCATTTAAACAATTTACATTTAAGGTAATTACTGAAAACAAAGTGTCTACCTCACTCATTCTACTATTTGTTTTTTTAGTGTTTCATATCTTGTTTTTTTATTCTGATTTTTCTGTTTTTGTTTTGCTGCTTTCTTGTGATGAGCCTTTTTGCTTTCTTCTTCCTTTTCTTCTAAATGTTTTTTATTGGTGGTTTCTTGGTGGTTACTACATATATTTCTTTACACAACTTACAACTGCAACAATGTGTAGCATATGAACAACAATTAACATAAAACCTTAATATAATAAATCTATTCCTGGTATGATTCTTCCTCTCCCATTTCTGTTGGTGTGTCTCTATTTCTATTTTTTGGGGGATCTCTATTAACATCAGTATAAAACTATATTCAGTAAGTTTACTTTGTACTTATTTCTTACAAACTAGATGTTATATTGTTTGGGGGATTTAATTATTGAATTCTTTCCTGGAAAATATTGTATACTTGATCCTTATGATTTCCAGTGTTGTTGCATTTTTTAGAGATCTCTTTCTTATTTTTTGTTTATTTATTCCCTTGTATAGATAAAAATACGAGTATTTATTTAATGTTCTTGCCTTTCCATTTGGAGTACTCCCTTGAGTTATACTGGCCAAGCTGGTCTGATAATGGCAAATTTGCAGAGCTTCTGTTTGTTTGGGAATGTCATGTTTTCCCCCTTCTTTTTGAATGACAAATTTTCTGGGTAAAGAATTCTTGGTTGTCAATTGTTTTCATTCAGTATTTTAAATATGTCACTCCATTGTCTTCTGGCCTCTAGAGTTTCTGGGAAGAAATCCGCACTGATTCTTATGAAAGCTCCTTGGTATGTTATAATGTGTTTTTCTCTTGATTCTTTCAGAATTCTCTCTAGTTTTCAAGAACTTTATTAGGATATGGCACAGAGTTAATCATTTTATATCTCTTTTAATTGGGGTTTGTGTAGTTTCCTGTATTTATTGGCTTGTTTCTCTATTCAGGTTTGGGAAATTTCCTGATTATCTCTTGGAAAAATTTTTTATGCCTTTATTGTGACCATGGTGCTCTGGGATTCCAATAATTCTAATGTTATGATTCTTAATCAAATCCCATATTGTCTTTGGGAGTTTTCTTTGTTCTTTTCTCTTGAGACTTGATGAGTTGAGTTATTTTGTCTTCTACTTCACTTAGTCTAGCTTCCCTCTGTTTGTCTCTATGGTTGAATGTTTCTTATGCTTTTTCTAATTTAGTTGCTTTATTTTTCAGTCCCGGTAATTTTCTTTGCTTTTTTGCTTTTTCTGTTTTTTGACTTCCTTGTTGAATCTCTTATTTTGTTTCCTAATCTCTGCCAGTTTGTTTTCTTGTGTGCTTTTTTTCTTTCTTTAAACATATTTCACACCACAGTCTGAAAATCATCAATTCTTCGTGTTAGTCTGACCTCTATAAAAGAAATTTCCCCTTCTTCATATTTTGCTTTGGACTGGTCTGTCTTCTCTTGTGATTTTTGTGTGCTTTACTTTTTCGTTTAACTTCGGCCATTTTATCTTTTTTGTTGTTTTACTTTAAATTTTGTATTCTTATTTCTGTGGGAAATTTCTCTGACTGGGCACCCTGTGGTGAAGTGGCCAGGCACCCAGCTGCCAACCAAAATGCTGGGGCCTTGAACCACCAGCATCTCCATGGGAGAAAGATTTGGCAGCCCACCTCTGCAAAGGTTCATAATCCTGGGAACCCCATAGATCAGCTCCACTCTGCCCCACAAAGTTGTTATATGTCAGCATCAACCCAATAGTGGTGAGCTTGGTATCTTCTTCTGAGAACCACTAGAGGGCGCTTTTATCCTTTGTGGTTTTTTTTTTTTTTTTTTTTTCCCAGTGCTGATTTAGGAGTTCTGGATGCTTGATCTCTGGAATTCAATACACATGAGTTGAAGGGGGTGGTTTAGTGGGTCGCAAGCCCTGATATAAGTGGTGGGGCTTGACTTTCCTGTGGCAAAGGTGGGGGCCTCTCTATGTCTTTCCTTCATGGGCACCCCTTCACAAGCTCTCCCACAGTACCCTGCTGTGGGCAAAGAGCTAGCTGTTTCCCTCTGTGTTGCCTTCTACATGATATATTCCCCTAACCCTGGTCCCTGTACCTGTCCATCTTGGGCCTCAGCAAGATTCAACAGCACTCTTTCACAGTGACATGGTCTCCCTTCACCCCCTCCCAAATATGCAGCCAGCAAACTTCCATGACCAATCTGCGTTGCCTTAAAAAAATCAGACTACAACATCCTCAGACAGTTCCCTTTTTTTCCTCACTATTTGGTATGTTGCTTAGCCCTGTCCCAAAATGGCTGTGATGAATGAGAGCTCCTGATGTTAGCTGGTAGGTTCCTCCAGTTTCTGTGCCATCCCCACTCCTTTTTTCTGCTTCTGGACTTACTTGACTCTCCAACACCTTGGCTTCCATCCAGACTTCTGTGATCTCAGTCTGTGCTTGCTTTCATTCATTGTTCAGTGGGATAGTTACTCAGGGAGTAAATGAGAACACCCATTCACTTCATCATCTTGCTCTGCCCCTACAACTCTGTAGTTTTGAGGCCTTCCACTGCTCAGAACAGAGGAGTAAAGGGGATGAGAAAGTCAAGGACAGTAGCTCTGATAATTTCACACTTGTGCTAAAAAAGCTTTTGATAGTTTTTTGTTGTCTAATTTAATAGAAACTCTTCGTTTTGGTGCTGAATAACTCTGTGTACCCTGACAAATATCTATTATGCTCATTTTACAAATAAGAAAGCCAATACTCAAAAGTTAGGTGTGTGGTCTAAATTCATACAACTAGTAAGAGGCACAGTCAGGACTTTAGCCTGGGTAGTCTGAGTCTAAGTGTTCTTTCTAGTTCTGCATTGTCTGTCTTCTAAGGCATTCCAGGATATGGCTCTGCCCCACATTTTTTTATTTTATCTTCCACTTATTTGCTACATAAGATACTCCAGCTCCATCCTTCCCTTTTTTGGTCTGTCTCTACCTGTCAAGATTTTATCCATACCTCAAAGTTTTACCTCAAATATGAACTATTTCATAAAGCAGTGATTCTCAACCTTGGTTGTAAATTTAAAACATCTGGAGAGATTTTGAAAAATCCTTGTGCTTAATCTGCAACCCATACCAATTAGACCAATATTTCAGGGGCTGGGAACCAGATATCAGTATCTCTTAAAGCTTGCAAGTGATTCCAATGAGTAAAGCTGAGAATCACTGCCTTAAAATCAGTCCTCATTTCATCACCAGCTGACATTTCTCAACATTCTTCTCCAGTTTTTTTTGTAAAACTACATTTTTTTTTCATTTTATCTTCCTCTCTCCCTCCTCCCCAACACACATAATGTCTTACACATTTTTCATAGTTTAGACACTCAGTAAGAATTTATTTAATTGAAATGAATTGGATTCACAAAAAGGAGTACAGTGAGGAGTGGAGAGGGTTATGGACTCAATCTTTGAGAAATTTTCTTCTCCCCTTGGAAGAGCACTTTGAACTTTTGGCTCAAAGATATCCATTAAGCAAAAATAATAACTTAAATATTAGTCCATCTTTTGGGACTTCACATTATGGTGTTTTCTGGCTAATTCTTTCAGCCGGGATACTTTAAACTTAATGCACACAGATTAGAATTTGCCACTTAATTGCCCATTTATATCATAATATCTCTCTTATTTCAAAAACAACAATATAATGAACTGAAACTATATAGCTGTCATGCACCAAGTTATTAATATTTCCAAGAAAGCCAGTTGAGGATAATTTATGCTGATTTGCTTTGTCTTTCTTTGCAATAGCCTTTGCTTGTTGGCACCATAAAAACGTTCTCATGCCTATAAAGTTATTAGTAACGCCATCTCCATAGTTGCATCATCTTCATCATCATCATCATTACCACTTCCTGGCTATTGACCTCAGCATGTCATCATATATTTGACTTTTGTGGTATCTTGCTACCTGATGTTATGCTCCCTTTCTATTCTTGAATCTTTCTTCCATTGTGTTTCCACAGTTACAGATTCCCCTAAGTTACAGATTTACTTAGTTTAGCACCCGGCTAAAACACCTTTAGTGTCCAACAGTATCTGTAGGATCAAGTCAACACTCCTTAACCTAGCATTCGAATTCCTGTCAAATGTGTATTCTACATGAAATTTGCAATATTTTCTCCCCATGATATAATCTTTGTACCTAATGATCTGTGAAGGTCCAGTTACATTCTCTGATCATATCCTATATATATTCCATTTCTCTCAACACATGCCTAAGAAAATCCTAAAAAGTCCTTAAGACAACATTAAATCTATTCCACACACACACACACACAAACTTCGCAAGTCTCCCCAATAAAATTAGTGTCCATCATGTTCTTGTAGCACTTCTCTGGTTCCTCTAGTGCAGTTCATGAGTGGCATTTAAAGTTTCATTAATGGGATTTTAATTTTATTCACAATCTCATGTCTATATGCATTTTTTTGTGTTATCTGTCTTTCATAAGCCTCTAAAAAAAAATCTGGGACCCCAAAAGTGGATAAGAACCAATGATCTATGATAACATTTATTAGTATGCCTATATATTCAAATTGTTCTTAGGTGCTTTGAGTCAGTTCTGACTCATAGCGGCCACATGTACAACAGAAACACTGCCCAGTCCTAAGCCATCCTCACAATCATTGTTATGCTTGAGCCCATTTTTGCAGCAACTGTGTCAATTCATCTCAACTAGGATCTTCCTCTTTTTCACTGACCCTCGATTTTACCAACCCTGATGTCCTTCTCCAGGGACTGATCCCTCCTGATAACATGTCCAAAGTATGTGAGGTGTAATCCGATCATCTTTGCTTCCAAGGAGCATCCTGATTGTACTTCTTTCCAGACAGATTTATTCATTCTTTTGTCAGGCCATGATATATTCAATATTCTTCACCAACACCACAATTCAAAGGCATCAATTCTTCTTCGATCTTCCTTATTCATTGTGCAGCTTTCACATGCATATGAGGTGACTGAAAATACCATGGCTTGGGTCAGGTGCACGTTAGTCTTCAAGGTGACATCTTTGCTTTTCAACACTTTAAAGAGGTCTTTTTCATCACGTTTCCTCAATGCAATGTGTCTTTTGATTTTTTGACTGCTGCTTCCTTGAGTATTGATTGTGCATCCCAGTAAAATGAAATCCTTGACAACTTCAATCTTTTCTCCATTTATCATGATGTTGCTTATTGGTCCAGTTGTGAGGGTTTTTGTTTCTTTATGTTGAGGTGTAATCCATATTGAAGGCTGTGGTCTTTGATCTAAATCAGTAAGTACTTCAAGTCATCTTCACTTTCAGCCAGCGAGGTTGTGTCATCTGCATAACTCAGGTTGTTAATGAGTTTTCCTCCATCCTGATGCCTGTTCTTCTTCATATAGTCCAGCTTCTCAGATTATTTGCTAAGTGTTTAGATTGAATAAGTATGGTGAAAGGATACAACCTTGACACACACCTTTCCTGACTTTAAAACATGCAGCATCCTCTTATTCTGTTCGAGCAGCTGCCTCTTGATTGATGTACAGATTCTTCATGAATAGAACTAAATGTTCTGGAATTCCCAATCTTCACAACGTTATCCATAATCTCTTATGATCCAGAGACCAAAGACCAGGCCATTTATGGAATGATATCAAGGACGTCATACATGAAGAAAGCAAAAATTCATCAAAAAGACAGGAAAGAAAGAAAAGAGCAAAATAGATGTCAGAAGAGACTCTGAAATTTGCTCTTGAACGTCAAGTAGCTAAAGTGAAAGGAAGAAATGATGAAGTAAAAGAGCTGAACAGAAGATTTCAAAGGACGGCTCAAGAAAACAAAGTAAAGTATCGTGATGACATGTGCAAAGACCTGGAGATAGAAAATCAAAAAGGAAGAAAACTCTTGACATTTCTCAGGCTGAAAGAACTGAAGAAAAAATTCAAGTCTTGAGTTGCATTATTGAAGGATTCTATGGAGAAAATATTAAATGATGCAGGAAGCATCAAAACAAGATGGAAGGAATACTCAGAGTCACTATGCAAAAAATAATTGGTCGATGTTCAGCCATTTCAGGAGGCAGCATATGATCAGGAACCAATGGTACTGAAGGAAGAAGTCCAAGCTGTACTGAAGGGATTGGCAAAAAACAAGGCTGCAGGAATTGACAAAATACCAGTTGAGATGTTTCAATAAATGGATGCAGCACTGGAAGTGCTCACTAGTCTATGCCAAGAGGTATGGAAGACAACTACCTGACCAACCAAGTGAAAGAGGTCCATATTTATGCCTATTCTAAAGAAAGGTGATCTAACCAAGTGTGGAAATAATCAAGCAATATCATTAATATCACATGCAAGTAAAATTTTGTTAAAGATCATTCAAGAGTGGCTGCATCAGCATATTTACAGAGAATTGTCAGAAATTCAAGCCAGATTCAGAAGTGGATGTAGAATCAGGGATATCATTGCTGATGTCAGATGGATCCTGGCTAAAAGCAGAGAATACCAGAAAGATGTTTACCTGTGTTTCATTGACCGTTAAAAGTAATTATCCATATTTCCATTTAAACTACAGTTTTCCAGACAACAAGATTTGAGTCTTAATTATCTTTGATTTTCCATCAGAATTTGACTTAGAGTGCAAAATGATCTGGAAAGAAACAGAAATTGATCTAGTCCACAAAATTTTGTGGGTATTTATTCACATTATGTGACTTATATACTATTTTTTTTTTTTTATATACTATGTAAGTGCTTTCCAGCTAGTTGGACTATACATGCACAGAAATGAGGTGACCAGGCCAAATGTACATAAGGGAATTGCAAAAGAAAGAATAAGTTCAGTAAATCTAAAGACCTATTTCCAGGAACAAACAGCTGACATGAAAATAACAGTGGAATTCATCATCAAAAGAGTAGTTGGTTCCTATCCCATCTGCCCTAGAAGGGGGCAGCTACACCTGAGTAAAGAAACATGTGGAAACTACTTCCCCTTGCCCTGCCACACAAGGTCAGTGAGTCATTTTGCAGAGCATGCATTAGTGCAGTTATAATACTTCAAAAATAGGTCATTTCCAAGATTTATTAACAGTTTATATTCAATTCTTTTTGGCACCAATTTATTGAGGCTGTATTACCAGATCGTGGTATAATATAGATTGTAGTTGTCGGAGAAAAAATCAGATGTGAATAGGAGAACTTGCTTTTGAATAAATGCTTAAAGGTCAAATCCTCAGTGGTTTTGTGATTGCCTTTTAATTCTCTCCACATTCCTCGACGGGTAAGAATTTAAATTTCTAACAACCATTTTGTGTGTTACCTAAAATCAGAATAGGTCAAAACAAATTTCATGATGCTATTTGAGTGCCCAGGCTAACTCTCTACCATCAATAACATTTCCTAAATGGAAACAACAAAACAATATATTTCACAGGGAATTCTGAATTAGAGTTTTGAGAACTGCAGTCTTCTAACACCAATGGGCACCAAGATGAAAGGATAAGTGCATGGGATTTTCCATATGTGTTTATTACCTATTTCTTGTCCTTTAAATCTACAGTGTTTCTGGTGTTTGATTTGCCCATAGACTGTCACTGCTGCAAAGGCAAATCAACTAGGATCACTCCAAGAGGAAGATCCTTCTAACAGCATTTCCTAAAGAGGATAAAATCCATCCTGGATTCATAGTTTGATTTGATGCATGGTATTGTTTCAGGGAAACCAGATGTTGTGCCGGTTGTACTAGCATGCTTAGTACTGAGGCAGAATTGGGATGTTTTATCCAACCACCTCAAGGGAAATCTCTTCATCTTTGTTGCAGCTACCATTCAATTACAGGAGCAGCAGGAAGATGGCTCATAGCAGGGCTTGACACACTCACCCAAGATAGTTCAGGAAACCTTGCTGTCCAAGCAGCCTGCACATGATCTTTCTAAATTCTGAGAACCACGGCAAGATCCAGAGCCTGCTAATAGCTGCCATCATGCCATTATTTCGGATGTTTGTGATAAATAATTCCTCTAATTTGGGACAGGGTAAGTAAATTTATTTATTTATTTTTTCCTAGTCCCTTTGTGATTGTTTTGGGATGTGATACAGATTGTCATGATTGTTGCTGAGGTATTTTATGTTTAGTTATTTCTACCCAAATTTGTCACAAAGGTACCATTTACCCTTAAGTGCAGCACTATTACAGAAATCTTTAATGCTACAGAGAAAGAGTATCTCATTTAGATATGGCAATGGTTCTCAAATTTGAGCGTGCATCGCAGTCACCTGCAGGGCTTTTTAAAATGCAGATTGCTGGACCTTACCCCAGGGCGTTCTATTCAGTAGGTCTGGAGTAGGGTCTGGGAATTCCTATTTCTTATAATTTCCCAGGTGATGCTGATGCTGCTGGTGCAGGAATTACACTTTGAGGACCAATGACAAGTGAGAATATGGATCAAATTTAGGGTGGATGGTAAGATTATGGAAACCCTTGTGGTGTAGTGGTTAAGAGCTACAACTACTGACCAAAAGGCTGGCAATTCGAATCTACCGGGAGCTCCTTGGAAACCTTATGAGGCAGTTCTACTCTGTCCTGTTGGGTTGCTATGAGTCTTAACTCAATGACAACAAGTTTGGTTTTGGTTTTTTGGTAATTCATGTCATTTTGAAGCACTTTTTGTATGTGAAGATCATGATGCTATCTATGGAACGTGTTGGGCTTTGGTAAATCCGAGTTTTTTTTACTTTCCAAGAAGGGAATAGGTTTGTTCCACTGTGTCCACTTACTCCATCTGCCTCCTTTCTTCCACTGGCAGTGGTTGAGAATCACCTAAAAGGCTAATGATTACATTTTAAGACAGCTGATGCAGGTTGGTTCAGGAAATGAAATTATAACTACGTAGAGAAAGAAGGGTATGATTCCTACTGTTTTCAACTTAAAAACCAAAAAAAGAAATTCATTGTCATCAGGTCAGTTTTGACTAATGGTGACCCCACATGCTACTACTCAATAGTGTTTTCTTGGCCATAGTATTTATGGAAATAGATCACTAGGACCTTCTTCCACAGAGCCTCTGGATGGGTTTAAACCGCTGACCTTTATGTGAATAGTTGAGCACAAATCATTTGTGCAATTCAAGATTGTGTGAAATATTAATGTTTTGTTGTTGGTAGGTGCCATCAAGTCAGTTCGACCCATGTGCAACAGAACAAAACACTGCCTGGTTCTGGGCCATCCTCACAATCATTGATATGCCTGAGTCCATCATTGCATCCACAGTGTTGATCCATCTGGTCCATGGTCTATGTCTCTTTTGCTGACCCTCTACTTTACTAAAAATGATATACTACTCTGGGAACTGGCCCCTCCTGATAACACATCCAAAGTACATGGGACAAAGTCTCACCATCCTTACTTAAGGAATATTCTGGCTCTATTTCTTCCGGATAGATTTGTTCATTCTTCTGGCAATTTTTGGTATATTCAATATTCTTCACCAACACCATAATTCGAAGACATCAATTCTTCTTGGGTCTTCCTTATTTATAGTCCAGATTTCACATGCATATGAGGTGATCGAAAACACCATGGCTTGGGCATCTTAGCCCTCAAAGTGACAACTTTGCTTTCTAACATTTTAAGGAGGTCTTTTCCAGGAGATTTGCCCAAATGCAATAAATCATTTAATTTTTTGACTGCTGCTTCCCTGGGCATTGATTGTGGATCCAAGTAAAATGAAATCCTTGACAACTTCAATCTTTTCTCCATTTATCATGATGTTGCTTATTCGTTCAGTTGTGGGGATTTTTTGTTTTCTTTATGTTGAGGTGTAGTCCATGTTGAAGGCTGTAGTCTTTGATCTTCATCAATAAGTACTTCAAGTCTTTTTCACTTTCAGCAAACAAAGTTTTGTCATCTGCATATCACAGGGTGTTAAGGAGTCTTCCTCCAATACTGATGTTGCATTCTTCTTCATATAGACCAGCTTCTTGGATTATCTGCCCAGCACACAGATTGAGTAAGTATGGTGAAAGCATAAACCCTGACACACACCTTTCCTGATTTTAAACCATTCAGTATACCTTCATTCTATTCAAACTACTGCCTCTTGATTATGTGTAGATTCCTCATAAGCACAATTAAGCGTTCTGGAGTTCCCATTCTTCTCAATGTTATCCATAATTTGTTATGATCCACACAGTTGAATGTCCTTTCATAGTCAATCAAACACAGGTAAACAAGTTTCTAGTATTCCCTGCTTTCAGCCAAGATCCCTTGTCACAGCAACATGCAAGCCACCACAGTAGGACAAACTGACAGACATGTGGTGAATTAATGTTTTGTTTTCTCGTATTTTTAAAAATGTAGTGATTATTTTCCTGTTTTTTGCATTTAGCTTTGCAAGTTCAACACTGATGAAATTCTTTTGTTCCTTTGTAAAGCCCATTTTCATAGTTAGCTCTCCGTGAATGGTATCCCTAGATTATGGCCTTAGAGTAAATTATAGAATTTCAATTCTAGTCATAGCCAGGACAATAATGAAACACACACAGTCTTCGAAAATAACTCTCAAAAAGAAAAACAGAGATCTAACCTATTTGATTAGTGCTTATTTTCTTTTCTTTAACCTTTGATTAGCATGTCTCTTTGTGGAAAATGCCTATTCTCTTGGATTAAATGTTATATCCTGTCACTTGCATAACTCCAGAAACTCAAGTCAACGTAGTATCTCAAGTCCTTGAAATATCTCATGACTTAGCTTGTGGATTCATCAACTTGGAGTCAAATTACAAAGACAACATTGTTTCGTAACCTACTCTTAAGTAAATACAGCATTTATTTACCTCTTTTCTCTTCAGATTTTCAATATTTTCTTTAGAAAATATTGACAAATTAATGGCATACATCTGGATAAACACCGATATATACTTTCTCCCAAGTGGATCATTTCTTATTTTTCCAATTTAACTTTTTTTTTTTTTTTAACAGACATACTCCACCAGCTTTATTTATTTTATTCCTTGAGCTTGGATAAATCAAAACGCATCTTTTCAACATTACGATATGATTCACTTTTGCTTATAATAGATTATATTTTGTAAATATATTTTGTAAATCCCAGTTTATAACAGAAGCTGGCTCTGAAAGAAGCAAGATTTTTATAGAACAAATTATAAACACAAAGCAGGAAATTTTGGCACAGTTTTAAAACTCAGTTTCATAACTATTTTCCTTATAAACACTTTAAATTGTAGCGATTTAAAGTGGTGAATAATAGAAATAAGATTATTCCAATTTGGCATCGGTGTATTCTGCATGTTAAATACTTGCATTTTAATTTATCGTGTAGCACTGCAATTGACAGGCTTTGGGCCCAGAACATTTTTTTTTCCTATTTGAAAACTTTTTTTTATTTGTCAGTATCCCAAAATTTAACAAGTATACATGTATAAGTAGGTTGATACCTAGAACTGGTATAATTTAATGTGAGGAAAATCTTTTGGGTTACCGTGACAAAAGGAAGATCTGCAGGTCACAGTGATCCAGTATCTAAAAAGGATTCATATGTGTGGGAAACACTAGAAGTCTGCACATAAAATGTTAACACAAAGTCTGCACATAATTGATTTTTTTTTTTTTTCTGGTTAAGAGTATTATATTTTTTTCTTCCACTTCTTCTTTTCTGTTGTATTTGCTAGATCTACTTACATGATGTTTGTATAATATTTTTAAAATGAAAGTCAATTATTTAAAACATTGTGTCTTTTTTTGTGTGTCTATAATTTTTTTTTATAAAGGTTATTGAGTGTAATGACATTGAAATCTTACCTTTTCTAAAGTTGTTTGTAGAAGCATTTTTTTGTTTATTGTTTGTCAGTTAAAACACAAACTTTCTTCTAGAAACTGGGAATGGCAGAAATCTTTTCTAGCTATGTGATTTTTTTCCTCAGAATTACAGTAGACACCTAATAGGTACCTATTAAATTCTTTCGCGATTCTAGATTTGTCTTTTTTTTTAAGTTGTCTTCAAAAGATGTCAAATAACTGTTAATTAAATCTTACAATTGGCAGGACTGTAGAATACTCTGTAGGAACATTTTTAAATTCTCCCTGACTCCTGTTTCTAAATTAGGGCCAGTCACGATGAGTTTGTAACAATGGTGATATATTTACACTTTTTGCTTTATTTTTCATACTCACTTATCTTACCTCACATATGGGCTTCCGTTTCTCCATTCTCACTATCCCTACCTCCCTGGTTGAGGACTATAATCATGAGCTCCTTACTGGTTGCCCCTACTCGAAACAGTTCTTCCTTCTTTTCAATCAATTCTATATGTTGCTTCAAATTAAACTTCATAAAGAATGATTTTATTAGTCTAGACCTCAAAGGACCCTAAAAAGCTTTCAAATTCAGTTTCCTTCTAAATCTCTTTCATGAATTATATACCCCTGCCAAAGCTAAGTTGATGGCAACAGTTTTTGCCAAAGCTAAATATTCACCTTTTCTCATTCATCCCCTAAGTGTCTCCTCATTCACCCTTGTGTCCACATAGGCAAAGCCCTTCGCTCAGGGCTCCCCCATGGAAGGAGCTTGGAAAACTCAAACTCACCTTTTTCTTTAGCAGTCAAAATTCTCTTATTTTCTACACTGAGCAAAAGTCCTGATCAAATGCCACTGTATCCATGCAACCTTCCCTAAAGTACTACAACTGGAGCTCATTTGTCCCCCTTTTTAATTGTCACAGCAATTTTCATTGCGCATCATAACACCATAATTATCACTTTGACCCTGAATCACAGAAATTTATATATTTTTCTTTATTGAACTGAATGCCCGTAAAGTTTCAGGTCTTTGCATCTCCAACATTGCCTAGTATGTGTTTTCACATAGCAGTTGCTCAATAAGTATCTGTTTAATTAACAGATAAACCTTTAGTTTATTAGAGATTTAAGTAGGACCCCTACTGAATTCTTTGGAAACTCTATGGGGCAGTTCTACTCTGTCCTATAGGGTCGCTATGAGTCAGAATCGACTTCGACGGCAGTGGGCTGGGCCTATTGAATTGAGAGCCCCGGTGGTGCAGTGGTTAAGAGTTATGGCTGCTAACCAAAAGGTCGGCAGTTCAAAGTATCAGCTTCTCCTTGAAAACTCTATGGGGCAGCTCTACTCTGTCCTATAGGGTCACTATGAGTCGGAATGAACTCAGTGGCAACGGGTTATTGAGTTGAACAGTAACACTTTTCTGGATGTTTCCTTGCCAGTAGAAGGAGCTCTTATCTATTTTGAAATTATGTTGTCAGGGAAAGTAATTTAAAACTAATCACCAAAAAACCCCACAAATTCTGATTTTAGGAAAAACATAAATTCTACGTTTTATTTCTACATGCATGCTCACACCCACATGTACATACATGTGTGTGTGCACACACATGCACACCCTTCTCCAGACTTTAGTTATAATAACTACACTGAAGGAGCCTGATCTGGCAGAAAGAGAAATGAGAGGCAATTCAGTTGTAGATTCAGGGAAATTTGCCCCATAATTTAACTCCTTGGATCTTTGTTGATGACTTCTATGTGGCCTTCAGAAAATGCCACAATATTCTAGTCCCAGAAAAGCAAAATTAACAGTTTCCTACCACAATACTTGGTTCCAATCACTTCCAAGAGTGACTTGGTAAAAGCAGGGCATCTGGGCAGGATGTTTTTGGTCTCTGGAACGGTGCTGCCAAAATTTCCTCAGAAGAACTTTTGCCATGAACTGACTGTTGTGTCTTTTATGTTCACATCGTCTTAGTTTCTTGAACAAGTTAGCCATGTGTTAAAACGTCTTTAATTCGATCAATATTTATGACTCGTTGAAATAAAAATCATAGTCTAACCTTTAAAAATTAAGATAGCCATGAAAGTCAAAATTTTTCTAAAGAAGTATAATTAGTAATAACAGTGCTAGTTTTTTAAGTACAGGTAGTCCCCAATTTACAATGTATTCGAGTTACAACAAACCACACTTACCATGGTCCTTTTTGTACATTTTATCATTAGTAATATATACTCATACAGTGTTGCAGTGTATAATTTGCTGATGTTATCGTTCTCATACCAACCCCCAAAGTCAAATAAAGATCGTATTCATAAAGATATTGATAATAAAGGGAAACAATAATGAAAACTAAAAAAAAAAAAAGAGCGAGGCATTTGACTTTGAAATCGACTTACAATGGAGTCATCAGAACGGAATCGTGTCATGAATCAGGAACAACCTATACTAAAATATTTGTGGTGGGAGACAGGAGTTGGACTGATTCTATGAGGCTGAGCTACTAAAATCACTAGAGGTGTTTATGTGGAGGGTGAGAGTTCAAATTATTCTATATCATTCCACCTTTCATCGTATCACTAACTATGAGCTCAGAAACTAGTGAATTACAGGTGGTCCCTGACTTTCGACTTATTCGAGTTATGAGCAACTGCACTTAAATTTTGCTGACGTTATCATTCTCAGGTGTTCGCTTGCAGATGTTTATATGTTATGCTTCCAACTCATAAAGACAAAGATCGAATTTATAGAGATACTGATAATAAAACAGAACAATAATAAAAACTAAAAAAAAAAAATGAAGTATTTGACTTACGTCAGAACTGACTTAAACAACAGGGTCTTGAGAACAGAACCCCATAAAGTCATAAGTCAGGGACTGCCCGTATAAAATTTACATCTCCCTTAAAACAGAAGTTGCTAAGTGAGAATCCACAGATCAAATTAACTCACCAAAAATCAAACCAAGCCAGCTGCCTTTGCGTTGAACCCGACGCATGGTGACCCTGTGTGTAACAGAGCAGAACTGCTCCATACGGTTTTCTTGACTGTAAACTTTACGGAAGTAGATTTCCAGACCTGCCTTCCATGGTACCACTGGGTGCATTCAAACCACCAACCTTTAAGTTAGCGGCTGAGCACACACCATTTGCACTACCAGGGGACACACAGATGTGTTTTATTTGGCTCCATCATGTTTTAAAACTTAAAAAAAAAAAAAAAATTACTTACTAACATTTTAAAATTGGGAGACAACATAAAAATCCAGGTTGTGAAATTCACTTAGAAAATAGATCAACAGCATCAGCATTGCCACATGGTTGAAAGGAAATAAAACCAAGTAGCATCAATTCCTTTTTTCCCCCTCAATGGGTAATTTTTCAGAAGGAGATCACCAGCCCTTTCTTCCTAGGCATCTCTGGGTGGACTCCTCACATTTGTTAACCATCTGTACCATCCAGGACATACTACTGTCTAAACATTGTTATTTGATATAATCCTGTGTTCTTACAGGAAACACCCTTGGCTACTTGAAATTCCCTTAGGCAGCTCTTCCCCAGCTCTCAGACAAAATTAGTACCCTCTGTTACATAGTTTTGTGGAGATCAGGGCAGCACAATTGTTAAGCATTTGGCTGCTAACCAAAAGGTAAGCAGTTCGAATCCACCAGGTACTCCTTGGAAACTGTATGGGGGAGTTCTACTCTGTCCTATAGGATCAATATAGGGTTGCTATGAAACAGAATTGACTTGATGGCAACGGATTTGTTTGTTTGTTTGTTTATTTTGGTTGGGTCAGGCTCACTTTAGTCCTCAAAATGATAACTTTGCTTTTTAACACTTTAAAGAGAATTTTTTTTGCTGCAGATTTGCCTAGGAAACCCTATGGGGCATATCTACTCTGTCCTATAGTGTGACTATGTGTCCAAATCTACTTAAGGGCACCTAAGAATAAACACCTCCATTTTGAAGTCTCTGGGTGCACAACCAAATGGTTAAGCACTTGACTGCTAGCTGAAAGGTAAGTGATTTGAACCCACCCAGATGCACCTCAGAGGACAGGCCTGTAGATCTGCTCCCAAAAGGTCACAATCTTCATCACCATATGGAGCACTTCTACTCTGTACACATGGGGTTGCTATGAGTCAGAATTAACTGGATAGCAAATGACAACCACATCTTTTCAAGCCCTGTCTGAATAGCCCTGTGGACTCCTACACCCACCCCATAAATAGCTCAGGATGCAGGGAACCTGGAGCAAGTTGATGCAGCCTGGGATAATACACAGAGGAGGAGGGCTCCCACACCTGACTTAAACTGGCCACATGCCCTGGGCCTGGCCCTGTGGCCTGCCCTCATTTTTCCCTTTAAACTGCAATTTGGATGAATGCTTTTGGCAATCACTCTGGACCACAGCCTGAAATCCAGTCAGGCCAGGCTGGCTCTGGAATGTGATTGGAGCTAGATTAGATGGTTCAAAATGGACTGAATGAGCTTTAAAAGGGGTCAAGGCTTTTTGTCAAGCCTCAGACACGCCTTTGGAGAACAAGTCTAGGAAGTCTCTCCTGGACTCGAGAAATTTCTCAAGGATGCAACTTCAAGGACACACCAGCTTCACGCTCTCTGGGCCCAGACTGGCAAATACTGAACCACACTCAATAACTGGGACACACAACTTCAGGAACTGGTGAGCTAAGATATTTAGTTTCCTCTATTTTGTTTCTCTTAAACCAGGGGTCAGAAAATTTATACTATAAAGGGCTGTAGTTAGGAGTTATGGAGTCATTCCAGACTCATGGTGCCCTATGTACAACAGGATCAGACCGTTGTCATTCATAGGGGTTTTATTGGCTGATTTCCAGAAGTACGTCACCAGGCCTTTCTTCCTAGTCCGTCTTAGTCTGGAAGCTCCACTGAAACCTGTTCAACTTCATAGCAGCATGCAAGCCTACACTGATGAATGGGTGGTGGCCACGCTGGAGGTGCATTGACTAAGAATGGAACCTGGGTCTCCTGTGTGGAAAGTGAAAATTCTACCACTGACCACCACTGCCCTCTAGATAATATTTTATCCTTGGGGTCCCTGTGGTCTCTGTTGCAATTACTCAACTCTGCCATAGTAATGAGAAACCAGCCAGCACAATAGCAGGAAATGAATGATCATGATAGTGTCCAAACAAAACTTTATTTATAGACACTGAAATCTCAATTTCATATAATCTTATTGTGTCGACAAATATGCTTTTGATTCTTTTTCAAAAATTAAAAAAATATAAAAGAATGTAAAAACATTAAAATGTAAAAATAAGTAAAATAAAGAACTTAAAAATGTATATTCTCAGCTTGTTGACAGTACAAAAACAGGGTGGGCCAATTTGACAATCCCTGTTTTAGACCATTGTTTGCCATGGTGGAGCTAACAACTCACTAGCGAACTCTAAAATCAATTTAGTGGGCTGTGGTCAAGTTACAAAAAAAAAAAAGAGTTTTTTCTTGAATATAAGATGTCATCAAATGCAAGATACCACATTATTATTTGTTTTAGTGAAGGTTTACACAGCAGTTTAGGGCCCTGCTCAACAATTTCTACACAAATTTTTCAGCAACATTGGTTACAATCTTCACAACTCATGAACATTGTCAATATTTCCCTTCTGGGGAATTTCCATTAATCTACTTTCCTGTACTCTCACATTCTACTCTTTGTTTAAAGTAGTTGTTGATTGTTTGGTCTCATATAGGTGATTTTTTAAAAAGGAAAACAGTACTCATGGGTTTTATTCTTTATTACAGTGTTGCTACAAGTTGGAATCAACTTGAGGGCAACAGTTTTGGTTTTTTGGAGTATTCACATATACATACCTACACACTTATATGTCTACATATATGCATATATACCTGCACATATATTTTTTAGTTTTTGTTGCTGTTGTTTCAAAATTATATATACCATACTAAAAAAAAACCTGTTGCTGTCAAGTCAATTCCAACTCATGACAACCCTATAGGACAGAGTAGAACTGCCCCGTAGAATTTCCCAGGAGCACCTGGTGGATTCAAACTGCAGAGCTTCTGGTTAGCAGCCATAGCTCTTAAGCACTATGCTACCAGGGTTTCCATATATACATACACACACACACACATACATACATATACATATATACCATAGCAATTACCAAAAATTCCTTTTTTTCTTGTATACCTTTTAGTGACATTGTTTACCTTCATCAATCTGTGCACACTCCACACTCATGGGGTGTTACCTTTCCCATCACCAAAAGTAACAAGTACTTATTTATCTAAAGAGTGAATCCCTCTCCCCCCTTCTCCAATCACTAGTATCACTAATGGACATTAGTTTCTGAGCATTTGCCTGTTCATGTCATTTCATAATAGTGAAAACATGATATTTGTTTTTTTGTGATTGACTTATTTCACTCAATATAATGTCCTCCAGGTTCATCCATGTTCCAAAATATTTCGGAAACTCATTTTTCTGTATTGCTGAGTAGTAGTCTGTTGTATGCAGGTACCACATTTTACTTATCCATTCATCTGATGATGGGTACTTAGGTCGTTTCCACCTTTTTGCTGCTGTGAATAGTGCTGGTATGAACATAAGGGTGCATACATCTCTTTGCATCACTTCTATTAAATTCCTAGGGTATATATCTAGGAGTGGAATTGCTGGTCATATGGCGTTCTACCTCTAGTTTTTTGAAGAACCACCAGCCTATTTTCCACAGTGGCCGTGCCATTTTGCATTCCCACCAGCAGTGGATGAGGGTTCCAATTTCTCCACATCCCCTCCAACACCTGTTATTTTTGTTATGGTTTATTTTGTTTTTTTTGTCTTAGCCATCCTAGTAGGAGTGAAATGGTATCTCATAGTGGTTTTGATTTGCAGTTCTCTGCTGGCTTTTCATGTGTGAGTTGGCCATTTGAATGTTCTTTTTGGTGAATTGTCTGTTCATGTCCTTTACCCATACAGCTGCTAACCAAAGGGTCAGCAGTTCAAATCCACCAGGCGCTCCTTGGAAACTCTATGGTGCAGTTCTACTCTGTCAGATAGGGTCGCTATGAGTCGGAATCGACTTGACGGCACTGGGTTTTTTGGGTGGGTCCTTTGCCCAGTTTTTAATTGGGTTATTTGTTTTTTTGTTGTTAAGTTGTAAAAGTTTTCTGTATATTTTAGATATTAGACCCTTATCAGTTGTGTCATTCCTAAAGATTTTTTCCCAGTCTGTAGGTTGCCACACTATTTTTGATACCACTCTAAAATAAAAAGAATAAGAATATATGCTGTCAAACTATGAAATGCTATTTTTGAGATGCAATCTGATTTCAGAGATGTTAAAATGTAAATATAAATGTGCCCTTAGAATCAATGAAATGCGTTAATGGAATAGAAGGTATCAGAGCATATACCATGTAGTGAGGGTATTATTTTACAATACTCCTGTATCTATATCTACATCTATTTATCTATTTATATCATCCATATCAATACCATACACACACACACAGGCTCAATTTTTCCCTTGCATGATAGTATTAAGATACTTCTATTTGGATTTCATTAAATTCTTGGAGAACGTATTAGTGGATTAGAGCCTGTTGTACACACAAATTTTCATGTTAATAGCAGCTACTATTTACTTATTTAACAAAGATTTAGCACCTACTTTGTGTCCAAGAAGCAAATCTTGACTATCTTAAAGTGTATGCTGGTATCAGGAGGAGGTGGATGAGATGCCTAGGACACAAAATATAGGAAGGCATTCACTCTGAGCTGTACAACCTGTACCTCCTTAAATCTTGCTTTCTGGGCACCTCACCTACCCTGCCCTAGTCCAGGCTCTGCAAGAGGACATGTTGAACTGTCAGTTTACATTCTGAGACTATACAGCTAGAGAGAGAACTTTGGAATTATCACCAAATGAAGACACAGGGCTGGACGAGAACCTAAGGGAGTATGAGAGCCTGTGCTGTATCAGGCATGGGCTGTGTAATGTACAATTGTTCGTTTCTTGGTGGCTTCCTATTAACAATGAGCAGAGACCACAATCTGTAACTCAAAGCTCCAGATAAACTGAGATTTTAATCCCGGCTCAATCTCTTTACTAGTTGTCATTGTTGAGTTGACCCCAATTCATGGAGACCTCACGTGTGTTGCAGGGTAGAAATGCGCTTCATAGAATTTTTAATGGTTGATTTTTGGAAAGTAGATGCCAGATCTTTCTTCCAAGGTGCCTCTGAATGGACTTGAACTTCCAACCTTTTGGTTAGCAGCTGAGCATGTTAACTGTGCAACCAAGGCTCTCTAACCTTTTTATTATCTGCCACAAATTGCTTGAGCCTATTTTCTCACATGTAAAATAAGGATGCTAATAGTTATCTCAGTGTTCTGGGGGAGGATTAAGTAAAGTAATGATTTTGTCTTTCCAAATAAATACTGACTTACATCATATGGTTTACTTCGGTGACAATTTATATAAAAGAAAACACTGGAAGTTGAAGGGACCACTTGTTTCAAGCAAAAAATCAAAAATGGCAGCCTTCTTCTTGTGTGAGGAAGAACAAGAGCCAGAACCACAGAAAAGTGTAAACGAATCCAAACACGGCTACTGTGATGATGAAGATACTGAGCTGATCTTCCTTGTGGTGGATCATGTAAACAAAGATGCTGAAATTCACTTTGGCAGGTGACTTAAAATTCAAAACCAGTCACTTTAAACATTTTGAACAGAGCCATCCTGGGTTCATACTCAAAAAGAAATAAAGGCCAACCTATTAAAGGTATTGGTCCTGCATCAAAAAAGGACCTTTACATCAAAAGAGGTGGCCATCTTGCCAGTTTCTCAACCTGAATCGAAATCAACAGATGATCTTTTATTGATTGTTCATCCACACCTGGTTACAAAAGGAGATTATCTTACTTCCTGTTTCATAATTCCTCAGATTTGCTCTGACCATGGACTCAGCATATAGTTGGCGCTGCTCTTTCTGTAGGCAGTGCAGATGAAAGACCTCATTATTCAAAGCAAGTTTCCACTTCTGATATGAACAGTGGAAATCCCAAAGGACTTAAACTCAGTGATACAATCCCAGGGGAGAGGGCATTCTTTGGATACCTCATCAGGTATTTCTCCTACAGTGAACACTAGTACACCCTCAAAAGGTGTCCACACTTCATCAAGTCGTGGTAGAAAAGAAGCATCTTTTCCTCAGGCTTGTTCAAGTGATAAGACATATTTCAGTCTTAGGAATCCAGTCATAGAAAATTGCTTTGAAGGACAGGTGGAAACAGACCTTTCAAGAATAGCAAATCGACACAAGACCTTTAATACCAAGAAAAGAAATCAGATCTTGTTTCATCATGTGTTGTACTATGGACAGCATGAAGGAGGTGGGCAGCTAGAACAGAATACTCACACAATCTTTAAATGCCTCAGCTGCCTGAAAGTTCTAAAGAATGTGAAATTTATGAACCACATGAAGCACCATTTGGAGCTCGAGCGGCAGAGAAGTGACAGCTGGGAGAGTCACATCACCTGCCAGCACTGCCATCAGCAGTTTCCCACTCCCTTCCAGCTGCAAGATCATGTTGAAAGTGTGCACATCACCCATGAACCCTCCGCTGTTTGCAAAATTTGTGAGTTGTCATTCGAAGCAGATCAGGATCTCTTATGACACATCAAGCACACACATAAACATGGTGAAATGCCCTATGTGTACCAGGTTTGCAATTAAGATCATTGGCCTTCACTGATATGAACCTTCCATGAAAACACTAAGAATTTGTTTTATCCATTTTGTCCCAAATTTTTCAAAACTTTACAACCTACAGACTGGGAGAAAAATTTTGGCTGCAACAAATCTGATCAGGGCCTAATCTCTAAAATCTACAAGATGTTGTAAAAATTAAACCATAAAAAGACAAATAACCCAGTTAAAAATGGGCAAAGGATATGAACAGGCACTTCACCAAAGAAGACATTCAGGTGGCTAACAAATACATGAGGAAATGCTCACAATCGTTCGCCATTAGAGAAATTCAAAACAAAACTACAATGAGATCCCATCTCACTCCAACAAGGCTAACACTAACCCAAAAAACAAAATAATAAATGTTGGAGAAGTTGTGGAGAGACTGAAACACTTATACACTGCTGATGGGAATGTAAAATGGTATACCCACCTTGGAAATTGACTTGTTGCTTCCTCAAAAAAGCTAGAAATAGAAGTACCATATGATCAGCAATTCCACTCCTTAGAATGTATCCTAGAGAAATAAGAGCCACCACATGAATAGATATATGCACACCCATGTTCATTGCAGCACCGTTCACAATAGCAAAAAGATGGACGCAAACTAAGTGCCCATCAAGGGATGAATGGATAAACAAATTATGGTATATTCACACAACGGAATACTACATAACGATAAAGAACAGCAATGAATCTGCAAAACATCTCATAACATAGAGGAATCTGGAAGGCAGTATGGTGAGTGAAATTAGTCAATCTCAAAAGGACAAATATTTTTTGAGACTACTATTATAAGAACTCAAGAAAAAGTTTAAACACAGAAGAAAACATTCTTTGAAGGTTACAGGGGTGGAGAGCGAGAGAGAGGGGAATTCACTAACTATATAGTAGACAAGAATTATCTTAGTGAAGGGAAGGACAACACACAATACAGGGATGTCAGCACAGCTGGACTAAACCAAAAGCTAAGAAGTTTCACGAACACAAACACTTTGAGGGACAGTGTAGCAGGGGCAGGGATATGGGGACCATGATTTCAAGGGACATCTAGGTCAATTAGCATAACAAAGTTTGTTAAGAAAATGTTTTGCATCCCACTTTGTTGCATGGCATCTGGGATCTTAAAAGCTAGCGTGCAGCCATCTAAGGTCATCAATTGGTCCCAACCCACCTGGAGCAAAGAAGAATGAAGAACACCAAAGACACAAGGAAAATATTAGCCCAAGAAACAAATGGGGCCATGTAAGTCAGAGACTCCATCAGCCTAAGACCAGAAGAGCTAGATGGTCCCCAGCTACCACTAATGACCGCCCTGAAGGGAACACAACAGAGAGCCCCCGACAGTGCAGGAGAAAATGGGGTGCAGAAGTCAAATTCTAGTAAAATACCAGGCTCGATGGCCTAACTGAGAGTGGAGGAAACCCAGAAGACATGGCCCCCAGACTCTCTGTTAACCCAGAACTAAAACCATTCCCAAAGCCAACTCTTCAGACAAAGAATAGACTGGACTGTAAAACATAAAATGATACCCGTAAAAATTTGTTTCTTAGTTCAAGTAAATACATGAGACTAGATGGGCAACTCCTGTCTGGAGATGAGATGAGATGGCAGAAAGGGATGGGAGCTGATTGAATGAATACAGAACTCCAGGGTGGAAAGGAGGAATGTACAGTCACATTACAGGGATAGCAACTAGGGTCATATAACAAAACATGTATAAATTTGTATATGAGAAACTAACTTGAGCAGTAAACTTTCACCTAAAGCACACACACACAAAAAAAAAATTCAAAACTGAAACACTGTATGTGAATCATGGTTGGAGGCATTAGAATAAGGCAGTCTACCAGAGTTCCAAGTATTGCCTACAGTTTTTGACCTTGAAGGAGAAAATTGAGCATGAAATCAAGAACCATTGAACATTTAAAAAGGCAGAGCAACTGGAAAGGTTGCCTCCTGAAAGAATGGCTATTATTCAAACTTCAATGAAAATCAAGAGGTGTGACACCCATTACTGTGAGCAACACTGACACTTGGCTGTCACTTGCAAGAACTAAAGAAAGAATAGCTATGAGGATTAGATTTTCCAAGCTCCCTTGCAACTAGAGACTTGGCTGAAAATTATGTTCTATCTGCTTCCAAAACTCTAAAAGGCAGAAGTGAAACTAGACAACCTGTGTATCTTGGCTGCAGATTCTAACAAGCAATATCATTCAATGTGGGGTTTTCCAGTGACAATTCTTCAGCTCCTTCAAGTCAAGAAGTAGCCCAAAAGTTGCCATCCCTTCAATGTGTTAGCACTCTCCTCACTTCCTCCCTGGGGTGACCAGTTTTATTTGCCCAGCTTTCCTGCCTCTTCCTGACTTCTGAACTTTGTTTTTGGGCAAATACTTCCCTTTTGGTCTCCCGTGGTTGATCTTTCTGGGGAGCAAGTCCCTCACAGGTGTTATTGTTCACTTTATATGCCTGTCCATCGTTTGGGTGAAAGGTCACCTCCAGGAGTGGTTTCAGTTTCAAGTCTGAAGGGTATCTAAAGGTCATAGTCTCAGGGGTTCCACCAATCTCTATCAGACCATTAAGTCTTGTCTTTTTTATAAATTTTAATTTTGTTCTACATTTTCTCCCAGTCTGTCTGGGACGTGCTGCTGTGATTCCAGTCAGAGCATCCAGTAGTGGTGGTAGGGTACCATCTAGTTCTTCTGGTTTCAGGCTAGTGGATGCTGTGGTTCATGTGGCCCATTAGTCCTTTGGATTGTTTCCTAGAGTCTTTGTTTTTTGCACAGTTTTGTATATCCATTTTACTTCGAGATTGATTCTTTTCAGAGCTTTTAGGGTGATGCTAAGGATGTATTGAATCAGAATCTACCTTTTGACAAGA
Organism: Loxodonta africana; assembly: GCF_030014295.1. Lineage (NCBI taxonomy): Eukaryota > Metazoa > Chordata > Mammalia > Proboscidea > Elephantidae > Loxodonta > Loxodonta africana. The sequence goes on from NC_087352.1 coordinate 64,023,461, forward strand.
TCCCCAGGTGATTCTTATGTATAATAAATCTTGAGAACCTGCTCTTCTGATGGTTCTCAGAATTGATCCCTAATCAGCAGCATTAGCATCACCTGGTAACTTGTTAGAAATGTAAATTCTCAGCAGGGTTTCAGACAGGAAGGCACTGATTTGAAGTCCTGATTCTTTTGGTATTTTTAATAAAACTACTATAGACTTTTTTACACACACCTTTTGGTGGGTGGGTGTGTGTACTAATTTCTCTTGGATATACTTTATCCAAGTATACCAAAAATACTAATAATGATTTGCCATTTAGTGCTCTCCAAACTCTCTACTGCCATATTCTACATTGACAATTTTTTGTCCAATGTCTGATTGTCCCCAAGTCTTTGTTTGGGAACCCAAAATAATTTAAAATTCAGCTTGTCCTATTGTTTCTGAAATGCAGCACTGAGCTACTTAATCGGAATTACTAATTATTTTAGAAGCAAAATTCTAAATATTGGGACTACGGAAACACAGACCCACACAATTTCTGTGATGGAAGTTGGGAATATTCATTTTATTAAGCTCCAGAGATTTATGCAAGCCAAATATTGAGATTCTGTGATTTAATGTGTTATCCATCTTGAAGAAAAGAGACATTTTTAATTGCTGTTTTTAATAACCAATCTCTAAACGTGGTACACAGGAGAAAAGACTTGGTGATATGATTCTGTGAAGATTACAGCCTAGGAAACCCTATAGGGTAGTACTAATCTCTCTTAGAGTGTTACTGCGGGTCAGAATCAACTCGACAGCACACAATAACAATGACAAAAACAAAGGCGGTATAAATGTTACAACTATTAGCTTCAGGCATGACCTTTCTGAAGGGGCCTACTTGTTCCTTACAGAAATGGAGCATGGGAAAATAATTTAAAATTAATCAAAAAAATCCATGCATTCTGATTTTAGGAAAGAAACAAATTCCACATTTTATTTCCATATGCATGCTTGTACACACAGGTATACCCATGAAAGTACACACAAACATGTACACCCTTCTCTACACTCTATTTATAATATTAGCTAGTCATGCAGTCCATAATCAGTGATTAACAGTGAGAAATAATTCAGGAGGATGATCAGAAAAGGCCTCTCTGAAAAGATGACTTTTTTTTTTTTTTTTAAAAGTAGGGAGTAAAATATATAATTTGTCATTCTCATATAGAAATGTTCTCCTGGGTTAGCAGTCTTTTTGTATACTTTATAATTACATGTTTGGAGTATCAGTTTGATCCAATGGTTAACATTTTCCAAACATTCCCTGTTGCTGTCATATAAAACAGAAAACATATAGCCTAAAAAAAAAAACAAAAAACTAGCATGTAGAAAATGGCTCTAACTTCGCCTAATGCGTTATTGCTTCATACCCTTCCCCCATGTCACAGTGACGACTTGCATTTCCCAAATGCACTGTGTTCCTTCATATATTTGTACATTTGCAGGTCTTCATCTTTGTGTGGAAGGATGGGTCTTCCTGACTCTGGTCACCCCTATTCTGGGCCACCCGGCTCACTTTTATTTGAACTGTAATTCTCAGCTGAAATGTCTCTTCTCTTTTGCCCCCCTCCTCTTTATTGGTATAGTTGCTTCCCATAATGCCCCATTCACATCTACTTTAACACATTTCATATTATGTTTAATTGCTGCTTCTCTGTTTTGCTTTTCTCACAAAAATGTGACTCCCTGAAGAGAGATATTCTACATACCTCCATATTGCCAGCACAACCTACAGTAATTTGCTCAGACTAGGTCTCTAATCGATGTTATGGAAATGAAGGTAGAAATTAATTGGCTACATGATTGCTGTTTGTTGCCTGTTTCCTCAGACCATATCAGACTGTGGTTAAGAATATGTAACACATTTGAGAAGATGAAGTAGATGTAACTTTTCTGATTCTTCTTGCTAAGTACAACTAAAAACCCTGGATATTACATATAAAGCAAACACAAAAAAATTTTGAAAGGTGGTGAGAAGACAATGACTATTGATATATGCAACAGCCTGGATGAATCTCCAGAAGATTACAGTAATTGAAAAAAGCCAATCCCAAAAGGCTGTATACTATATGATTTTATTTATATAACATTCATGAAATGACAAAATTTAGATATATAGAACAGGTTAGTGCTTGCCTGGGATTAAGGACGGACTGGAATGGAAGTGAAGAGGGTGTAGCTGTAGAAGTGAAATATGAAGCACCCTTGTAGGGATGGAAATATTCCTTATATTTGTTGCATCAATATCAATGGCCTGGTTGTGATATTGTACTTTAGTTTTGCAAGATGTTACCCTTAGAGGAGACTGGGTAAAAGATACAAGGCATCTCTCTGTGTGTTATTTCTTAAAACTGCATGTGAACCTACACTTATCTCAAAATAAAAGTTACTTTTAAAAATAAAGTTTTAATACCCCTTCTGAAAACAATAACAAAAAAAAAAAAACCCACTAATTTTTATAGCAGCATTATTCATCATCTGCCCAAAGCAGAAACAACACAATGCCCTTCAGTGGATGAATGGATACGCAAACTGTGGTCTATTTATACAATGGAATACTACTCGGCAGTAAAAGGGAACACGCTCTTAATACAGGAAACAATATGAAAGAATCTCAAATTCATGTACTTAATGAAAGATGCCAGTTACAAAATTTTACCTACTCTGTGCTTTCACTTATGATACTGTGGGAAAGACAGAATTATAGAGACAGGCAACGATTGCCAAAGGTTAGGTGACAGGATGTGTCTGAAAAGGGACAGCTTTTTTCATAACTCAGAAGAGATTAGGTTTAGGAAACATTCTATAGTGATATGGACTCATTAACATAATAAAGATTATTTCTAGATAAGATTACTTCTTCAGGTATAGGGCTTAAGATTCTAACATATATATTGGGGTGACACCACTCAGTACATATTGGTGTTCTTAGGTACCATCCAGTCAGTTCCAACTCATAGTGATTGTATGTACAACAGAAGGGAACACTGCCCTGTCCTACGCCATCCTCATAATTGTTGCTATGCTTAAGCCCATCATTGCAGCCACTGTGTCAGTCCATGTGGTTGAGAGTCTACGTCTCTTTTGCTGACCTTCTACATTACTAAACATGTTGTCCTTCTCCAGGGACTGGTCCCTTCTGATAACATGTCCAAAGTACGTGAGATGAAACAAAGTACATGAGATGAAATCTTGCCATCTTCTCTTCTATGGAGCATTCTGCCTGTACTTCTTCCAAGACAGATTTGTTCCTTCTGGCATTTCACGGTATATTCAATATTCTTCACCAACACCATAATTCTAAGGTGTAAATTCTTCTTCAGTCTTCTTTATTCATTGTCAAGCTTTCACATGCATAGTAGGTGATTGAAAATACTATGGCTTGGCTCGGGAGCACCTTAGTCCTCAAAGTGACATCTTTGCTTTTTAATACTTCAAAGAAGTCTTTTGAAGCAGATTTTCCAAACAGCAACTCGCTGTTTGATTTCTTGACCACGGCTTCCATGGGTGTTGATTGTGGATCCAAGTAAAATGAAATCCTTGGCAACTTCGATCTTTTCTCTGTTTATCATGATATTGCTTATTGGCCCAGTTGCAAGGGATTTCATCTTATGTTGAGGTATGAACCACACTGAAGGCTGTAGTCTTTGATCTTCAGCAGTAAGTGCTTCAAGTCGTCTTCAATTTCTACAAGCAAACTTGTAGCATCTGCATATCACAGGCTGTTAATGAGTCTTTCCCCAGTCCTAATACTGCCTTCTTCATACAGTCCAGCTTCTCAGATTATTTGTTCAACACACAGATTGAATAAGTATGGTGAAAGATAGAACCCGGAAACACACCTTTCCTGACTTTTAACCATGCAGTATCCTTCTTGTTCTGTAGGAACGACTTCCTCTTTGTCTATGTACAGGCTTCTCATGAGCACAATTAAGGTTTCTATTACCAAGACCATATTTTCCAACTACTGATCCCTCTTATTTGTTTCTGACTTTCACATTCCAATCACCAGTAATTATCAATGCATTTTGATTGCATGTTTGATCAATTTCAGACTGCAGAAGTTGGTTGAAATCTTCAATTTCTTCATCTTTGGCATTAGTGGTTAGTGCATAAATTTGAGTAATAGTCATATTAACTGCCCCCTTTGGAGGCATATGAATATTATCCTATCAATGACAGTGTTGTTCTTCAGGATAAATCTTGAAATGTCCTTTTTGATGATAAATGCTATTCCATTCCTCTTCAATTTGCATTCTTTGGCATAGTAGACCATATGATGGTCTGATTCAAAATGGTCAATACCAGTCCATTTCAGCTCAGTAATGCCTAGGTTATGGGTCTTTATGCATTCCATTTCATTTGTGAAGACTTCCAATTTTTCTGAATTCATACTTCCTACATTCCACGTTCAGATTATTAATGGATGTTTGCCATTGTTTCTTCCCATTTTGAGTTGTGCCACATCAGCAAATGAAGTTTTTCGAAAGCTTTACTTTGTAATTGCCCAAACTAGACTAGGACCGGATCAGGTTCAGGTGTCTAGGTCTCCGCTCAGCACAGCCTGTCTGAACAGAAATGGACAGGGCTGTTAAGGCAAAGTGAAAGCGTTTATTTAGTTGGCCAAGTAAAGGAGTCTGCCGGGACTCAAGTCACCAAGGCAGCTCCCCGAAACGGAGCGAGGGTCATCATAGTAAGCAGAATCAGGAAGTAACACATATTCATGATTTTTGCTGATTATCCACTGCAGGGCAGGGCTAGGAATTGGCACCGAAGTAACTGACAGACTCTTTGCTTCTGAAGTAGCCTCAGCTATTGCAGATAACGTAAGTCCGGTGATTCTTACGTCCTTGGCATGAGTCTTTTTGTTCCCTGACATGAGTTTTCTGATTCATCTGTGCATGTCTGGTGGTTTGGTACAGGTTTTTCTTGGAACTTGTTCATGACTTTTAGCTGCAGAGTTATCCTGAACTTAAAATAATGTAAAGAGTAGGAAAATAGTTAAACATAGGCAGCTCTGATCTGAAGCCCCGATATAGCCTGCCTCTATTGTGAGGGCAGAAATGCAGTCTAGCAACCACCTCAACTTCATCCATGTCATTAAGTTGGACTCTACTTTTTTTTTTTATTCTGATTTAAGTGAAAGTTTACACAGCAAATTAGTTTCTCATTAAAGAGCTAATACACAAACTGTTTTGTGACATTGGTTGCCAACACCATGATGTGTTAACACTATCCCATTCTCCACCCCAGGTTCCCTGTTTCTAGTTGTACAGTTTTCCTGGCCGTTCCTGCCTTCTTATCTTTGCTTTTGGGCTGGTGTGCCCCTTAGTCTTGTATACTTGATTGAACTATGAAGCATGTCCCTCACGTGTGTTTTTGTTGGCCCTATAGACCTGTCTAATCTTTGGCTGGTGACCATCAGGGGTGACTTCAGTGCGAAGTTAAAAGTCTATCTGGGGGCCGTACTCTTGGGGTTTCAACTCTACTTTTAAGAGGCAGTTCTTCTCTGGTTATATTTTGAGTAACTTCCAGCCTGAAAGATCATCTTCTGTCGCTATATCAGGCAATGTTCCACTGCTATTCATAAGGTTTTCACTGGCTAGTGTTTTCACAAGTACACTGCCACTTCCTTCTTCCTAGTGTGCCTTAGTCTGGAGGCTCTGCTGAAACCTGTCCACCATGGGTGACTTTGCTAGTATTTGAAATACTGGTGGCGTAGCTTCCAGCATCACAGCAACAGGCAGGCCACCACAGTATGACAAATTGACAATTTGTAACAGGACGTAAAACGAGCCCTCCCCACACACCCAGAGAGGTAAGACCCCAGGATGAACTTACGTTTGCCTCTGGCTGACACTGCCTTTTACAAAGTGACGAAACCCCAGATGATTTCCTCTAAAAACTAAAGGACAGAGCTTACTCGTTTGATATACTATTGGATTTTACACCCTTAAGGACCAAGGAGTTTCCATTTTCTTCTGACAAGTATGGAAACAAGAGTGGAGGGCAGCAGCATTAATTACTAAGTAACCATTATTCAGAACCACCTTATTAGGAAGGGGAATTGCCATTCTGAACCTGTCTAACGGTATTTATAAACTGTATTAATTATCAACTATAGCAAGAAACATCAAGTAAGAAATTGCCTACAAGATTAAAATTTCCAATATTTCAATTATAACAGGCCATTGAACATATAAATGCAATGAACCTTGTAACACACATAAATTACGTTCTGGCAGTGGGTCACAGCATGACAGTGTCTCCATTTGGTAGAGTAAATGCATCCCATTCATTAATAAAGGCTGTCAATGTAAATGCTAAAAGGCTGTTAGAGTGAATGTACACAAAGCACTCATCAAGAGTATATTGGTCTCCTAGGCCAGTTCCTCTTTTGCCCTCTACCTCTTCATCATGCTTCAATGTCATATGGCATTTTTTGTGAAGAAAATGAACTTCCTGATGCTTTCCTTCCTAACTTCTACCAATAATTAGACAATGATAATTGTGAGCTTAGATTATCCATTTGATCCTTGAGTTACTTTCTAGTCCCCTGTTGTCAGCCATCCTTGATCTTTACCATAAAGTACACGGACAATTTCAGCCCAGCTGACATGAAGATCACCTTTCTGAAAGTTTATGTGAGAACTAGATTTATGTCTTTTTCAATGATTCAATGTATTTCTGCATATGTGATTCATTATTTTTTCCTAAAATGGTTTTAACATTTTAAATTGATTTTCTTTGTTATATGATAATATGTCATATGATAATATTTAACAATTTCTTCTTGTTTCTTATTATACTTGGTAATACAGTGCATTGATATCCTTCAGACAGATTCAAGAATTGCTATATTAACAAAAGTGTATAGAAGAAAAGTAATAAATCCTATCCACTTTCTGGAGTCCCTGGGTGGTACAAATGATTAGCGAGTTTGGTTGCTAATCAAACTGTTTGAGGTTTGAGTCCAATTGGAGGCCTCTCAGAAGAAAGACCTGTGAGCTACTTTGGAAAAATCAAACTTTGAAAACCCTATGGAGCATAGTTCTATTCTGACACATGGAGTTGCCATGAGTTGGAATCCAGTTGAAGGCAACTTGAATCCACTTTCCAGCGAACACAACTTTAGCTGTTTTGTTACGTACAAGCAAGCCAATGTTTTATTTCTTCTACCTCCTTGCCTTTGTTCACCTCATTGCTTCTTTCTAAAATGACTTCTTACTAAGACGGGCTATGGTTAACCTCCTCAGGAAATATGTCACTAAGCTACTGCTACTCCACATATTTTGTGTGTGTGTGTGTGTGTGTGTGTGTGTGTGTGTGTATGCATGCCTGTTTGGGTTTCTACTCTGCAGTTCATGGACCACCATCAGCATTACTTGGAAATCTCTTAGAAATGCTAGTTCTTGGGCCCATCCCAGGCCTACTGAATTTGAATCTCTCGTGTGTGGCCCCGCAATTCGTGTTTTAAAAAGTTCTCTGGGTGATTCTTGTGCATGCTATAGTTTGAGAAGTCCTGTTTTGATCACACTTTGTATCCTGGACACCTTCAGAGAATATTTATTGAGCACTTTCCAAATCAAGTGGGTTTTTGGGATGGATCAGACATGAATCCTTTTCTGAGAGAATTCACTATCTAGTAGAGATTGTGACTAGAATAAATAACATTACTAGATGGTTGAAATGGATATTGTTATAAGATATTCAGACAAAAGCACTAAGGGCAATTACAGGTACAGGGGTGAGGCTTCCAACACCTATTGTGGAGAGGGGGGTAACATTTAATCCATAACCCGTACTTTTAACTGAATCTCAGGGGGAAAAAAAAAAAAGAATACTCTCAACACGCATACTATAAAAATTCTTTAAATGGTTTGACATCTTAGTATCTACAGTGGTTAGCATGGTTCCTGGCCCACTCAGGAGCCTCAATATATATTTGTTGAGTAAGTAAAGAAAACTTTATTTAGAAAGGCAAATATTTATAGTTAAATAAGAGCACACAGAAGCTTTAACTTTGTATATGGCCCCATACATCTGATTGAAAAATTAAAACTCCAGGAAGAAATTTAGACTTTCAATTGCATTCAAGTAGTTAACATAGTATAGCAAAATAATGGGTTTTTGTCAAAATATTCAATTTTTTGTGATTTACAAGAGTATAACTGTAATGAAATACTTTTTGAGGAATTAGAAAAATGTCATCATGTGCTTTAAATTGTTCTCATAAGTCACCATGTCCTTTAAATATTCTCATAGGTCACCATGTGCTTTAAATGTTTTCATAAGTCTAATATTGTATTTTACTTCACCTCTGGTGGATAATAGACAACTATAATTTTGGCAGAATTCTAAAACTTTGGACAAAAAAGAAGGTTATAAGCTTTTCTCAGTGGCTTGCACATAGTAGGTGATCAGTAAATGCAGTTTTAATTGAATAAACACTCAGGGAAGAGTTTGGGGCAGTCTAGATTTTAGAAAGTTTGAAAGGTATTACAAAATAATAATGGTTATGATGAATACAAAAATTCTCTGGATTAAAAAGGATACATTACTAATGGTAAACGGGGTGGAGATTTTATTACTATTCAGGGAAAATGCACAGTCAGCCCTGCTGGGAAGTCCAAGGGTCAGCAGAACAACTTATGCACATCTATAATCATAATTTTATTGTTGCTCTGGGATTTGGATACCAAATGGAGACAGTTAGAAAGCTTCATTTTGCGAGCACATTATCTTCTTCACCTTAAATGAGCTAGCGTAAGTGCAGTAATGTTCTCTTCCTTCCCCAGAAGGAGTCGGGTTACACTTGGGGCTCCAGCCTAGAAAAAGCAAGCACAGTAATGGGACAGGCATGTTTTTTTTTTTTTCTTTTCTTCCCCAACTGTGTCTCAGTGACAGAGCAAAAGTTAAGGCTTTATTAACCCTATAAGAGTCTCCAAGAAGGCTTTCTTTTCACTGAACTACAGAAGAAATGAAAATAGAAGTGATGATAGTCTCACCTCCTTGCTTATGGAAAATAAGAAGTAAATAGCCATCCCAGCCTTTGAAGTTGCTAACTGGCAAATCTGTTCCATGCCATGGGCCTGGAATTTCATAGTCTTGAAGAAAATAGTTTCTGGACAAAGTGAACAGAACAAGTTCTTTCATTCATTTTCTATTTTCTTTTCTTTTCCAAAAATGTTTGACAGCTCTATTAAATATCTCCTTGGCTAGCTGGGAAGACATATGGTTTCTCACCAAGGATTTCTTATCCCAGAAGGCACTGAATCTTTTTCTGCTAGCCTGGATGTGCTGTCTGAGGAACCAAGGAAGGTAGCTTGTTAGAATCTGCATCCTTGTCCCTTTTCCATAACCAGAGCCCCATTTTCTATGATTGGGAGAGTTAACTCGAGATCTTCAGAGCTCTTCTTGGAGACTTTGAAGCAAACATGAAGGGTTAAAACTGTCATTTGAAATTGTTTGTAGGCTATGATTTAAAGCAATGTGTCCTTTAAATTATTTGAAAATGAATTGCTATGCAGTAGCATATGCAGTGGGTTAGTGGGTTAGCATATGCGGATGCTTTGAATATCCTAGAGTCAAAAAAAAAAAAAAACCTTTTTTATTTTTCAAATTAAAAAAAAAAAAAAAGTATCCCTTATTACAGTTTGAAAAAATAAAACTAGATCTAAGTCCCTATTATAAGTCAAGTGCTAAGAAATTACATAGCCCTGGTGGCATAGTGGTTAAGAACTTGGCTGTTAACCAAAAGCTCAGCAGTTTGAATCCACCAGCCACCCCTAGGAAACCCTATGGGATGCTCTAATCTGTCCTATAGGGTTGCTATGTTTTGGAATCCACTTGACGGCAACAGGTTTTGGGTTCTGTTTAATTTTAAGGACATCCTTTAAAAATTATCTATCATTAACTATTGCCTCTCCATTTTTTTTTCTCCATATTCCCTTCCCCCCAGTGAACTACATATAAGCTCCAAGAGAGCATGGTGTTTTCTGATTAGTCAACACCTTGCTCCCCAGTGTTTAGGACTCAGTCCAACACAGTGTAAGTGTTTTTGAAGAAATTATCCCTGTGTTATTAATATGGGGGCCCTTTAGGGTTTTTTTTTTTTTTAGGTTGTACAGGAGCCTTGGTGGTGTAGTGGTTTAAGAGCTCAGCTGCTAATCAAAAAAAGGTCAGCAGTTCAAATCCACCAACCACTCCTTGGAAACCCTGTGGGCAGTTCTACTCTGTCCTATAGGGTCGCTATGAGTCAGAATCCACTTGATGGCACAGAGTTTTGTTTTGTTTTGTTTTTTCTGGGTTTTAGATTGTACCTGGGTTGCACAAACTGTTAATGCACCCAGCTGCTTACCAAAAGGTTAAAGATTCGAGTATACACAGAGGCATCTTGGAATAAAAGCCTGGTAATCGACTTCAAAAAAATTAGCCATTAAGAACCCTATCACATTTATACCAGGTATGCAAGGCTGGTTTAATATTAGAAAAACCATTAATGTAATTCACCATATAAATAAAACAAAAGACAAAAACCACATGATCTTATCCATTGATTCAGAAAAGGCATTTGACAAAGTCCAACACCCATTCATGATAAAAACTCTCAGCAAAATAGGAATTGAAGGAAAATTCCTCAACACAGTAAAGGGCAATACAAAGCCAACAGCCAACATCACTCTAAATGGAGAGAGCCTGAAGGCATTTCCCTTGAGAATGGGAACCAGACAAGGATGCCCTTTATCACCGCTCTTATTCAACATTGTGCTAGAGGTCCTAGCCAGAGCAATTAGGCTAGACAAAGAAATAAAGGGCATCCAGATTGGCAAGGAGGAAGTAAAATTATCTCTATTTTCAGATGACATGATCTTATACACAGAAAACCCTAAGGAATCCTCCAGAAAACTACTGAAACTAATAGAAGAGTTTGGCAGAGTCTCAGGTTATAAGATAAACATACAAAAATCACTTGGATTCCTCTACATCAACAAAAATAACATCAAAGAGGAAATCACCAAATCAATACCATTCACAGTAGCCCCCAAGAAGATAAAATACTTAGGAATAAATCTTACCAAAGATGTAAAAGACCTATACAAAGAAAACTACAAAGTACTACGGCAAGAAATTAAAAAGGACCTACTTAAGGGGAAAAACATACCTTGTTCATGGATAGGAAGACTTAACATAGTAAAAATGTCTATTCTACCAAAAGCCATCTATACATACAATGCACTTCTGATCCAAATTCCAATGTCATTTTTTAATGTGATAGAGAAACAAATCACCAACTTCATATGGAAGGGAAAGAAGCCTCGGATAAGCAAAGCATTACTGAAAAACAAGAAGAAAGTGGGAGGCCTCACCCTACCTGATTTCAGAACCTATTATACAGCCACAGTAGTCAAAACAGCCTGGTACTGGTACAACAACAGACATATAGACCAATGGAACAGAATTGAGAACCCAGATATAAATCCATCCACATATGAGCAGCTGATATTTGACAAAGGCCCAGTGTCAGTTAATTGGGGAAAAGATAGTCTTTTTAACAAATGGTGCTGGCATAACTGGATATCCATTTGCAAAAAAATGAAACAGGACCCATACCTCACACCATGCACAAAAACTAACTCCAAGTGGATCAAAGACCTAAACATAAAGACTAAAACGTTAAAGACCATGGAAGAAAAAATAGGGACAACGTTAGGAGCCCTAATACGAGGCATAAAGAGAATACAAAAGATTACCAAAAATGATGAAGAGAAACCAGATAACTGGGAGCTCCTAAAAATCAAACACCTATGCTCATCTAAAGACTTCACCAAAACAGTAAGAAGACCACCTACAGACTGGGAAAGAATTTTCAGCTATGACATCTCCGACCAGCGCCTGATCTCTAAAATCTGTATGATTCTGTCAAAACTCAACCACAAAAAGACAAACAACCCAATCAAGAAGTGGGCAAACGATATGAACACGCACTTCACTAAAGAAGATATTCAGACAGCTAACAGATACATGAGAAAGAGCTCTCGATCATTAGCCATTAAAGAAATGCAAATTAAAACTACGATGAGATTCCATCTCACTCCAACAAGGCTGGCATTGATCCAAAAAACACAAAATAATAAATGTTGGAGAGGCTGCGGAGAGATTGGAACTCTTATACACTGCTGGTGGGAATATCAAATGGTACAACCACTTTGGAAATCCATCTGGCGTTATCTTAAACAGTTAGAAATAGAACTACCATACAACCCAGAAATCCCACTCCTCGGAATATACCCTAGAGAAACAAGAGCCTTCACACAAACAGATATATGCGCACCCATGTTTATTGCAGCTCTGTTTACAATAGCAAAAAGCTGGAAGCAACCAAGGTGTCCATCAACGGATGAATGGATAAATAAATTGTGGTATATTCACACAATGGAATGCTAAGCATCGATAAAGAACAGTGACGAATCTGTGAAACATTTCATAACATGGAGGAACCTGGAAGGCATTATGCTGAGGGAAATTAGTCAGAGGCAAAAGGACAAACATTGTATAAGACCACTATTATAAGATCTTGAGAAATAGTATAAACTGAGAAGAACACATGCTTTTGTGGTTACGAGGCGGGGGAGGGAGGGAGGGTGGGAGAGGGCTTTTTACTGATTAGTTAGTAGATAAGAACTACTTTAGGTGAAGGGAAGGACAATACTCAATACAGGGAAGGTCAGCTCGACTGGACTGGACCAAAAGCAAAGAAGTTTCCGGGATAAACTGAATGCTTCAAAGGTCAACGGAGCAAGGCGAGGGTTTGGGGACTACGGCTTAAGGGGACTTCTAAGTCAATTGGCAAAATAATTCTATTATGAAAACATTCTGCATCCCACTTTGAAATGTGGCGTCTGGGGTCGTAAATGCTAACAAGCGGCCATCTAAGATGCATCGATTGGTCTCAACCCACCTGGATCAAAGGAAAATGAAGAACACCGAGGTCACACGATAACTATGAGCCCAAGAAACAGAAAGGGCCACATGAACCAGAGACTTACATCATCCTGAGACCAGAAGAACTAGTTGGTGCCCAGCCACAACCGATGACTGCCCTGACAGGGAGCACAATAGAGAACACCTGAGGGAGTAGGAAATCAGTGGGATGCAGACCCCAAATTCTCACAAAAAGACCATACTTAATGGTCTGACTGAGTCTAGAGGAATCCTGGCGGTCATGGTCCCCAAACCTTCTGTTGGCCCAGGACAGGAACCATTCCCGAAGACAACTCATTAGACATGAAAGGGACTGGACAGTGGGTAGGAGAGAGATGCTGATGAAGAGTGAGCTATTTGTATCAGGTGGACACTTGGAACTGTGTTGGCATCTCCTGTCTGGAGGGGGATGGGAGGATAGAGAGAGTTGGAAGCTGGCAAAATTGTCACGAAAGGAGAGACTGGAAGGGCTGACTCATTAGGGGGACAGCAATTGGGAGTATGGAGTAAGGTGTATGTAAACTTATATGTGACAGTTTGACTTCATTTGTAAACGTTCACTTGAAGCTCAATAAAAGCTAATTAAAAAAAAAAAAGAACCCTATCACATATAGCTCTACTCTGACACTCATAGAATCACCATGAGTTGAAATCAAACTTGATCTCAACTGGCAGGTTGTACTTTACACAAAGGCACACAGTTGTGTGGGACTGAATTTCATCTTTCATTTACTGGGGGTTTGCATCAGTCTGCAGGAGAAAGGTTATCCTTTTAGTAATACTCACAAAGCTACCCTAGATGCTAGCAGTCCCTTGCCCGGAGGCTCTCTGAGCTGAAATTATTAGCTCAATTTTCTAATACTAACAAACAATGGAGCCAGGAGACAAAACATGTTCTATTTGACTCTAGCCATGCTCTTGCCATTATGTTAGGACTGAGGTATTAGTTCGACACTGATTGTCAGTACCTAGTTCAGGGGTAAGGGGCCAAAAGGTGGGCCGTTCGAACCCACCTAGCAGCTCCACAGGAGGAAGACCTGGTGATCTGCACCAATAAAGATGAAACCCTGCACCCATTTCCATCGAGTCGATTCCAACTCATAGTGACCCTATAGGGCAGAGTAGAACTGCCCCATAGGGTTAACAAGGAGCAGCTGGTGTATTCAAACTGCCGACCTTTTGGTTAACAGCCAAGCTCTTAACCATTGCACCACCAGGACTTCTAGAATACCCTGTGGGGCAGTTCTACTCTGTCCCTTGTGTCACTAAGAGTCAAAAATAAACTGGATGGCACCTAACAACAAAAACAGCTCCGAGGTATAAGGTGGTGAGAGTGGCAACAGTTCTTTTTGAGAAACTGATCAAAGCTCTGAATTCTATCTCCAGACATAAACACGCACACACACACATACACACACACGTACACAATTTTTAAGAGTTCACAAATGGACCTGAAGCAGAGATTAAGAATTCTTGCCCTTTGTACACTCATTTATCTTGCCTGCTGTGAGCTAGTATGGAAATCGCATTAGAGAATCTCCTTCTTCTGAAAAACATCTGTATTTGATCTTCAGTGTAGAATACGAAAACGAATGTTCTACTGCTTCCCTGTCATCAGTTCCTGGTACTCATGCTCTCCCATGATGGGCCCAAAAAGTGCACTTATCAAAGACAGATTATGCTCACCCAAACATTGCCAGTCTTCGGCGGGGGGCGGGGGGGGCCTTTTTTACTTAAGGAGCCCTGCTGGCACAACGGTTAAAGCAGGTGGCTGCTAACCAAAAGGCCCAAGGTTGGAACCCACCATCTGTTCTGAGGGAGAAAGATGTGGCAGTCTGCTCCTGCAAAGATTTATAGCTTTGGAAACATTTTGGGGCAGTTCTACTGTGTCCTGTGTAGTCACTGTGAGTCAGAATCCACTTGATGGCAGTGGATTTCCCTTGACTTATAAGGCATAGCTATGATGTCACTTTTCTGACAAGTGTAGATAAAAACACTGTTAAAAAACTCATTGCCATTGAGTGGATTCCGACTCATAACGACCCTATAGGACAGAGTAGAACTGCCCCATTGGGTTTCCAAGGAGTGCCTGGTGGATTCGAACTGCTGACCTTTTGTTTAGCAGTTGTTTAACCACCACTACATCGCCAGAGTTTCCCAATAATAACACAGGGTAGTTCATTAATTACACAATGGAGCATATGCCTCTAGCCCTAATATGTGAATTTAGCTTTAAATCTCAGTAGACTTCTTTAGTATTTGCAAACAAAAATTTATCCTTGAATGTACTGTTTCTTTGGATTGAAGAGTCTATTTGGATGCCTAGGAATCCAAATTAATAAAATTAGAACCAACATTTAAATATCAGAAGACATTTATGAGCTGGGCTTAAAATTATAAGACTTGATCTACTGACTTATTAATTGATCAGGCTTACAACTCGCCAAGAGCAGCATACTTTGTATCTAGGGGGAAAAAAAGGCTATTTGCTACAAACCTTTCAGTTGCTGCTCAGGATATCTCCTGTAAACGGTGAAGGACATTACCAAGAAAATCGTTACTTAACAACCCATTGTAGATCTACCAGTGGAATTTCATCTAACTTCTTTTCACAACTAGCTGTTTATTGAAAAAAGAATTATACTATGATCCTGCTAAGCAAATTTTATTTTGGATACAAGGTGAATGATTACTTTCTTAGCAGCATATCTTAGACATCTTCATTATACCCAGATGTAAAGACCATTTCCTGGACAATAGATAGCTAATTTGTTTACAACTTAAACGGCTCGTGGATGTTTCCCCTCTCGTTTATATCTCTTAACAGCAAAGTTGTAATATAGTACATAAGTGAGATGAGAATAAGGTCTTTAGCCAAATGTTTGCTACTAACAACGGTAATGATAATGCGCTTTTGCTCATTTGTTACATAAATCATGATTGCATTTCTACCCTGAATCTTGACACAACCACTTGTATTTCAATACAGTCTTAAATGAAGCATTAAAAATAAAGGCATTTTAAAAAACAAAAATCTGGTTTTGGTTCTTGAATAAAAAGCACCGTTATTGTAATTAGGGATAAAAGCTGCTGTGGTTTTCTTATTATAGTGATAGATAAATACAGTAACTACAGTGTTGGCTTCTAAATGAAGCATAATAAGCTCTGTCAGCAGAAGATGGTTCTCTTGTAGATACAGAAACATTTTTCCCCTTATAGCCCAAAATTCATTTTGCTGCTATCAATTTCTTAATTATTTATTATGCCGAGTATATTTAAGTCATGTCTATATGAGATAAGAGCTTCATATTGCCCTGCATCCTTTAGCCCCAAAGAGTTCTCTCTTTTCACCAATGTATAATAATTTAGATAACAGCAATCCAGTAAATTAGAGTGTTAAAGGAAATACTAGGCATTAATGGACTGAGGATGGCTGTTAGCTCCTCTGCTTGGGTGGTGAACACTGTCTTATCCTATTCTTTGTTAAAATACAGATTTTGTTCATTCCTTGATATGCAGGGTGGAGTCGTAACTTTCCTATACAGAGATGAAATAATCAGAAGGATAATGCTACTGGCTATAGTATAATTCATCACTAATTTAAAAGTATTATTCTAACTCGTAGCTCAATCACTCGTGTTTGGAGATTATATCTCAAACAGATATGCATCCCTTGATTCTAGGTTGTGCCGTCTTTTCCTCCAGCGGACCCTTGGGAAGCTCATGGGGTCATTGATTTTCAGTTTGCTTTTACAGCAGCTTTCCTTGTGTTCACAAAGAGGGGCTTGAGCTCTGTGTCCCTTAGTGATTTGTTTTTTTGTGTGTGTTTGGGATTGGGGACCAGGGAAACACACTGGAAAGCACTTACATTTAATCAATATTTATTGCTTATACAATATAGTATAGTAAGGGCTGGTTGGAAAATGCTGTAGGATACTGAAATCTTCCTAGATTCTGCCAGATGAGCAACTGGAGGAAAAAAAAAAAAAATGAGTAAAGGTGCAATTGGCTCCCACACCTTAAGGTTATGCTTACGGAGATCAGATGGAAGCTCTTTCAGAAAACATCTGTTTAGAAAACATCCTGCACCTTGTACATCCTCTGCACTTACAGACACATTAAAAAAAAAAAAAAAAAACATAGCCAGGGCTTTCTGGACAACATGTAGCATGTGTATCATTCTAAGAAGCACAGGACTTGAGCAAAGACCCCGACTGCAGAGAGTAAATCTTGAACACCCTTGCAGCTGTTTACCGTAGCACTCCTTGTTTGGAGGTCTGGAAATTCAAGCCAGATCCACTCTTATTTGCATACCAGAAGGCCGAGGCCACCCTGCACCTCTGGCCCACAGTTGTGTCAGAGGATGGCTTCCCTACTTCTGAGTGCAGAGGTAGGGCCATCTGCACTGCTTGAGGTTTTCTTGTGGGCACAATCAGTCCTCCGCTACAGGCTTTTTAATTAACTGAAAGCCAGTGGAAGGAATGTTCAGCTATTAAAGAAAGAGTAGAGGAAAAACAGAATCGAAGAAAATATACCCTTTTTGTCATTATTGGGTGACCCGTATTCTGTAACAATACCTTGTATACAGGCCTAAGATTTGAACCAGTCCCCAGGGAAGCTGGGTTAATTGCATAAAGACAAAAGCATGTGGGTTTGTATTAAAAATGGGAGCAAAGCAGCATAGTTATGCAAAACAGACCAAGCATGGTGCTAGAGGGTCTTATGTGTAAAACATATGTGTTTGATAATTATCATAAAGGCAAAATGCAGTCACTAAAATACAGTGCCCTGCGAAGTATAATGCGCCCCACGTTTACTTTTGATTTTGCTAGAGGACTTTTCTAAATAGCTCAATTAAAATAGTTTTCTCCGTTTTATGATTTGAACCCACTTAAGTACAAATCTGTGCATATGATGCATAATTAGAACCTGCATCTATAGCCATGTACCTTAGAAGATATTTCATTATTCTTACTTTCCTACACCTTTACCACCTCCCCACTCAGATCCTCCATGATATTGTCTCTGCTCGCACTCCAACAGTTCTTATTCTCTCTGCTCTCCTGTGATTTTTGCTGTGATCATACGGACAAAACGCCTATTGCGTAAGTTTTCTTTAAGCAGTAGCATAAGCTTTAACATAAGTTTGGGTAGAATCCTAATAAATAAATAAAGACACAGTTCTTATTCTTTATTAATAATCATAATGTCTGAATACCACAGAAATCATAATGTCTAAATCCCATAGGCAGTATTTATCACAACCACCATTTCCTTTTTTTTTTAGACCTCTATCATGAGTGAACTTGAGCAAACCATTCGGCCTAGTTGGCTATTGGAGTCCCTGGGTGGTTCAAATAGTTAAAGAGCCTCGGCTGCTGATTGAAAGAGGTTCGAATCCACTCAGAGAGCCTCAGAAGAAAGGCTTGGTGATCTGCTTCCAAAGACCACAGCCATTGAAAACTCTTTGGAGTGAAGTTCTACTCTGAGAGCACACGGGAGGATCACCATGAGTCGGAATCGATTAGACGACCTGTTTGTTGTTGTTTCTCAGTTGCTCTGAAGCAACTAAGTTGCATTTTCCTTTTGGTTCTTTTAAAAAAATGGAGTATTATTGTCAGATTTAGTGTCTCAATAATCTCTACCATTAGATTAGAAAGCATTCTATTAAAAAAACAAAAACAGAATGTGTTAGCTACAGCAATTCCAGTCAGTAACATTGGTTCAGAGATCTTCCTGGAATTGACTAGTATTTAATGGAACAAACTGAACTAAGTAAATCACGACTTCTTCGTGGATTTTCATCTTCAATCCTAACCTTAATCCCAGACTACAATCCTACACATCTGAAGGCATGTTCATTGGGCATTTCTGCTTGCATTTAATACTGTCTCTAACACTTAACATCAGCTTTACCACTAAAACTGCTTCCCCTTAAGACTAACCTTCATACCATTTCCGTCAATTTTGTTGCTAGGTGCTCTCCAGCTGGCTCTGACTCAGAGAGACCTCACGTATAAGAGAAACATTTCCCAGTCCTGCACCATCCTCACAGTTGTTGCTATGGTCGAGCCCATTTTTGCAGCCACTGTGCCCAACCCTCTCCTTCAGGGTCTTCCCCTATTTCGCTGACCCTCTCTTTTATGAAGCATGACATCCCGCTCTAGCGATTGGTCCCTCCCGATGATATGTCAAAAGTAAGTGAGACAAGGTCTTGCCATCCTATCTTCTAAGGAGCATCTGCTTTTACTTCCTTCAACACTGATTTGTTCATTCTTCTGGCAGTCCATTCAATATTCTTCACAAACACCACAATTCCAATGTGTCAATTCTTCTTCAGTCTTCATTTTGCATTGTCCACCTTTCTCTTTTATATAAGGTTATTGAAAATACAATGGTTTAGATCAGGCACACCTTAGTCATCAAAGTGACAACTTTGCTTTTTAAGATTTTAAAGTGGTCTTGCCATCACTAATGGGGTGAAACTACCAGCAACTGACTTCAAAAATCTTGGTGAATTTCACATCTTATTGCCTCCTACATTGCATTGTTGTAACCCTTGCTTCATTACATTACTTGAGTATGTATACTTTTGTCTGTTTCCCCTGCCCTCATCCCAGGCAAATGCCTCATCCCTTATAAATGGAAAATTATAATTGTTTAACAAAGTGTCTTATGTGGTAAGTTTCTTGTGGATATATAATAGCCGATGTGTTTTTATTCCTAAGGTATTTTTTCATCTTGTGGTCCTTCCCACATCCTAGGCTACTGGATGATTTTTCTCCCCTATCCCTTTGAATGCGTGTCACTGCAGACCAGAGAAGAATGAAGGTGAGTGTTGTTTTAATTTTTTTTTTTTTCAAAGTAGGCTTTTTAAATTCACGGCAGAGGCAGTGGAATTTTTAAAGTTCTTGATTTGTAAATTCCAGGAGATAGGATACCATGTTCCTCAAAGTAATTAAGATTCTATAATTTAGGAGAAAGGAGTATTGAAAGAGAGAGGATGAAGGATAAAAGCTACTGGGGCTTGCAATGAAATGCCCAGACGTGGGTAGGGGTCAAGGACAGGCAGTCTTGTTTCTGACTCTGTTCCATCATTAGGGTATTTTTTGTTGCCTGAAGCTTCTTTCAGTTAACTGCCAAAACATCCAGTGTAGACAATTACTGTCAATGGAAAACCTCTGGGATTAGGTTTTAGAGCCTGGATGCCTAAAGAGGGGTGGAAGAGCCGAATTCTCAGTACCTCGTGGGGTCCATTAGAACCAGCTCCAGGTCGTCTCTGAATTGGGAAATCAGTGAAACACAGGCACTTATCTCCCCAGCTAGTTGGTTGTCCTTGTTTTCTTCAGATCTCTCATCCTAGGCGGCTTGATGACATATTAATCCTATCCTATAAAACGTTTTTTTTTTATTGTAGTAGTTATAGCAGTAGTTTCCTACCTGTTACAGCAGTAGTTTCCAATCTGCAGAGCAGAAAGCCAAGTCACTGGATACAGAAGAAAATAGCATCTCCCCTTCTACTTATTGTTTTCTTCGATCTTTTCAAAATAATATTCGATACATAAAACAGGAATTTGTGGAACTCTCTGTAAGTTATAAAGCAAAATAGACACTCAAAAACTCATCACCCAGCCTAAGATCTAGAAAAATACTAGCAACTTGTCTCTACCTATAAGCTCCTCCCCTATTCAACTCTTAACCATCCACCAAATCCTTTCCTCCAAAGGCCGAGGCATCCACTGTTCTGAATTTTAGATTTATCATTCCCTTGCTTTTAATAGTAACATGCTCATATGTGTTTAAACAGTTGAGTTATGCAGCCTTCTGAAATCTGTGTTTGTGAGATTTGTCCATATTGTTGCATGTACCTATAATTCATTCATTTTCACTGCTTTATTAATATATTACAATTTGATCATCCTTTCTACTCTTTAAGTGTTCAATATGTTTCTTTTTTTTTTTTTTTTTTGCTATTACAGCCAATAACCTTATGAATATTTTGGTGAGTGCTGCCTGATGCGTATGTGCATAATTTTCCACAGGGATACACCAAATGTAAGAATTCTAGTGCAATATGGCAGGCTCACTTTTAATTTTATTAGCTAATGCTATTTTTTTCAAAAATAGTTTTTTTTTTCCCACTTATTCTCTCATCAAGACTGTTAAAGTGTTCCCGTTTCTCTATATATTTGCCGAAAGTTGATATATTTTTACCCTTTTGGGGAGTGTAAAATGGTATTTCATCATGTTCATCATTTGCAATTTTCTGTTTACTAATACAATTCAGTTACTCTGAATATCTTTATTGACCATTTGCTCATCTATGAAGTGCCTGTTTGAGACTTTTGTCTTTTTTTTTTTTTTTCGTATTGGGTTGTTTGCTTTTATTCTTAGCATTTTCTGGAATATTTTGATATATTGTGGATGTGAATTAACTGGCAATTCTATGTATTGCCAATATCTTTTTCCAGTTTGTGGCTTGTTTTTCATTTTTTATAATGATTTTTGAAGAACAGAAATTCTTAATTTAATGAAGTCCAGTTTATCTAACTTTTCCTTTATTGTTAATACTAAGTGTGTCTTGTTAGAGAAATTCTTCTACTCAGAAATTATATAAATATTAAACAATATTTATTCCTAAAGGCCTTATAGTTTTTATTTCACATTTAGATTTTCAATCTAATTGGAACTAATTTTATGTATGGTGTGAGGTAAGGGTCAAGTATTAATTCTTTATTTGCCAGATAGGTAAACACTTATTCCTGTAACTTTTTTTTTTAAGAAATCCCTATTTTTCCAATTGTCTCCAGTGCCATTTCTGTCCTTTTATAAATCAATTTTTCTTATATGAATGAGTCTACTCTGGGCTCTTATTTTATAGTTCTAAACACCAGTCTCATGCTCTATTAAGAATTTATGATATTTGATAACACAAGTCCTTCTGCCTGATTGATTTTCTTAACTATTCTTTGTTCTTTACCTTTTCCTATAAACTTCAGAATCAGTTTGTTAGACATTATGAAAACAAACATATATAAGAATTAATAGAGAATGACTGATAGACCATTAAATGCACAGATCCATATGGACAAATTAATATATTTAGTATTCTGAGCCTCTTGAGAACATATCATATTTCCTTATTTATATAAATTGTCTTTAATGTCTTTCCTTGTTGTTGTTGTTGTTAGGTGCTGTTGAGTCAGTTTCAACCCATAGTCCTATGTACAACAGAACGAAACACTGCCCAGTCCTGCACCATCCTCACAATCATTGTTATGCTTGAGCCCATTGTTTCCACCACCGTGTCAATCCATTCCACCGAGGGGCTTTCTTTTTTTCACTAACCTTCTACTTTACCAAATATAATCTCCTTTTCCAGGGACTGATCCTCCTGATAGCATGTCCAAAGTATGTACTTCTTCCAAGACAGATTTGTTTGTTTTTCTGACAGTTCACGGTTTATTCAATATTCTTTACCAGCACCCAATATTCTTCTTGCTTATTGGTCCGTTTGTGAGGATTTTTGTCTTTTCATGATGTATCATAATTTTGTCTATGCCAGTCTTGCATCTTTGGTTAGATTTCTTTCTGGAACTTTATATGTGTATGTATATATACATATGTTTTTTTTATATATAATAAACTGTTCAAGGGAATTTTTAAAATCCCTTTTTCTGACTATTTGTTGCTAGTGAATGTGCAATTGCTTTTTATATATACATTTTGTTTTATGCAATGCTGTTGAACACTCATCAGTTATAATATTTGACCTGAAGATTCTAATGTTAGCCATTATGGTAGTTTAAAAATATCCCAATCTCTTCAAATTGGGAACATGATAGGACTGTACCTCTCTTCCCATCACATCCCTGTGGCTTGCTTAGACCAATGAAATAAATAAAATGTGAATGAAAATGACATGTGCCACTTCTGGGTTGAAAAATAATTGCTGGTGCTTAACTTTAGCCTTCATTTCCAGTCCCATGATAGTGTCAAAAATATGTGTCTCAATTGGGCCACCATCAGCTGGGATCCCCAAGGGATTTTAATGAGCAATCCCCTGCTTGCCCTTGTTAGATATGTAGTGTGAACAAAAATGCTGTTTTGCTATTAGTCCAGAACCCAGTGCCGTCAAGTCGATTCCAACTCATAGCGACCCTATAGGACAGAGTAGAACTGTGCCATAGAGTTTCCAAGGAGTGCCTGGTGGATTTGAACCCTTTGGTTAGCAGCCATAGCAAGCTTCTAAAATTGTGTGGCTCTTTGTTACCCCAGAAAAATCTAGCAATGATCTCATCAGAGGACTTACTTAATATGGTCCCTTTTTTTATGTGAGTAGGAAGCACAAAATATATTATAGACACACAGTAAATACTTGTGGAGAGTATATGTTATTGAATGAAAGACTATATTTAAGTCTTCTATTAGATTGTGAGCTTTTTGAAGGCTTTTTGAAGACAGAAACTAAGCTAAAATTCACCTTTTGATACTTAGTGATTTGTCTGGATTTTACACATAGAAGGTGCTCAATACAGGTATATTAAATTAAGAAATCAATGGAATAAACCTGTGCTGAACCAACCCAAGGAGCCCTGGTGGTGCAATGATTGAGCTCTTGGCTGCTAACCAAAAGGTCGGCTGTTTGAACTCATCAGAGGCTTGTTGTTGTTGTTGTTAGGTGCTGTGGAGTTGGTTCCGACTCATAGCGACCCTATGCATAACAGAACGAAACACTGCCCGGTCCTGAGCCATCCTCACAATTGTTATTATGCTTGAGCTCATCATTGTAGCCACTGCGTCAATCCACCTCATTGAGAGTCATCCTCTTTTCCACTGACCTGTACTCTGCCAAGCATGATGTCCTTCTCCAGGGACTGATCCCTCCTGACAACATGTCCAAAGTATGTAAGATGCAGTCTCGCCATCCTTGCTTCTAAGGAGCATTCTGGTTGTACTTCTTCCAAGACAGATTTGTTCATTCTTTTGGCAGTCCATGGTATAGTCAATATTCTTCGCCAACACCACAAATCAAAGACGTCAATTCTTCTTTGGTCTTCCTTATTTATTGTCCAGCTTTCACAAGCATATGATGTGATCGAAAATACCATGGCTTGGGTCAGGCGTGGCTTAGTCTTCAAGGTGACATCTTTGCTCTTCAACACTTTAAAGAGGTCCTTTGCAGCAGATTTATCCAATGCAATGCGTCTTTTCATTTCTTGACTGCTGATTCCATGGCTGTCGATTGTGGATCCAAGTAAAATGAAATCCAATTCAAAATGGCCAATACCGGTCCATTTCAGCTCACTAATGCCTAGGATATCAATGTTTATGCATTCCATTTCATTTTTGACGATTTCCAATTTTCCTAGATTCATATTTCATACATTCCAAGTTCCTATTATTAATAGATATTTGCAGCTGTTTATTCTCATTTTGAGTAGTGCTGCATCAGCGAATGAAGGTCCCGAAAGCTTTACTCCACCCACGTCATTAAGGTCGACTCTACTTTGAGGAGGCAGCTCTTCCCCAGTCATCTTTTGAGTGCCTTCCAACCTGGGGGGCTCATCTTCCAGCACTATATCAGACAATGTTCCACTGCTATTTATAAGGTTTTCACTGGCTAATGCTTTTCAGAAGTAGATGGCCAAGTCCTCCTTCCAAGTCTGTCTTAGTCTGGAAGCTCAGCTGAAACCTCTTCTCCATGGATGACCCTACTGGTATCTGAATACCTGTGGCATAGCTTCCAGCATCACAGCAACACGCAAGCCCCCATGGTATGACAAACTGACAGACACGTGGGGACATCAGAGGCTTAGCAGGAGAAAAGTTCTGGCTATCTGCTCCTGTGAAGATTGTAGCCTAGAAAACCCTATAGGGCAGTTCTACTCCATCCTGTAGGGTTGCTATGAGTCAGAATTGACTTGATGGCACACAACAACAACAGACCAACCCAGTGATTTTTTTTTCCTCTCTGTGTTGCTACCTTGTAGACAAAGAACATATATTCTCAATATATATTTGAAACATCTCACAATGTTTTCCAGAAATAGAACAGATTGTGCAGAAAAAGTTAACAGGCGAAAGGCTTCTCTACAGAGATTTTTTCTAAAAACAGCCTGTTTTGAAAAGCTGCCTCGGGGGTTGTTACACTAAATGTTCACAGTGAAATGCAGAGCAACATGTCACCCACGTGCTTTACAAGGAATCAAAAGGCCCACTTCATCTGTGTGTGTGTGCGTATGTAACAAGTTAGAATATAAATAAATATTTTCAAAATATAATCAAAAGTGACATCTGCCATTAGGGACCACCAGACACACAAAGACAAAAATGTGCTATTTTCTTTAATTAAAAACCCATTGCTGTCAAGCCGATTCCAACTCATGGCGACCCTGTAGGACAGACTAGAACTGCCACATAGGATTTCCAAGGAGTGCCTGGTGGATTCAAACTGCCGACCTTTCAGTTAGCAGCCAAACTCTTAACCACTAAGCCACTCAAAAGGGCAGAGTAAAACTGCCCCATAAATCCACTAGCCTCTCCTTGGACTGAATATGCTCTACTTAAAAACTAAAGCTTTAAATAATTAGAGACTGTAATGTACACTTTTTTCCTATTTATTCCTGTATTTTCCTTGCGCCTACTAGTTATTGAGAATGAAAAAAAATAATAATTGAGATAACATCCTGAAATTGAGTGATTCCTGTTTTATAGAAGATACAGCTGTGAACAAATTTCATCTGTCAAGTTGTGATCCCAGTTATTACCAGGTTCTAAGTCAAATCCTATGAAGATCTTCTGGGCAGCAGGGACAGTGTGTGCTCAGCCTCAGTCAGGAGAACCCTCAGAGGCAGGAGGAAAATCATGATGCTGAAATATTTGGGCCTCATTTGTATTCTAAGCTGACAAGTTGGATTTTATTGAAGAAGCAATACTGGCAGGAATAATATTGGTTTATACTGTTAAGCATATGATTTTTAGCACATGGTTAAGAGAGGCAGTATTGGGTAGTGGATAAGACTGTGGACTCTGAAATCAGATCATAAGGATACAAAGCCCAGTCCTGCTGGGTACAAGCTGCATGGTCCTGAGCAAGTTTTACTTCTCAGTTTCCTCATCTCTGAACAAGGGTAGTAATAGTAGCTGCCTCTTAGGGTGGTTTGGAGGATTGGATGAGTTAATGTAAAGCATTCATAACAACTATGGAATATTGAAGCGCCAAATAAGTATTAGCTTTATTACTGTTGGAGGAGGAAAATTTTACCTTAGGAAAAATGATCTTGAATATTTACTCCTTGTATCTTCTTCCCCAGCTGTTTGAAATGGAACCAGATATACCGTTGCTGGGCAAAGATGTTGGAAGGAGATGTGACTGGAATATAAAATGTGGAATTTAGATTATTGAGTTCTGCAATGGACAAGAAAATGTGACATTAGAGCAGTAACTTCTCCTGAGATGTTCTTTCACTTCCACCCATCAAATTGATGTGGGGATTACAATATATGCTAAGAGGAAAATGACATTGAAGGAAGATTTGGGATATTGTCATGATAAAATCTTTGTGAAAGGCTCTCTCTTTTTCTCTCTCTTTCAGTCAGCTTTGGACTTAATTAATGCTCTGCTCCCTTAGAATGGCAGGCACTGGTGGAACTGGGGCAGAGCCAAGATGTCGGAATAGACAGACACTTCCGTCGAGCCATCTTTACAACAAAGACCTGAAAAAACAAGTGAAACGAGTATATTTGTGACAAGCTGGGATCCCTGAGCATCAAAGGCAAGCTTAGACAATGAACTGAGGGGCAGGGGGAGGAATAGGCCATTCAGAAGCGGAGAGGAGTTACAGGACCTGAATCGCAGGGAGCCCTCAGGCACCATTCCCAGAGTGGCGGTGGCGTGGCCTGGTACTAGCGTTCAGCTGCGGTGTCCTCAGGGAGAAGCAGCCAGCCACACAGCCCACTCACACTTCCGGAAACTGAGGAGAAGGGAGCTCTCGGCAAAAGCTAAGTACTTGCGTATATTTTACCGCGCTCCACCCCCACCCCCAAGCCAGCTTCAGCGGCTGAATCCCTGGGCCTGAGATAGACCCTGGTGAGCACCTAGAGCCATCCTCTCAGCCTTGGGGAAGGAAAAAATTTGCAACTGGGGGGGAAAGATAATTTGCTAGCTCCATTAACCAGGGGAGCTCAGGACAGAAGGGGCTCCTGTCCAGGCATATACCGTCCATGGACCTTGAACACCTTTCCCTTCTACATGGACCTGTGTGGGCCTACTTTGGGAGAATAGGCCCTTGTTGGCAAACTCCAACCATCTGAGCTGTGTGGTGGAGAGGTACGTGTTTGATGTTTGATGTTGCTTTGCCTATTAAACAAGGCCCTCATCTACCCACATCAGGGACCTAAGGACTTGTAGCTCCACTCACATCACCCAGCCACCTGCGACAGAAGTCCAAAGATAACTGGTACCTCCCAGTCCTTAAAACTAAAAACTTTGAGTGTCCGTGGTCCCTCTGCAGAACCCACCCACCAGCACGCTCTAGGGAACAGAGACACGTTTTCCTCAGAGACACTAGTATATACGCCAAACACCCCTGCCCTTCTAAGACTGTAGGACAGAGACTGTACCACACACTTGATATCAGCTACCTGGAAACCTGAGCTGAATTCAGACAAGAAAACTGAATGGACTCCTAGACTGATATACCTCGTAACAGCTCTAGCCAGCTGGGGACAGGACACCAGAGCTCCAAAGGCGAAAATGATCAAGCTAGCTCACTCAAGCAACGCATAGGGGTATACCAAATCAAAACAAACCAAGCAGCTAGGACACAGTAAGCAAGCATAAACTAATACAATAACTTATAGATGGCTTGGAGACAACAGTCAATATCAAGTCACATAAAGAAACAGACCATGATCACCTCAACAGGCTCTCAAAACAAAGAATCCAGGGATCTTCTAGATGAAAGTGCATTCCTGGAATTACCAGATGCAGAATACAAAAGTTTAATATAGAGAACCCTTCAAGACATCAGAAAGGAAGTGAGGCAATACACAGAACAAGCCAAGGAACACAAAGATAAAGCAACTGAAGAAATTAGAAAGATTATTCAGGAATATAATGAAAAGTTTAATAAGTTGGAAAAAACCATAGACAAACAGCAATCAGAAATTCAGAAGATTAAGAATAAAATTACACAATTACATAACTCAGTAGAAAGTCAGAGAAGCAGAATTGAGCAAGTAGAAGCTAGAATTTCTGAACTCGAAGATATTTCACTTGGCACTAATATATTTGAAGAAAAAATAGATAAAAGAATTTAAAAAATGAAGAAATCTTAAGAATCACGTGGGACTCTATCAAGAGAAATAACCTACGAGTGATTGGAGTACCAAAACAGGGAGGGATAAGATAAAATACAGAGAAAATTATTGAAGATTTGTTGGCAGAAAACATCCCTGATATTGTGAAACATGAGAAGATATCTATCCAAGATGCTCATCGAACTCCACATGATGTAGATCTTAAAAGAAAGTCATCAAGACATATTATAATCAAGCTTGCCAAAACCAAACATAAAGAGACAATTATAAAAGCAGCAAGGGTTAAAAGAAAAGTCACCTACAAAGGACAGCCAAAAAGAATAAGCTCGGACTACTCAGTAGAAATCATGCAGGCAAGAAGGCAATGGGATGACATATTTTAAAAATTGAAGGAAAAAAGTAGCCTGCCAAGAATCATATATCCAGCAAAACTGTCTCTTAAATATGAAGGTGAAATAAGACATTTCCAGATAAACATAAGTTGAGGGAATTCATAAAAACCAAACCAAAACTACAAGAAATACTAAAGGGAGTTCTTCGGTTAGAAAATCAATAATATCAGGTATCAACCCAAGACTAGAACACTGGGCAGAGCAATCAGAAGTCAACCCAGAGAGGGAAATCCAGAAAAACAAAGCAAGTTTTAAAAAAAAAGGCCCAACACAGGGTAATGGCAATTTTATTACATAAAAGAAGACAACATTAAAATAATAAAGAGGGGCTATGAAATGTAATCATACACCCTCCCTGTGGACAGGATGATACGGCAATACAAAAAAATAAAATTAGTTTTAAATTTAGAAAAATAGGGGTAAATAATAAGGTAACCAAAAAGGAGACAAACTATCCTACCCATCAAAATAAAATACAAGGGAAAAATACAGACTCAGCAGGAACAAAATCAACAAGAACAAACAGGAGGAAAGGACAATATATAAAGAAAATCTACTTAGCACATAAAATCAGGTGGGAAAAAGAAGCTGTCAACACACAAAAAAAGACATCAAAATGATGGCACTAAATTCATACCTATCCATAATTACCTTGAATGTAAATGGACTAAATGCACCAATAAAGAGACAGAGAGTGGCAGAATGTATTAAAAAACAAGATCCATCTATATGGTGCCTATAAAAGACACACCTTAGACTTAGAGACACAAACAAACTAAAACTCAAAGGATGGAAGAAATATATCAAGCAAACAACAACCAAAAAATAGCAAAAGTGGGAATATTAATTTCTGACAAAATAGAGTTTAAAGTTAAATCCATCAGAAAGGATAAGGAAGGACACTATATAATAATTAAAGGGACAATACACCAAGAAGATATAACCATATTAAATATTTATGCACCCAACGACAGGGCTGCAAGATACATAAAACAAACTCTTTCAGTATTGAAAAGTGAGATAGACAGCTCCACAATAATAGTAGGAGACTTCAAGTCACCGCTATTGGTGAAGGACAGGATATCCAGAAATAAGCTCAATAAAGACAAGGAAGATCTAAATGCCACAATCAGCCAACTTGACCACATAGACATATACAGAACATTCCACCCAACAGCAACCAAGTATACTTTGTTTTCTACTGCACATAGAACATTCTCTAGAATAGACCACATATTACGTCGTAAGGCAAGCCTTAGCAGAATCCAATGCATTGAAATATTACAAAGCATCTTCTCTGACCATAAGGCCATAAAAGTGGAAATCAATAACAGGAAAAGCAGGGAAAAGAAATCAAACACTGGGAAACTGAACAATACCCTGCTCAAAAAAGACTGGATTCTAAAAGACATTAAAGATGGAATAAAGAAATTCAGAGAATCCAATGAGAATGAAAACACTTCCTATCAGAACCTTTAGGACACAGCAAAAGCAGTGCTCAGAGGCCAATTTATATCAATAAATGCACACATCCAAAAAGAAGAAAGGGCCCAAATCAAAGAATTATCCCTACAACTTGAACAAATAGAAAGAAAGCAACAAAAGAGACCCACAGGCACTGGAAGAAAACAAATAATAAAAATTAAAGCTGAACTAAATAGAAAACAGAAAAAACAATTCAAAGAATTAACAAGACCAAAAACTGTTTTTTTTTAAAAAATCAACCAAATTGATAAACCACTGGCCAAATTGACAAAAGAAAAACAGGAGAGGAAGCAAATAACCTGAATAAGAAATGACAGGGGCGATATTACAACAAACCCAACTGAAATTAAAAGAATCCTATGAGATTACTATGAAAAACTATACTCAAGCAAATTTGAAAACCTAGAAGAAACGGATAAATTCCTAGAAACACACTACCTACCTAAACTAACACAAACACAGGTAGAACAGCTAAATAGACCCATAACAAAAGAAGAGATTGAAAAGGTAATCAAAAAACTCCCAACAAAGAAACTCTGGTCCGGAGTGCTTCACTGCAGAGTTCTACCAAACTTTCAGAGAAGAGTTAACACTACTACTACTAAAGTTATTTCAGAGCATAGAAAAGGATGGAATACTACCAAACTCATTCTATGAAGCCACCATATCCCTGATGCCAAAACCAGGTAAAGACACCACAAAAAAAGAAAATTATAAACCTATAGCCCTCATGAATGTAGATGTAAAAATCCTCAACAAAATTCTAGCCAATAGAATTCAACAACATATCAAAAAAATAATTCACCATGACCAAGTGGGATTCATACCAGCTATGCAGGGGTGGTTCAACATTAGAAAAACAATTAATGTAATCCACCACATAAATAAAACAAAAGAATCACATGATTTCATCAATTGATGCAGAAAAGGCATTTGACAAAGTTCAACACTTATTCATGATAAAAACTCTCAGCAAAAGAGGAATAGAAGGAAAACTCCTCAACATAATAAAGGGCATTTATACAAAGCCAACAGCCAACATCACCCTAAATGGAAAGAAACTCAAAGCATTCCCATTGAGATTGGGAACCAGAAAAGGATGCCCTTTATTACCACTCTTATTCAACATTGCGCTGGAAGTCCTACCCAGAGCAGTTAGGCTAGATAAAGAAATAAACGGCATCCATATTGGCAAGGAAGAAGCAAAAGTATATCTATTTGCAGATGATGTGATCTTATACACAGAAAACCCTAAGGAATCCTCCAGAAAACTACTGAAACTAATAGAAGAGTTTAGCAGAGTATCAGGATACAAGATAAACATACAAAAATCACTTGGATTCCTCTACACCAATAAAAAGAACATCGAAGAGGAAATCACCAAATCAATGCCATTTACAGTAGCCCGCAAGGAGATAAAATACTTAAGAATAAATCTCACTAGAGATATAAAAGACTTATTTAAAGAAAACTACAGTACACTTTGGCAAGAAACCAAAAGAGACTTACATAAGTGGAAGTACATACCTTGCTCGTGGATAGGAAGACTCAACATAAAAATGTTTATTCTACCAAAAGCGATCTATACATTTAATGCAATTCCGATGAAAATCCCAATGACATTCTTTAATGAGATGAAGAAACAAATCACCAACTTCATATGGAAGGGAAAGAGGCCCCGGATAAATAAGGCATTACTGGAAAAGAAGAACAAAGTGGAAGGCCTTACTTTACTTGATTTTAGAACCTATTATACCGCCACAGTAGTCAAAACAGCCTGGTACTGGTACAACAACAGATACATAGACCGATGGAACAGGATTGAGAATCCAGACATAAATCCATCCACATATGAGCAGTTGATATTTGACAAAGGCCCCAAAACAGTTAAAGCAGGGAAAAGTCAGTCTTTTTAACAAATGGTGCTGGCATAACTGAATATTCATCTGCAAAAAAAAAATGAAACAAGACCCATACCTCACTCCATGCACAAAAACTAACTCAAAATGGATCAAAGACCTAAATATAACATCTAAAATGGTAAAGATCATGGAAGAAAAAATAGGGACAATGTTAGGAGCCCTAATAAACATGCCATAAACTGTATACAAAACATTATAAAGAATGTAGAAGAAAAACTAGATAACTGGGAGCTCCTAAAAATCAAACACCTATGCTCATCCAAAGACTTCACCAAAAGAGCAAAAAGACTACCTACAGACTAAAAAGTTTTTAGCTGTGACATTTCTTATTAACACCTGATTTCTAAAATCTACATGATACTGCAAAAACTCAACTGCAAAAAGACAAATAACCCAATTAAAAAATGGGCAAAAGATATGAATAGACACTTCACTAAAGAATACATTCAAGTAGCTAACAGATATATGAGGAAATATTCACAATCATTAGCCCTTAGAGAAATGCAGATCAAAACTACAATGAGTTTTCATGTCACTCCAACAAGGCTGGCATTAATCCAAAAAGCACAAAATAATAAATGTTGGAGAGGCTGTGGAGAGATTGAAACACTTACGCATTGCTGGTGGGAATGTCAAATGATACAACCACTTTGGAAATCGGTTTGGTGCTTCCTTAAAAAGCTAGAAGTAGAACTACCATACGATCCAGAAATTCTGCTCCTTGGACTATATCCTAGAGAAATAAGAGCCTTCACACAAACAGATATATGCACACCCACGTTTATTGCAGCTCTGTTTACAATAGCAAAATGCTGGAAGCAACCAAGGTGTCCATCAACGGATGGATGGTTAAATAAATTATGGTATATTCACACAATGGAATACTACGCATGGATAAAGAACAGTGAGGAATCTGAGAAATATTTCATAACATGGAGGAAACTGGAAGGCATTACACTGAGTGAAATTAGTTGCAAAAGGACAAATATTGTATAAGACCACTATTATAAGATCTTGAGAAATAGTATAAACTGAGAAGAACACATACTTTTGTGGTTACGGGGCAGGGGGAGGGAGGGAGGGTGGGACAGGGGTATACACTAATTAGATAGTAGATAAAAACTACTTTAGGTGAAGGAAAAGACAGCACACAATACAGGGGAGGTCAGCACAATTGGACTAAATCAAAAGCAAAGAAGTTTCCTGAATAAACTGAATGCTTCGAAGGCCAGAGTAGCAGGGGCAGGGGTCTGGGGACCATGGTTTCAGGGGACATCTAAGTCAATTGGCATAATAAAATCTATTAAGAAAACATTCTGTATCCCACTTTGGAGAGTCACACCTAGGGTCTTAAACGCTAGCAAGCAGCCATGTAATATCCATCAATTTGTCTCAACGTACCTGGACCAAAGGAGAATGAAGAACACTAAGTACACAAGGTAGTTACAATTTCTGTCTCTTGAGACAGAAAGGGCCACATAAACCAGAGACTACATCATCCTGAGACCAGAAGAACTAGGTGGTGCCTGGCTACAACCGATGACTGCCCTGACAGGGAACACAACAGAGAACCTCTGAGGGAACAGGAGAGCAGTGGGATGCACACCCCAAATTCTTATAAGACCAGACTTAATGGTCTGACTGAGACTGGAAGGACCCTGGTGGTCATGGCCCCCAGACCTTCTGTTGCCCCAGGACAGGAACCATTCCCGAAGCCAACTCTTCAGACATATATTGGCCTGGACAATGGGTTGGAGAGGGATGCTGGTGAGGAGTGAGCTTCTTGGATCAGGTGGACACTTGAGACTATGTTGGCATCTCCTGCCTGGAGGGGAGATGAGAGGGTGGAGGGGGTTAGAAGCTGGCAAATTGGACACAAAAAGAGAGAGTGGAGGGAGAGAGTTGGCTGTCTCATTAGGGGGAGAGTAATTGGGAGTGCGTAGCAAGGTGTATATGGGTTTTTGCGTGAAAGACTGACTTGATTTGTAAATTTTCACTTAAAGCACAATAAAAATTATTAAAAAAAAAAAAAGAATGGCAGGCACTATAATCCTTTGGATGAGCCCAAAACAGTTGCTGTCAAAATGTATGTTACAAATGACTGTGTGTGTATGTGTGAATGCATGGGAGATGTGAAAGACTGAATGGTTCTATGTGTCCAAAACAACTAGATTCTTTTTAGAAGATCGCTCTGGTTAAGTGCAGAATGTGGAGTTGTGAGACATTGAGACTAAGGAGTTGGGACTAGAGTTGGGAGACATTGTGACTAAGGGATTCAGATAAGACTCTCAAGTAGTCCAAGCCAATGGATGGTGAAGTCATGAACCATGTCAGTAGAGAGGGAGACATCTGAGGGAGAAGTAGCATGCTGGGTTTGTTGACTGATTGCATGTGAGAAATAAGAGGAGAAGGAGTATAATGATTAGATGTTGACGGTGTAGTTTTTTTTTGAGAGCATAGGAAGATGAGGCCTTTCGTTGGGTAAAGTAATTCAATGAGTGTTAGACATTTTAAATTTGTGTTGTCTGGAGCTGGTCTTATCTATAATCTGTTGAAAGTGTAAATTAGAATTTCAGGAAATAGCATCTGGAAGTTTTATCAACCAGAAGCCAAAGATATCAGTGGGTAAAATCATCAAGAGAAAAGCGTATAAGGTGACAATAGAGACAAGGTCCTGGAAAACATTCAAAGGGGACATGAGAAGGTAATGAGAAAAATAGTTATTCCAGTCTTCCTCCAATGTCCTTTTTCCTTTGTTTCTCCTCATATATTGGTGATCCCAGAGTTTCATGCTCAGCCCACTGGTTTTCAAAGTATGGATCTGTCTCTTGAGCTCAGAAGCCAATCAACCAACTGCCTGACAGACATCTGCAAGTGAATATCCCACAGACCATTCAAACTCAAAGTCTCCTAGGAGGAGTGCCTCATCTTACCTTGTTAAATCAGGTACCATTCTCTCCCTTTTTTTTAGTGAAGGGCACCCACGTCTAAACTTCTAGATCATTCTAGGATACCTTCTCTTCCTTATTCTCTACATCTGTGTTCTCTATGTCCCGGCAATTTTATGCCCTTCACAGCTTTCTAACCTGCCCTTCCTATTTATTACCACAGTCACTCCTTTGAAGTTAGGCTTGCATCTTTTGCCAAGGTGCACAATTGCTGCAAAATTTTTTAGCTGTTTTGTCTCTAACCTCACCACTTCTGCACTGCCCATATGATTAATTTGTAAATATAGATGTGTTTATGCCATTCTCTTGCATAAAATTCATCAATGATTTCCCATGGATAAAACTGAAATTTCCTTGGAATTGAGCATAGTGACATTTCAAGATCAGAGCCTTGACTACATATTGAGCTCTATCTTTCACAATTCCTTTAAAATGAAGCCCATAATATATCATGCAGAGCCCTCGTGGAGCAGTGATTAAAAGCAAATGACTGCTAACCAATAGGTTGGCTGTTCAAGACCACTAGTGGCTCCTCAGGAGAAAGATGTGGCAGTCTGCTTCTGTAGAGATTCACAGCCTTGGAAACCCTATGGGGTCGCTATGAGTTGGAATCAACTTGACAGCAGTGGGTTTGGTTTTGGTTTAATATACCATGCAGGTTTGAATTTTAGGATGATTTGACGTTACTAACCATGTCTATGATTTAGCTAAAATGTCTAAATCAGTGGTTGACAAAACTAAGGACCGTGGGTCAAATTCAGTTTTATTGGGGTATAGCCATGCCTCTTTGCTTACCTGTTATCTACGGGTGTTTTCATGGTATACAGCAGAGTTGAGTAGTTGTGACAGATACCACCAGGCTCACAAAACCTGTGATAGTCACAATCTGGCCCTGTAGAGAAAAGATTTGCTGACCTTTGCTCTAAATTAATGTTAAAACTACTAGGAAAACTTGATCCGGTAACAGATTTTAGACTTTAGACAGCAAGGGACATCGTTTTAACAGGGAATCTTTGGAACAACTTCATATGAATACTTTTTATAAAAACCTTTGGTTGGCATTAAGTACAGGCACAAGTTTCGATCTGTGGGATCCTCTTTATGCACAAGAACTGGGACGCATATGTCATCTTCCAAAATTTACTCTAACCACATTATGCTCCACTGTAAAAATGTCCACTATTGATGGATCAGAAATCTGAAATTCAAACACTTCACGTTTTTCAGGCTTGTGACAGCCATAAGGTCTCAGACTTCCAGGCACAGAGAGCGCCACTGACTATGGACCTCAGCTGCTGGCTCTGAAATCCAGGTTGCATTTGTGCCAAGGCCATGCCTCCCACTGGCTGCGTCAGTGCAGCAGGGATCTAAGCCAGCAGCATTCATGGGAGACAAGAGCTCCCTGATGACTGGCATTGGCTTGAGGGCTCATCAAAGATCTTACAGAACATTCCTTAGATTGTGTGGTGGTCTAGGACATTTCCACCCAACCTTTCTTTCCTTTTTCCTTCACTGGAAGCCAGAGTTGCATTGTGACCTGATGGCTCTGCCGGTCTTCTCTGGCTCCCTCCCCATTTTCTCACACAGGTGTTTCTCTAACAAAATTCTCTCACATCTAATCCTGTTTTGCTGTCTACTTCTCAGGGAACTGCACTCTTTCCCCTTTTGTACATAGCAGATCTTGTGCATTTTCATGTCCCCTCCTCCTTTTTTCTCCTTTTCATTCTTAATCCCCAATAATTAAAAAAAAAATTAACATTAAACAAAACAAAAACTTTTTTCTTGATACTTGATTTTTTTTTCCTCTTAAAATTTCTGGAAATAATTAGAAAGTCTGAAGTTTGGAAAGCACCTTAATCAAACTTTGCTCACAGTGTTAGAATTTGTTA
This sequence comes from Loxodonta africana, assembly GCF_030014295.1. Classification (NCBI taxonomy): domain Eukaryota; kingdom Metazoa; phylum Chordata; class Mammalia; order Proboscidea; family Elephantidae; genus Loxodonta; species Loxodonta africana. The sequence goes on from NC_087352.1 coordinate 64,060,432, forward strand.
TAATTCTGCTCTTTCTGACAAATACAATTAGCATCTAGCTTTTATTTGCATACTTTTAATCATACTAAAGGGCAAGGCCATTGAAGGTCCCTGGTGGAGCATTTTCAGTAAAATGATGTAATGGGGTCATTCTGCCTCTCCTTACCATCAACAATCTGTAGAATCTTAGAGGGAGGTGAAAATTACTCTTCGTGACACACCTACTAGCAGGCAAATTGGATACATTGTCATCTGCTTTTTTCGTTTGTTTACTCTGATTAAGAAGTGGGGTGCTAGAAATTGTGTTAGTCTCACATGGTACCTATTCATTAGCAAAATTTTTTTGAATGTCAGCTATGTGTGCATCAGGTACCGTTCTAGGCCTGGGGATCAGGCCCTTCACTCAGTAGCCTTTTAGAAGCTGGCACCAAAATTTCTCATACTGTGACTGTGCTCCTTGAGGAGAGCTTTGATGGCTTAGGGATTAATCAAGGAATTTGAAAGTACTCATCTGCTGAAATTTGCTAGCCCATATATTCAACAGATTAGAAGTTAATTCGGATTCACATTTAAATTGCAAATATACCTCAGAAGAGTTACTACTATAATACTAGATCGCAATCTTGAGTTTTTGATTCAATAAAGCAATTATATCTCAGTTATTGACTTGGGAAAATTTCCAGTATGAAAATTAAAAAAGTAAAACAAACTCAAGAAAGCATAAAAAAAAAACCAAGCAGGAATGTGTAAAAATATAACAGTTAAAATAAATTAAAAAAATAATAATAAAAAAGAAGATACATCTGAGAAATGAATTAGCACACTGGAGAATCTGAGAAAATTCTCTCTCTCCAATTAAAAAGGAAAAATAAATTTTTTTAAACAGGAAAAGTATGGCTAAAATATACAAAATATGGAAGTAAAAGTGCTAACATACAGCTAGTCTCATAAAGAGAGAAATAAAAATTGAAGGAGAGATATTTGAGTTATTAATGGGTATAAATTTCCTAAAATATAAAAAAAAAGACAGATGTCAGATTAAAAGGCTGTATAAATTGCCAAAGAGGTGAGGTAATTAGACATAATATTGAAATGAAAGAATATCAGAGACACAAAGAAAAATCTGAAAACTTAGAGGAAAGAACAAAACCAAAAATAAAGATAATATGCAAAAGCAACGTCATTTTAAGGATTACACTAAATTCAACATACAGTAGTATAGTTTTCAAGTTATTTAAGGAAAATATCTTAGAACCCATAATTTTTACCCCAAAATGCTGTCATACTAAACATAGTCTCAATTACAAAAGTCCTCAGATGCTTTACTCCACATCATTGACAAAGGATTAGCAGCAAAAATGTATAAAAACTCCAACAAATAAAAAGCACCAATCACCTGAATTTAAAATAGGCAAAAGCAAACAAACATTTCTAGAAGAAACACATATCATCAGTAGATAAACTGAGATGATGAACGTCATTTCTAGTCAGAGAATCTCAAATCAAGATGGCTGTGAGATAGCATTTTAAACCTGCTCAATGGAAAGGAAAAAATATGTTAATTATATGTGTATATAGATATGTTTTTGTTAGGTGCTGTTGAATTGATTTTGACGCATAGTGACCCCATGTGACAGAGTAGAACTGCCCCATAGGATTTTCTAGATTATAATCTTCATGGGAGCAGATCTCCAGGTCTTTCTCCCCCAGAGTTGCTAGGTGGGTTCAAACTGCCAACCTTTCAGTTAGCAGCCAAGCACTTAACCGTTGTGCCACTAGTGCTCCACATATGTGTATATGTGTACATATATATAAAATTTAACAATGCTAAAAGGGTACAAAATCACATAATTTACACATTATGGGCAGTAATATAAATTTTTGCAACCATTTTGAATGATAATTGGAATTTATCTCTTACATTTGACCACTTTTATACCCCCTAATCAAGCAATTTCATATCTAGGTAAATACCTAAGACAAACTTTCACATGAGTGAAAGGAGATGTATCTAAGATTCACTGTTTCTCAGAAGCTCTGTTCACAATAACAACATGGAGACAACTCAGTGGGAAAGTAGAATAAACTGTGGTATATTCACCGAACGAATAGTGTCAGTTCCTTATTGCTGCTATAACAAATTACCACAAACCTAGAGACTAAAAACAACATAAAGTTTATTATCCTGCACTTCTGGAGGTCAGAAGTCTAAAATGGGTCTCACTGGGCTAGATCGTGGTGTTAGTACGTCTGATTTTCTTTCTGGAGGCTCTGTAGGAGAATTTGTTTTCTTCCCTTTTCCAGTTTCTAGGGGCTGCCTACATTCCTTGGCTTGTTTCCCCTTTCTATCTTCAAAGTCAGCAATGACTGGTTGAATCGTTCTCACATAGAATTACTCTGAGGGTCCCTCACCTGCTTCCCTCTTCCACTTACAAGGACCCTTGTGATTACATTGGGCCCATCCTGATGACACAGAATAACCTCATCTCTAGGTCAGCTGATGAGTAACCTTAATTCTATTGTAACTTTAATTCCCCTTAGCCGTGTAACCTAACATATTCACAGATTCTGGGGATTAGGATATGGGCATACTGGACAGGATGTATTATTCAACTCACCACAGTATACAACCATCAAAGCAAACTACAGTGATATCATGTGGAATGGACCTTAGAAATATAACATTAAGTGGAAAAAAGTCATTCTCAAAAGTTTATGGAGCATAACATGCTTTCTATAAAGTGAAAAATAAATGCTTACAAAGTATGAATACTTAGAAAATGCAGCGTTACAGAAAATGAGAGTTTGGGGCACTGTGAGTGTGGGGCTATAGGAGATGGGTGTAGGGGAATAGAAACTGAGATGAAGGAGGCAGAATTTTGGAACACCCACACGAGTGCCTTGGGTACAGTTTAGCTTGCAAGGAAGCAAAGTGTCTTGCTCTGTTAAGTCATTTTTAACCGTGTGGGTTTTAAGTCTACTGATTATTTGTGATATGGAAAATTTTCTACATCCCACAGGAAATTTCAATCAATACTGTTGCTCTTTAGGTTAAAAAAAAAAAAAAGGGATATAAGCTTTAAACTTAATTATATATTCACTTTACTTATGCAAACAATTATACAGAAAAAATGGAAAAACAGGCCAGTGAATTTGAAAGGCCTACTCTGGGTTTCAGAGTTACGCCATTTGGCATCATCAGGCTGAATGTTCCCAGCACATTTTAGTGTATTTTTCATCTATGTGTCTACTACAGAGAGTTAGCCTAATCTGATTTAGGCCTGAGTGAAGCTATAGATTAAATTATGATTGGCCTTTGTTTTTAATTGAGTACTTTCATTTGAACAATCATACGCAGGGGAGTGTCTCTGTATGATGGTGTGAAAGGCAGAGCCATATGGAGCCCTATGCTAACTTTGTCTCTCTAGAACGTCACGCTGCTCCATCTATGCTAATTATTTCAGCAGCTGAGCAGGAAATTATTCATATATAGAAGAAGCAAGATCTATTGTTCACAGAGTGGATGTATCAATTCAATTTACTGATCACTCAAGAGGCCTAAGCACCCCCAAATTATTTTAAAATGCCCTGCACTTATATCATATATCATTCTTCACCAAGTGTTCTCAGATTCATTATCTCATTAGAGCTCTCCTGTGATCCTGTGTGATGGCTTGCAAAAACATCATGAATACCATTCTACAGATGAGGATGCTGAGCTATGATAAGATTGAATAACTCATGAGTTTAAACCTTTCATCCTATGATGATAGAGCCAATACCAGAATTCAGGTCTTCTGAAATCTAGCTGTATTAATTAAGGTAATGCTCTTTGTTGCGACACAGAAACCTATAAAAGATAGAATATGTAGAAGTTTATTTTTAATACAGCTAAAATCTAAAGCAGGTGTTCTTAATTGTGAGCAACTGCCATCAAGAGTGATTCAAACGTGTAGGCTACACCAATTTCCAAAGTCACTGTCCCTACCTGCACAGAACCAGCAGAAGGGGAAAGAATGCAACATCATTTCCACTCACATTCCATTAGTACAACTCCAGCTAATATCAAAGATGGTTGGGAAATGCCATCTGGTTTTGTGCCCAGGAAGAAGAGGATACAAGTTTGATGAACAGTCTGTTTCTGCCTATCAGTCAGGTGCTCTTTCCACTATGACAGATTATCACCCAAGGGCGTGTGACATGAAGACTCTACCATATAGGTGAATTTATTATCATTTCTTCTCCCAACGTCATGAAGCACTAAAGACTGAGAAGTCTGTTCCCATCAGGGTATGTAACATGTCGAAAGCCCACGTTCAATGGGTATTATAAATATGGTTCTCGACACAAACTTAAACAGAGACCTCCAATAAAGGTCACAGGGTTTTTATGCCAGGCTTACCATGGTTAACAATGCAATGTCCACCTAGATGTAGTCATACAAGTCATGCTCATCAAATTTTTGGGTGCCACAAATTTGTAAGAGTTAGTCAAAGTGCAATGTCTAAAAATGGTGGAGGATATCTTCAGGATATTATATTTTATAACACTGACCATTTTTACTAAATAAAATTTTTATGTGCTGGGAACAGTACTAAGGAGCCCTAGTGGCACAGCTGTCAAGCGCTCAGCTTCTAACCAAAACTTTGACAGTTTGAACTTACCAGATGTTCTGTAGCAGTAAGATGTGGCAGTCTAATTCCATAAAGATTTATAGCCTTAGAAACCCAATGGAGCAGTTCTACTCTGTACTACATAGTGATTGTTAAGTCCGAGTTGATGAAATGACAACTTTGTTGTTGTTGTTTGCTTGTTTAGACACAGTATTGAACAATTTAAAATGCATTCTCTTGACCCCTGGACACATTTTTAATTCAGTACTGAAGTCACTCCTGAATTTCACCCTACAGCCAAAGATTAGACAGGCCTATAGGGCCAAAATAATAACACATGCGAGGGTCGTGCTTCACAGTTCAATCATATATACAAGACTAATGGGCATACCAGCCCAAAAGCAAAGACAAGAAGGCAGGAAGGGACAGGAAAACTGGATGACTGGAAACAGAGAAACTGGGGTGGAGAAGGGGAAAGCATTGACACATTGCAGGGTTGGAAACCAATGTCACAAAATAATTTGTGTATTAACTATTTAATGAGAAACTAATTTGCTCTGTAAACTTTCACCTAAATCACAACTTTAAAAAATGAATAATGCATTATCTTTTGCATGAGGTAAGTGCTATTAATTTGTGCCCATTTTGCAAATGCAGAAACTGAGGCTTGGAGAGGTCAAGTCACTTGCCCCATCACATAACTGGAAAGTGGTAGACCTGGGGTCTGCTTGGCTTCTGAGCCTGAGCTCTTAATCATGATGTTATTTATCTCATGTTGTGTTCTGGAATTAACAGCCCTGTATAAAGGACTTTGTTGTCGATATTTAAATACGATCATTATATTAGATAACTTTTATAAATTCTCAAAATCTTGAGAGTCAGTTATTCTAAGAACACTTTTGTGTGTGTGTGTGTGTATGTGTAAATTCTAATGTGTTATGAAGCTTAGATTTTGACAATTTCTCTAATGGACTGGCATATTTTTCTATAAGTTCTCAAGTGATCTATTTGTTTTTTCATATTCCTTTACTTTTCACTATAATGAAAAACATTAAATTTGGACTGTTTTACTAAGTAAGCCTCTTTTATAAAAAGCTATACCAGAAATTTCTCTGGCTTCTTGCTGTTATCATTCAGCAAGAGCCATAGATCTAATTTCTGAAGGTTATGATTTGCTTTTCATTCATATCACATGCCTATGGTGACCCTCAAGGGGTTTTACACAATAATATGGCCAGGAATTACAAATGCTAAGTTGGCCTTTTTCAAAAACTCAGTTTGACTTCATTCCTCAAGTGAAGGTTCTATAATTCTTCACCCGATATGTTATTTTGTATTACAATTTCTAACTTTAATTCCTCATGTAAATTACTATACTTCTAATTGGGTAAACACCCTTTTACTTTTCACCAACCTGCCTATTAACCCTCATTCCTGAGTCAATCATAACTTCAAAAGGACCTTCCTGAGTCCAAGAGGAGAGGGGCAGAAACTGAATGAGAACTGGACACAAACTGCAAGAGAGATTTCCTGACCATTAAAATCCAAATTCCCTAAATTCCCTCTCCTGCCTGGTTATAGAAGCAGGAATGTGTGCAAATCATTTCAGTAAAGGAAGCTCTGCCATAAAATACAGGGGTTACCAAGAATGACTTGTTTTATAGATGTAAAAATGCATTGTCTTCTTTAGCGCCATTTTGAAACAACATAATTAAAATTTCTTCCCAGCTTCAAGGACCTGGCTCAATAATAAAATTCACTGTCTCTTCAGATTCTCTTCCAGAATATTTTTTTGGAAAAAAAAATTATATGGGTGACCTTTTAAGCAAGTTTGTCCACTGTAATTATGTCATTTGTCTCTAATTCTTCTCTTAAATCATGTCTGAATGGATGAATATTTCATGAACAGCTGTAGCTACAATTATCTATAGCTCAGGGACAATGTCTAAAGAAAATACTACAGCAGTCCATGATGCTTTTAACCTCTTCACAAAAACTGGATTAAATCAATGAGTTGGATCAAGAATCCATACACCTTTCCTTGTGATATCTCAGGCCTAATCAAATTTTCTGCAACTGGCAGGGGTTACCTTAGTGACTCTCCAACCTTAGTCCCTGAGAGTACAGTGTCCCAACCCATGTACTAAACCCACTGTCCATTCTGCACTTCCTCTATCAGTGTTCTGTGTATCTCAGCAGCTTCTACCTGTCACCCTGTCCTTCTCTTTCCTAGACAACCTCCTATGCAGAGGCTACTCCAGTCCTTGTACCTGTCACAACAAAAAGAGTAGCTCAGGTGCCATCATCTGTCTTTAGAGGCAAATCATTTTGCTCACTTGAACAAGACCCAGGTCTGGCTTCTGAAATGCTGCCTTCCCATCACCCTGTGACCTAATCAAGCAGAATTTTAGGGACTTTTTCAAAATGATTGAAGTCTTCCCTTAAATGAGATTTTTTGTGATTGCCTACTAGAGGTGACTGCCAAGTAGATTGGGGTGTCCCAGCTCCAGCCACCCAGAAGACTAAAGGGATAAGATACTGGTGACACGCAACTCAGTTCTGCCCACTGTCTACTGCAGAGAACATGGACTGGGTTAAAAAATAGGAGGCACAAGGAAAAAAGAGGAATCAGCTTTGGGGCCCTGATGATATATTCCCATATGTGTCCTAACCAGTTGTATTGAAAGAAAAAAAGGTACCCAAGGGTTCGTTATGTTCTGTTGAGATGACAATGGTTGATTCCTCTGAGTAGCCTCGTGAAATATAATGTTGCTCAAATGCTGTCTTGACTCAGTTTTGAGGCCCTGGCTAGAGGCTGGTGAGTTCCCCTTTGTAAACAGCTGATTAAGTACACTGTGCAACCATGACCCTTACTGGGTTCTCACTCTCCTGGGCCACTATGTACATGCCCTAATTGCTCCAGGCCCAGGGAAACAACAAGTAGGCCTAACCTCTGTGCTCCCTGAGCCTGCAAAATTATTCAAAATACCCAGTCTCCAGGAAGCCTGTGAAATCTAGCTAACCCACCCTACTTGCCATACATAAGCTCTCTGTCAAAATTTCAGCTTGCTGTTACCCTGTCCTGGGATGCAGTCCCCTGAGTGGCTGCGCATTGTACTATGCTGTGAACACCAGGGACTGTGAGTATAACAAATCTTTAAACGTTTCCAGCCTCCCATTCTTGATTCACATTCAACCTTACCATGCCTTAAACATCAAAACATCGTGGTGGCTACACGTGCCCTCATTTCACACAACCTTTTAAACTTCGTTAGAAAGAAGAAGACTGTTTGCCTAAAGCATATATAAACACACACACATATACTTTAGCACACATGGGCATCTGTTCTTCTCTGAATAAAATATGTATCTAATTAGTTAATATTTGACATTTGCTACAGTTTTATGTCGAGCACTGCTTTTTGTTCTGAATGTCCGACCTTGAGGCTCAACCACTTTGACATCACTCTTATTATTATTCATGAAATGCAAACAGGGTGATGGGTTCTGGCTGGAAAAAAAAAAAAAAAACTCTTTGACTAAACCTGGCCAACCACCCCATAGTTCTGATGGCTTTGCTTCAGCTCAGATAACAATGGCGATCCATATTCTGGGGTTTACAGGGTCAGAAATTCCAGTAGTTGGGTTATAGAAAGTAAACCAATTTCCCATTAGAGGGAAGCCCAATCAATGATGCATTTCACCCAGAGTGAAAGGGGGATAGCTAAAGAACCATTTCTCCCACCAGATGGTGTTTTTCTGCTTCTGTGTACTAATTGCTATCAATAATTAAACACAGGTCTCTGATTCATATGCACAGAGGCAGTGATTCTTAAATTAAACATTTTAGAATCGTTATAGTACATTTTATAGATTCAGCTAAACCCAACACTCTGGCTGATTATGATTAAACATACTGATACTAAATTACATATTGATCCTATAAATATCAATGAATGTAGAGAAGCAGTGAGAAGAATGCTTGTAACTAGAAGGAGCATTTTAATTTTAGATGATGATGAGGACAGTTTTTAATGGGACATCATGCAGAGTTTTGGGCTTTCCCAGTTGACTTTTATCACATACAAAATAGGTTTTATTTTTCATTTTGTAATATTAAACATCAGTTATGGACTATGTCTATTTTTCTTTCACCACACAGCCAGAAATAGTGCATTGAAATATCTCAAAAAATGAAAAGAATTAGATTGGACTTTTTTGGCATTTTTTTTTTTATAACTTTAAACATAGCAACATCACATAAAGCTTCTACTTCCTTGAATGGTTATTAGTAGGACAGATGAATGAATTGTATTGAACTCACCAAGTACAGAAAACGGAAAAGTTATTTTGAAAAGAACATAACTCTAGATGTTACCAAAAAAAAAAAAAAAAAGGGAGAGAGAGAGGCTTAAGGTTCAGATTGGCCACTGTCTTGCCATGTGACCTTGTGCCAAGACTCTTAATCAGGCTGAGTGTCCTCACCTAGTCTACAAAGAAGATAGCTCAAACATCTCTGAGGTCTCTTGTAGTTCTGTAATACTGTGGCTCTACTATCTTATTAAAACCCCCAGCTGCTTGACAGGAAGTTGCATTAATGCAAGTGGGAAGTGAGATTGGCTCATAGAAGCTAGAAGTTACACTGGGTGATTCACTCACTTCTAGTCATTTCATCTGCAGACCCATTGACTAATGTAACGATTTTATACATCCTACATCATCATCCTCAATCAAAGCCATCGGATGATGCGACATGTATAAAGAAAGGATCGTCTCTCAGTTATGAGTCATGTGTTCAACTGTGCCAGAGGAGACAATAAATAATGAAAACACTTACATTGCAAGAGGAAGGGCACTGTTCTTTATAAAAACAGATAAATGAATTCATGTTTTTTATGACTAAATTGGAGCCATGATGGCATAGTGGTTAAGAGCTCATCTGCTAACCACAAAGTTTCAAAACTGTCAGCTGCTCCTTGGAAACCCTATGGGGCAGTTCTACTTTGTCCTGTGGGGTTACTCTGAATTGGAACCAACTTGATGACACCTAGGTTTTTAGGTTGATGACACCTAACAACAACAATGTTACTAAATTGCTAACTGATTTGAAAAATATTGTGTCTCTGGTGTTACTAAGTTGATTAGAAATCTTTGGGAAAGTAGAGTGTGTGAGAGACCAAAAAGAACGGATGACTCTTCAGCTCTTTTCTTCAAGGAGCCCCAAACATTTTGTGATAGATTTTAAATGTCATGTTTGATTTATTCTTGTTTTTTCCCTATAGCTTTGGTTTGCTACAGGAGTGTCTATGCCATATTAGAGGGGAGTCCAACCACATACCAACAAGTCAAATGTCAACAAGGTCAAAGGATTAACAAAAATGGATGCAGGTATAACCACAGCCTAATTTACTCAGGTTTGTCAGGTTTTTGAAGTTTGGACTCTGGGGCTTATCAATTTCTTCAACCTCTTTGGGACTTATTTCTAAGGATATGCTTATAAAAGCAGGTGAAAAACAAATGGGAAAACTACTATGCTATTCTCATTGATGCTTAATATTATCAAATATAAAATGGAACTATTAATATTTCCATGCAAATGCTGAGTATGTTGAAGAGTAATGCTTGTAAGTTAATGTAATTAAATCATTATGTTCGCACCCACCATGATCATTATTGCTTACCCTACTTCCCGCTTCATTCAGAGGTAAAGCATAGTATCCACTGTGCTCAGTGGCCTCTTCAAATTCCTCCTTCAGTCTAGTTGTAATGACAATGCTGGAGTTTTGTGTTTATTTGGAAACTTTCACATATGCACATGAAATGATGATGTCACGTTAGGTTGAAAGAAACATCACAAACAAGTACATTAGGTTCCAACATAAATGTAAGATCATTTTAGAGTATTTGCTCGGAGTCTTGTCAGCGCCGTGCATACCAGGTTTAGTAATGTAGAAATATAAGGACAAATTTAGAACAGAGAGCATATTTTCATTTTTTCTAACATTGTGTTGAAGAATGAAGCCCCAATGCATACTGACATGAAGTAAGCTAAAACAAACATCCCAAGGGGCCATAAAAACTATACAAAGATTGGCTGATCCTAGCTAAATCTACAGAGACCTGAGAAGAGAAAATGCAGTTTATGGTACAGGCACAGATACAAACCAAGAATCACGTTACACATGTAAGCTGCTGCCCAGACTGGCAAGAAAACGTATTCATAAGCTCTCAAAGGCCATTTGAAATGTAGAAATTACCAAAATGCAACACCGCGAAGAGCAAGCATGCTGCGGCGCAGATACCCATGTGCAGACGTGTTACGAAAGCTAAAGAATTCTCGTCCACTGCCTTGGCCAGTTCAGAATGTATTTCTGAGTGCATGAGAGGGTTATTCACTTTTGAGTCTCTACATAAGAACCCCCTTATCTGCACAGGGTATTAGTGCCCAGTGAAACTGAAAAAGGAGACCACGGAAAAGAACACTGTGGATACGGATCCTGAGAAATCCCCAGGAGAAGTCATGCGAAGTGTTGTTTAAGGGATTTAGGCATTGCTGTCCTTCAACAGGAAATCCTGGTGGCGTAGTGGTTAAGTGCTAGGGCTGCTAACCAAAGGGTCAGCAGTTCAAATCCACCAGGCACTCCTTGGAAACTCTATGGGGCAGTTCTATTCTGTCCCGTCGGGTCGCTATGAGTCAGAATCGACTCAACAGCACTGGGTTTGGTTTGGGTTTGGTCCTTCAATATGCACTTTAACCATTTAATAATCTGATTCTGAGAAGGTTCAATATCTTAGCCTCTCTATAGCAAAGGGAATCACTCTAACAGGCACTTCATTTATTGTACATGAGGCTTCAAACCTGGTGACATTTTAGTCAGGTCCAAGTACTTTCTATGCTATAAGAAAAAATCATAGAAATACTTTGTACATTTCAAGCATTAGGGTTTTTTTGAACTCTCATCCTGTTTATACCAGTTGCCATCAAGTTGAATTCAACTCATGGTGACCTCTACATTTGTCTGAGTAGAACTGTACTCCATAGGGTTTTCAATGGATGATTTTTTAGAATTAGATTGCCAGGCCTTTCTTCCAAGGTGCTTCCGTCATCTTATGTAAAACTGCCTAATTCGGGTCTGGAAATTTATTATCAACTATTTGTTCTCAGGTTTCAGTTTTGGATCTAGAGTTATTGATGATAGTGTAAAGCAACATAGGAAAATTATCTTCATCCTTGCCTCCTTGAATGAGTCCTATTTTCAAGATTCACCTGAACTTTTTCTAGCTGCTGAATAACTTCAAGACATCCTAAAGTAGAGAAAAAGCATATCAGCTGATCTTAAAGAATAGTCAGTTGAAAAACATATTCAGGGAATTATCAAGACTGGGACAATCTTTCAAAACCCTGGTGGTGTAGTGGTTAAGAACTATGGCTGCTAACCAAAAGGTTGGGAGTTCCAATCCACCAGGTGCTCCTTGGAAACCCTATAGGGCTGTTGTAGTCTGTCCTATAGGGTTGCTGTGAGTTGGAATCAACTGGACGGCAATGGGTATAGTTTTTTGGGGGGGTTGAGACAATCTTTATGAAAGAGAGTTGCCAATGTGATGTTAACGTGTATTGTCTCACATTATGGCAGTCAAAAGTTTTTTTCTGTCTTTTCCTTATAAAGGCACATGCTCCCTACTTCATTTGATGGTTTTTCAAATACCGGCGAATGACCCGTTGCTGTCGAGTTGATTCTGACTTATAGTAAACCTATGTTGTTGTTGTGTGTCATTGAGTCAATTTCAACTCATAATGGCCCTGCAGGCCAGAGAAAACCTGCCCTCATAGGGTTTCCAAGGAGTGGCTGGTGGATTCAAACTGCCAGTCTTTTGGTTAGCAGCCAAGCTCTTTACCACTGCTTGCCACCAAAATATACAGGCTATTAAATTATAAATGGCATCTAAGGGGAGCAATGGAGTCCTGGTGGTACAGTGGTCAGGCTGTCTGGTTGCTAACCGTAAGGTCGGCTGTTAGAAGGCATCAGTTGCTCTGGGGGAGAAAGATGTGGCCGTCTGCTCCCAAAAAGATTTAACCAAACCAAACCCGATGCTGTTGAGTCAATTCCAACTCATAGGACAGAGTAAAACTGCCCCCATAGGGTTTCCAAGGAGCTGTTGGTGAATTCAAACTGCCCACCTTTTGGTTAGCAGCCCAGCTCTTAATCACTGCCCGTGGGGCAGTTCTACTCTGTCCTGTGGGTTCACTGGGAGTCGGAATCAACTGGACAGCAATTGGTTTTGGTTTAGGGAGTAAGTGAAGAAAATCATTATGATCAGACACCAATTTGAATCTGATTTTTTAGATAAATCCTAGGAATGGAAGGAAAAAGCACAAGAAGGCTAGAGGAGAGAGAGAAAAGTGAAGGAGAAGCAAAGTTTGGGTTGGGGTAAATTTCTTACCCCATGTGAGGTGTTCTGGGGTAAATTTTGGGAGTTCTGGATGCCTGGAAGATGAGGAAGAAAACAAAAACAGAGGGAATGTAGAAGATAAATAGCAAAATGATAAAAGTCACTTTTATTTATTATTTATTATAATTCTTATCATAAGGATCACCACCTCTAAGTAAATGTTGTCTTACCCTGTCCATCTGCAGGATACTGCTGCAGAAACAGAGACCAAAGTTAGAATCTGACTTCCTCTTCTTCAGCCTCTTTCAACTCTCTGATATCCATTTTGGAAGACAGCAGTAAAATGGAAACTTTAGAAACAGTTCAGAAGAAAAGAATATACATTATGAAAAGATCAAAATACACACCAGGAGAAGCTAAGAGAACTGGATTGCTCCTTTCTCTAAGATGCAATTGCACTTCCAGGCTAAAACATGTTAAAAAAAATCTGTTGGTCCAATAAAACAAGAGATTCTCTAAGACAAGGATGATCATTCATACTTCTCATAATTATCTCACATTTTCTAAGACAGACATGTACCACAGTATATGCTCAATAAATGTATATCGATTATCTTTGTAATTCCATAAACAGATTGAGAGAAGGCTGACAATAGTTTACAATTCCAGAAATGAGCTTGGGTTCTAAATTCACACAGGATGATAATGACTTGACCCAAACTCGTTCTAGTAATGATAACCTGAAGACTACCTGGTATAGGTTAATAATTTCTAGGCAGATCAGGCATAATTCATGATTTATAGTGTTTTGAAGGTTACTGGCAATAGACTGGAATAAAATTTATTGACTCTTATTAGAAAAAGAGTAATTTAAAGCTACTTTAACATGTCACTCCTTATCTCTTGAAAGCATAAAATATTCCCAAATTATCAATACGTTGGACTGAGCAAATGTGTATGCCTCTTTATAGCACTTATCATATGCCATTGTGATTTTTTGTTGTTGCTGTTGTTATTTGTAAGCTTATCTACCTCACTGGAATATAAACTCCTTGAATGTAGACTCAGAAATTTTTATTTGTTCTTTTAGTTTCCATTCCTAGAGTGTCCCACAGAATAGACAGATACTCAATAACTGCTTATTGAATTGATAACTCAAACAAGTACAAACCCCTTAAGTTGGTTTTCAAGCTTTACCACAAATTCATCCTAAGTTATTTCCAATATTTTAGTCATTACTGTCCTGTACACATACTATTAAAACCTAGCTTCTATATTCACTGTTCCTGTTTAAATTCATCCTTTACAGTGTAAATTTTGTTGATACAGATCTCAGAGTCATTTGTACATTTTCCTTTGGTTGATCCTGGTTAAACCAGACTACTACTGACGACATATACTTAAGGTTAATATTCTAAAATGGCCATCTGTCCTTCCTAAATACAAGAGGACACAGAAACCAGTGTCTGATACTAGCATATGTTCCTTCTATACATTTATTTTAAGTGAACTTTTACTTTTTAAAAAAATTTTAAATCTAAAGCAAGGTTGCAAAGATAATACAGAAGAAATTATTTTTTATGAAGATAATCCTGGGAAAAAAAATTAAAAAAAAAAAAAAAAACTCCCAGTACTAGTAAGTTTGCAATGATGCAGTTTACATGGCCAACACAGAAATTTCCATCATATTTCTATATGTTAGCAGTGAACAATTAGAAACTAAAATTTAAAAACACAATATTAAGCATTAATCTAAACAAACTTGGACAAAATCTGTATGCTGAACATCACCAAATACTGATTAAAAATAAATAAATAAAAGAATATGTAAAAAAATGGAGAGACTTGCCAAGTGCATTGTAAAGGTGTCAATTCTTCTCAAAGTGATTTATGGATCTAACACAAAATCTAAATCCCAGCTGGAATTTTTTTTTTCTAATTGTACTTTAGATAAAGGTTTAAAGAACAAGCTAGCTTCTCATTGAATAGTACACATATTGTTTTATGACATTGGTTGACAACCCCACAACATGTCAACACTCTCCCTTCTCGACCTTGGGTTCCTTATTACCAGCTTTCTTGTCACCTCCTGCCTTCTAGTCCTTGTCTCTGGGCTGGTATGCTCATTTAGCCTTGTTTTGTTTTACGGGCCTGTCTAATCTTTGGCTGAAGTGTGAACCTCAGGAATGACTTTATTACTGAGCTAAAAGTGTGTCCAGGGATCCCGTTCTCGGGGTTTCTTCAGTATCTGTCAGGCCAGTAAGTCTGGTCTTTTTTTGTGTTAGAATTTTGTTCTACCTTTTTCTGCAGCTCTGTCCTTGACCCTGTATATGATCCCTGTCAGAACATTCAGTGGTGGTAGCCATGCATCATCTCGTTGTGCTGGACTCAGTCTGGTAGAGGCCATGATAGTTGTGGTCCATTAGTCCTTTGGACTACTCTTTCCCTGTGTCTTTAGTTTTGTTCATTCTCCTTTGCTCCCAAAGAGATGAGACCAGAGGCGTATCCTAGATGGCCCCACTCTGGCTTTTAAGGCACCAGACACTACTCATGAAAGTAGACTATAAAACATTTTCCTTATAAACTATGTTATGCCAATTGAACTAGATGTTCTCTGAGACCAAGGTCCCCACAGCCCTCAGCCCAGTAATTCGGTCCCTCAGGGAGTTTGGGTGTGCCTATGGAGCCTCCATGAACTTGCCTTGTACAAGTAGTTCTGGCTTCCCCAGTATTGTGCACTATCTTACCCTTCACCAAAGTTACCACCTATCTATTGTCTAGTGAGTATTTTTCCATCTCTACCCCTCCCCTCCCTCATAACCATCAAAGATTGTTTCTTTTCGTGAGTAAACCTTTCCATGAGTTTTCACTGTACTGGTCTCACACAATATTTGTCATTTTGTGATTGACTTATTTAACTCAGGATAATGCCCTACAGATTCATCTATGTTGTGAGATGCTTTGCAGATTCATTATTGTGCTTTATCGTTGTGTACTACTCCATTGTGTGTATGTACCATAGTTTGCTTATCCATTCATCTGTTGATGGGCATCTAGGTTATTTCGTCTTTTTTGCTGTTGTAAACAATGCTGCAATGAACATGAGTGTGTATATGCCTATTCGTGTGACTCTTATTTCTCTAGGATATATTCCTAGGAGTGGGATTGCTGGATCATATGGTATTTCTATTTCTAGCTTTCTAAGGAAGCACCATATCGTTTTCCAAAATAGTTGTAACATTTTGCATTCCCACCAGCAGTGCATAAGAGTTCCAATCTCCCCATAGCCTTTCCAACATTTGTTATTTTCTGTTTTTCTTTTGTGTGTGTGTGTGTGTGTGTGTGTGTGTGTGTGTGTACACACGCCAGTAATGCTGGGATGAGATGCTATCTCGTTATGGTTTTGATTAACCCACCAGGAGCTGGTCGGAAAATCTATGGGGAAGTTCCACTTTGACCTTTAGGGTCGCTATGAGTCAGAATCAACTGAAAGGAAACGGCTTTTTTGTTGTTGCTGTTTGTATTTAATGGCTAGTGATCATGAGCATTTCCTCAAGTGTCTGTTAGCCCTTTAAATGTCTTCTTTGGTAAAGTATTTGTTTATTTCCTTTGCCCATTTTTTTCCTGGATTATTTGTCTTTTTGTTGTAGAGGTGATGGATTTTCTTGTAGATTTTAGAGATTAGACCTTTGTTGGATTTGTCATAGCCAAAATTTTTTTCCCAGTCTGTAAGCTTTCCTTTTACTCTTTTGATGAATTCTTTCGATGAGCGAAAATGTTTAATTTTTAGAAGATCCAAGTTATTTACCTTACCTCCTGGAGTTTGTGTGTTGTTGGGTATGGTTTGTATTTTGTTAATGCCATGTATTAGACCCTCTGGAGCTAATCTTAATTTTTCTTAAACAATTTTTATAGTTTTTGGTTTTATATTTAGGTCGTTGATCCATTTTGAATTAGTTGTTGTGTATGGGGTAAGGTATAGTCCTGTTTCATTTTTTTGCAGATGAACTTTCAGTTTTGCCAGCACCATTTGTTGAAAAGACTGTCTTTTTTTCCCATTTGATACAATTTGGGCCCTTGTCGCAGATCAGGCGACCCTAGGTGGATGGATTTACATCTGGATTCTCAATTCTGCTCCATTGGTCAATGTATCTGTCGTCGTACCAGTGCCAGGCTGTTATGACGAGGCCAGATAGTGTGGGTCTTCCTACTCGATTCTCCAACAATGCTTAACTTATTTGGGGCCTCTTCCTTTTCCGTAGAAAGTTAACGATTGGTTTTTCCATCTCTTTAAAGAGTGTTGTTATTTGGATCAGAATTGCATCGTATTTGTAAATTACTTTGATAGAATTGACATTTTCACAATGTTGAGTCTACCTATCCATGAGCATGGTATTTTTTTTTTTATTATTATTATTTCTGTAGACCTCTTTTGGTTTCTTGCAGTAGTGTTTTGCAGTTTCCTTTGTATATAGATCATTTACATCTCTGGTTAGATTTATTTCTAACTCTTTTATTTTTTTAGGGACTTTACAATTTTTTTTTTTTTTTTTTTTACAAATAGTATTGTTTTCCTGATTTCCTTTTCATCTTTCTCTATATTGGTGTATAGGAATCCAACTGATTTTTTTTTTTTACATTTATCTTGTATCCTGCTACTCTGCTGACTCTATTAGTTTAGTAGTTTTCTTGTGGAGTCTTTTGGGTTTTCTATATACAGTATCATATCATCTGCAAATAGGGACAGTTTTACATCTTTATTAGCAATTCAGATGCCTTTTATTTCTTTTTCTTGCCTTATTTTACCTGCTAGAACTTTCAACACAATGTTAAATAGGAGTGGTGATAAAAGGCATCATTGTCTTGTTCCTGTTCTTGAGTGGAATGTTATCAGCCTCTCTCCATTAAGAATGATGTTGGCTATTGGTTTTGTATATAAAAAAAAAAAGATACCCTTTATTATGTTGAGGAGTTTCCTTTTTTTTTTAATTTTTATTGTGCTTTAAGTGAAAGTTACCGAAGTCAGTCTCTTGTACAAAAACATATACACTCGGCTATGTACTCCTAGTTGCTCTCCCTCTAATGAGACAGGACACTCCTTCTCTCCACTCTCTATTTTTGTGTCCATTTGGCCAGTTTCTAACCCCCTCTGCCCTCTCATCTCTTCTCCAGACAGAAGCTGCCCACAAAGACTTATGTGTCTACTTAACCCAAGAAGCTCACTCTTCACCAGTATCATTTTCTATCCCATAGTCCAGTCCAATCCCTGTCTGAAGAGTTGGCTTTGGGAATGGCTCCTGTCTTGGACTAACAGGAGGTTTGGGGACCATGACCTCTGGGATCCTTCTACTTTCAGTCAGACCATTAAGTCCAGTCTTTTTACGAGAATTTGAGGTCTGCATCCCTCTGCTCTCCTGCTCCTTCAGGGGTTCTCTGTGGTGTTCCCTGTCAGGGCAGTCATTGGTTGTAGCCAGGCGCCATCTAGCTCTTCTGGCCTCAGGCCAATATAGTCTCTGGTTTTTGTGGCCTTTTCTGTCTCTTGGGCTCATAATCATCTTGTGTCTTTGATGTTCTTCATTCTCCTTTGATCCAGGTGGGTTGAGACCAATTGATGCATCTTAGATGGCTGCTTGGTAGCATTGAAGACCCAAGATGCCACTCTCCAAAGTGGGATGCAGAATGTTTTCTTAATAGATTTTATTATTCCAATTGACTTAGATGTTCCCTGAAACCATGGCCCCCATACCTCCACCCCTGCTATGCTGCCTTTCGAAGCATTTAGTTTATTCAGGAAACTTCTTTGCTTTTTTTTTATTCCAGTTGTGCTGACCACTCCGGTATTGTGTGTTGTCTTTCCCTTCACCTAAAATACTTCTTATCTACAATCTAATTAGTGAAAACCCCTCTCCCTCCTTCTCTCCCCACTCTCATAAACATCAAAGAATATTTTCTTCTGTGTTTAAACAATTTCTTCAGTACTGGTCTCACACAATATTTGTCCTTTTGCAACTGACTAATTTCATTCAACATAATGCCTTTCAGATTCCTCCACGTTATGAACTGTTTCACGGATTCATAGTTGTTCTTTATCAATGTGTGGTATTCCATTGTGTGAATATACCATAACTTATTTATCCATTCATCTGTTAATGGGCACCTTGGTTGCTTCCATCTTTTTGCTATTGTAAACAATGCTGCAATGAACATGGGTGTGCATATACCTGTTTGTGTAAAGGCTTTTATTTCTCTAGGATATATCCCAAGGAGTGAGATTGCTGGATCGTATGGTAGTTCTATCTAGCTTTTTAAGGAAGCGCCAAATCAATTTTCAAATTGGTTGTACCATTTTAAATTCCCACCAGTAGCATATAAGTGTTCCAGTCTCTCCACAACCTCTCCAACATGTATTATTTTGTGTTTGGGGGGTTAACGCCAGCCTTGGTGGAATGAGATGGAATCTCATTGTAGTTTTGAATTACATTTCTCTAATGGCTAATGATCATGAGCATTTCCTCATGTATCTGTTGGCTACCTGAATGTCTTCTGTAGTGAAATGTCTGTTCAAATCCTTTGCCCACTTTTTAATTGTGTTGTCTTTTCGTAGTTGAGATTTGCAGTATCATTTAGATTTTAGAGATCAGAGGCTGATCAGAAATGTCATTGTTAAACATTTTCCCCAGTCTGTAGGTAATCTTTTTATTCTTTTGGTGAAGTCTTTGGATGAGCATAGGTGTTTGATTTTTAGGAGCTCCCAGTTATCTAGTTTTGTATAGTAATGTTTTGTGTACTGTTTATGCCATATGTTAGGGCTCCTAGCATTGTCCCTATTTTTTCTTCCATGACCTTTTTCATTTTATATTTTATATTTAGGTCTTTGATCCATTTTGATCTAGTTTTTGTACATGGTATAAGGTATGGGTCTTGTTTCATTTTTTTTGCAGATGGATATCCAGTTATGCCAGCATCATTTGTTAAAAAGACTGTCTTTTCCCCCATTTAACTGACTTTGGGCCTTTGTCAAATATCAGCTGCTCATATGTGGATGGATTTATGTCTGGATTCTCAATCCTGTTCCTTCGGTCTATGTGTCTGTTGTTGTACCAGTACTAGGCTGCTTTGACTACTGTGATGGTGGTAATAGGTTCTAAAATCAGGTAGAGTGAGGTCTCCCACTGTGTTCTTGTTTTTCAGTAATGCCTTATTTATCCGGGCCCTCTTTCCCTTCTATATGAAGTTGGTGATTTGTTTATCTATCCCATTAAAAAATGTCATTGGAGTTGGATCGGAATTGCATTGTATCTGTGGATGGCTTTTGGTAGAATAGACATTTTTACAATGTTAAGTCTTCCTATCCATGAGCAAGGTATGTTTTTCCACTTACATAGTTCTCTTTTGGTTTCTGGCGGTAGTGTCTTGTAGTTTTCTTTTTATAGGTCTTATGTGTCTCTGGTAAGATTTATTAGTAAGTATTTTTATCTTCTTGGGGGCTACTGTAAATAGTATTGTTTTGGTGATTTTATTTTCAATGTTCTTTTTGTTGATGTAGGGGAATCCAACTGATTTTTGTATGTTTATCTCGTATCCTGATACTCTGCTGAACTCTTCTATTAGGTTCAGTAGTTTTCTAGAGGATTCCTTAGGGTTTTCTGTGTATAAGATCATGTCATCTGCAAATAGAGATACTTTTACTTCTTCCTTACCAACCTGGATGCCCTTTATTTCTTTATCTAGCCTAATTGCTCTGGCTAGGACCTCCAGCACAACGTTGAATAAGAGCGGTGATAAAGGGCATCCTTGTCTGGTTCCCGATCTCAAGGGGAATGCTTTGAGATTCTTTCCATTTAGGATGATGTTGGCTGTTGGCTTTGTGTAAATGCCCTTTATTATGTTGAGGAATCTTCCTTCTATTCCTGTTTTGCTGAGAGTTTTTATCATGAATGGGTTTTGAACTTTGTCAAATGCCTTTTCTGCATCAATTGATGAAATCATGTGATTCTTGTCTTTTGTTTTACTTATGCGGTGGATTACATTAATTGTTTTTCTAATGTTGAACCATCCCTGCATACCTGGTATGAATCCCACTTGGTCATGGTGAATTATTTTTTTGATGTGTTGTTGAATTCTATTGGCTAGAATTTTGTTGAAGATTTTTTCATCTAAGTTCATGAGGGATATAAGTCTGTAATTTTCTTTTTTTCTGGTGTCTTTACCTGGTTTTGATATCAGGGATATGGTGGCTTCATAGAATGAGTTTGGAAGTATTCCATCCTTTTCTATGCTCTGAAATACCTTTAGTAGTAGTGGTATGAACTCTTCTCGGAAAGTTTGGTAGAACTCTGCAGTGAAACCATCAGGCCCAGGGCTTTCTTTGTTAGGAGTTTTTAAATTACCTTTTCAATCTCTTCTTTTGTTATGGGTCTATTTAGTTGTTCTACCTCTGTTTTTGTTAGTTTAGGTAGGTAGCATGTTTCTAGGAATTCATCCATTTCTTCTAGGTTTTCAAATTTGTTAGAGTACAATTTTTTTATAGTAATAATCTCATAGGATTCTTTTAATTTCAGTTGGGTCTGTTGTAATATCGCCCCTCTCATTTCTTATTCAGGTTAGTTGCTTCCTGTCTTGTTTTTCTTTTGATGGTTTGGCCAATGGTTTATCAATTTTGTTAATTTTTTCAAAGAAACAGCTTTGGCCTTGTTAACTCTTTCAATTGTTTTCTGTTTTCTATTTCATTTAATTCTGCTCTTATTTTTATTATTTTCTTCTGGTACCTGAGGGTTACTTTTGTTGCTCTCTTCCTATTTGTTCAAGTTGTGGGGATAAGTCTTTGATTTGGCCCTTTCTTCTTTTTTGTATGTGTGCATTTATTGATATAAATTGACCTCTGAGCACTGCTTTTGCTGTGTCCCAAAGGTTCTGATAGGAAATGTTTTCATTCTCATTGGATTCTATGAATTTCTTTATTCCATCTTTGATGTCTTCCTAAACCCAGTCATTTTTGAGCCGGTTATTGTTCAGTTTCCAAGTGTTTGATTTCTTTTCCCTGCTTTTTCTGATTTTGATTGCTACTTTTATGGCTTTATGGTCAGAGACGATGCTTTGTAATATTTCAATGTTTTGGATCCTTCTAAGGCTTGCTTTATGACCTAATATGTGGTCTATCCTAGAGAATGTTCCATGTGCACTAGAAAAGAAAGTGTACTTGGCTGCTGTTGGGTGGAGTTTTCTGCATATGTCTAAGAGGTCAAGTTGGTTGATTGTGGCATTTAGATCTTCCATGTTTTATTGAGCTCCTTTCTGGATGTCCTGTCCTTCACCAAAAGTGCTGTGTTGAAGTCTCCTACTATAATTGTGGTGCTGCTTATCTCACTTTTCAATGCTGTTAGATTTTGTTTTACGTATCTTGCAGCCCTGTCATTGGGTGCGTAAGTATTTAATATGGTTGCATCCTCCTGGTATATTGTCTCTTTAATTGTTATATAGTGTCCTTCCTTATTCTGTGTGGCGGATTTAACTTTAAAGTCTATTTTGTCAGAAATTAATATTGCTGTTCCTGCTCTTTTTTGATTGTTGTTTGCTTGATATATATTTTTTCCATCCTTTGAGTTTTAGTTTTTTTTTGTGTCTCTAAGTCTAAGTTGTGTCTCTTGTAGGCAGCATATGGACGGGTCACTTTTTTTTTTTTTTTTTTTTACCCATTCTGCCATTCTCTATCTCTTTTTTGGTGCTTTTAGTCCATTTACACTCAGAGTAGTTATGGATAGGTAAGAGTTTAGTGCTGTCATTTTGATGTCTTTTTTTGTGTGTTGTTGACAGTTTCTTTTTCCCACTTAATTTTTTGGGCTGAGTAGTTTACGTATTGTGTTTGGCCTTACTCATTGTTGTTTTGTTCTTGCCGAGTCTCTATTTTTTTCTTGTATTTTATTTTGACGAGTAGGATTATTAGTCTCCTTTGCGGTTACCTTAATATTTACCCCTATGTTTCTAAGTTTTAACCTAACTTTTATTTCTTTATATTGCCTGTCTTCCTCTCCTTAAGAAAGATCTATGACTGCATTTCTTAGTCCCTCTTTATTGTTTTAATGCTGTCTTCTTTTACATAATAACATTGTTGTTTCCCTAAGTGTTTTTTTTATCTTGATTTATTTTTATGATTTCCCTATATGGATTGACATCTGATTACTCTATCCCATTGTTCTAGTCTTGGATTGATATCTGATATTATTGATTTTCTAACCAGAGAGCTCCTTTTAGTATTTCTTGTAGTTTTGGCTTGTTTTTTAATGAATTCCCTAAACTTCTGTTTATCTGGAAATCTCCTAATTTCGCCTTTATATTTGAGACAGTTTTGCTGGATATATGGTTCTTGGTTGGCATTTGTTTTCCTTCAGTGCTTTGTATAAGTCATCCATCTGCATTCTTGCCTGCATGGTTTCTACTGAGTAGTCTGAGTTCATTCTTATTGACTCTACTTTGTAGGTGATTTTTTGTTTATCCCTAGCTGCTCTTAAATTTCTCTCTTTATCTTTGTTTTTGGCAAGTTTGATTATAATATGTCTTGGTGACTTTCTTTTAAGATCTTCTTTATGTGGAGTTCGATGAGCATCTTGGATAGATATCTTCTCATCTTTCACAATATCAAGGAAGTTTTCTGCCAACAAATCTTCAGCAATTCTCTCTGTATTTTCTGGTATCCCTCCCTATTTTGGCACTCCAATCACTCGTAGATTATTTCTCTTGATGGAGTCCCACATGATCCTTAATGTTTCTTCATTTTTTTAAATTCTCTTATCTGATTTTTCTTCAGATATATTGGTGTCAAGCGCGTTATCTTCAAGCTCCCCAATTCTGCCGTCCACTTGCTCAATTCGTCTCTTCTGACTTTCTATTGAGTTGTCTAATTCTGTACTTTTATTTTTAATCTTCTGAATTTCTAAATGCTGTCTTTCTGTGGATTCTTACAGCTTATTAAATTTTTAATTATGTTCTTGAAGACCCTTTTTAATTTCTTCAGCTGCTTTATCTGTGTGTTCCTTGGTTTGTTCTGCATATAGCCTGATCTCCTTCCTGATCTCGTTCCTGATGTCTTGAAGAGTTCTGTATATTAATCTTTTGTATTCTGCCTCCAGTAATTCCAGGAGGGCACTTTCATCCCAAGATCCCTTGATTCTTTGTTTTGAGAGCCTGTTGAAGCAGTTATGGTCTACTTTTTTATGTGATTTGATACTGACTGTTGTCTCCAAGCCATCTATAAGTTATTGTATTAGTTTATTTTATGTTTGTTTACTGTACCTTAGCTTCTAGCTTCATTTTGTTTTGATATGCCCAAATGGGTTGCTTGAGTGAGTTAGCTTGATTATTTTCACCTTTGAAGCTCTGAAGTTCTGCCGCCAGATGGCTAGAGCTGTTACCAGGGGTATCAGCCTAGGAGTCTGTTCACTTTTCTTGTATAGATTCAGCTGAGGTGTCCAGGTAGTTGGTCATCAAGTGTGTGGTACAAGCTCTGTCCTACAGTCTTAGAGGGGCAGAGGTGATTGGTGTAGGTACAGGTATCTGATTGTAGCAGGAGGTCACACTCTGACAAAGGCAGGGGGCTGACAACCATCTCCAAGTGTCTGTGAGGAAAGCACATCTCTGTTCCCTAGAGGGCACAGGTCAGTAGGTTCTACAGATGGACCATGGGCACACAATGCTTTTGGTTGTAAGGACAGGAAGGTACCAGTTATCCTTGGACCCCTGCCACAGGTGGCTTGGTGACCTGAGTGAAGCCACCAGTCCTGAGTCCTCTGATGTGGGTAGGTGAGGACCATGTTTAATAGGCTAAGCTGTGCCAAACATCAAACACCCACTTTTCCACCACACAGCTGAAACAGTTGCAGTCTGCCAACAAGGGCCTATTCTCCTGAAATAGTCCCACACAGGTCCTTGCAGGGGGAAGATAATCAAAGTCCATGGACCGTTTATGCCTGCACAGGAGCTGCTTCTGTCCTGAATTCCCCAGGTTAATGGAGCTGGCAGATTATCTTTTCCCCAATTGTGAATTTATTCCTTCTCCAAGGCCAGGAGGATGGCTCAGAGCACACACCAGGACCTATCTCAGGCCCAGAGAAATTGAAGACCACTGAAATGGGCTTGGGGGCTGAGGGTGCAGTAAAACATACACAAGTACTTAGCTTTTGACAAGAGCGCCATTCTTCTCTGGTACCAGAGATGTGAGTAGGATGTGAGGCTGGCTGTTTCTTCATGAGGAAACTGCAGCCAGATGGTACCACCAGCCCACCACAGTCACTCCTGGGGATGGTGCCTGAGGGCTCCAGGCTATTCAGGTCCAGCAACTCCTCTCCGCTTCTGAACCATCTCTCCCTCCCCCTGTCACTCAATCCATTTTCTTACTTTGCCTTTTGTGTTCAGGGTTCTAGCTTGTCATAAATATAATCGTTTCACTTGTTTTTTCGGAACTTCGTTGTAAAAGGGTTCACTGGAAGTGTCTGACTACTCCACCTTCTTGGCCCCGCCTCTTCTCTACCTTTTTATTGAGAGTTTTTATCAGGAATGAGTGTTGGACTTTTTCAAACACCTTTACTGCATTGATTGAGATGATCATGTGATTCTTTTCTTCCCTTTTATTTATGTGGTAGATTACATTGATTGATTTTCTAATGTTCAACCATCTTTGCACACCTGGTATGAATCCTACTTGGTAGTGCTGTATTATTTTTTTGATACGATGCAAAATTCCATAGGATAGAATTTTGTTGAGAATTTTTACATCTATATTCATGAGAGATTTTGGTCTGTAATTTTCTTTGTGGTGCCTTTACCTGGTTTTGGTAACAGAGTTATGCTGGCTTTATAGAATGAATTCAGAAGTATTCCTTCATTTTCTATGTTCTGAAATAGTTTTAGTACTACTGTTGTAAGCTCTTCTCTGAATATTTGGTAGAATTCTCCAGCGAAGCCATCTGGGCCAGGGCTTTTTTTTTGGGGGGGGGGGGTGGTTGGAGGGAGTTTTTTTTTTTTTTTAATTACCGTTTTGATCTCATTTCTTGTTTTGAGTTTGTTCAGATTTTCAATATCCTTTTGTGTTAGCTTGGATAGGTAGTGTGTTTCTAGAAATTTGTCCATTTCCTCTAGGTTTTCAAATTTCTTAGAGTGCAGTTTTTCATAATTCTCTGTTATGATCCTGTTTATTTCAGTTGAATCTATTGTAATTTCCTGCATTTCACTTATTTGCATCCTCTCTTGTTTTTCTTTTGTCAGTTTGACCAGTGGTTTGTTGATTTTGTTGATCTTTTCAAAGAATCAACTTTAGGTTTCGTTGACTCTTTCCATTGTTTTCCCACTCCCTATTGCATTTGTTTCTGCTCTGATCTTTATTATTTCCTTTCTTCTGGTGGCTGTGGGCTTCTTTTGCTGTTCTCTATTTGTCCAAGTTGTGTAGATAATGTTTTGATTTTGTCCATTTCTTCTTCTTCTGTTTTTTTTTTTTGTTCTTAATTTACCAACAAGTTCTCTCTCCTTTATTTATTTATTTATTTAAGAATCCTTGTGTAAAACTACCCTCACCCAGACCTCATGGCTTCCATAAGCATGTTGTCTCAGATTAACCTTAACAGGCTAGTCCTGATATTATTTTCTGTTATTAGCTTGAAGACATTGAAAACATTCATGTTGCTTTTTGTTGTTAGGTGCTGTTGAGTGGGTTCCCACTCATAGCAACCCTATGGACAACAGAATGAAACACTGCCCAGTCCTCAGCCATTCTCAGGACTGGGCCCATAGTTGCAGCCACTATGTCAATCCATCTCATTGAGGGTTTTCTTAGTTACCTAGTGCTGCTGTAAAAGAAATACCACAAGTGGATGGCTTCAACAAAGAGAAATTTATTTCCTCACAGTAACGTAGGCTAAAAGACCAAATTCAGGGCTTCATCTCCAGGGGAAGGCTTTCTCTCTCTGTCAGCCCTGGAGGAAGGTCCTCATCCTCAATCGTCCCATGGTAGAGGGGCTTCTCAGGTGCAGGAAACCCAGGTCCAAAGGATGCGCTCTGCTCCTGGTGCTGCTTTCTTGGTAGTATGAGCCCGCCCCCCCGTCTCTCTGCTTGCTTTTATCTTTTATATCTCAAGAGATTGCCTCAAGACACAATCTAATCTTGTAGGTTGAGTCCTGCCTCACTAACACAACTGCCACCCATCCTCCCTCATTAACATCATAGAGGCAGGATTTGCAACATACAGGAAAATTGCACAATACCTGGAATTATGGCCCAGCCCAATTGATACATACATTCAGGGAGGGGCATAATTCAATCCATGACACTCCACCCTTTGGACCCCAAAAATCACATCCTTGCAACATACAAAACATATTCATCCCATCATATCATAGCAAAAGTCTTAACTCCAAGTCCAAAATCCAAAAATTCCTCTTCCTCTGTGAAATCTAGAATACAAGGTATCTGCTTCCAAAGTAAGATGGCAGAACAGACACAAGCTAGGCATTTCCATTACAAATAGGAGAAACCCAAGGAAAAGAAGTGATAACAGGTACCAAGCAAGTCAGCAGAACACATTACATTAACCCTCAAAGCTTTGAAAATAATTCTCTGTTCTCTGAGACAATTTACACAATGCCCCTGCCCTCCAGACTCTAGGTATTGACCATACTCTCCAGATTCTGAGTGGAGGCCCCTTGGCCCTGAGCTTCACCTCTGCCTTCCAGATCCACTGGGACAGCAACTCTGCTCCCTTGGCTTTAGACACACCGTTCTCCTCTTCCATTTGAGTGGAAACTCCACCCTTAGAAACACCAGAGGCCATGGCTCCACCCTGAGGTCATGGCCATACGTTTCGAGACTGAGGCAGCTCAGCTTCTTGTGTTCCTTGTCTCTTGAGCTTCTGCTTCATGTTTTCTTGGCATCTTGGCTCCTAGGGCCTCACGCCCACATTTACCCTGCTGGGGCAAGCGTTCCAAAGCTCCGTAGCTTCACCAATAAATGCCCAGAGGCATCCCACTCCACCAGGAAGCCCCCTGCACACAAGGACTCATCTCTCTGGCTTCATGGGTCGGCAAGCCTGGCTCCATCGATAAGTGCTTGGAGGAACCCCACTCTGCCAGGAAGCCTCAGGTGCACAGGTACTCAGCTTTCTTACTCCACAGGTTGGCTCCAGCGTCGTCTCACCCTGGTCTCCTGGTTCTGCTGTTTCTGTTTCTCTGTTGTTGCCACTTCTCTGCTGCGCTAATGCTCTGCTGCTGTCTCAACTCTGTCCATTCAGTTTCAAAACCACATCCACATTTTAGGTATCTGTTAGAACAGCACCCCACCTTTCTTCTTTTTTGATGTGTGCATCTATTGCTATAAATTGACCTCTGAGCACTGCCTTTGCTGTGACTCAAAGGTTTTGGTATGAAGTGTTTTCATTCCCATTTGACTGTAGAAATTTTTTTATTCCACCTCTGATTTCTCCTATTACCCAGAGGTTGTTAGGCGGGGTGTTATTCAGTTTCCATTATTTGATTTTTTTTTTTCCTTGTTCTTCTTGTTGTTAATTTCTACTTTGATGGTGTTGTGGCCAGAGAAGATACTTTGTATTATCTCAATTTTGGGGATTTTTTTGAGGGTTGCTTTGTGCCTTAAGATGTGTTCTATTTTGGAGAATGTTCCATGTGCATTGGAAAAAAATGTGTACTTTGCAGCTGTTGAGTGAAGTGTTCTATATATGTGAATAAGTTCAAGTTGGCTGTTTGTGTCCTTTAGATCTTCTGTATCTTTGTTGAGTTTTTTTCTACATGTTCTGTCCTTTACCAAGATTGGTGTGTTGAAGTCTCCTACTATTATTGTGGAACTGTCAATTTCTCTTTTCAGTGCTGTTAGAGTTTGTTTTATGTATTTTCGGGCCCTGTCATTGGATGCATAAATATTTATTATGGTTATATCTTCACAATGTGTCATCCCTTTATTCATTACATAGTGTCCTTCTTTGTTGTTTACAATGGATTTTGTTTTAAAGCTTATTTTCCCTGAGATTAGTGTTGCCACTCCTGCCTTTTTTTTTTTTTTTGGTAGCTGTTTGTTTGATATATTTTTCCTTCTTTGATTTTTAATAAATGTGTGTCTTTGTTTCTAAGGTGTGTCTTTTGTAGACAGCATGTTGATGGATCCTGTTTTTTATCTACTCTGTCACTCTGTCTCTTTGTGGTTGCATTTAGGCCATTTACATTCAGTATAATTATTAATAGGTGGGAGTTTAATGCTGTCATTTTGTAGAGTTTTTATTTTTGTGGTGCTGACATTTTCTTTGTTCCTTTTACTCCCCTATGCTGAATTCCTTTTGTTTGTGGATTTTTTAAAATTCCTTTTGCTTTTGTAGGTTTTCTTTTTACTGAAACATTCTGTTTTTCTCTTTACTTTGATGAGTAGGTTTCTTAACTTTCTTTGTGATTACCTTGAAATTTACCCTTATGGTCCTAGGTTTGAACCAGTCTATTATTACTTGGTAGCACCTTGCCTTCCTCTCCATTAGAAAGTTCTATACTTACACTCACGCACGTGTCTGTCAGTTTGTCGTACTGTGGGGGCTTGCATGTAGCTGTGATTCTGGAAGCTATGCCACAGGTATTCAGATACCAGCAGGGTCACCCATGGAGGCCAAGTTTCAGCTGACCTTCCAGGCTAAGGCAGACTAGGAAGAAGGACCTGGCAGTCCACTTCTAAAAAGCATTAGCCAGTGAAAACCTTATGAATAGAAGCAGAACATTGTCTGATGTAGTGCTGGAAGGTGAGCCCTCCAGGTTGGAAGGCACTCAAAAGTTGACTGGGGAAGAGCTGCCTCCTCAAATTAGAGTTGACCTTAATGATGTGGATGGAGTAAAACTTTCAGAACCTTCATTTGCTGATGTGGAAAGACTCAAAATGAGAAGAAACAGCTGCAAACATCCATTAATAATTGGAACCTGGAAGGTATGAAGTATGAATCTAGAAAAATCGGAAATCATCAAAAATGAAATGGACTGCAAAAACATTGATACCCTAAACATTAGTGAACTGAAATGTACTGGTGCTGGCCATTTTGAATCAGACAATCATATAATCTACCATGCTGGGAATGACAACTCGAAGAGGAATGGTGTTGCATTCATCGTCAAAAAGAACATTTCAAGATCTATCCTGAAGTACAATGCTGTCAGTGATAGGATAATGTCCATATGCCTACAAGGAAGACCAGTTAATGTGACTATTATTCAAATTTACACACCGACCACTAGGGCCAAAGATGAAGAAATAGAAGATTTTCCTCAGCTGCTGCAGTCTGAAATTGATCAAACATGCAACCAAGATGCATTGATAATTGCTGGCGATTGGAATGTGAAAGTTGGAAACAAAGAAGAAGGAAGTTGGAAAATATGGCCTTGGTGATAGAAACAATACTGGACATTGAATGACAGAATTTTGCAAGACCAATGACTTCCTCATTGCAAATACCTTCTTTCACCAACATAAACAGCGACTACACACATGGACCTCACCAGATGGAACACACAGAAATCAAATTGACTACATCTGTGGAAAGAGATGATGGAAAAGCTCAAAATCATCAGTCAGAACAAGGCGAGGGGCCGACTGTGGAACAGATCATCGATTGCTCATATGCAAGTTCAAGCTGAAACTGAAGAAAATCAGAGCAAGTCCACGAGAGCCAAAATATGACCTTGAGTATATCCCACCTGAATTTAGAGACCATCTGAAGAATAGATTTGATGCCTTAAACACCAGTGACCGAAGACCAGAAGAGTTGTGGAATGACATCAAGGCCATCATACATGAAGAAAGCAAGAGGTCACTGAAAAGACAGGAAAGAAAGAAAAGACCAAGATGGATGTCAGAGGAGACTCTGAAACTTGCTATTGAGCAGCTAAAGCAAAAGGAAGAATTGATGAAGTAAAAGAACTGAACAGAAGATTTCAAAAGGCGTCTTGAGAAGACAAAGTAAAGTCTTATAATGACATGTGCAAAGAGCTGGAGATGGAAAGCAAAAAGGAAAGAACACACTCAGCATTTCTCAAGCTGAAAGAACTGAAGGAAAAATTCAAGCCTCAAGTTGCAATAGTGAAGGATTCTATGGGGAAAATATTAAATGATGCAGGAAGCATCAAAAGAAAATGAAAGGAATACACAGAGTCATTATACCAAAAAGAATTAGTCGATATTGAACCATTTCAAGAGGTGGCATATAATCAGGTACCGATGGTACTGAAGGAAGAAATCCAGGCTGCTGTGAAGGCATTGGTGAAAAATAAGGCTCCAGGAATTGATGGAATATTAACTTAGATGTTTCAACAAACAGATGCGGCGCTGGAGGTGCTCACTCATCTAGGCCAAGAAATGTGGAAGACAGCTTCCTGGCCAACTGACTGGAAGAGATCCATATTTATGCCTATTCCCAAGAAAGGTTATCCAACCGAATGTGGAAATTATAGAACAATATCAACATCACACACAAGCAAAATTTTGCTGAAGATCATTCAAAAACAGCTGCAGCAGTATATCTACAGGGAACTACCCGAAATTCAGGCCAGCTTCTTTTTTTTTTCAGAAGAGGACGTGGAACCAGGGATATCATTGCTGATGTCAAATGGATGCTGGCTGAAAGGAGAGAATACCAGAAGGATGTTTACCTGTGTTTTACTGACTATGCAAAGGCATTCGACTGTGTGGATCATAACAAACCATGGATAACACTGCGAACAATGGGAATTCCAGAACACTTAATCGTGCTCATGAGGAACCTTTACATGGATCAAGAGGCAGTTGTTCAGACAGAACAAGGGGATACTGATTGGTCTAAAAGTCAGGAAGGGTGTGTGCCAGGGCTGTATTCTTTCACCATACCTATTCAATCTGTATGCTGAGCAAAAAATCCGAGAAGCTGGACTATATGAAGAAGAACGGGGTATCAGGATTGAAGGAAGACTCAGTAACAACCTGCGTTATGCAGATGACACAACCTTACTTGCTGAAAATGAAGAGGACTTGAAGCACTTACTAATGAAGATCAAAGACCACAGCCTTCAGTATGGATTGCACCTCAGCATAAAGAAAACAAAAATCCTCACAACTAGACCAATGAGCAACATCATGATGAACGGAGAAAAGATTGAAGTTGTCAAGGATTTCATTTTACTTGGATCTGCAATCAACAGCCATGGAAGCAGCAGTCAAGAAATCAAAAGACACATTGCATTGGGTAGATCTGCTGCAAAGAACCTCATATGCATGTGAAAGCTGGACAATGAATAAGGAAGACGGAAGAATTGACTCCTTTGGATTGTGCTGTTGGTGAAGAATATTGAATATACCATGGACTGCCAAAAGAATGAACAAATCTATCTCGCAAAAAGTACAGCCTGAATGCTTCTTAGAGGCAAGGATGGTGAGACTGCATCTTACATACTTTGGACATGTTTTCAGGAGGGATCCTTTCCTGGAGAAGGACTTCATGCTTGGCAGAGTACAGGGTAGCAGAAAAGAGGAATACCCTCAACGATGTGGATGGACACAGTGGCTGCAACGATGAGCTCAAGCATAGCAACGACTGTAAGGATGGCTCAGGACTGGGCAGTGTTTCATTCTGTTGTGCCTAGGGTTGCTATGGGTCGGAACCCACTTGACAGCACCTAACAACAACAACAACATACCTACACTGTTTATTCCCTCTTTTTATTGTTCTGATGTTTTCATTTACAGATTAACTTCTCTGTTTCCTTGTTGTAAATCTTTT
The DNA here is from genome assembly GCF_030014295.1 of Loxodonta africana. Lineage (NCBI taxonomy): Eukaryota > Metazoa > Chordata > Mammalia > Proboscidea > Elephantidae > Loxodonta > Loxodonta africana. The sequence continues at coordinate 64,093,189 of NC_087352.1, forward strand.
AGTTTTGAATAGTCCTTGAGAGTTCATTTCCTAGGTTGGTATCTGACTGGTGTGATCTTGTATTCTAGATTAAGGCTGTCATCTGAAGTTGTTTGTTCTCAAACTGAAGGATTTATAATAATTCTTGCAAGTTTGGGTTTTTTTTTTACATATTCCCTTGATTTCTATTTATCTGGAAATGTCTCAATTTCACCATCATATTTGAATGAGAGTTTTGCAGGATATACTTTTCTTGGATGATATATTTTTTTTTTCAAGTTTTATACGTGGCATCCCATTGCTTTCTTGCCTGCATCGTTTCTTCCAAGTAATCAGTTTAGTCTTATTTTTTCCCCTCCGTATATGACTTTTCATTTTCTCAAGCTACTCTCAGGATTCTTTGTCTTTCTTTTTAGGGTGTGTGATTATGATAAGCCTTGGTGATTTTCTTTTGGAGTCTATCCTATACGGGGTTTGTTGAGCTTTTTGGATGGTCAGCTTTTCATCTTTCATGATATTAGGGATTTTTTTTCTGTCACCAATTCTTCAATGATCCTCTCTGTGTTTTCCATATTCTCCTCCTGTTCTGGAACTCTGATCATTCATACATTTTTGCTTTTAATTGTATCCCACATCATTCTCAGGGTTTCTTCATTTTTCTTCATTCTTTTTTTCTGATTTTTTCCTCAAAGTGGTGTGCAAGTGTTTGTCTTCTATTGCCTATCTTCCATTGTTTCAAACCTGCTCCTCAGACACTCTATGACACTGTCCATTTCTGAAATCTTGTTATCTTTTGGATATCTAATTGTTGATTTTGTATTTCTAGTTGTGAATTTATTTTGACATTTTGTTCCTGTATTATTTTCCTGAATTCTTCCATTAATTTGTCTGTATTTTCCATGAATTTGTCTATTTTTTCCTCCTTTTGTCTTCTTTTTTCTTCAACTTTTGGATAGCTCTGAGTATTAGAGACTCGAATTCCCTTTCAGGTAGTTCCAATGCTTTTTCTTCTATGAAAGTCATCTGGTGAAACCGTCCTGTCCCTTTTTTTTTTTTTTTTTTAATGTTATCTGTTATCTTCAGGACATTCAGTAGTTATTTTCTTCATTTTTTAAGGATTGTAGATTTGTTTGTCTCACCTTGCTTTTTTGTTTTATTTGTTTATATCTGAGCAGGTGGGCTGTGCTTTCTTTGTTGTTTGCTTATCTGTGAGCATGATACTTTTCATCTCCGTATCAATGGGCAGGGCCAGTTGCTCAGCTATGTTGCAGGGGGGAAGGTCCAGCTGAAGGAGAGGGGCTTGGATGGATTGTTTGTGGCACATATTGGGGCCAACAAGGCAGACCTTGGTTCACTGCAGGGCAGGTTCTTGTAGGCCATGCCTATGCCATTAGGGGGTGCAATGTTCAGCTTACAGTGCAGGTAGGCAGGGGGAAGGGGGGAGGTTGTGATATGTGGAGGTAAGATGGGTATGGGAAAGGAGAGAAATCAGAGGGAAAAAAAACTGCTGAAGGTGCCTGCTTTTGGAGTGGAGAGATGAGAAACCAGGAAATGAAGACAAGCAAAAAGAAGAAAAGAAGAAAAATAAATTTAAAAAAAGGAAAACAAATGAAATTCTCCCAGGGATCCCACCAGCAACCAGGGAAGTAGCTTCCAGGCCTCAGGGTGCAGCCCTTCTAGAAGAGGCAGAGATGGCACACAGCATCAGGTATTCAGGAGACAGGGAGAGAAGGAAAGTAGAGAGATATGACAAACTGAGAAGTGAAGAAAAACATAAAGGAAAAATAATAATAATAAAAAAAGAAAGAGAAATGCCCTCAGGTATTCTTCTGGTATGGCTATGCAGACTGGGGAAGTGGCTTCCAAGCTGCATAGGATAGCCTGGCTAGAAGGGGTGGAGATGGTACACAGCACAAGGTATTCAGGAGATAGGAAAAGAAGGTAAGTAGAGAGAGAAGAGAAAACAAGTAATGGGAAAAAAAAAAAAAAAAAGGCCCCAGGGATCCAACCAGTGAGGTGGTGTGGACTGGGGAAGAAGTTCCCCAGCCAGGTGGCACTTCACAGCCTGTCAAGAAATAAAGATGGCACAGAGCCAGATGTCCAAGTAAAAGGAGGGGGAGGAGGTGAGAGGCAGGAAAGAAACTAAAAGAAGCTGAAAAAAGCAACACTAGCAACAAAGAAATGGCACTCAAGGAGCTGGCTGGTGTTGGCGGGGCAAATCCAAGCAGAATGGACCTGGTGCCCCCCAGGTGAGTGACCTTAGCCCACTAGGAAGCAGTGGAGGCCAAGCAAGGGGGAAGAAGGGTGGGCAGTGAGAAAGTGTGTATCACTGATTACCAAGTACTCTGTCTCCTACTGCAAGCTCCATTAAGCTGCTTTCCTGTACTCCCTGTTCCTTGATCTCCGGCAGGAGTCCAAGAGGGTGAATCCATACTGTGTTAGCTGATAGAGGACCTCTGCTTGTATCTTTCCTCACTCTCTGTTCTTTGTCAGTTTCTTATTCCATTCAGTGCTTGATTGAGTTCTTTATCTCTTCATTTGATGCTTAGGGTTCCAGGATTGATGTTTCTCTCTGTTTTACTTAGTTTTTCAGGTCTTTGCTATGGCGGGATGGCGTGGTGCTTCTGTCCATAGTGCCTTGTTCACTCTGCCTCCCAGCTGGAGTTTTATAGGCATGAAAAAGTTGATTCTAAAATTTATGTAGATGGACAAATTAACTAGAACAGCTGAAACACTTTTTAAAAGAGAACAGTTTTGGAGGAATCACATTACCTTATTTTAAGATTTAATATAAAGCTAGAGTATTCAAGACTGCATGGTATTGACAAAAGAATATACACAGATCATTGGAACAGAATAGAGTCCAGAAATAGTCTCAAGCATATATGGCCATTTGATCTTAAGAAAGGCATAAAAATAATGCAACACATAAAGGAAAATCTTTTAACAAATGGTGTTGGAACAATTGGTAATTCATCTGCAAACAAAAGTCAACCTTTACCTAAACCTCATACATTATTTAAAAGCTAACTCAAAATAGAATATAGATCTAAATGTAAACTTAAAAGTGTAAAAACTTTTAAAAGAAAATCTTTCCTGCTGTGATTAGGCAAAGAGTTCTTAAAAATGACACTGATAGCATAATTGATAAAATTAAAAAAAAAGATAAATTATACTTTTTCAAAACTAAAAGTTTTGCTATGACAAAGACAATGTCAAGAAAATACAAAGACAAGATGCAGATTGCAATAAAATGTCCGTAAATCACCCATCCAATGACTGACTTATGGATATAAAAGTCCTCCGGAAGAAATAAAGAAATCTTGAAACTAAACAATATCAAAACAAACAACCCAATTAATAGAATATAAACAAAGAGGCTACCTAGATGGCAAGTAAGCAAACGAAAAGATGTTCAATACCATTAGGCATTAAGGAAATTAAAATAAAAATGAGATTATCACTACACACATGTCAGACCTAGTAGAAAGATTAAAACAAAACAAAAAATGCTGACAATACCAACTGTTGACAAGATTGTGAGGAACTAGGACTCTCATGCATTACTGATGGGAAGGCAAAATGGAACATTCTGGAAAATGTTTTGGCAATATCTTATTAAATTAAATATACACTTACCACAAAATCCAGCAATACTATTCTGGGTATTTGCCCTAGAGAAATACATACATATATTTACACAAAAACTTGGACATAGATGTTCCTATCCACTTTCGTTATAATAGACAAATGATGGAAACAGCCCAAATGCCCTTCATTAGGTGAAAGATAAACTGTAGTTCATCTATACAGTGGAATACTACTGAGCAATAGAAACAAACTATTGATGCATGCAACAACTTGGATAATTCTCAAAAGACCTTGTGCTTCATGAAAGAAGGTCATCTCAAAAGATGTACACCATATGATTCTATTTATATGACATTCTCAAAAAGAAAAAATTATAGTATTAAAGAAAAGATCAACGGATTCCAGATTTATGCATGGGGGATGATTTGACTGTAAAAAGATACCATAAGAAGTTTTTTGGGGACAATAGAACTATACCCTGGCTGTGGTTTTAAGTACATGAATCTATACATGCATAAAAATTCATAGAATTAAACACAAAAAGGGAAAAAAAGTAAATTTCACTGTATGATTATTTAAAATACTAAATTAAAAAAAAATCAGTTAAAACAAACAAAGCCCAAGTAAAAAAGACACAAAGAGGAGAAGAGGAAAAAACAAATAACAACAACAAGCCAAAAAGAAGCACTTTTCTGTAGCTACTAACCAGCTACTTGTTGGTAAGCTACTAAATTATTTCTATTTTAATTTATTTATTGTAGAGATATTCTCTTTCTTTTTCGTCTCTTAATTCTTTCTTCCTTCCTTCTTCTTTCCCTTCCTTCCTCCCTTCCTCATTCTCTCTTATGCTCCTTCCCTCCCTTCCTTCCTCCCTCCATTTTCCTTCCTTCCTTATTACTCACACACCTCTACACCTAAAGTCCTCCTTTCTACTTCCCTTCTGCTTCTCTAGTCTTATAATTCTTACTTTTCTTTTTTTTAAATTTCTTCCTTGTTCTATGCTGTATCCTGGACATAAGCAATAATTCAGCCTAACTTCTACCTTTCCTCTTCTGCTTCTCTAGTCTTGCATTACTCTCTTCTGTTTTACTGTTTATCTTTTTTGTTTGCTTATGATCGTTTTAGTTTTGCCCTTGATTCCTGTTCTTTTGTTATAGCTATTTTATGTTAGGATATATATTATCCAGTGATTTATAAAATATTGGTCTATCACAATTGTATTAGTGTTTGTCTTTACGTTTTAAAAATACATATTTCCTAAATTATCAATTAATTTAAAAACTGTTAAATCTCCACTATTTAAGATGGAAAATTAAGACTACTTCTACTGGTCCCACACTTTCTCAAGACACATAAAATATCCCAATTTTTCATTGTTAATGGAAAGCTAAAAGAGATCTCACTTAGGAATAGATGGAAGAGGGGGAATGGATGTGCTATGAGGGGTTAGCAAGAAACACTTTCAAGGTAAAGTGAAATGAAAAAAGCTTTTAGAGTGGTTCTAGATCAAGATTCTTGTTGGTGAACAAAGATCCAAGAACTGGAGAATTGATTCAAATGATGTAGCTTAAAGGCAAGCCCGAAATATAAAAATAAAAGGAAGCCTAAAGTCATGAAAAATTTGGAGCAATGCAGATAAGAAACAAGTGGGAATCTTGTGGAATATTTGAGGTGAGCATTAGTGGAGCTCTTTGGTTTATCTTTTTGGGACTTGTTGGCATGTAGATCAAGTTTATATCAAGGTGACTTAAAGGACTTTACTGCAGATAGTGCTACCACTACCTATTGCCATTGAGCCAATTCCAACTCCTGGCAACTCCATGTGTGTCAGAGCAAAACTGTGTTCCACAGGTTTTGTTTTAATTACCTAGTGCTGCTATAATAGAAATAGCACAAGTGGGTGGCTTTAACAAACAAGTTTATTCTCTCACAGTTTAGGAGGCTAGAAGTTCGAATTCAGGGTGTCAGCTCCAGGGGAAGGCTTTCTATCTCCGTTGGTTCTAGGAGAAAGTCCTTGTCATCAATCATCCCCTGGTCTAGGAGTTTCTCAGTGCAGGGACCCTGGGTTCACAGGATGAGCTCTGCTTCTGGCACTACTTTCTTGGTGGTACGAGGTCCTCCTCCTCTCTGCTTGATTCTCTCTTTTATGTTTCAAAAGAGATTGACTCAAGATATAACCTAATCCTGTAGATTGAGTCCTCCCTCATTAGAGTAACTGCCTCTAACCCTGCCTCATTAATATCATACCACATAGTACCTGTTGCTGTCGAGTCTTGACTCATAACATCATAGAGGTAGGATTTCAGCACATAGGGTATCACAAAATGGTGGACAACCACACAATACTGGGAATTATTGCCTAGCCTATTTGACACACATTTTTGGGGACACAGTTCAACCCGTAACATTCCACCCTTTGGCCCCCAAAATTTCTGTCCTTGTCACATGTAAAACACATTCACCCATCATATCATAGCAAAAGTCTTGAGTCAACTTTAAGTCCAAAATCTCATCTTCAGCAAAATTCCTCTTCATTTGTGAAATCTAGAATACAAGTTATCTGCTTCCAAAGTAGAATAGTGGAACAGGAGTGAGGTAGACATTTCCATTGCAAATGAGAGAAATTGGAGGGAATGAAGGGATAACAGGCACCAAGCAAACCAGCAGAACACATTATATTAGCTCTCAAGGCTTGAAAATAATCTCCTGTTCTCTGAGAGCATTTAAACAATGGCCCTGCCCTCCAGAATCTGAGTGTTGGCCACACTCTCCGGATTGTGGGTGGAGGCCCTTTGGCCCTGGGCTTTACCTCCGCCTTCCAGGTCCACTGGAATGGCAACTCTGCACCCCGAGATTTGGGTGGCTGCATCCTCCCAACCTATCTGAGTTACATCTCCCTCCCCTTGGCCCTGGCAGGGTCTATTCTTCTGTCCCTTGGGCGTAACATCCCTGCCTCCTCAGCTTTGGGCAGCAGATCTGGCCCCATCCCACTGGTACTCATGAAAGGCATCCCCACACTCTGGAACCAAGTCTGTGAAGATCTGACTCTTTGAAACCTAGGTATATGTGGCCCCATCCTTTGACAGCCCAGAGGCCATGGCTCCACACTTTGAGACCCCAGAGGTCATGGCCCTACCCTTTGAGACTGAGGCAGCTCTACTTCCTGTGTTCCTTATCTCTTAAGCTTCTGCTTCCTGCTTCCTTGGCCTCTCAGTCCCTCAGGGCTTACCACCTCTATCTTCCCTGCTGGGACAAGTGTTCCAAAGCTCACCAATAAGTGTCTTGAGGCACCCCATTTCACCAGGAAGCCTCCTACACAAAGGCACTCAGCTCTTTCACTCTGTGGGTTGTTTCTAGCTCTGTCTCACCCTGGTCTCCTAGTTCTGCTGCTACCGTTTGCCTGGTGCTGCTGTTTCTCTGCTGCTTCTTCTCACTGTCTGCTCCATCTCCAGTGTAACAGTTTTCCTCACTTCCTTCTGATTCCTTACCAGAATTGTCTTTGGTGTCCATAATTCCACCAATAGTCTCTTCAAGGCAATCTAGGCTTGTACTATTAGGCACGTTAAAACTCTTTCAGCCTCTACTCATTCACAATTTCAAAATCACTTCCACATTTTAGGTATCTGTCAGAGAAGCACCCCACCATCCTGGTACCAAATTCTATCTTAGTTAGATTTTCAATAGCAGGTTTTTTTTAAAGTAAATCACCTAGCCTTTCTTCCGGGGCACATCTGGCTGGACGATAACCTCTAACCTTTCAGTTCACAGCTGAGTGCTTAAGGTTGTGCCACTCAGGGACTCCAGGGATAGTGCTATAAGATTTTAAATCAGAAGGAATCCATGAGTGCTGTTAAGACAGATAATTCATAATATAAATGAAAATTTAATTCTTAAAGAAAAGAGACGATGTGGACAGGCAGGGGGAAGAAAGAATGCAATTTGCATGTTGTTGTTAGATGCCGTTGAGTTGGTTCCAACTCATAGGGACCCTATGCACAACAGAATGAAACACTGCCTGGCGCGCTGCATCATCCTTACAATCGCTGTTATGCTTGAGCTCAATTGTTGCAGCCACTGTATCACTCCACCTCATTGAGGGTCTTCCTTTTTTCCGCTGACCCTGTACTCTGCCAAGCATGATGTCCTTTTCCAGGGACTGATTCCTCCCGACAGCATGCACAAAGTATGTCAGACATAATCTCACCATCCTTGTTTCTAAGGCGCATTCTGGTTGTACTTCTTCCAAGACAGATTTGTTTGTTCTTTTGGCAGTCCATGGTATATTCAATATTCTTCGCCAACACCACAATTCAAACGTGTCAATTCTTCTGTCTTCCTTATTCATTGTCCAGCTTTCACATGCATATGATGTAATTGAAAATACCATGGCTTGGGTCAGGGGCACCTTAGTCTTCAGGGTGACATCTTTGCTTCTCAACACTTTGAAGAGGTCCTTTGCAGCAGATACACCCAATGCAATGCGTCTTTTGATTTCTTGACTACTGCTCCCATGGTTGTTGATTGTGGATCCACGTAAAATGAAATCCTTGACAACTTCAATCTTTTCTCCGTTTATCATGATGTTGCTCGTTGGTCCAGTTGTGAGGATTTTTGTTTTCTTCATGTTGAGGTGCAATCCATACTGAAGGCTGTGGTCTTTGATTTTCATTAGTAAGTGCTTCAAGCCTTTTTCACTTTCAGCAAGAAAGGTTCTGTCATCAGCATAACACAGGTTATTAATGAGTCTTCCTCCAATCCTGATGCCCTGTTCTTCTTCATATAGTCCAGCTCCTTGGATTATTTGCTCAGCATACAGATTGAATAGGTATGGTGAAAGAATACAACCCTGACACACACCTTTCCTGACTTTAAACCAAACAGTATCCCCTTGTCTTGTTCTAACAACTGCCTCTTGATCTATGTAAAGTTTCCTCATGAGCACAATTAAGTGTGCTGGAATTCCCGTTCTTCACAATGTTATCCATAATTTGTTATGATCCACACAGCCAAATGCCTTTGTATAGTCAGTAAAACACAGGTAAATATCCTTCTGGTATTCTCTGCTTTCATCCAGGATCCATCTGACATCAGCAATGATATCCCTGGTTCCATGTCCTCTTCTGAAACCAGCCTGAATTTCTGGCAGTTCTCTGTCTATATACTGCTGCACCCCTTTTTGAATGATCTTCATCAAAATTTTGCTTGCACGTGATATTAATGTTGTTCTATAATTTCTGCATTTGTTTGGATCACCTTTTTAAGGAATAGGCATAAATATGGATCTCTTGCAGTCAGTTGGCCAGGAAGCAGTCTTCCATATTTCTTGGTATAGACGAGTGAGCACCTCCAGTACTGTATCAGTTTATTGAAACATCTCAGTTGACATTCTGTCAATTCCTAGAGCCTTGTTTTTCACTAGTGCATTCAGAGCAGCTTGGACTTTTTCCTTCAGTGCCATTAGTTCTTGATTATATGCTACCTCTTGAAATGGTTGAACATCGACTAATTCTTTTGGGTATAATGACTCTGTGTATTCCTTCCATCTTCTTTAGATGCTTCCTGTGTCTTTTAATATTTTCCCCATAGAATCCTTCACATTTTTTTCTTCAGTTATTTCAGCTTGAGAAACACTGAGAATGTTCTTCACATTTGGTTTTCTATCTCCAGCTCTTTGCACGTCATTATAATACTTTATCTTATCTTCTCGAGACACCCTTTGAAATCTTCTGTTCAGTTCTTTTACTTCATCCTTTCTTCCTTTTGCTTTATCTGCTCAACGTTCGAGGGCAAGTTTCAGAGTCTCCTCTGACATCTATACTGGTCTTTTCTTTCTTTCCTGTCTTTTCAATGACCTCTTGCTTTCTTCTTGTATGATGTCTTTGATGTCATTCCACAGCTCGTATGGTCTTTGGTCACTGGTGTTCAATGCTTCAAATCTATTCTTGAGATGGTCTCTAAATTCAAGTCGGATATACTCAAGGTCATATTTTGACTCTCGTGAACTTGCTGTGATTTTCTTCTATTTCAGCTTGAACTTGCAAATGACAAGTTAAAGGTCTGTTCCACAGTCGGCCCCTGGCCTTGTTCTGACTGATGATATTGAGCTTTTCCATCATCTCTTTCCACAGATGTAGTCAATGTGATTTCTGTGTGTTCCATCTGGTGAGATCCATGTGTATAAAAAAAAAATATAGTCGCCGTTTATGTTGGTGAAAGAAAGTATTTGCAATGAAGAAGTCGTTGGTCTTGCAAAATTCTGTCATTCAATCTCCAGCATTGTTTCTATCACCAAGGCCATATTTTCCAACTACTGATCCTTCTTCTTTGTTTCCAACTTTTACATTCCAATCATCAGTAATTATCAATGCATCCGATTGCATGTTCGATCAATTTCAGACTGCAGCAGCTGATAAAAATCTTTTATTTCTTTATCTTTGGCCTCAGTGGTTTTTTTTTTTTTTTTTTGTGGTTGGTGCATAAATTTGAATAGCAGTCATATTAACTGGTCTTCCTTGTAGGCATATGGATATTATCCTATCACTAACAGTGTTGTACTTCAGGATAAATATCGAAATGTTCTTTTTGATGATTAATGCAACACCGTTCCTCTTCAAGTTGTCATTCCCAGCGTAGTAGACCATGTGACTGTCTGATTCAAAATGGCCACTACCAGTCCATTTCAGCTCACTAATGCCTAGGATATCGATCTTTATGCATTCCATTTCATTTGTGTTCATTACGTGTTTCATTTCAATTTGTGTGTAAGAATCATAAATCTACAGTTGTGAAGAAAACAGTCAATGAGATCAGACTGGATGGAATATAGGGTGTTGCATGTGAAATAGTGTTAACCAAGGCTTAGTACAGAGTACCAGGTGAAAGATTTATGAGTATAATAATTCTCTCATAAGTTTTCCCTCAATTGTAGAGGAAAGACTGTCAAATTTTACCATAGTTTGTAAGTTCAATGAAAGTAAGGATACTTTCTATCACCTTGACTAATATAAATTCCCAACTTAAGAAAATCTAGGAAGCAGTACATGTTTATTTAATAAGTATGTGTTGAAAGAAAGGAAAGGGGGTTATAAACTCCTTCTGGTTTAGGCTAACACAATTTTTGTTTGTGAACCATTAAAAAACAAACAAACCTGTTGCCTTGGAGTCAATTTTGACTCATAGTAACCCTATAGGACAGAGTAGAACTGTCCTTTTGGGTTTTTAAGGAGCGGTTGGTGGATTCGAACCGCTGACCTTTTGAAAGGCTAGCACATAGTAAGTGTTGAATATTGTGAAGGACACATGTGGAAATGGTGCATAGTGAAGTGATTTGTGAGGTACCATTTGGGAAAGCATTTGTTTTGCAGAATTTTGACATGGGTGTGCTTGCAATATAAAACTCTTCCATTAGCATTAGAGTCAGCACCCTTAACAGAATGACACGGAACATTGAAACAGTTATCCATTATCAGATAACTCCATTCTATTCCACCCACTCTCCAGAAGATTGCTTTTGTATTCACACTCTGGGTATTACTGAAAATTGTTGCAACATATTCAAAGCCTAAAATTTTATTTTGCTTAACAGAAGGCTCTAATTACATCCATAAATGTTTTTAAAGAAAGGAAAAGAGAAAATAAGACTAAAATACATAATTAATAAACTACGTAAAAATTTTATAAATAAAAGTATAGATTAAATTAAACTATTTAAATAAGACCAATAAATAGAATAAAAAACAACCATATATTGAGTTATCAATAGTGTTTCAATTCAACTGGACTTCTGAAAACTAAATTGAATTCAAGTGGTCTGTTTATTGTTTCTCAAAGTAAATATAGCCGTTTGCAATCGGAAGTAAAGTCGGGTAAACACGGAACCACTTCAACAGCAAAGAATCATTCTGAAGCAAGCATTGACTCCTGTACAGAACGGTCTGTTTCCCAGGGCAGGAACTTTGAGGTTGTGTGTTTTGGGTGGCGAAAGGTTGGTTACCTAGCAACGACCCCTCCTCCCATGTCTCTGCGCAACAGTGGTATTGCGCATGTCAGCGAATTGATTACTTGGTTGCCGTTTCTAAAGAGAACAAAGCAATCATGTGGTAGGGTATTAGTCTCAATCATAACAAACTTACTGGTTTTTCTTTATGCGGGGCCTCCTCTCACTCTCTTCTGGTTCTGCTAGAAGCTTATCTAAAGAGATTGGGTGAAGAATAATAAACTATTCAGCAAATGAGAATGAGAGAAACTTCAGTCATTTTCATTAATAACATTTGCTCTCAGTTTGCTTTTAAAGCGAGCAATGAAATAGTTACTACATACACACTAGCATTAGCTCTGGACAAGTGATAATCTTATCACAATGTGTCTTCAAGAAATGAGACAGTTCAGGATAGGGTGGAGTTCCGTGAAATAGCGTTTATACAATCTAGGCAGGGCTCAAACATAGCAATGATTGTGAGAACGGTGCAAGACCAGGCAGGGTTTCGTTCTGTTCTACATAACGTCGCGTTGGTCAGAACCAACTAAACAGCACCTAATAACAACAAGGCAGATTTAAGATGACAGCATGATACCACCTGAAGAGAAAATTAATGAAATACTAATTTATTTGGAACATACACATACGGTTTTGTCTTTACAACAAATGAGCTTAACCGTATGTTAATAAAAATTTAGTTAGAAAACACACTTGAGTAAACCTCACAACATATATTTTGTCTACCTGTGATATGCATCTCAAGTAAATGCCATTCTCTCTTTCATCTACTGCATGTTTATTTCTAGGGACAATCTCACCAGTGCATGCATCACTGAAGAAGTAGCTAATCTGAATGAACTGGGAAGATAAAGACACAAAAGATGCCCCCGACAATAGAAAAAATATCAAATAGAGTAAATCAGTTTGTGAATTTTCATAGCATGAAGGTACAGGGGAAAAAATCTGCTAGAAGAATGCTAAACTGCCAAGTGTATGGGGGCAGGTGAGGGCGGGGGAGGAGAGACTTTGGTTTATAAAAATTTCCATGATGCAAAGGACTGAAGCCAAGTTCTCCCCAGACACAGCCCTGATGCCCAGAGTGGCTACTGTCCAATGTGCAGGAATCTGTCACTTGTGTAGTAGCTTTCTGAGACTCTCCCATTGGCTCTCCTACCTCTCCTCATCACATATAGAATGGCGTTTGCTTGCTGAGCTCCAGAGCAAAGAATTTCTTTGAGGAGCAATAACTGACATTTGGAGTCACAGCCTGAGTTTTCTTCTTTGGATATTTGCTAAATGTTTGTTTTAAAGAGGCTTACTCTACACATTCAAATTAGTCAGAATCTGACACTATATTTTTCCCAGTTCCTTACCCCTAAGGATATCATCAGTTCAGAAATTTTTTTTTTCTTTGAAAATAACAAATAGTAATCAATGACGTTTTAGATTTTGGTCTTAGCCTTGCAACTATTTTGCACAAATCTATTAGAAGTAGGACTTTTAACCAGAAATGCCATTCCAGATGCAAAAATCATAACTGAGAATGAATTTGAATACAGAAGAAATTATTATCACCAGGATACTGGTATTCTATTTAAAGTGAATCAATGTGCAGGGAATTTTTTGACATAAAAGTATAATACGTCAAAAAAAAATTTAGAAAACAAGAACACCTGTTCTTGAATTTTACAATGGGTCATTTGATGCAGAAGTTTTTCCTCTTCTTAAAAACAAAACCCCTTGCTGTCCAGTCAATTCTGACACATAGCAACTTATAGGACAGGGTGGAACTGCCACATATTTTCCAAGGTTGTAATCTTTACTGAAGCAGACTACCACATCTTTCTCCTGAGGAGCAGCTGGTGGGTTTGAACTGATGACCTTTTGGTTAGCAGCCAAGCACTTAACCACGGTGCCACCAGAGATTCTTTTCCTCTTCTAATTCCTACTTTAATCCTCTCTGTACATCCTGTTACTCTGATAACTCAGAAACATATGTTTACTCATCCAGAAGATCAAGCAATTTTATATTAGAAACTGACAGGGATCAGTTCTGGGTGCAACTCTGTGTGCCTGTAAGCCCCCACAGAACAGGAAAGCTAATCTCCAGTAGTCCAACAGTTAAAATAATTGATGAGTGTGTATTGAATCCTCAGGAGAGGAGGGAGGAAGCCAGAAGGAGGGGAAGAGGGAAGGTTTGGAGGGAGGAGGCGATGGGGGCAGGTGCTGATTTCAGCCCTGTAGCGTCAGGATTGCGTCAATTCGGGTTTCAAGCCACGTCTGGAGTCTCGGAGACGAGCTTCTCAGATGAGCCAAAACACGAACAGGGGTGACAAATCACTGCGCGAGGGCGAGTGGACCTCATCTTTGCCTCCTCCCTGTTCCAGGCGCAGGTCCCTAGGGCTCTGCGCTGTTGTTTTCAGCACTCCGGAAAGCCGGCGTCTTCGGATCTAGGAAAGTGAATCAGGCTCGGGAGTTTTCCGTTCAGCACCTCGGACAGAGCACGCAGCAAAAATATGGCTCCGATCGCTACCAGCCGGGAAGAATTTGGTAAGCGAGTTCCAAACTCAACTTATAACTGCGGTTGTTCCTTGAATACCCCGTGGTGGGATTTTCCTCCCCTCGCTGTATGTTGGATATAGATTTCCTAGGTGGTTAATCTGAAAGGAAAATTAGAAGAGTAAGCGGGCAATCGTGGTTTATCTCCGCTGCGCCTTCCTTGGTATTTTTCTCTTTAAAGATTGCCTTCTGTTAGGGAGATTTCACCTCCAAGAAGTTCCTGAATGTTTAGGTTCAGGTATCTCTGTAAATTGTAGCAAGCGCTGAAAATAGAAAAAGGGGTGTGCTATTCGCTTGTTGGTTTTATTTATTTTGTAAGGAAATGTTATTTGTAGGTAAATCTGTATTTAACTTATCAGAGGAAGCCAAATGTATGTGTGGTTACATAAGGGTTTGATCTCTGTATAAAACAGCTTGTATTTGAGGCCTGGAATGTATATTTTATTAAAGAACCTACCATAAGGATGTTTTTCTTGTATCCTTGAGATATGTTGCCAGTGAAAGACACAGAATCTTATGACACTAGAGTTAAAGGGACTTTAAAAAATGGTCTAGCCCAGCCCATTTCATTTCACCAGTAAGATAACTGAAGCTAGAGAGATGAGGAGGAGTGTTTCAGGCTACACAGCCAACTAAAATGTGCTGGAAACTAGAATTAGGTTTTTTATTTTCTAGTTTAGTCTTGCTTTTCCTCTGTCAGATTTTCAGCACCACAATTCTGTTTCAGTAAATAAAATCAGATACATCTTTTTGAACAAAAAAGTAGTTTTTTAAAGGTCCCATTAGGTCCCTAAAGGCAACAGATCAGAGTTTTACTTACAAGTATTAAAAAAAATAAAAAAGCAAGGAGTTTTATAGGAGTTTGCAGATCCGAAGTGGCATCTACAAATGTAGCATAATTGTTATTAGGGTGAGTGAAATGATTGAGATCCTTGTCCTCAAAAGCTGATCTGTAGAGAACACATCAGGAGTAGATGAGCCACTCCATGTTACATTGTTTTGCCATTTGACATAAGTTTTATGTAGAGATAATCTATAATATTATATTCAGAAATGCATTTCCTTTTTTGGAGTGTTTGGGTTTATTTTGTTGTGATATGTACTCTAAATTTCTGATTTAAACATGAACAATTTTCTAATGCTAAGGGATTTTCAGGGGACTGTTCTACTTAAATACGTTCTACCTTGAACATCAGTCTTTTCAGAAAAACCATTTTCTGTTGATTTTATTATGCTTCTTGCATTGGCTGAAGAATTGCCTTAGTTCACTTTGCTTTTGCTCTCTGGCCTTGGTTCATTAGAGAATCCAGGAGTGGGTTTTTCTGTCTCCCCCACTCCCCACAAAGACTTGAATGGAAGGAAAAACTGAAAAGCTGATACTAAGTTTGGCTAATTATCTTTAGCTCTTGCCTCATTCTTTCTTTGTAGCATTCAAGGCTTTTTTATTATGGGAGAATTCAAAGGTTTATTTTTCATCTCTGTATGACTGAGATTTTTGATATCATTATATTACAGAATTTGTACTGTTGCTATTATTTTATTTGCTTTTTTATATTCTCAGACACTTCTATTATTTGTCATTTCTTGATTTTATATCTTTGAGTTCAGCTTTGTGACTACAAGGTAGGTAGACAGAAGATTTCGGAGGATGGGGAAGCAGAAGTTTGGTCTTCTTGGGGTTATTTAAATAAGGCTTAACTCTTTATTGACATGGACTTTTAACTTTATTAGTCACTATGTGGAATAATAAATGGGAATGAACCTAAATTAAGACAATATTACATTAGTTATATTCACTTTGATTGATGCACTATGTTCAGATACAGCAATAGTGCTTTTACCTACGCAGTGTTACTAATCATTTGTTGGAGAAATATGCTTACATATGAAACATGAGCTTCATGCATAATCAATGTTACCTAATGTCAGTGATTCAATGTGCCCTCATTCAAGGAAAGATGCCAATTTCAATTTGATTACAATTTTTCAAGTGGAAATGTGCTAGGAAAAAAAATCAGTTATGATAAAATTGAACTGTAAGTTATCTATGCTCACTTACTTTTCTCATTACATGTTAAGGAATGATGATTCACTTATAACTACTGTTCCATTTTTATCTTACGTAAGTCTAATTAACTTGTACTTCAGATAATTCAGTCCTTGTTTGAGTGGGGAATTTTAGATTGGAATACAATGGGTTTTCAATGTTGTAAGTTATTTAATATTAGTATCCTGCTGCATGTCCTTTTATTTTTTTTCTAATATGTACACATTTCTCTTATTATTTGCATAATTGGAGTGAAAATGATTAATGAGTTTGTGACAATGGCAGATAATGTTCCATCATTTCTTAAAATTGTATGAACCACTGAGTTTATAGATGCTCGCTGCATGAATCCTGGATAAATAAAGATCTGCTAAGAATACAGAATCTCTCAGTACTTGAAGAATGTACATTTAGAGTTTCACAGTCAGTGAGAATTGATGCTTCTGGAAAGCATCGAAATGTCAATAAAAAACAATGATATTAGTACTGACCCATCATGCTGCAGTAGACTCATATAATCTGAAAAAAAAGTAAATAGGTCAGGATTGTTAAGTCCCCACTCCCGTCCCAAACCCAGGCCCACTTTTGCCTTTTTTTATTTTACTTATTAAAAACAGCTGAAATGAATGAGTTTCTATCATACCATATTTTTTCTTTCTGCACATCACACAGAGGATGTATTTATACCTGAAAATGGTATGAAATGTATACATAACTCATACTTTTAACAGTTAGAAAGTAATTCAGTCTGTCTAACACAGCAATTGCCAGATCTATTGCATTGTTCAAATAGGCTTGTATCTCCAACTCTGCCCCTTTAATGTGTATTATTGGTCATTTCATTTTTCAGATGAAATCCCCACTGTGGTGGGGATCTTCAGTGCATTTGGACTGGTCTTCACAGTCTCTCTGTTTGCATGGATCTGCTGTCAGAGAAAATCTTCCAAGTCTAACAAGACTCCTCCATACAAGTTTGTGCATGTGCTTAAGGGAGTTGATATTTACCCTGAAAACCTAAATAGCAAAAAGAAGTTTGGAGCAGATGAAAAAAATGACATAAAGAATAAACCAGCTATGCCAAAGAATTCATTGCATCTTGACCTTGAGAAGAGAGATCTCAATGGCAATTTTCCCAAAACAAATCCCAAAGCTGGCAGCTCTTCTGATCTAGAGAATGTGACCCCGAAGCTCTTTCCAGAAGGAGAGAAAGAGGCAGTGTCTGCTGATAGCCTAAAGTCTAGCACTTCACTGTCTTCCGAAGAGAAACAAGAGAAGCTGGGAACCCTCTTTTTCTCCTTAGAGTACAACTTTGAGAAGAAAGCATTTGTGGTAAATATCAAGGAAGCCCGTGGCTTGCCAGCCATGGATGAGCAGTCAATGACCTCTGATCCATACATCAAAATGACGATTCTCCCAGAGAAGAAGCATAAAGTGAAAACCAGAGTTCTGAGAAAGACCTTGGATCCAGCTTTTGATGAGACCTTTACATTCTATGGGATTCCCTACACCCAGATTCAAGAGTTGGCCCTGCACTTCACAATCTTGAGTTTTGACAGGTTTTCAAGAGATGATATCATTGGGGAAGTCCTTATTCCTCTCTCAGGAATTGAATTATCTGGTGGAAAAATGTTAATGAACAGAGAGATCATCAAGAGAAATGTTAGGGTAATTCATTCTTAGTGCTTAACGTATTTGTAAACAATCTTTATGTAGCTTTTTTTGTATCTCGGGGATTTTCATCAAAATGATGTTTGTGACATTTTACCATTTTTACCATGCTTAATTATTATGAATCATAATTAAATGAGAGACAAAGGGATAGAGCAAATGAGAGAAAATTTAACCTACAACTGAAATGTTCAAACTGTTTTAATCATATAAAATAGATACCCTTCATGAATACTTAAATATCATTTATATAATTATTTTTATTAATTTCTATCATAAGTATTTTGACAGACTTCAACTTGAAGCAAAATACAAGCAACTATTTCTTACTCATAAGCAATTAACAAAGACCCTTCAAAGTCAGTAAAAGTAAATTTGAAACTGAAATTTAAAATTAAATCTATTCTTTCAGAGGATTTGGAACTTTTATTGACTTTTCAAAGAGGAAGCATCAAATCACATTGAACTATAAATGTCTGTCCTTAGGCTATGTAACAGGAAATGAGGTATTATGCCTTTGTAGTTATCTACTTGGGTAGCTCTGGGAATACTGGAAGATAATAAGACATCAATTCAGTAAATTTTCCTATTTTGACTTTATACACAGGACTCAATCAATTCCAATCTTGATATTTAAGAATAACTTTTGTCTCTAGATGTAACGGATTTTTTTATAGTAGCGTAATTATACAGAATACCTTAAACAGGCTAATTTATGCTTTTAAAAAGGTCATAATATTTTAGGGCTGTTTTTGAACATCTCCTCACCTTTTGTCTTTTTGTTGAAGTTAATAGAAGTCAAAGTCCAGAGACTTATTTGTAGCTCAGAGACTTGTAGCTTTTTTGAGACACCTGGATATTTAATAGCACAGTGGGAATAAAGATATGTTCTCTTCTTCTTCTCCTCAGAGGTCTTATTCATGCCAACCTTTGTCTGAATATCAGTTGCAGTGCTAGGAGCCCTGGCCTAACCATCAGCTCTCTGAGCCAGAGCAGTGTTAAGATCAGGATAAGTCTCAGTTGGTCTGAATCCCAATTTCAATAATGTTAATGCTAAAGAATTTCAAATCAAATCAAATTTAATGTAAGGATGAGTAAATTTTCTGTACACAGAAACTTTCAAATGATTAAATGATTTTATTATTACTAACAAATGCAAATAGTACAGCTGTAACTGAAATGCAAAAGCCACAAATACCCCAGTGTAGGCTGTACTTTAAATATCCTTTTAAACATTTCTAGTAATGGGTGTGGCTAACACTGCACGTTTTAACACTCTGTAGTACCGAAAAAGGCCACAGGATGGCAGGCAGTTGTTCTTAGGTGGTGAGAGCGCTGCACAAAAACTTTTACTCTTAGGATCTTCCGCATATTAAAAAAAAAATAAGCAGGAACATCCATTTAGATATTCGATAATGTTATTCTATTGCTTTAAATATTTTTGGAATTTTAAATTACAAAAGTAAAAGGTAATGAGAACATTGGTAATGCATCTCTTCATTTGTTTAGAAGTCTTCAGGACGGGGTGAGCTGTTGATCTCTCTCTGCTACCAGTCCACCACAAACACTCTCACTGTGGTTGTTTTAAAAGCTCGACACCTGCCGAAATCTGATGTGTCTGGACTTTCAGGTAAGACTGCTTCTGAAATACCTCAGGCTCAGTGTCTAAGTAGGGGACAGGTAGAGACGAATAGTTAATAACTAAGATTGGTCTATGCTATTGATTTCCCTTTACTCACAATCACAAGTGATGTAATTTTCTTCTGTTTATAATTTTATGGAATGCTAATCTGAGCCAACATCATCAGCGAGAAGAAAAAAATCTACATAGTTCTTAGATCCGAGGCAAAGCTAGACCCCAGGTAGAAGCTGATTGAATGGAGGTGGAGTAAGGAGCAGTAACGAATGCAGAGGCGAGAGGCCAGTGCCAAAAGTGCGGTGACGGAAATAAAATTAAGGCTCAGGAGAAGGGTTTTTTTTTTTTTTTAGTATTTTAACTAAGCCTGCCTACTCTTTCTCTTCTGCTGATTTTTTAAATAATTTCTTTAATTCTTTCTGCATCTGCTTTAATTAAGGATTAAAACTAGCTACTTGTTTTGTAACTAGTTTTACAGAGAAAATCCTTATTGTGTCGTATCATGAGAAAGCGAATGAACTATGAGTCAAAGTGACATGAATTGAAATCCTAACCCTTCAATCTCTTAGCTAAGTAACCTTGAGTGTGTTTCTTAAATTCTTTTCAAATTGGGTATATTAATACTTACCTTGAGGTGCGTTATGAGGATTAGAAAATTATTCTTCATTAAATATCATTTAGTGATTTATTAGTGGTACCAATGGAATCGACTCAACGGCACTGGGGTTTTGTGGGTTACCAATGGTTAATTACTTGGCTAGCAAGAGAAGATTGATGGTTTGACTACACCCACTTTATTTAGGTGCCTCAGAAGAGCTGGTGATCTGCTTCCAAAAGGTCCCAACCATGAAAACCCTATAGAGCACAGTTCTATTCTGCAACACATGGGGTTGTCATGAGTTAGAACTGATCCGATGGCAACTGGTACTAGTGATTTATTATTATTTGGTCAAGGAAGTTGAAAACATTGTTTTAAAGGTTTAGATTAGGAGGCTAAAACTAGCTCATATAACACAACCAGAAAAAATTGCCAACATAATATAATTAAATGTATGATCAAGTACCATGATCCTAAAATTCACGCAGAGTTCTTGGAAGGGTGACACGGGGAAAATTGACACTTAGAAACAGGAAGCAAACCCAGCAGGTGATTAAAGAACCACAGAAACATGAAAGTCAAGAAAGTCATTGGCATTGAGGAGTCTTAAATCCCCATTCGACAGAAAAAGCAGCGGAAGCCCAAAATGTGGAAAGATTTACCCAGAATCACACAGCTCAGTTGTGACAGATGTCTAATGTTTTTCCTTCTATCCCATTCTACACAATGAGTTGTTAGTAATCAGAATGAATCTATAGAACACTCTTTCTATTTTTATGCCCTTTTATGTTATCTCTTCTCACTACCATTATGGTTCCTTCCCTACCTTCTGGTTTAGAGTTTTCTCTTGTGTTGCATTCACTTACTTATTTACAATTTGTTGATGATAGAAAATCCAGGCTTTGCCCATGTTTGCACTCTGTCTCATTTTCCTTGCAATCACATTTTATTGCCATGCGATGATCTCTAAAGGCTCTGAACTTGCGGTGAGTACTCCAGCCAGATCCTGCCAGTGTAATGCCTGTTACTTGCCATTGCAGATCCCTATGTAAAGGTCAACCTGTACCATGCCAAAAAGAGGATCTCCAAAAAGAAGACTCATGTCAAGAAATGCACTCCCAATGCAGTGTTCAATGAACTGTTTGTATTTGATATTCCTTGTGAGGGTCTTGAAGAGATAAGTGTGGAATTTCTGGTTTTGGATTCTGAGAGGGGATCCCGGAATGAGGTGATTGGGCGGTTGGTCCTGGGAGCGGCAGCAGAAGGAAGTGGTGGTGAGCACTGGAAGGAGATCTGTGACTTTCCCAGGAGACAAATTGCCAAGTGGCATATGCTCTGTGATGGTTAGCCTCCTACCCATGAGCTGGAACTACGTGATTTTTACCAGGCAAGGAGCAATTCTCTTTCTTTGTGATATGTAATTGCAAGCTTGTGACAGCAAGCTACCTTTTTTTGTTAGGAATGGATTGAATTAGTAGACCAGGAAGTAACTGTAAATGTGTATCATGATAATTCCCCTGTTTTTTAGAGAAACTGGAAAATTTTCATAAGATATTCAGTTTCCCCTGAAGGCTACCAGTGATATAAATAAGAGTAGTCAGGAGTATTATGAATAGGAAACCGTGATCCCAAGTTAAGGGTAGGGGTTAGAAGGTGTTGACCTCATTGAAGCATATCACTGGAAGATAGTGTGATTGTTCTGATTTAGAAATAAAAAGTTTGTCTTTTCTTATGAAAATGCATCCATTTTTCTTCAGCTTGGGGAAATCGATTTTTCTTTAGACCCAAAGATAATGAAGAAATGTGCTCTAGCTTGTTTTTTATTGATTATGTCACATGCAAATGGTCGTCGTGCATATAAAAGTATGTGATCATTTCTCTTGGGTTTGTGATTATTTGATACAATTTTATCATAAAGGACTAACTTAGGTTTGTTTTAAAAGGACAGTGAATAAGCTGAGAAATCATTATAGCAAAAGGCTGAGTTGAGAACACTGTGGCTGAAATCGGATTTTTCTCTCCGCACCCCCAAGGTTATGTGTGAGTTAAAATGTTGTAAAGTATAACCTCCCATAAGAACCGTAATCTTGAATTATTCGCCACCTCTCACAAGCCTCAGTGTGACGTCAGAAACCCCCGTTTGCTTTTGTGAAGCTGTCCACTTAGCTCATGCATAAAGGAAAAAACTTCAGCTAGAAGACCAGTTTTCTTGTAGGAACTATGTACAGTGTGCCAGTGTCCTTTCAAACCCATCTTGTGTACCCAGAGATGGCATTGCTAACTAAATTTCCATGTAGCTTGCCTCCTCCCCACAAATGACCAAGCTATTATTTGAAAAGAAGAGAAGAAACAAGTAAACAAACAAAAATAATAAAACTGTGAAGTTTTATCTGTTGTCAGGTAGAAAGTGCTACTTAAAACCAACAGACTAAGTCATATGACTAAAAAACAGTCACACAGCAAACCTAATGTAATTTGCATAGGTTCACACAACATGCATTTAGTCTGCCAAATTAGCACAACCGAGTGTGTGTTTCACTATCTTTTCCAGGCTAATTTGTCTTCAGCTCCGATGTTGTCTGTGGAACAGTTTACAGACTTGTCTCTTGTACCATTTTCCAGCACCAGGGCTCGGAAATTCATTAAAAACTTGTTAGCGTAAAGCAGTGCCATTGTGATTATTTGGAAATAATTAACTTGAGGGTATCTTCATGATAATTGAGTTTTCAGAGAAGTATGAGCGAAACTTGGGTACAGTTGAATTATTAAATATGCAAGTTGGAAATAAAGTCTACTGAAAAGCTTCCATTTCGAGTCTTTCGGGTTTTGTGTCAGTACTTTAGCAGTTTTTGAGAATGTGTTTGATATCACAGTGTTTGTAAGATTCGATGAAAATGCATTTTGGAAACAACTTATACAGGCTTTTTATGACTATGCCTAATGTAAAGAAAATGTATTACATTCTGTATGTACAAAGATTGAAGATCAATCTCTTCTTTTTTGTGCTTTAAACTGACTTTGGGATAAAAAAGAATATTCCCCAATCATCGTCTTCATCCCACCATGAAACCGTCTCAGACCATCTTGGTCCATTCAACATTTCTATGAAAGCAACATGAAATGAGTTGTCAGTTTGTGGTTTGGGGAAGTCAAATGGCCTTTTTGGTAATGTATGTTTTGGTATTTGAGGCCATAAGATATACTTTATGTTGAAGTTATGCAAGATTGTAAGTGAAGAGCCAATTCTACGTGTCCTTCCCAGCAGCCAGAAGTTAATGGTGTTTACTAGTTTAAGAACAGTTGTAAGAGGAGGGAGTTATTATTATTATTTAAGTAGAACAACAAAGCCAACAACAACGGGTATGTTAAAATTGCAATGGGTTATTTGTAAATAGTTTTTATTTAAGTTCTTAAATTTTAAAGTGTTTTTGCCTGTAAAAAATTGAGTAAAACTATTTGCAACTGGTTTTAAGAAACGAAAGAAGAACAAGAAATGAATTGAAGCAGCCAAGGACCTATGTGATCCCATCATCTTCCGAAAATTTTACTGTTTTATAATGTGTTACAATATCAATGTGAATATCTTGACTTCTGTTACAAATCCTGCACTATATGAAACATGTAAATTAATTGTCTGTCTGATTAGCCAATCTAACCCCCCTAATGACTAGGTATCCATGTTTAAAGAACTGTGTAACTCAGTAACTGACTTGTTCTGATGTCGTAACTCAATAGAAGTGATTTGGAAGGAAGCATGGTGTATGAGGTGGTGTCTGTTCTTTTGTGCCGGCTCTGTATTATGTTTGTAAGACCACGTTTGTAAAACATGAATAAATTGCTGCTTTTGCCCATGCCACTTCAATTCAAACTTTCTGCCAATAGACTCTTTACTAAGGCTTCTCCTGTTGCTGCCTGAACTCTCAAGTTTCTGTAATGGATCCCTTGAGAAAGATTAGGGAACATTAGTGACTGGGCACCTGAAAAACCTGTTACCCTAGAGTCAATTCCAATTCATAGCAACCCTACGGGACACAGTAGAACTGCCCCCATAGAGTTTCCAAACAGCAGCTGGTGGATTTGAATTGCGAAGCTTTTGGCTAGCAGCTGAGCTCTTAACCTAGTTCTCCCATATACTTTCATTTATGATGTTTAATCCTCACAACCAGCTTCTGTGCCAGATATCATATTCCTCATTATTAAGAAAAAAAAAATGTCATCCAGTGGACGCTAACTCCTCCAGACCCTGTAGGACAAAATGGAAATGGCCATAGGATTTCCAAGGCTGTAATCGTTATGGAAGCAGACTGCCACATCTTTCTCCTGCAGAACGGCTGGGTTCAAACTGCCAACCTAGGTTGACAGCCAAGTGCTTAACCACTGTGCACCACGGAGTCTTTATCCCCATTATAGAGACATAAAACCAGAGGCTCAAGGAGCTTTAGCCATTGACTCAAGTATACATGGAGAGTAATTTAAAGGATTTCATGGCATATTACTCTTCTCTCCATACCATATCACTCTTTTGAAGGGTCTTTTTATATTTCATCTCTACTAGAGTCTTAAAGAGGCAGAAGCCCACTTTCTTTCCCTTCTACCTTCTATATTTTATTCATGTTTCTATTAATTACTTTTTTCACTATTTTTTAGTTACCATTCTCTATTTATTCTACTCTTTTTATCCTTTATGATCTATTTCTCATTTTTAATAACTTTCCTCTTCTCTTTTACATGAGTCTCTTTTGTTTGCCTATTTATTCACTTATTTATTTATTTTTTTATTCTACGTCCTTGCACTGGATGGATTTAGTTAGGAAAATGGATGTGGGAATGAAAACCTTATTTCTTCTTAAACAGGGAAAACAAAACAGGACATCTGCAATCTTCCCATCAAGTAGCAGCTAAAGTAAATGAGAATAATGGGACCTACCAACTGGTGGACCAGCCTTTTTTTTATAGCATCAGGCTGTATGCCGTTATTCTGTGTACATCAAATTTGGAAAAATAGTGTTATAAATGGAATAAAACTAGGATTTCCTGCCATTGTATTTTAACAGAAATTGTATTAATTGTATTAAGAGTGTGCCCAGGCATGCTAAAAGAGTAGGTTGGTCATTACATTTAAGAGCTCAAGTATAGTTTAAGGATGATCCCTGGGCGGCACAAAGGGCTAAGTATTCTGCTCCTAAAAGAAAGATTACAGGCTCCTGTCCACCCAGAGGCTCCTTGGGAAAAAGCCCTGATGATCTACTTCTGAAAAGTCAGCCTTTGAAAACCCTACGGAACACAGTCCGATTCTGACACACATAGGGTTGCCATGAGTCAACATCAACTCAAAAGTGTAACCTGACCCTAAGAATACCAATAAATTTCTATTTGTCCTTAAATTAGCCCAAGCCATGTTTGGGCCACCCCACACGTACAGAACGGCCAGCTGTGACTGCTAATTGACCTCAATAGAGGAAGCAGCAGTAGGAGAAATGAATCAGGAGGAAAATCATCCCCCAGACCCTATTCTGAAGAGAAATGTCCAACAAGAACCATATCACCTCCTGTTTCCTGGCTGCCTTCTAGAATTTTCCCTCCCCAGTATGTTTACACAGCCACCATCTTGCTGCCCAAATCATGTATAAGCCCTGCTTACCCGTAGCTCAGAGAGCCAGATCTGAGGAGCTTCCTCCTGGCTCCTTGCTCTGTGCATTGCAATAAAGTTACTTTCTCTTTCTCAAAGACTGGTGTCCAGATAATTGGCAAGTCTGAGTGCCCTGGACAATGACCCACCTTTCCAGGTTCGGAAACAAAAACAACTGGTTAGTTGGTTGGTACCTGCCGAAGACAATTAGAGACATTGAGAAAATTTTCCAAGGGCATTAGTCAACAGGGAAATGCTAATTAAAACCAAAATGAAATACTACTACATACCTATTAGAATGACTGAAATGAATATGCCAAGTGTTGGTGAGGATGTGATGGAACTGGACCTCTTCTGCTACTAGTGAGAATATAAAATACACAACTGATTTGAAAAACACGTTGCCAGCTTCTTAAAAAGTTAAACACTTACCATATGACCCAGTCATTCCACTTTGGGGAATTTACCAAAGAAATGAAACCATATGTTTTATTTATATTTATATTTATAATTTATAATAACTAAAAACTGGAATCAACCCAAATGTTTGTCGACACGTAAATGGATAAACAGATTGTGGTATATCCACACAATGGAATACTACTGCAATAAAAAGGAATGGCGTGTTGATACAGGTAATAACACATATGAATCTCAAAATAATTATGCTGAGTGAAAGAAACCAGAAAGCCCTCCCCCAATACAGTATATATGATATAATTCCATCTATAGAAAATTTTACAAAATGCAAGCTGATCTATAGTGATAAACAGC
The DNA here is from genome assembly GCF_030014295.1 of Loxodonta africana. Classification (NCBI taxonomy): domain Eukaryota; kingdom Metazoa; phylum Chordata; class Mammalia; order Proboscidea; family Elephantidae; genus Loxodonta; species Loxodonta africana. The sequence continues at coordinate 64,119,648 of NC_087352.1, forward strand.
AGATTAGTGTTTGACTGGGGATGGACGAGGCTGTATAAGGAGATATTAAACCATGATTTGACCTCATAATTCATCTTAACATGATGTTCGGGGTAGTTATGACCATTGGATTGGTGTTGGTATTCAAGGTGACATTGAGTTATCTTCTCTGCACCAAACTCTCAAACATGAGTATTCAGCGAAATAAACAGTAAAATTCTTAACTCTTTTAGTGGACAGAGCACATATATTCAGTTCCTAGTTCTACCATTTACTTGTTATGTGGCTTTTGCTACAAATACAAACAAAAAATTAAACTAAGAAATTAATTCAACCAGTATTTTCCAGTATTTTTAGTATTTTCTGTATGCCTGCCATTATCATAGGATTTAAGGTAAAAGAAGCAAAATATAGGGTATCATGCCAGCTTCACAGCAGGTTAGTATAAGCCCTTGTGGCACAGTGGTTCAGAGCTCAGGCTCCTAACCAAAAGATTGGCAGTTAGAATCCACCACCTGCTCCTTGGAAACCTTATAGAGCAGTTCTAATCTGCCGCATAGTGTCACTGTGAGTCGGAATCAACTCTAATGCAACGTGATTAGTACGACACTGTACACAAAGCAGAAACTCTGAATTCGGGGTCCTGGGTACCATTCCCTCTCTGACACTGTGTGGCCTCAAAATAGATAACATTCTGAGATTCAGTCTTATTATCAGTAGAACTAGAAGAATAATACCTGCATCTTGGGTTGTGCTGCACAGTAAATGAGATGATATGAATTAGAAAATGCAGTAAAGTATTATTAAGTTTTCAATTTCACTCCAGGAAATGTATGAGTACTTACTGCCATGAGTCAGACATTGGGGATACAGCGATGAGTCTCACAGAAAGATTCGCTAGGAGGCTATATTGTAGTGAAACCTGTGAGAGCTGGAACTCAACGGGACTGCCTTGTTTTTCTGGGTCTCGGAAAATTTCCACCTTTGACTGAGTGCAGTCTTTCTACTTTTCTAATGCTCATTTTAGTGGAAAATATTTGAATTTTCCTTCTCTGATAGATTTCCGCCTTACACAGGGTCCAGCTTTTGCAGATTTTACTGTGTACACTTAAAAACAAGGAATTCCGTGCGTAAGGGGGTATATCCCTACTGGAGGTAATATAGTAGCAGCAGCACTAGCGTCATTGGTGTTACCTGTGACCTGGGTCAGGGGATCTATTTGGGGGTAAGAACTGAATCTATTTCTCATCCCAGCATTCTGAGTCTTTATGGATTTTCCTTTGAATACAGGACGTATGAATGTAGCTAAAGCTGAGAAAGGGCTTTCACCGTGCTTCTATCTTCTCTGCCTGAGGTAGGTAGGTGTGAGAGGTGCAGGCCTGAACATGTAGCTGCTTGTTGTGATTTCCCAACAAGCAAAAGGAGACCCTGGTGGTGCAATGATTAAGCACTTGGCTGCTAACTGAGAGTTTGCCTCAGTGGCTCCGAGGGAGAAAGACCTGGTTATCTGCTCCTGTAAAGATTACAGCCTGGAGAAGCCTATGGGAAAACAGTGTGACAGTTTCTCCAAAAACTAAAAATAGAACTATCATATGACCCAGCAAGTCCACCCCTAGGTATATACTAGAAAGACTTGAAAGCAGAGACTCAGACGGAGACTTGTACACCAGTGTTCACTGCAGTATTATTCATAATAGCCCAAAGGTAGAAACAGCCTAAATGCCCATCGACAGATGAACGGATAAACAGAATTTGGTACATGCATACAATGGAATACTACTACTCAGCCAGTCGGAGTAATGGAATCTCGATACATGCTACAATATGGATGGAGCTGCACGACATTATGCTGAGTGAAATAAGCCAATCGTCAGAGGACAAATATCGTATGACCTCACTTACATAAAAAGTCAAGAAAAGGCAAATGAAAGACTAAAGTTTATTAGTGGTTACCAGGGGTGAGAGGGAGGGGAAAAGGGGAGTTTAACATTGATGGAAAAATCTCATTGATTAAGGGTAGAGTTGCACACCTTATTACTGAAATTGCTTCAAGGACAGTTCTACTCTGTCCTATAGGGCTGCAATGAACCAGAATTGACTCAATGGCAACGGGTTTTAGTTTAGTGAATTTGGTTTAGAAATTCACTGCAAGTGGGGAATTTCAAATTGGCATGGCATGAAAGGTTCTGTGTGACTACTTTCAATGGGCAAGTGAAGGCCAAAACTACATTGTAGTGAGCCTAAGTGTCTGTATCCCACTTTGTTTACATAAGGGCTAATGACGATTTCTCCATAGTGAAATGCCCAAGCCATACAGAACGAAGATGGAAGGTGTGTAGTGAGAAAATGGAGCCATCAAGTTCAAAGATTTAGCTGGGTTAAGGGAGTGGCAAAGTGAAAAGTAAGGCAGTGGCCACAGAGTGGAATTTTAGAGTTAGGACTTTCATACATGGAGTTTTTCTAGATGACAAGTTCTAGAATGAGTCTCAAGTGTGAACTGCTGGTGTGAGTTGGGATGGGTTTTCTGAAAATGTGTATTGAATTCTTTGGATCTAAAAGGGCAAGAAAGAAAATGTAGTGTGGTGCTTTTAAAATAGATATTGATATGTGTTACTAGCTTAACTGCTTCTAGAAGCATACAGTTTCATTTCACAACAGTGTATATATATTTAAATATTTAATCCTCACAATAAATCTATGAAGGAGGTAAGAAAGATATTGGTTTTTATCATTTGGGATTTGGTGATTTATCAGAGGTTGAATTTGCTTTGCCAGTGAAGGCCATTGGGGAATGGAAAAAAGGGTAAGGCTGGGGAGAGAAAACATGTCAGGGAGAGTTTAGGGTTAAGGTAAGACAGAGAAAAACCACACAAGAGAAAAGAAGGAATGAAGAGTGAGGGACAATCCAAACCATTCAGTGACATGAATGATGGATAGTTCAGATGGAGTAAAGGGGAAGAGTAGATAATACTACCTGTGTCAGAATTGCTCATTTGGGGGTAACAGAAGCTTCAAATATTTTTTGGTGGACCTGTTGTATTGCTGGAACCCTGGTGGCGCGGTGGTTAAGAGCACGGCTGCTAACCAAAAGGCCAGTAGTTCAATTTCACCACCCACTCCTTGGAAACCCTAAGGGGCAGTTGTACTCTGTCCTATAGGGTCACTATGAGTCAGAATCAATTCAACGGCAATGGTTTTTTTTGGTTTGGTTTTATTGTTCTGTTGATTCAGCTCAACCTTCACTCATGCCTAGTAATATATACATGAAGAATTCTGGGTGCTTTGCATATACCTAAATATCAGATGTTATTAGCAGCGAAAGTAAACTTTTTAAATTTAATTTATTAAGTTTCCATAAGCTGTAAAAAAAAAAAAAAAAGAAAATGTTAAAGCAAAATGTTGCTAGGATATTGTAAATGTAAGTATCATGAAATGCTATTATTTTAGCACAATAATTTTATTGAGGCAATTATAGTGGAGCACGGAGAGTACAATATAAAGAATTACACAGTGACAATATCAAAAACAAATATAGGCTTGCACTCTGAGGAATGTAATAAAGAAATAGATGGAGTGAGAGAGTAATTTATTTCCCCAAATGCATACTGTAATGTTATTCTATATTCAATATTGAAAAAACATCTTTTGGATAACACATTAATACCAAGACTTTCATTACTCAATTTTTTGGTCCCCTTGAAGTATGTGGGCAGCACAGTCTGTTTACTTACTCCTCAAAGCCAGCCACAGGGACAGTCATGCATGTACTGAGAGACAGGGAACAAAAACGTTGTAACCTCCTTCAGAAGACATATTTTGTAGGGAGAAACTAGTAAGATGCATTTTACTATTATCAATAAATATATTAATCATATTATTAGTAAAAAAAAAAGAAGAAGAATGTGAGCAAGGACCCAGATACCATGCTAGTTAGCTTTTTCACTACTGTAATAGAATAAAAACCATTCCTTCCATGATCCAACTTATTGTAAATGGGGAAAATTCTAAAACAAGACTTTCTTTTTTTTTTTTCCAAAATAGAGAATCCAAGATTTTCTATTTAGATTTCATAATGAGATTACTAAATCTTTAAAAGTTATTTTCATAGTTTCATCTTGTTCTCTATCATAGAAATACATGCACTGAAAAAATTATCTGGTATAGAATAGTGCTATATTGAGATAGGACAGGCAGTTAGAGTACCAAGGACCTAACCTCAGCTCTACTATTGGTAAGGTCAAGTCAATTTCATTCTAACATTTTAAGGCTCCATAATTCTGTATGACCTCAAGGAAATTTGGTTCCATCATTTAGCCATTTAATAAATCCAATGAAAATCAGTGTAATTCTTTCACTTTTTTCGTGAAGAGAAGCCTGGCAAAAAGTCAGTAGGGAAATTTCAAGCAACAATGTTGAAATCGACACGTACAGTTGGTTATGATGAGCAACTTTTCCTTCCTGTACTTGTTCTTCCCCAGCTACTTCATCAACACTGTCACCCACACATGTGAGATGTAAAGTGAAAGGATCAGTTGACTTCCTCAGTGACAGGACCTCTGCCACTAGGTTTCCTCAATGACTTCCTTCTGGCTGATTGAATCTCATCTTCCCTTCAAGTGGAGAGTTTCAAAATGGCACGGCATGAAAAGTTCAAAATTAGTCCCAACCATTAAACAGATACCCAGCTGGAAAATATTCAGATGTTACTGTTCATTCTTTAGGAATCAGTATTACCTCTTCCAAATGTCTACCTTAGAATACACTGGTGTACTTAAGAGGCATAATGCATTAAGGTTCTAAGAACTGAGGTGAACGAAAGTAAACCAGTCAGATTACTCTGGACAAGAGGACTTGTGTTCCTCCTGCATGTGAGTGGAAGGTGGGCAAGTAAAAAGAGGAATGGGTGTGCAACAGAATGGTAGTCTCTGAAGGTAAACGTCCTGCTCTTTAGAAAGCTCTGGAGGTTTGTCCTTAAAATGGTAACAGAATTTTGTCATGCCATGGAATACACCAAATTTTCTCATTGGAATATTTTGAACAAAACAGTTTTGTACGTCAAATTATATTTAATGATTACTTGTGGAACTGGTTATATAAAGGAATGAGATATTAAAAATCTACTATGTGTATTTGATAGATTTGGAGCAAAAATTCTCAAAACTAGAGGGAGATGGAAGGTGGGGGCCTTGACTTTGTAGAATGATTTATGGAGTGAACGAATCCAGACCCACAAATGTTAAAGGCAGCGTTTCTGAAATTGTACCAGATATTTATGAGTTGCCCTTCCTTAGGCAAAAGCCCCTTCACTCCTGTGACAATCCTCGGATTCATGGGGTGAAAGGAACAGGCTTAGAGTGTGGGATACCTTAGAACTCTCTGGGCAAGTATTTTTCTGCTGTCCAAAATGGAGGGGGAAAGCCAGTTACTTCATTATGCCAACCTGTTCCTAATCTCCTTCTGCGATATTGTCTTATTATTTTGTGCTGTTGTAACAGAAATATCACAAGTGGATGGCTTTAACAAATAAGTTTATTTTCTCATAGTTGAGGAGACTAGATGTTCAAATTCAGGGTGCTAGCTCTAGGGGAAGGCTTTCTGCCGGCTCTGGGGAAAGGTCCTTGTCTCTTCTTGCCTTCTGTTTCCTAGTTTCTTGAAGACCTCCATGTACCTTAGCATCTATCATCCCCCATTTCTGCCTCCTCTTTTGCTTGTTTAATCTGTTTTATAGCTCAAAGCTCAAAAAAAACTGATTTAAGATACCAGAGAAAAACCTGTTGCTTGGGAGTGGATTCTGACTTCTAGCGACTCTATAGGACAGAGTAGAACCGCCCCATAGAGTTTCCAAGGAGCGGCTTCTTGATTTGAACTGCCCACCTTTTAATTAGCAGCCGGGATCTTAACCACTATACCCCTGTTATATTGCTAATCAGTCCCTATCAGGAAGACTGGTAAAGAGATGTAAACAAGTAACTGAAAAACAAAATCAGCACTCTTTAATTTTAGCTTTATCCAATTTCTTGACTTAGGAAGATCCAATCAGACAGTAAAACAGCTTTAAGAAAGCTGTGAGTGGAACCTCTTCCCCTGAATCTTAAGCTCTGCTACTCTCAGAAATCATACCTGACCTTTCAAACATGACTGCCATGTACTTTAAATTGACAACTCCCCCCTCACCATGAAGGTGAAAAGGCTAAGTCTGCCATGACTGCGCCAGCAGCAAGGTGGGATGCAATGTAATTCTGAAACTATCCCTTTGCTTTTGTTGTGATTTGAAATCATTTCCAAGAGATGAAAATGTTACCAATAACATGACATGTTCCATATAGGCTTACAGGTCAACAGAAAGGGCTCTGGGCTGTGAGCTGAAAGGGACTGAACACAGAGTCCCTCTGCTCTGAAAGATGGGCCCTACCCACCGTGGCCTCCTGCAGTGCTTCCATTCCTAACAAAGGCATTGAAAAAGAAGGGCCATCTTAAAAACTGTCAAATATTAATCAAAATATAAATGATAGAGTTTTAGAACTCACCGAAGTCATAGAGATCTAATTAGTCTAACATCCTCATTTAATATATGAGAAGATTTTGGTCAGGTACATGGGGGATGGAGGGGGGAAGTGTCACCAGTAGGATCTACTCCATTCGCCTTGATCTAAGTTTCCCAATTTCTAAGGTGATATTGTTTTTCCAGACATAACAGTTAGAAAACCCAGTAAACCCAGTGCCTTAGAGTCGATTCCGACTCGTAACGACCCTATAGGACAGAGTAGAACTGCTCCACATAGTTTCCAAGGAGCGCCTGGCGGATTTGAACTGCCAACCCTTTGGTTAGCAGCACTTAACCACTACGCCAATACCAGTTAGAGATGACAACTAATATTACATTCCACGGTTCTTGAAGCCTTCCCTGAAACGCTCTAGCGTTTTTGGTTTGTCTTCCATCCCTCCATTCCCAATCGCATACAATCTTCTATTTTCCAGAGCTTTGCTCACAAGTACATTGTTCTTAATATTGGCCATTTTTTTCCATTCGGCAGCCAGCTTTTCCTGTTGTGATGCTCTGGGAGTTTCAAAGACTCTGGTGATGCTTCCATAAAGTCAAGCTTCTTCCTGTTACTGCTTAGCACTGAAGCAGTGCTCACATTGCAACCAATGAATGCTTCCCTGTCTGAAGCTGTTCTGTCAGCCTGAACTACCAGCGTTGGGAATGGTTTTCCACAGCTGGGAGGTCATCACTTTGCACTTTCTTGGAATTGGGGAGAATCCCTCATACCCTAACTTTGTTTCAAATTATATGAGTTCTTGAATCCTCCCCTCTACCACCACCAAAACAAGAGAGTTATAGTCAAGGAGTTCTAATTTTCACTCTCCTAGTTAGCTGGGAGTAGAAGGTAAACTAAATGAGTTACTTACACTTTGCGGATTAACAATCCTCCTGCACCTATCCCCCTCCTCTATCTCTGACACATTACCTTTGGATTGAGCTTATATGTCAGCATTTTTTCTTCTAGATGAACTTTCTCCCAGAGTATTCTATGGTATCACCTGAAAAGGACATCGCAAGGACCCTTTTAAGACCCCTACACATTTTGCGAACACACTTGAATCTCAGGGTGGGCAGATCCAAGGATCTTGCTAAGCAGACTCTCGTTGTCTGTTTTTCTCCCAGCACTAAAGTGCTTGCCTCAAGTTAAGTATTTGCCAGAATTATCATGGCAATATTACAAGTCATGAGAGTTCGTATTTCTGAGAAGCTAAACTAGTGGTCTGATATACTGAAATTGGTCAGCTAATTTGAGCTAAATAGTCTTGTCTTACAAAGATCCAGAGAGGTTTTGAGAGTAGCAAGTACAATTTGAGTAAAGGCAGGGTACTTGGGAGGCAAAAGGTGTACTGGAAGAGCAATGGAAATTTATTTTAAATCAAGGAAAGTATTTGGCACACAAACACTCCTAGAATTGTAACTGATGAGATTAAGAGATTAATAAAACATGGTTCCTGCCCTCAAGGCCTTCACAATGTTCCTAGAAAAAAAAAAACAGACACCAGTGCAAGATTTAAAGTAAAGGGCAGAATGTGTTACATGCTATAATAGTGATATAAAGTAAGATGGCATTATAGCGTATGGAGATGGTAACTGTGATATAAGAAATTACTAAGATTCATTGCAGAAGTTGGATATTAATATTTATACAAGCAAAATATGGATAAAGTAAAAGAAGGTATATGGCTTCTTAGTAATTATCAAGCAATCCATTGGAGGATAAGTATTTGGTGAAATACAGTTATAAATTTATGCTTTGGCTAGATTATGGGAGGCCTACTAAGGCAGTTGAATATAATTCTGTATATACTGAGAAAACTGAAAGCTGCTTGCTGTTGACCTCTGATCTTTAACCCACAACTGAAGCAAGCAGAAGTAGAGTTTCAAATACCAGGGAGTTTGCTAGCTTGCTTTCTTATTTGGTTATTTATTTAATGTTTTCCCCCAATAAGACACATAGCAGTAGATTGCTGAAAGATGGTATTTTGTTTTAAATATATATCTCTAATTCTAAGCAAATAGGAAGAAAAGTTGAAACTGAAAATTAAATTTCATATCATATGTATTTTTTCCAGGCTTGGTTATAAATTTGGAGTGGTGCGATGGCGTTATAGCTTGATAAATGGCTACTATTAAAACAGAATTTCCCTCTCTCCATCCTTGCCAGAGTAGATGTCTCCGTTCTTTCTTTTCTGTCTATGTGAAGTGTATTGTGTCTTGGGGCTATAACATGCATTAATCATGTGACCTTGAGCATGTAAATTTAACATCTCTAAGTGTTTTCAAGAGAGTGGCTTGTTCTGTCTCACACAGTTTTTTGTAAGATCTAATGGGATAAGTGTTATGTATAAAGTTTCCAAATACAGGATTTTAATTATCATCATAATTACTACCTGAAAAATCAATAATAATATTAAGAGTTAGTTTATTAGTTTGAGGAACCAATCTGTCACTTCCCTCTTTTTCCAACCTCCGAAATTTTAGGATTGCTCATGTGCGTCTTTTTTTTTCTAATTGTTATAAAAATATAGACAACACAACATTTAGCAATTCAAAATTTCTCATATGTACTATTCAGTGACACCAGGTACATTGATCCTGTTGTGGAGCCATCACCACTATCCATTGCCAAATTTTTCATCACAGTAAGCAGAAACTTACTGCTTCCTAAGGCATGATTTCCCCCCATCCACTCCATCCTGCTCTGGTAGCCATTATTAAACTTTGATCTCTATACATTTGCCTACTCTAGGTATTTCATATTTGTGATATCATATGCTACGTGTCCTTTTGTAATTGGCTTACTTTATTCAGCATAACATTTTAAAGATTCATCCATGTTGCAGCATGTATCAGGACTCTATTTTTCTTTATGACTGAGTAATATTTCCTTGTATGTACATACCACATTTTATTTACTTATTCACCTTTTGGTGGACATTGGGGTTGTTTCCACCTTTTGGCTATTGTGAATAGCACTGCAATGAACACTGGTGTACATGTGTCTGTATTGTTGCCTTCAAGTCTCTTGGCTGTATACCTAAGAGTGGAATTGTTGGTCATACGTAGCTCCTTGTTTAACTTTTCAAGGAACCATAGGGCTGATTTGTCTCTGTCCTCTACAACACATAGAGGCACTGAATCCCCTGACTTTGGCTCCCAGTACTGGAAGCTTCTTTCCTCTCTCCTGTGAAGGAGGCCCATGGCCTGTGTCTTATTATGACTTGGCTCTGTTTTCGATGTGGTAAAAATAGGCATTAGTGAGTTAAACGGGCAATTTACCTTATGTAAGCTCTTCTGGCAGGTTTGTGCAATCTTCCTACAGTCAAGAGGGATTAATAGAGTTAAACTGACCTGTTTTCAGACAGCGTCCGGAAGATGGCTCTACTTTCTGGCAGTGGTGGTAGATAGTACAGGGACTTTGTTTGAATACGGAGGCACTCATTTTGAGCCTTATTCTACATAACTACATAGGTGGTGGCAGGCAATAGGTTTCACAGGCCCATGCCACAAGATCACCCTTGTACTGTCAGGACTGTCCCCATCTTCAAAGCTCTTTGTCCTTCAGTGACGTGAAAAAAAAATTATACTTCCCCATTCACCTGAAGATGGTGAAGCCATAGGATTTATTTTGGCTTATAAAATGTGTACAGAATTGATGTTGCAATTTTACATAAAAGCTTTAACAGCCAGGAATGTTTTCCCAGATTCTCCTTTTCCTCTGCTCTGGTGTTTGTAACATTTCAGATTGACTTGTTGTCCTGTTTTCCTGGCTCCCATGATATATAGATGGAGTAGCATTCCCAGCTAATTCACTACCTTTTAATCCACTGAAATTTGGGGGTTGTTTATTACAGCTATTATTCCCTAAGACTCAAAGCAGTTTATCTCAAAGAAGTAACATGACTTTGCCAAGGTCATAGAATTAATTGGAAGCAGAGGTAACTAGAAATTTACTGATTACCATTTCTGTGAATTTTTTATTCTGTCCCTCTCCCAGGTCTAAATTCTAAAATTATCTTAGCAATTCTATTCATCTAGCATATTCCTTTGGAACCATCACCGTTTTGGACTTTATCAAGTTTGCTACCATTGTTTCCCTTTGTAGAATTGAGTCCCTTTATCTCCTTGGAAACTCTATGGGAAAGTTCTACTCTGTCCTATAGGGTTGAAGTGAGTTGGACTGACTCAATGGCAACAGGTTTGGTTTGGTCTTTTTATCTCTACTAAATTTGCCTTTTTAAACCCTAATTTTAGCAAGCTATAGATTTTTTGAAAGGCATCTCATCCGTACATAAATGGAAGGCCTAAATACTATTTCTAAACTACAAATTCAGGACAATTTGCTTGTGCAAAATAGAAAGGGAAGGACAACCTGGGAATGCTGGGATCACAATTTGAAAGTACAACTTCCAACACAGTATCTTGGCAAGCATGTCTTTTTTTTTTTGCTTGTTTGTTTTTGTTTTTCCAGATCAGATAGAGGCATTGTATTCAAATTATGCATATTTTATTGAAGTTTATTCCAGAGAATAAAAATATTAAGCATAACTCTCTAAGAAAATCATGAATTAAACATTTAATTGTAGTGAGGGGAGAAGGAAATTGATGTTGCAGTTCTTGAAAGGTTCTTATATGTATTCTGGTTATATTTGTTGAGAAGATGTTGTTTCCAGAGGTTTCAGAGCAACATTTTCATATTATTAATATTCAGCTTCACACTTTCTGTCTTTAGCATTATAAACCCGTTGAAAACCAAACCCATTGCCGTCAAGTCAATCCCGACTCATAGCGACCCTATAAGACAGAGTAGAACTGCCCCCATAGAGTTTCCAAGGAGCACCTGGTGGATTCAAAATGCTAACCTTTGGGTTAGCAGCCATAGTACTTAACCACTATGCCACCAGGGTTTCCATTTAGCATTATAGCTCTCCAAAATCTTTCCTCATCTATTGTTATTATATTGGGGGGTTATTACTATCTTTTGGGAAAGATAATAATACATGTAGACCACTTTCCCATCACAAGATTATTATTTTCTTTTACTCCCAGTTCTTACCAACCTCAGAAAATGACCTCTCATCTTTAACTAGGCAGGAAAATGTATAGACTTTGCCAACACACAGATCAAGATTTGAACTCTGCCTTTCTCAATTATTGCCTAGGTGACTTTGAGCAAGTTATTCTGAGACTTGGTTTACCCATCTGTAAAATGGTGCAACAAATACCTACCTTCCAGGCCTTCATGAGATAAATATATAGTGTTTGACAAATTACAGATGATCATAAATCAGAAGCTATGACTACCTTATTTTAGGATTTGACTCTGCCCTCTGCTTTTCCTTCAGTCACCAGGCCTAGGCTCAGAACATTGACTCCATTTGGAGAACACTGCATACTGGCCAGCTCCCCTTTCATCTCTGTCATACTGCAAGGGTGTTTAGCCCCAAGGGCAAGAGCCAATAACACTGGGCTAGGGCCATTATTCCCTGTCGTGGATATGCTATTATGTGGGCCTGCACTTGGGAAACACCTTGGATACAGCAGTACTATAGTAGGTCTCCTTATCTAATCTCCTTTTTCTGTAATTTCTTTTTTCTTCTTGATCACATTTGAAAGAGGCTTCTTCCAAAAATCATAGACTTAACTATTTCCATGCTTTTATTTTGCTTTATTTCTCTTGACACAGTCTCGGCATACCTATTCCCACCTGATATTTTGCTGCTTCTCCTATTTTGGCCCTTTTCCTTGGATATTGACATGAGATTTCCTGAGTCATATTTCTTTTCTCCAGTTTGAATGTTGTTGTCTGCCATCAATTCAGCCCCTAACTGTGGTGACCCAGGCACAAAGGAACTGGACCATCCTGAATTCTAGGGTTTTCATTGGTTACTTTCTCAAAAGTGGATCACCAGGCCCATCCTCCTAGTCTGTCTTAGCCTAGGAGCTCCACTGAAACCTGTTCAGCATCATCACAACACGCAAGCCTCCTCACAGACAGGTGGTGACTGAGCTTCTGGTGCATCGATAAGGAATTGAATAGAAACCCTTAAACTCTTATCTAATTTTTACCTGCTGAAGTCATGTATCTGCATACAATTTCTTCCTTTACTAGCTCTCTCCAGAAATTCTTGTAAACTATATTCTCTGCCTCAAAGACATGGCTGATCCATCCCACATTGCTTGCTTACTGCTATCAATAGCTTAGCCCTGATGCAGGGAAATAAAAAATGTGGACTGGAAGTCACGGACACTCAACTATGTATCGCAGCATATGATATGTAAGCACAAGAAAGGAATCAAGTTAACTAAAGCCTGAGCACATTTCCTTTCACCTTATACATTTAGAAACCCATGCTACAATTGTTCCTACTCCCCAAATATGAAGATTATTCAGCATAAATTAGGTCCTATTGCCATCTGGGAATTGGGCCAAATGGGATGTAAGGTACTGAAAGCTGAGAATTTTGCCAACTTTTCCATCTGGAAACAACTAGAGAAACCCTGGAAATATTCACCGAGAGGCTGAGCTGTGGTTCACTCAACAGCAGATGATTCAAATAAACAGTTTTTCCAAGATTGAGATCCTGACCCTTGAGCTCTCATCAATACCCATGCTGTCCAATGAGGTACTACTATTTTGGTATGCATCGGAATCAACTCGATGGCACTGGGTACTGGGTACTGGGTTAAAACACAGACATTGGTACTGGTTTTTTTTGAAACATCAGTGAAAATTCTCTGGCTTTGTACTAAATTATCATTCACTGATTGCTTCTCTTCAATCAAATTAAGCCATTAACTTGATGTAATGTAAGCCCATTAGGTGAATTTTCATGTATGAAAGATTAATTATGTTTAACATGATGTCACATTTATAAGCAAAACTTAAAGAAAAAGGTCAAATTCAGGATGTTTAGTAAGCAGTATGATGCCCACTGCATTCTGTATCCCCAGTCCCAGAGGAATGCCAGTGCAGAGTTCCCAGATTCATTAGGATCCCAGTATCTGTTCTGTGGTGTATGTGTGTGTGTGTGTGTAGCAGAGTGGGTGTTAATAAATATTTGTTGAAGACATGGGTATGGTTTACTGAGTTATCAGAGAGGTCCTTAGTGATTAGAGTCATTCCTATGGATATAAGTTCTCTATTCACTCTGACCCGATGAGCATTTCTCATAGCGGTTCATTGGAATGAATCAAACTTTTGAAGTCAGAAGGCATTTATTTGGAAGCTCAGTTTAGGAATATTATAATTGTTGTACTTCAAACAAATCCCTTAGCCTCTCTGACCTTCAGTTCTCTCATCTGTAAAATAAGATAATAATATTTTACCTTTTTGGTCTGTTGTGAAATTCATGGGTTAGATACAATGTTAAAGTATGGTTTCAAACGATTGTTGGAATTAAGGATTTTTTTTTTTTTAAATGAGCAATTGTTCTCGCAATTTCCTTTTGCAGATAAGTGGAATCCACAGGCGATGACATTTGCTCATGTGTGATACATCCAATTTGATTCAGTTCAATTCACATCATTTGTTGACCACTAACTAAATGTTTAGTCTTGGGCTATTTGTGATAAATTGTTCCTACTTGAACCAGAGGAGAAGCTACAATATATAGAATTTACAAGTTTAAAAGACTGGGGAAGGGCAAATAAGTAAATATGGGCATATTGAAAAGTGAGCCATTTTTTCCAGCTAGGATAAGCCAAAGAACAGAGCAGATGAAAACCAAGGTGAGCCTTGAATTACTAGAGGAATTTTGAAGACAAAAAATTTAAGCAAAGACATTAAAATCAAATGTGTTCCATTGAAAGCAGTCAGATTGGATCAAAGCATGGGGCACATTCAGGTGAAAGTGAGAGATATTCTGGGAAATGTAAGTTAGCACTAGGTCATTGAGGGTCTTGAATGTCAGGATCAGAGCTGTGGGCATCATTCCGTAGGTAATGATTTAAGAGTTTGAGCAGGGGCATGTTAAAATCTAAGCAGTGCATAGATAAACAAATTAACAGTGGTCTACAGCAAAGACGGAAACCCTGGTGGCATAATGGTTAAGTACTACTGCTGTTAACCAGGAGGCTGGCAATTCAAATCCTCCAGGCACTCCGTGGAAACTCTATGGGGCAGTTCTACCTTGTCGTATAGGGTTGCTATGAGTCAGAATCAACCCAATGGCAGTGGGTTTTTTTTTTTTTTTGGTTTATAGGAAAGATTGATTAGATTAAAAAAATGAGAAACTAGGATGCAGACAGTGGGATAATTTTTTCTTTTCCCAGCATATGGTTAGCAGTGAAAATGAAGTAATGTTATTTTCCTGCTGAAGCTAAAAGAAGACCAAGTAGTGGAAGTGTACTGTTTTTAGGGTTAGTTAAAAAGATTTGTTGGAATTCTCAAGAATTTAGATGGATGATGAATCAAGCTATTATTATAATAAAAGCCACGTCACCAGTGCGGTTGTAAAGTATTGCTTGTAGAGCTGCTCACATGTTATACAATGTGAGAAGGCTGCAGGTAGAGAGCTTGGCCTTGGTTTACAATAACATATTAGTTCTCTTTGTTATTACTTGATGACATCGACCTCTTACGTTGGCACAAGATTTTTGTTTGTTTTCTGTATGTTTGTATGCTTCCCAGTAGTCTCTGCGATTGTCTTTCTCCCTTTCTAAATTCAGCATAACCCTGTAATATGGGGGGGGAGGGGGGGTGACTCACGACTTTGTGACACTGCCACTGCCTCTTTCACTTCTTTAAACCCATTCATAATTTTAAATCTAAAGTACATAAATGAATGCTCAACTGTGATCGTATGTTGCATTTTTCACATATTTATTATGAGTTCATCTTGAACTTCTGGTGGCATCTCAAAACCCTGTGTATGTGGTTCTGTAATTTATACTTACTTTTGTTTTGAGAATCTGACAGATACTTAGGCACGAAGTGCAAAGGCATTACTTGACTGAGAGTAATTCCTGCTCTATAGTATCACCTGTTGTCCTTCTCAAGTACTTGGAAATCAGTAAGTTTGTACAGGTAGAATTTTCATGTTGGGAAGCGACAAAGAGATGTTCAATGTCCAGTCTCCAGTTCTACAGAAGAAACAAACAAAAAAAAAGGGGGCCAGAAAATGGGAAAAAACAAGGAAATTACTTTACTGTGGTTTCCCTGCTATTTGCCAGCACCATTAGTACTCAGAAGGAGATCTTCAGATTCTGGAGAAAACTGAACCTGTGACTATGTATTTAATTGCTCAGATTTTTGCTCTTTGGATAGACAAGCATACAAATATTTCTTTTCAGAGGGCAGGGAAGAGAAAAAGTTATTCCACCTCAAATTTTGAATAAAGTCAATGAGGGAGATCATACAAAAAGTGAAATTACTCTGTCACTACTTTAATTACCATAATATGAAACAACTATATGAGTTTATGATTGTGTCTTTTAGTCTCAAGGCTTACACACTTAAATTGATGGTAAAGAACATCTTACATCTTATGGAATATAAGGAAAAGAAAAATCCACACTGAAACCAATTATTTCTAAATTATCCTGGTAGTTAATAGACACATAACATATATGTTTTATATATATGTAATGTACATGTTTTAGATATATATAACCTGTTGCCGTCAAGTTGATAGCATAGAACTGCCCTATCGAGTCTCCAAAGAGCAGCGGGTGGATTTGAACTGCTGACCTTTTGGTTAGCAGGGGAGCTCTTAACCAGTATATATGGTATATATGTATAACACATTATAGAAAGTTAGTATTGATGAGGAAATTGAGGTTTAGAGAGGTTAAGTGATTCACATATGGTCACTCATTTAAATATTACCCTCCCCAAATTTTAAAGACAGAATGTGTTTAAACTCATAAAATTATAGCCTCTTTCCACCTCATTTTGTGCCCATTTGATATGGCATTATCCTTCCAAAATTTAATAAATTTTAAGGCATTCTGAGTCTGTAAGTGATCTGATAGGAACATTTATTAGGTATGTGGATAAAACAAGTCATAAATCTAATCTTGTCATGATTTTTCTGTATATGAAAAAGACAACACAGTTTCTGCATCACAGAATTTGGGATGATGACTGAATTCACTCAGTTCTTGCATCAATAGCATGGGAATATACCCATGAACTGGTGTACTGGTGGGGCTTCAGTAATAAAGGCTGCAGACTATTTTCCAAGTTCCTCCAATATAGGCTAAATCCTAAATTCATTTAGAATTCATTAGCTTTCTGAGGAGTTTCTGAGAGTGTAAGCAAATTGACTACCTGAGTTTAGAGATAAAATTCAGGCTTTAGAAATACGCAGAACACATGATTTGGACGGGACAACATGGGGACTATTTAGATCAGACATTTCCTGAAAAGAAATCGATATATTTTCCTGAAAAAAATGACAATGAAAGTCAAAGAGATAGAAGAGTTGAAGAAATTGAGCTGGAATTTAAGAAAGCATTTGATACAGTACCATATAAAGAGTAATACATAAGGCTTGCAGGTACACGGCCTTGATGAAATAGTGAATTGGGTAAAAAATTGACTAGAATGTAGAGGCCAGACTATGGTGGTAAATAGCTTTCCTAATGGAAACAGAAAAAGTTCCATCACTGAGGTCATTTACAATTGAGTCGGTCAAGGTACTAGAAAATATTTTCTGATAACAACCCTGGAAGAGATGGAGTAGGTATTCTAGTAGGGTTTTCTTTTTCCTACTTTGAACTCCAAGTGACCAAGAATCAAATAAGAAGTTGACGATTAGAATATTAAAGAGAATAGGCTTCAAGGACACTCCTGTTCATATGAGACAGAGTGAGAGCAAGGGAAAATGTAGATAAAAGTTAGGATCTGTCTCTCTTAGGAGAAATACTGCTTAATCCTATCTCATGAGACAGGTAATGATATCATATTACTTGCTTTAATTTTAGGGAGACCAAGGATGGTCAATGAATCTTCAGTTTCAATAATAAAAAAAAAAGAAAGAAAAAAAAACCCAGTGCTCAAATTCGATAGAAAAGATGATAGCCTGAGAATTTACATGTCTAACAATGCTGTGGTGATGTGCATCTTGCTGGTGTGGAGGCCACATTTTGAGAATAATTATTCTAAAAAATAAGCCCAGAAGTAGAATTTCTTGAATGCAGGGTAAGTGTAAGCAATGAACTGGTGACACAATGGTTTAGAACTCGGCTGCTAACCGCAAGTGCGATGGTGAGAATCCACCAGCAGCTGCACAGAAGAAAAGTCCTGGTGATCTACTCCTGTAGATTAACAGCCTAAGAAATCCTATGGGGCAGTTCTGCTCTGTCCTATAGGGTTGCTATGAGTCAGAATCAACTCAACAGCAGGCAGCAACAATAATAGGATAAGTATATTTTCAGTATTTCTGGATAGTACCAAATAGGTCCTAAAAGTTGGTATTCCATTTTACCCCAAAATAGAGTATGAAAGACTATAGTTTTCAGTATCCTGGTCAATAATAAGTAAAATCAGACTTTTATATTATTGCCAATATGATGAGTGAAATTGGAATATAATTGTTGCTTTAATTTACATTTCCGTAGTACTGGTGAGAATAAGTACTGCCATATATTTTGTGCTATCAATTTTCCTTTTTATTGGATTTCTTGTTTATGCCCTTTGCTCCTGTTTCTATTAAATTTCCCTTCAGTAGTTTTTGTGATTTTTCATTAATATGTACATTAAAAATGCTTTCTGTTATATATGTTGCTAATAACATTGACCAGTCTCCATCTTAATCCTTCCACATTTAATCTTGCTGGCTACCTTGGTAGCTTGGATTTGCTTTTCCCATTTCATCAATGATGACACGCAAGTCCTTGTGTATGAGAGCAGGATTCAAGTCTTGTCCTTCCTTTTCTGCCTTTCTACTCTCCTCCTGGAGTCCTTGGTTGGTGCAAATAGTTAATGTACTCAGCTGCTAACTGAAAGGTTGAAAGATGGAATCTGCTCAGAGGCACCTTGAAAGGAAGACCTGGAGATCTATTTCTGTAAAATCCTATTGGGTGTAGCTCTCTTCTGACACACATGGTCACCATGAGTTGGAATTGATTCCACAGCAACCAGTTTGGTTTTGGCACTCTCTTCTGCAGCGCTTCTCTGGCATATTTATTTTGGCCATCTTAGATCGCAATTAGCTCATCTTGGTTATTCTGAATGTGCTTACATATTTGTCCACATTTTGATATTTCCTGTTGGACAGTTTCTATGAAGGCTATTACAGCATAAGAATTACAGTCTTAGCCTACACAATGTAACACATATGCATAAACTAGAAATCATAGCCTTGTCCCTCCAAAAATGTATCAACTTGGTTAGGCCATGAGTCCCAGTATTCTGCGGTAGTCCTCCATTTTGTGACTGTAATTTTATGTTGAAGAGGATTACGGTAGGATTGTAACACCCTTACCAGGTCACACCCCTGATCCAATGTAAAGGGAGTTTCTCTGGGGTGGGCCTGCAGCACCTTTTATCTCTCAAGAGATAAAAAGAAAGTGAAGCAAGCAGAAAGCGGGGACCTCATACTACGAAGAAAGCACCAGGAGCAAGGCACGTCCTGTGGACCTGGGTCCCTGAGCCTGAGAAGCTCCTCAGCCAAGGGAAGATTGAGGACAAGAAATCTTCCTCTAGAGCCGACAGAGAGAGACAGCTGTCCACTGGAACAACACCCTGAATTTGGACTTATAACGTACTAGACAGTGAGAGAGTGAATTTCTCTTTGTTAAAGCCATCCACTTGTGGTATTTTCTGTTATAGCAGCACTAGATGACTAAGACAATTTCCTTAAGAAGCAGCAACATTAAAACGGGGAAAACGTAGAATCTGAAATGTACATAAAGTTTAATTGCTCTTTCATGTTATATTTGCTCAGCAAAGACTGGTTTTGTAGACATCCCCTGAAGGACTTGTAGCTCAAAAAAAAAAAGGATTTTGTTAAGGAGAGGATTGTCTCTATGTTAGTTATCTGTTTATCTCATTTAATCCTCTTAAAATAATCCTCCATTTCTCATTAAAGTGTTCCATTACATAAGTAATATAAGTGTAGCTCAAAAATGTTAAGTAACCTGCCTAAATGCTCAGAGCAAATAAGAGGATGAAGCCAGAATTATATACTAGTCTGTTCTATTTTGTTTTAGGTCTGTGCTTTTGAACAAAACCAAAACTGCTTCTAAAAAAAGACAACACGCTTTTAGTTTGCAAAAATAGAACTATAATACAGAAATAGAGGGCATGCAAGTTCTGTTTTTCTCTCCCCTGGCTGAATCACATCCAGAGCACTGGATTCATTACATGGGGCAAAGTCTCTCTAGAAAAGAACAACTTGGCTGGTTAAGTCATAGCAAACCATATCACTTAGGGGTAAGAAGGAACTAGGGGTATTTAGCTAGAAAAGGAGGAGGCTTAAACCTTAACTTATCTTCATATCTTTGGAAAACTCCAGTATTGAAGGGGGGTTCATTTTATTATGTGAAGCACTTAAATAAAGGGAAGAAGTTATGAAAATTTTTTCAATATCTGAAATAAGTACTATGTCCATGGCTTCACTCCCCCAGTTTGTCCCACACAAGCTATGGCTGAATGGAGTATTACGGTGATTTCTTGCAGGATCACATGGAAACCAGGGGAGAAGTTTTCTCTCTTACCAAAGATTGTTTAGTAAGTTCTTTTCACAAAGAGATGGCTTTCATTTGGGAAGTTTCCTCCAAGACGCATGCAAAGAATAGTAGTAACACAGATCATCTATTTTCTCTTTTGCCTAGGTACAAGTCTAAGTGATTGTGGGAAGAATTATATCTTCACTCGACTTGCTTTAGTGTTTATTTCTGTATTATTAGAAATGCTCATTCTTTTTTGAACCCTTAGAGAAATTTACACAAGTTCAAACCTCAGTGGAGACGCAACTTAAAAATTTCCTTAAGAGTGAGATTCTTGTCAACACGGAAGGACCAAGACTAAGATAACATCCTCAATTACAAATTAAGATAAATGACTTATATAAGCATATTTATTTAATAAATTATTTAGTAAGCAAAATGTTAATTCTGGAGTGAGTTTTAATCTCCTTACTCTACCTGTTGATCTCAGATCCTTTCAACCAAATTTGGAGTCTGACCCTGATCTCCTGCTTCCTTGAACATCATCTAGTCTCACCTTGAAGGTTCTCTACTTTCTCTCAGTCTCTGATTCCCCTGGTTTACCCTCTTCTATTTTTCAGTCTTCCCCCATCAACTACAGGACTTCCTTTTACGAGTGAGGAGACTCCAGACCTATGCATGAAATCTGATTAATCTAATGAACCAGAATATCCTATTCCAATGGTTCTCAAACATTACTGTGCACAAAAATCATGTGGGTGGAGGCAAAATGTACAGATGCAGATTCCAAGAAACCATCCTCCCAAAATTTGACCCAGTAGATATGGGGGGGGGGAACACAGAAGTCTGCATTTTAATAAGCAGTCCAGATGCTTTGAATACAGGTGATCCACATCAGTTACTGTCTCATTAATTTTACTAATATAATAATAGCATCACTTCTGCTTCTGTCAAAGGTTTTTGTGAGGCTTATATGTGATAATGTTTGTATTGTCAATGACGCTGTTTATTGGGGTTAATATTATTAGAAATGTGGTTTGTGTGCTTTGTTCCATGCACATTGCTTATTCCTTTTAATTAGTTTTCTACAAACTGCTACCTCAGAGCTAGGCTTCCTTCTAGAAGCTGAGTGATGTCAAGAATTGTAAAACTTTAGAGACAGAAAGCTTGGAAAACTTTGTAGAGCAAACCTATTAATTCATTAATTCATCCACTCACTAATTCAATTACTCAGTTAAATAATGCTTGGAGACATGTGTGCCATGTTGGGAAAATCCACAGAAGACAGTGACCAGGTTCCAAATGAAGTCAAGAGAGGATATGCCAAACAGACTCTGGCCTGGGACTGGAAGGTGAAGTGGAATTTGGACAAGCAATTACACATAGCATAAGCAGAAGGAATGGTGTAAGCAAAAGGCATTTTAATAGAGAGGTTTTGTTCTGTCATGCTGCAGGGTGTGTTGGAAACTTTGCAGGAGGCAATAGAGGATATTGAAAGTCTTTTTTATATAATACGCACACACATATAGTATGTGATGATTATGTTAGTTACGGGAAGAATGTGGAGGTGAGGAGAGAAGTTAGGAAGCTAATAAAAATTACTCTAATGAAAGTCCAGGAATCTATGCTACAAAGAGAAGTGTGAGACAAGAAACCTTAAATTAAAATCAACATGTTTGTCAGCAATAACCCCCCAAACAGGGGTTAGAATTCATACCTCCTTATGTTTGCATACTTCATGGTAGAAACTGAACAATGGACTGGGGAGATTGGATTAGCTGGAAGCCAGTGAGCTGAGGAGGATAAAGAAAAACAGGTGGTAGTTATGCTCTTGAGAGAAGGTACCAGTCACCAAATGAGGGTAGTGCTGGATCCAAAGTTGAACTGGATTCAATTTTGAGTGATAAGCCCAACACATAAAGGAGCCCATGTCAAGCTTCAGAAAAAAAATCAATCCACTGAAGCAAACCTTGAAAGAAAAGAATCATAAAATGGTTTCTTGGCCCTGAAATCATGCACAATATTACTTTATTTCTTGTGTCTAGTTTCTACTTAAGTTAGTTATAAACTGTTACATTTACAATCTAGGTTAATATTATAATAAGTGTATGTGACAAAGTTCCTTCCCATCTTCCTGTAGCAGGGGTTCAAAAATAGGTGTTAAGCTGTAAATAAAACAAAACAAAATAAAAAGGAACTCTCAATTGTTAAGGACATCAGTTATTTCTTATTCCTTCCATTGCTAAACCAAAAAAAAAAACCAAACCCAGTGCTGTCGAGTCGATTCCGAGTCCTAGCGACTCTATTGCTAACTCACTCTTTTTTTGTCAGTCTGGCTTGAACTATTTGCATTCTGTGCCTGCCCTAATGGTGAATATGTTCTTGTTTGTGCAGGGATCACAGATCATTTATTTTACAGATAAGATAACCATCTACAAGTCCTACAGGTATAAATACCAGAGGGAAAAGCTGAACTATTTGTGATACAAAAGGGTGTAATTAGCTCTCTGGGTAATTTAAGGAAACTGAAAAAGGGTGAGCTGAAGGGAATGTCAGGGAACTACTCCCTGAGGGTGAGACCTATGAGAGGTCTGATGCAGAAAATTCCAGAGTGTGTTTGGTGTGTTCTCTGTCATTTTAACTGATTCATTTGCACTGCACAAAGGTTGAAAAATATAAGAAAATTGATATCCTGAAAAAAAGAAGGGGAAAAAATAAAGTTAAAATCCAAATTTGTTGTGATCCTTGAAATAATCAAATAATTCTTTCTGAAAAGGGAGACAAGATTGAGGAGGTCAAGTTTACACATATTATTACTATAGAGTGTCCAACAAATGCACTGAAAACTGACCTCAGTAAAGAGAGTTTGTTTTGCCAAAGTCAGGGGAGGAAATTTGCACTTTGTGACTCTTTTCCGTATCTAATTTCTTTGAGTGTTTACCTTGAACTTGTCTCCCTCCCATGTCTCCCCATACACGCGCACACACACACACACACACACACACACTTCTGCCTCTCTCTATATACATTTCTGACTGAGTTTGCAGTGGGATTTAAAATAAGGAAAAATAAATGGGAAAGCTGTTTGCAAACAATGCCTGGCACTGCAGAAAAGCATGCTTATAAAAAAAAAAAAATTTTTTTTTTTTTTTTATAACTGAGGACAATTAACTATTTCACAATAAAACCACATGCCTATGTGTTGGAAATTGCACTTTTTTTTTTTTTTTTTTTTAACCTTTTCTAAATCCAATTAGGTGAATTTCCCAGCAGTAGCCATTGTAATCTTGGTATCTATGGTAACCCCTAAGCAGCTTTTGTGCTATTCTGTCCCTATATTTAAAGACCTTTTGGAATGTGTGTTTTAAGCTATAAGAACTAGAATAAGTCACAGAGTATTTTTGCTTAGCAGCAAATCATATCCCTTAGAGATGAAGGGTTCTGTTGAAAGCAAGTGCTGCTACTGAAATTAATAGTACCAATGGACAGGTATTACCTTGTACCTTGACCTTGGACATGACTGGCCACAGCTTCAGAGATGGTGTAATACCCTGATTTCTTTCATATAGGGTGGGTGAGACAAAGAGATGGAAGGTAGGATTAGACATCTCTCTCCAAGCACTTGTTGAACTCTGCCCCTAAGGAGTTTTGCACAGACATCTTTTCTACAAATTTCAGGTAGATATTGTCCCTGTGATGGAAAGGACGGTAGGAGGGGTGGCTACACCTTCAGACATTGCTTTCCAGTGTTCAGATTAAAGGATGGCATGTTTCTGATGCCCCTATCTATTCACTTTGATCATACTTTCCATTTGCATCCAGGTAGTATTGTCCGATATAAGGCGAGGATAAGATGGAACTCGGGAACTCTGAGATTCTAATTTTACCACTGAGGAAAGAGTGGATGATGGTGGGTATGGAGTGGGACCCAGAGAGGGAAAACAACTGTCCCAAGGTTTAAAGAGCTAGTCATTGACAAAGTCCTTTCAGCTTTTCATTCTCCTGCCCTCGCTCCAACATTTCTGCAATGAGACAGGATGAAAATATATACCATCCAAATAGCATATATTGTTTGTTTTTCTCACAGTTCAGCATGAACATGCTTTGATTCATACCTGATTAGAATTTCTGGTTCAATCGTATTTTAATTCTTTAACAGTTATTAGGAATTCAATTTTATCCTGAACTGCATCATTTAATTTTCCACCTGAAAATTACTTTGAGCTCCCCAGAGATAATACTAACTAAGTAGAGGACGTCATTACAGTGTTCCTATTACTTGATAGCTACAAGTAAGAATTAGTAACTTCGAGCATAACAATTTCTCTTTTTTACCTGATGCCTGTTGTGATCTAATATCCAGTGGTCTGACTAAAGCTCAACTCAATGCCTCCCTTCGTTCCACACCACCTCCTAGGCTTCCTGCCCTTCTTTTCTGACTAAACAAATTCTACAGTTTTCAAGAACTACATCTTACAGGATGCCTCACCTGACTACTGAAGTCTGTACTCCTTTCTTCCTCAGAAATGTTGACTGTTAACTAGATTGTGCCCAGCTACCACCACCCAGTGCTCTGATGGGGATCACAATAGAGGGCCCCAGACAGAGCCGGAGAAAAATGAAGACAAAAATTCAAACTCAAAAAAAAAGACCAGACTTCTTGGTCTGACAGATTCTGAAATAACCCTGAGAGTATGACCCTGGACACACTTTTAGCTCAGTAATGAAGTCACTCCTAAGCTTCACCCTTCAGCCAAAGATTAGACAGGCCCATAAAACAAAACAAGATTAAATGGGCACAGCCCAGGGGCAAGGACAAAAAGGTAGGGGGAGTCAGGAAAGCTGGTAATGGGAAAGCTAAGGTCAAGAAGAGGTGAGTGTGGACATTTTGTGGGGTTAGCAACCAATGTCACAAAATAATAAGTGTATTAATTGTTTGATGAGAAGCTGTTTTGCTCTGTAAACCTTCATCTACAGTACAATAAAAAAAATTAAAAAATAAAGAAATAAAGGAAATGTTGCATGTTATATCTTTTCTAATTCCTTTAGCAGTGAACTTTGCTTGCTTTTAATTTGTTTCCTATTCCTAAATTTCAGAGATGTCCTCAAAGTGGGGATTCTTACTGTTTCTGCGATAGTTTCTATAATTTTAGCATGTACCAAAACCAACCAAACCAAACCCAGTGCCATTGAGTCGATTCCGACTCACAGCGACCCTATAGGACAGAGTAGAACTGCCCCATAGAATTTCCAAGAGGCACCTGGTGGATTCAAACTGCCGACCCTTTGGTTAGCAGCCGTAGCACTTAACCACTACGCCACCAGGGTTTCCTTTAGCATGTAAGGCTTTAACAACTAATTTTTGTGTTGATTGATTTATTGGCTTGTCAAAAACCCTAGTCATGCCAACTGGGTTTAAGTAAGTTATAGTTAAATGCAGGGTTAATCCCAAAACTGAGGTTAGTGTTCAGCCTTTTCCTTTATAAGAAATACTGATAAATAAAGTCATCATAGCAATTAAAGTTCGCCTTCCTTGTAACAACATGATCAGAGACTAGAGAAGTAGGCAGAGACAACCCTTCTCTGAAGAGTTCAAACACATTGGGAGGCCAGAAAAGAAGTGTATAGATAAAAGCGTATAGATATAGATATGAGTATTCATGATGCTGGAGGTTTATATCATAGACGATCACCATGTTTCAAATCCAGTGACCAATTTTTTGATATAACAGGTCATTGCCAGTGTGCAAGTTTGAAGGACGCAGATGAAGAAACAAAAACAAAAGCCTCACCATGTTTGGAGATTAAAAACATACCCATGGTGCACCTTGAAAAAGCCACCAAGGTTTATAGAGGCAGGTGCCAGCAGTCACAATATTGAAATAATCATCCTTCAATCAGCAAGAGTGATTTTACTCAAGAGATCTATTATTCAATAGTGACTGGAATAAAAGTTTTATTGGGGCAGAGAAAAAAAAAATGAAGCAATAAATAGGCTGTCAGAAACATTGCAGCCTGCCTGATTAGTGACCCCTTATGAGAAAGTCATGATGCAGACAGGGAATACTCTTCAGGAAATTTCCACCCAAGGCTTGTAAAAACTATTGCTTCTGATTGACTCCTTGTATTTTTATGGACACAATATTGGAAGATGAATTATTTATGGAGTATAAGAGGCAAAAGGAAACTCTGGTGGTGTAGTGGTTAAGTGCTACAGCTGCTAACCAAAGGGTTGGCAGTTCGAATCCACCAGGTGCTCCTTGGAAACTCTATGGGGCAGTTCTACTCTGTCCTATATGGTCGCTATGAGTCAGAATTGACTCTACAGCATTGGTTTTTTTTTTTTTTTTTTTTAAATAAGAGGCAAAAAGGCTGACCAACAGTTTCTGAGTGCCCTTATTTAACAAACAAACAAACAAACACACCTTACCAAACTCTTCTTCCCCCAACAGGGACCTTGGACATTCCTGGAAAAGAGTTGTCCAGGGACTTCTGTGTAATTTCAGGATTTAGTGCAATTGAGCGTTTCTGGAGTTTTGCTTCAGAAAAGAAAGGATACTCATTCCCATTTCTCCATATGAAGTTTTTGGCTTATATCCTTGATGCTCAGAGTAAGTAACAGTTAAACAAAGACAAAATGTGCCAAAGAAGGCCTAAACTGATTGAGCAATACCAAAAACCCAAACCTGTTGCCGTCAAGTCGATTCTGACTATAGTGACCCTATAGTTCAGAGTAAAAGTGCCCCCAAATTTTTCCAAGGAGCAGCTGGTAGATTTGAACTGCTGGCCTTTTGGCTAGCAGCTGAGCTCTTAACCACTATGCCACCAGGGCTCCATAGGTGACAACAAACCTTGCTTGATAATAATTTTATTCAAACAAATTTAATCTATTCTGGACTCACCTGAAGAGACATTATTGATAGTTCTTACTCTGTTTTCTTTATCTTCAATTAATATTAAGATAGAAGTTCAGAACTTAAAAAAATCACAGTATTGCTATTGTTGATATTTCTTCTCAAGTCTACAGGACAATAGAATTTTGTAACTAGAAAAAAAAAACTTAGGTATGCAGTCAGCTGATGATGACTTTATTATCTTTCCTTGGAAGGACAAGAAGTAGAGACAAAGGGGAAATATTTTTACAGGAAAATTAGAGTTTCTAAAATGGGAAGCCTGAGTGGTGCAAGAGGTTTGTAATTGGCCAAGAAAACTCTTTGGAGCAGTTCTACTCTATAAGACATAGGGTTACCAGGAGCCTAGAGCAGTCTTAAGACAGCTGACAACAATAGAGTTTACAAAAAATACTTTGAAGATTGATGGAAGTATCACTGCACACATTCTAGAGATATATTTTAAAACAGAGGTAAGAAGAGACATCTGAAAGTCCTAAGAAGAAAGATTTAGGGAGCTAACAGTGGGTGAAACAGCTGTAAACCACATGTTTGACATGCATCTTCACATCGCAATACCCTTAGGTGGTGGATGTGTTTATTCCTATTTTAAGATGAGGAAATTATGGCTCCTAGAGACTACATGACTCCTTAAAAATCAAACAGCTTTTAATCAGAACTCCATCCTGGATTCAAGCCCCGTTTGTCTTACTGCACCACCCATATTATTGCTTCAACCCACTCTCTATCTGTTGTATGACATTGGTAATTGCCAGGACCCCAGACTATCTTTGCTAGTAGCTTTGCATCTTATTATATAAGAGGCATAGATCAACAGAGACATTAAATCTCTTTCCTTTTGACTGGCTATATCTATATTTCAGGTATTTGAAACTTCTGGGAGATGGTAAAACAAGTTAAATGCTATCTAACATTTGCGGTGAAGTAATAGAACACGTTTGTCACTACCTGTTCTGTTTCTTCAGTAGATGGGCTCCTGACATGGAAACCTTTCTCCTTGTAGGCACTCTACTCTTTTTGAACTCTGCTCCTGCTACAGAGCTTTGAAGGTGTGTCTTAATTTTGACCCAAAGTGGGATCTGTGAGTATCTTGGATAGCCTGTCAGGTGCAGCATGAGAAAGTGAAACTCATGCAGGAGGGCCAGGAAACCAATAGAATTTAGTATTTGCAGGTGTCAGAGAGCAAACTACGGAATGCTTGATGCGTGGACAGACAGGAGGTTGTACCGGGGACAAGGCAACCACAAATTGGAATTGCAGGACAGGGCTCAGTATGACAAACAGGGTGCGATCTTGGGGTTAGTGCGAGGTGAAGTCTTATTGGTAGTTTAAACTTTTTTTGTACATTAGCACTAGAAAAGGGAGAAATTTTTATCCCAGAAAATCATGAGACATGGCTGGGAGGGGCAAGGAATAACCACGCCTGCTTAGAGACTTGGGTATGTGATAGCAATGGGTCTTTATCATGGGAAGTCAAGTGGGACTTGGCTGGGAGGGCTAGTTAGAGACTACAGCTGTTGAGAGGCTGTGTGACAAGATAGGAGTGGCCATGACAGAAACTAGGTAAAAGGGCAGCTAGGGGAATTAATGGATGCCAAGGCAACACACTATGTAAGCCACCAACTGACCTTATAACAAGATGGAACTCAATGTCTCGGACAAAAGATGAAGTGTATCTTCTATGCAATTTATAGTACAACTGGATATCCAGACAATTACAAACTAATCCTCAAAACTGAGAGCCTTTTCCAGTGTCTGCCCTCTACCAGGGGAGGGTGTACTGGGAAAGAGAATTCAGAGGTTGAGCAGCTGCCTAGTATAAAGCAAAAAGATACTGGAATGAAGGTTACTACACATGGTTCACTAAAAACAAAACATGCTGCAGTATGGTTGATTCTGACTCCTAGCGACCCTATAGGACAGAGTAGAACTGCTCCATAGAATTTCCAAGGAGCAGCTGGTAGATTCGAACTGCCAACCTTTTGGTTAGCAGCTGAATGCTTAATCACTGTGCCACCAGGGTTCGCTAAGGAGCTAAATGATATTGCAAACTGTTTAAACTCACTGATCCCCAGGATCACATCTGAAGGTAAAAATGTTTGATTTATACGTACCAGACTTGTTCAATTTAGAGTTGTTATATGAACAGGAATAAATAGTGCTGCTCTGATTTGCCCCTACTGTCTTTTATAGGAACCTTAGCTTGTCCCCAACTCCAATTCTCTCCCCACATGTGTAGCCACCATTTTCTCTCCTTTTTCTTTCACCACTCCTCATCTATAATTTTGCCCATGAAATCATGTAAAAATGAAAACTAGTGGTTCCTGTTGTTATAGGTGTCCACATCCATGGAAAGGGTGCTTATCCATCCTCATTTCTGAAGTCACTACAAATCTTTTCCACAGACTGAGCAGTGTTAATGCCTGATTTTGCTAAATTCTCTGAGATTTTTTTGTATAAGAACATCTGTTGGAGGATGATAAGATGAGGTGGTCTCTACCTTCTTTATCTGCAATCTATTTGTGAATACCTAGTACACATGGCATAATCTATAAAGGAAAATCCTGGAGGAAAAAAAAACATAACATAAATCCAAGTGACTATTTAGTGCTCAAGTAAAGTAATTCAAGGCCTGGCTGGTAAAAAAAAGTTTGAGTATGGCAACTCCAAGGAGTCAAGGAGCAACAAGAGGAAACGAAAACTATAGACTGGAGTTAACGAAATACAGGAGTGAATGGTTGGACAATGAATAAAATCTTGGTTTCCTTTGCAACTTGACCTATATAGAAGCCCCAGAAAATTGAAAACTCTTCATGGACAGAAAACTGGAGTTGAACGAATTTGAAGAAATTAATGCAGTATGAATAATGTATGAAAATTCAAGATGATGAGAGGGATATTCCAATATACATATGTGGCAGGTGACATTAAAACCTCTGAGACCTCTAACTCAGAAAGGGGTCAAATTTGGATTTGACAAGCAAGAGAGAGCATAGGCTGAAGGGAGGAGACAACAGAAAGGACCTGAAAAAAGTGAGTAATGAGGGCCTAATTAATGAGGGACAAATGAACTCTACATAATCCCCCCAAAAGGTCAAATAACTACAAATAATGAATTTCTTCCAAGAAGGGAATATACCTATTTTATTGGGAAAAGAAAATGGCCATAACAGAATACAAAACCATCACATCATATGCTTCTGAGTGGAAGAATAGGAAAGTTTAAAAAGAAAGGATTAGCCCAAACCCTGGAGTCAATTGAAAGAATAACCATTACAGAAGTCAGCTGAAGAAAACTTATCGAATGCCACGTGAAGTAAAAAGATAGAGCAGTCTTCTAGAGCATGCTGTAACTTAAAACCTTGACCGACTTGCGTAGTAACCAAAAAAAGAAAAAAACAATCCCATTGCCCTCGAGTTGAGTCCAACACATAGTGACCATGTAGGACAGGATAGAACTGCCCCATGTGCTTTCCAAGGCTGTAATCTTTACAGAAGCAGACTGCCACATCTTCTTCTTCAGAATGGCTGGTGGGTTCAAACCACCAACTTTTTAGTTAGTAAACCCTTGGCCTTCAAGTCGATTTCGGCTCATAGTGACCCTATAGGACAGAGTAGAACCGCAACATAGGGTTTTCAAGGAGCGCCTGGTGGATTTGAACGCTGACCTTTTGGTTAGCAGCCTTAGCACTTAACCACTACGCCACCAAGGTTTCCTTAAGCACTGGACCACCAGGGCTCCTTTCATATATGTAGTATGCAGCCCCTAAACATTTGAAGATCAATATTACAAGTCACAGTTTCTGAGACCTCCATTCATCCATAAATGGTTTAAGTAGGTCTTTGATTTATGCTAACATAAATGTTTTTCATACCTGCTCCTCCTTCTTAATTGTATAATAGTGAAGATAACTGAGAAAAATGAAAGCAGTTTGAAGACTTTATAAATTATTATAAATGTAAATATTATTATGGCACAGATAAATGGGATTTTTAAAGAAAAGTAGAAACCAATTACAGTGCAAACCTGCATTATTATTATAAAAACAAATGGATAAATTATTTACTAAGGAAAATTGTGAGGGGAGGTGTTTATAGCAGACACATGCTATGTTTTGACCAAACCATGTCATCTACTACTTGAATCGTCTTGATATTCAGGCTTACTTTGGCCAGTGGATTATGGAGAAACTGATGCAAGCCACTTCTCAATCTGGCCATAAAACTTTTAATCTCCCAATTCCTTTCTGCTTTCATGAAGCTGGAAGCAAAGGACTGTGAATGTCAGAGTACCATGAAAAAGGGACTCAGAATCCCTGAAATACCACATGAAGGAGAGTGACCTTGGAGAATCTGACCCTGTGCCATCGTTGTTGGATATTACATGCTAATGATATAAACCTTTGTTAGGCTAGATTCCTCTGATCTGGAATACTACCTAGAGTAATGTGGAAACCTTTGTGGCATACTGGGTAAGTGCTACGGCTGCTAACCATAAAGGCTGGCAATTCAAATTCATCAGGAGCTCCTTGGAAACTCTATGGGGTTGTTCTACTCTGGTCACTATAAATCAGTATCGACTCCATGGCCACAGGTTTGGGTTTTTTTTTTTTTTTGGTTTAGAATAATGTACTGCTAATTTTTTTAATTATATACATTTTCAATGGGTATTTCAGAATTCAGAGTTTTATCTCAGGATGAACCAACATGTGTATGTTCCTTCTGTCCCTAATTTTGAATACCTCCTCAATGGAAAATGCAATCCTATTGGTGTCACAAAGAGTAAAATGTCAACTCTAACTGAGGACATTATAATCATTTATGTCTCTCTCTCCCTTTGATACTACCCACTTGACATATTCATGTTAACAAGCAGAAGCAGGATCAAAACCACATACTTCTGATGCGGTTTGACTAGCATAGACTGTGTTATAACAATTATCTGCTTATATTCTGGACAAATATCTTTAACTAATGGAACCTAAGAATTCATTTGATGTTTTTAGTAGCTTTTGTTACATTTTTTTTCCTTGGGAACCCTATGGGGGCAGTTCTACTCTATCCTATAGGGTCACTATGAGTCAAAATCCACTTGATGGCAATGGTTTGGATTTGGTCAATTGTTTCAAAATGAAGCCAAATTTACATAACATTAAGGGCAAGTGGAAGCTGTTCTTAAGGAGGAAGTTCATAACCCTGGGGACTACCTGTACTTTACAGTTAAGCTGAAAGAGCGTGTGCGGTGGGGGGGAATTGACCAAAATGAAAATTTGTCAGTATTCTTGAGCTTTAGCATACTTTTTATCATCCAAACTGAAATGCAACCGTTTTAACCTTTCCTTTCAAATCTCATTTATAATTTAAGAGATTGCTAATAAATTTTCTCACATTCAACAGTCTTTGAGTAGTTTGCAGAGTTTGATAATTGAAATTTTGTAGAAGTATTCACTTTATAACATAGGAGAACAATTACATATACAGAATTAAAAAAAAAGATTTAAATTCATTAGATTTTTTTCATTCAAATTCTGTTTAAGAAAGAATTTCACATTCATTGCCCAGAAAGAAATAGCAAAATCAAATACATCTCTCTATAACTATGTCTTTTTGACCTAGTTACTTAGTTCGTTACATTTAAATAATTTAGATAGTATTTTTTTCATTGCTGTTCCAATATCAGGTATCAAACCAGGTGCAAAAAAAAAATCATTGATGATTATACTCTTGGATAATAATTTCTATAACTATGAGAGGGCTATTCTATTCCATCCTAAGGACTGTCAAGTAACTGAAAAAGCAGTTTCCTCAACATTTTAGACCTAATGTCTATTGAATAATTGCCTAATACACTGAAGAATATCATTAGCAGAATTACTAGCAGAAATTATAAGAATTTGCACTTCGGTTATTAGTTTTAGATAAGTTTTCAAAAAGTTGCCATGTATTATTTTGTTTATATTTTATGTAAGTTGGTTTTATATGTTTGTGAAAATTTTGTCATTATAAAAACATTTTAATGTTTCTACACAAGCCCTTTAGTTAGGTACCTTCAAGTTGGTTTTGACTCATAGCAACCCTATGTACAACCAGACAAAACACTGCCTGGTCCTGAGCCATCCTCACAACTGTTGCTGTCTTTAAGCCCATTGTTATAGCCACTGTGTCAATCCATTTCATTGAGGGACTCCCTCTTTTTCGTTGATCCTCTACTTTACCAAGCATGATGTCCTTCTCCAGGGACTGATCTGTTCTAATAACACGTCCAAAGTATATGAGATGAAGTGTCACTACCCTTGGTTCTAAGGAGCATACTGGGTGTACTTCTTCCAAAACATTTGTGTGTTCTTCCGGCAGTCCATGATATATTCAATATTCTTCACCAACACCATAATTCAAAGGCGTCAATTCTTCTTTGGTCTTCCTTAATCATTGTCCAACTTTCACATGCATGTGAGGTGATTGAAAATATCATGGCTTGAATCAGGTGCACCTTAGTCCTCAAAGTGAGATCTTTGTTTTTGAACACTTTAAAGGGGTCTTTCGCAGCAGATTTGCCCAATACAATGCATTCGTTTGATTTCTTGACAGTTGCTTCCAAGAGCGTTGATTGTGGATCCAAGTAAAATGAAGTCCTTGACAACTTCTATGTGTATATATATATATATATATAAAATCAATGTCAATTTCTTGATTTTGATATTGCACTATAGTTCTGTAAGATGTTAACATTAAGGGATACTGAGGAAAGAATGCATTGGATTTTCCTGTACATTTGTTTGCAATCTCCTGTGAATCTAAAGTTATTTCAAAATAAAAAGTAATGCTAGAGAGCAAAATTTGTCATTGCGTAAAAGCAAGATATATCCATATACTGTTTACAGGGGTTGCATTTTATGCATAAAGACATCAATTGGTTGAAAGTAAAAGAATGGGAAGTAATAGAATAGAAACCAAAAGTATATGAACGCGCTTCGGGTATATTAAGATCAGTTATACCTCAATACAAAAGTATTAAAGATAAAAAGAGACATTTCATAATGATAATAGGGCAATTCATCAGGAAGGCAACAATACTAAATATGCATGTACCTAATGTTTTTTTTAATAACAGTACTTGACGGCACTGGGTTCGGTTTTTTTGGTTTTGAATAACAGTAAACCGTTACATACTTGGCTGCTAATCAGAAGGTTGGCAGTTATAATCCCCCGAGCGGTTCTGTGGGAGAAACACCTGGTGATATATTTCCATAAAGATTACAGCCAAGAAAACTTTATGGGGGCAATTCTACTCTTTCACATGGGTAGCTGTGAGTCAGAATTGACCAGACAGTACCCAACAACAACAGCTAACAGAATTAAAGGGGAAAATCAACAAACCCACAATCATAGTTGCAGATTTTATATTCCTTTCTCAGTAATTGATAGAAGGAGTAGGAAAAACATCTGTAAACCTATATAAGGTATAGACCAAAAAACAAACAAAGCTGTTGTTGTCTAATCGATTCTGACTCATAGCGACCCTATAGGACATAGTAGAACTGCTTCCATTAGCTTTCCAAGGAGCAGCTGGTTGATTCAAACTGCCAATCTTTTGGTTAACAGCCCTATATAGCTCTTAACCACTGGCTGCCAGAGCTCCATAAGGTATAGAGAATATCATCAACCAAATTGAACTATTGACATTATTATGTAATACCAACCATGGAAAAACACACATACTGTTCAAGTAAAATACTATTTTTATAAAGTTAGACCACATTCTGGATTATAAAATGTCTCAATAAATTTTAAAAGTTTGAAATCTTACCAAAAATAGGATCTGATCAAAATAAAATTAAATTAGAATTCTATACACTAATATACATGGAACTCTTTCATATATGTGGCAAATAAATTAGAAAACTGTCTCAAGAAGAGATAAAACATGTGAATATCCTTACATTTATTAAAACTAACAAAACAAAACAAACAAGCAAACAAAAATACTTAACACAAACAAAACTCCCTGCCCAGGTGGTTTCACTGATACATACTGCCAAGAATTTAAACATTGAAAGAAAAGTTGATGCTAATTTTACAGAAAAACTTTCAGAAAATAGTGGAAAGAGAATTTTACAAGTCATTTTATGTGCCCTGTGCAACACTGTTATCAAAAGTGAAAAAGACAATACAAGGAAAGAAAACTACAGACCCATATTCCTCACAAACAGACACACACATCCCCAACTGGATATTAGAAAATAAAATTCAGTACAAGGTTATCTTTCCTCTCTGTCCCTCTGTGTCTCTTCTCTCTCATAAGGACACTACTCCTACGGGATTCAGACCCACCCTACTCCTCTATGACCTCATGTTAACTGATGACATCTTCAAAGAGCATATTTCCAAACAAGGTCACATTTACAGGTACTAGAGTCAGGATTTCAGCATATTTTTGTGGGGGACACAATTCAATCTAAAACGTGGTCTTTGGCCCTGTGCTGGTTTGCTTGTTTTGTGTTTTGTCGTTCTTGTTTTTTATCTTTGTCTATTCAGACCAATTTACTGAGGAAATAATTCCGCTAAGGCTGCTCACTTCTGCTAATAATGGAACAGGGCTGAGACCCAGCTTCCAGGCTCATACTCTTGTCTTGGTGTGGTTGTAGTACAATTACTGGTGAATATCAAACCGGTTGTATCTTCATAATGGTGTGTTTCAACTAATTAACTTCGGGGGCTTACTGACTAAAATTTAGTAAGATAAAAAGTCACCATTCATATGTGCAGGTTCACAAAGTTATCCTATTTAAAATTAGATGCAAACTGAAAAACTAAACAAAATTTATTCTTTTGAAAGTTTGAATGAATATATGGTAGATATGGACACTGAAATATCTGACATTTCAAAAGATTACTAAATATAAATAGGAAACAGAGTAAATAATTTACAATACATCTATACAATGCATAACGAAGGAGACACAATAAATTTTTGACAGCAATGATTTCTGGAGAGTCACAAGATTTGGTGTGATAGTGGAGTGAGTCTTTTCATGGTAAAACCTTCTGTATTGTTTTAATTGTATAATGTGCTAATATGTTATTTTTCATAATAACCCTTCCAAAAAAAAAGTGTAACACAATATATCTTAATGGTCTACTGTGTACCAGATATTTTCCAGATCTTAAAATCTTATAAGATATATTGGAAAATTGCTTTTGGTAAACACTAAATGCATATAAATGTCTGACTAAAGTACTCACTGATCTCAATTTAGTAATTAACAAAAGTACAAAAATATTCAAATTAAATGTCTAAATATTCAAATTTGAAAATTAAATCATCAAAAATGAAAAACAAGTCTTTCTACTTCTAAAGTTTAGACCTATTCATTTAAAAGTAATTGTAGGTTTCAAGGAGGTTAAAATCGTTGTAACTCGCAACAACATAACTGTTAGAGTAAATCAAGATTTTAAAATAAGCAAGAAGCGGTGCGAACAGTAAAGGTTTTTGGCTGCTAACTGAGAAGTTGGAGGTTTGTTTTCACCCAGAGGCACCTCAGAAGAAAGGTCTGGTAATCTACTTCCAAAAAATCGGCCATTGAAAACCCGGTAGAGTACAGTTCTACTCTGATGCACATGGGGTGACCCTGAGTCAGAATAGACGAGATGAAGGCAACTGTTTCTGTCTTTGTTTTAATTACAGAACTAAATACTAAGCCAGGTACGTCATGCGTAACCTCTTAGGTGGGAAATTTCTGAGGTCATAAAATACACTCTTTCTTCTTATTGATTAGTTTTTACGATAAATAAGTCATTATTAATTTAAACTTCCAAAATATATTTATGCCAATCAAATACCTATCTTATTACATATTTGGGCTCTGCCTAAGATTTTGTTTGCATAGCTTGTTTCCCTAATGAAAATAATCACTCTGGATCATTTCCCAACTCTAAGATTCAATGATTCTATGAATATTCCCTAATAATCATAGGCCAGGTTTGATAATGCTCATCAATCTACCTAACA
The DNA here is from genome assembly GCF_030014295.1 of Loxodonta africana. Taxonomy (NCBI): domain Eukaryota; kingdom Metazoa; phylum Chordata; class Mammalia; order Proboscidea; family Elephantidae; genus Loxodonta; species Loxodonta africana. The sequence continues at coordinate 64,156,708 of NC_087352.1, forward strand.
CCTGACAGATTAAGTGTAGGTCTTCAACGGAGCTGAAATCAGAAAATTATTACCTTTTTTGAGCATAAAAGACAAATATACACGATGCACAAACTGCTCAGTGATAGACTAACTCACTCAGTGAAGAGAAAGAAAAGAAAGAACATCTGACAGATTTTTTAAAAGCTGTCTTCAGGGGCAATACCCTGTTTGTATTCATTGTGAGGTTCCTAGTGATAATAGCTTCACTGAAAATACTACCAATTGTTCAACAAGAGAATCAACTCTGAAATGCAGACAGCTTAAAGTTAAAATAACTCTTCGCAAGTATTCTTGAAGTGTTATGTTCATTTTACACAGCTTTTATTGGAGCCGAATTTCAAAAAAACTTAAGCATCATAAAAAAATAACAATTTACAGACTCAAAGTACTCGTCTTTTAACTTGTAAAGTGCTTTTTATGGATAACGAAACGATGTGATAGGAAGATGTAATTTTCTGTGGTAAATTACTGGCCCACTAATGTTTCTGTTCTCCCATAAATAATCTGTGGTATGTCATTTCAAGCCTATTTTATTTAAAAAACTTTCCATGTGCTAATCGCTGTGCTTCGCATGAAAGCATGATTAGATTTAGTCTCAACTATTGAAGAACTCCCTATCAATTATTCTGGTCTCTGTTACTGTCTATCTGTTTGTCTTTTTCAGTTACACACACACATACACTCCGACTATTGTATGCAAGACTGCAACCCTCAAAAGCTTCAATATTAGTGTTTGCTGGGCTTCTGTCTTTCAGTATTAATTTTAAGCATTATAATGACTATGCTCAAACAAGAGATTGTTGGGTTGTTTGGATGCTGCGTAGGAAAGACATGACTTCCTATCACAGAGCACGTTAAACCAAAAAAAAAAAAAAAAAAAAAAATTGCTGTGGAGTCAAGTCTGACTCACAGCAACACTGTAGGACAGAGTAAAATGGCCCCATAGGGTTTCCAAGAAGCAGCTGATGGATTTGAACGGCCGACCTCTTGGTTAGCAGCCAAACGATTAACAGATGCATCACCAGGGGTCCCAGAGCATATTAGTTTATTATTTTGTTCCTTAATCTGAGTGATGATTCCCTGAAGGAGGATAAACTGCTCTTACGGTTCTCAGTGATCTAAGAGTAGGACCATCTGTGGAAGGCATGAGTGACTTGTGGGCAAGGACTGGTGGCTGGGGAGCCTTCAATTAATCTGGCCTTTTTATAATCAGCTAGGTGTCTCTCAACTGAATGAATTACTATGATGGAATTTCAGGAAGAGTAGGAAAATACCTTATCTTTTATTTAATTGCCTTTTGTGCATATTATGGGGCTCATATTTACTGCAACAACCTCCTCCATCTACTTATATTGATTGTCCCAATTACAGAAAGTAATGGGAAGTTATGGGAAATCTGTTGAAGAGTACTACCTTGTATGGTGAGCTACAATTTGACTATGCCTACTTGCTGCATTTTCCTTGTCTGTTTTGTTGTTAGTGATTTGGAAACAGAAGACAGAAAGATTAAACTCTGAGAGCAACAAGGAACATTTGGGAATTATGCAAAAATGGAATCCAAAAGTTTTACCAGGGATTTGAGTTAAATACAGGGTAACATTCTAGCCTGAGATGTTGACTGAATTTTAATGATATCATTTGGTTTCTAACTTATGTTTCAGGCAGTCAAGTCTACAAAAATGTAAAATATCTTGGGAAATGAAGATGACAAAGTTTGACTACACCTGTCTCCTCATGTAAGTCTGAAGCTTTTGCCAGTTTTACCTACATGTGGCATATTCATAATTTTATGCCAGTCATCTATATTCTAGGAATCTAGCCCATAGAAATACAAGTGCCAGGAAGTAAGGATAAGTGTGTGCCGAATGTCTTCTGTTTTCTCCTCCAGATCCACACTGCCCCTCCCCCACCCTGCTCCCTTCCCTGACCCCCCATAGGCAGACAGAGATTATTTTAACGGTCTCCTGTTCCATCTGGCTTCTGGTTGGAGAGTCCCAAGAAGAGGTGGGGTAAGGAGAGGGGTAGGAGAGTTTCATCAGAATATTTACTCCCTTGGCTCCATTAAGATAGAACCCAAGGCTAGCTGTGTTTTCAACCACAGGTCGTTGTTCATCTTAAAGCAACCTTCTCTATGTGGCTCTCACTTTCTGGCAATATCTACATTTCCATGTTCCACCCCGCTTAGAGATAGTAACAGCTCCTCACTACCTGCTCTAGGTTATTGATATATCCTTTGTGGTTTTCCTACAACATCGCCTTTCCAGTGATCTTTGAGACCTGGTTGATTCAATGTATATGGGTATTTATTGCAGAGTTGCTTGATTACTAAAGGCAACCAGAGTGCACGACAGAGACGTAATAGTTCATACAATGGAGCACATCTATTATGTAGAACAAGTTAGATCTACATTAGTTAACATAAACAGATACCCATAAAAACCAAAAACATACTTATAAATCAGAAGAACAACTTACAGTGTAATGAGGATATTATAATCTGCATTATGCTCTAAACAACGAACAATAGGTCCTATATTTGTGCATATGTTTTTGTGTATATTTAATTCTGCATATCTTTAAATATGTATTTTGTGTACATTTAACTTCGGGAGTTCTATTTCACTGGTTGTGGTAAGCAGGTGTCATTTTTATAATTTAAAACACTAACTTAATAAAAAACATTTAAATTATACCTGTACAGTGTGTTACCATTTATATATACTGCTAAAAAGATTGAAAGGATACATCAAAATTCTCACAGTATTATTAGTTCCTGTGTGGTGGAATTACAGGTGATTTTTGTTGTGGAAACCCTGGTGGTGGTGGTGCAAACCAAGAGGTCAGCAGTTCGAATCTGCCAGGCGCTCCTTGGAAACCCTATCAGGCAGTTCTACTCTGTCCTATATGGTCGCTATGAGTTGGAATCAGCTCGACAGCAGTGGGTTTGTTTTTTTTGGGTTTGTTGTTGTTGTTCTCCTCCTGGTCCTCTTTCTTCTCCTCTTCCTTCTTTTTCCTCCTTGCATTCCTCCTTCCTCTCCCTCCTTTTCCTTCTCATCTTCCTCATTTTCATCCTCCTCATTCTCCCTTACTTCTTTACTTTTTTCCTACAGTAAACATAACTAAACATGTAATTAGTGAAATATTTTATTCAAAAAATTATGTATCATAAGAGATATACAGACAAAATAAGCTACAACTTATTTCTGACAGGCACAACAGAAGTGGCTTTTAACCAAGAGGTCTAATTTGAACCAGCTTAATAATGTTGTGAAGAATTTGTACATGGAGAGATCAGGGGAGTGCATAGCAGGTAGAATGAACAGTACCGGTGAAAGCATTGTGGTTGAAATGTTTAGGACATATGTCTGTCATGGTGAGTCATTCATCTTGACTGAAATATAAAGTATAGGATCAGACAATGAGAACTGAAAATCAGGCAGGGATGAGATCATGGTGCACCACGTTATGGAAGGATTTCAGAGTATGTAGAATGTAATTAAAGCCCATTGAAAGGTTTTTTTAGCACAAAAGGGGAATATTGGAAACAGTACTTTTAGATGACTTTGGCATCACTGTACTGGGCAAATTGAGACTTTTGGGGAAATTGAGAGAGAATAGAATAGGCCAGAGAGGAGGAAGGTGGTGCACACTGGATGCATGGCACCCATAATGAAAGTGAGGGGTGAACACAACAGATATTTAAGAAAACAACGTGTTTACAAATGATTATCAGCTGTTTTCAAAATTTTAATTTTGGTAAAAACTGTGAAAGGTTGAGGAAAGAGTCAAAGATGCCCTAAAGTTTGAACCAGGGTGACTGAGTGGATGTTGAGAACATTACCAAAGCAGAGAGCAGCAGGAAATGAGCAGATTTCCACTGGTTTCAGGGTCATCCTGTTGAGCATGCAATGAGACTCCTTCATTAGCCTGACTTGCTTCTTTGAAGCAGTTGTTCCCAAGTAACTTCAGGATTAGAAAGTCTGTTTAAACATGCTTACTTTAAAAAAAAAAAAAAAATTTTTTTTTTTTTTTTAGGTACTGTTAAAATACCTGTGTTGGGATGCATGTGAGTAGAATGTTAGAAATGGGAAAATTTAGAAGAAAATGATCAAAAATACTGAAATAGATGAGGGAGGTTTCCCACACAAAATTGATAACTGACACCTGAGTATTGACTGGGATGACCATTGGAATGAACATTGTGGACCAATATGAAGGTAGAAGCAACGGTTATGATGATTGAAGTGAGAAAGGAGCCAACTATCATTTGTATGACTATGTCCTAGACATTAAAGGCTATTTGCAAACAAAAGCTATAATTTTTCTTAAATGTGATAATATTTTGTGTTATTTAAAAAAGGATTCTATAAAAAGAACATATTTCACTTCCAGCAATATTTATCTAGGACAGTGGTTCTCAAAGTCTGGCTTACATCAGAGTCACCCTAAGGGCTTATTAAAACATCGGATTGAGGTCTTGGGTTGTTGTCATTAATGTTGTTTCATGTCATCAAGTCAACTCTGACTTACAGCAACCCTATGAATAACAGAATGAAACGTTATTTGGTCTTGTTCCATCCTCAGACAACCGTAGGTATGCTTGAACCCGCTGTCGTAGCCACTGTGTCAACCCATCTCTCTGAAGGTCTTCCTTTTTTCAGCTGATCCTCTACTTTGCCAAGCATGATGCCTTTCTCCAGGGATTGATCCCTCCGTACAGCATATCCAAAGAAAGTGAGACATTTTCATCATTCTTGCTTCTAAAGGGGATTCTGGCTGTATGTCTTCCAAGACAGATTTGTTGGTCCTTCTGGCAGTCCACGGTAGATTGAATATTCTTCGCCAACACCATAATTCAAATGAATCCTCTCTTCAGTCTTCCTTATTCGTTGTCCGGTTTTGCACGGATATGAGGTGATTGAAAATACTGTGACTTGGGTTAGGTGTAACTTAGTCACCAAAGTGACATCTTTGCTTTTTAAGATTTTAAAGAGATCTTTTACAGCAGATTTGTTACTGGAGTAAAGTTCTTGACTCTCACTGGTCAAGAATGAGCAGGTAAGGCAAGTAGTTTTCCACACGAGCAAAGCTTTATTTAAGAGGCTTGCAAGCGGAGACAAGGAGGGCATAGAGCAACACATAACCCAATCTCACAAAACAAAAGATGGGCCTGAGTTTTTAAAAGTTCTTGGGTGGGAAAAGATTCATGTTTATTCATAGACACAGGCGGGGATATGTTAACTAAGGTGCAAGGGCAGCAGCTTTCCAAGATGGCTTCTGTCCTAGAGGCCTCTGGGATTCGTAGAAGGACTTATTATGGGGTGTCACACCTGTGCAGTCTCTCGGTCCCCAGGATCGATTCTCCGGCTGGGGTTGTACCCCTCACTGCCCCTGGTGGAAAGTTATACAGTGGTCACACGGGGATGTTCTGTGCATGTCCCTGTGCCTGGTTTTCTCCAGCTGCTTCTGAAAGGCAACTTTAAAGAAGTTTGCGAACTATTTTGCCCTGCCCCATTGTTTGGAGAATGGCTTTGTTTCAGAGCCCTGACCCATTTCTTTTTTACTTTGCAGATTTGGGAACCCCTCTATTCTCTGTCTTACTAAGTCTCTAGGTTCCACACTTAACCCCCTGTCACCTCCCTGATAAAAAAAAAAAAAAAAATCCCTGATAGTATCGTCTATTTCTCTTTTACTTGCTTCTCCTCTAGGCACACTACAGCTTCTCAGATTTTTTGCTCACCATTCAGGTTGAATAAGAATGTTGAAAGGATACAACCTGCCACACAACTTTCTAATTTTAAAGCATGTGGTATCACCTTGTTCTGTTATAATGACTGCCTCTTGGCCTATGTACAGGTTCCTCATGAGCACAATTAAATGTTCTGGAATTCCCATTCCTCACAGTGGTATCAATTACAATTGAATACCTTTGCATAGTAAATAAAACACAGGTAAACATCTTTCTGATATTCTCTGCTTTCAGCCAAGATTTGACATTAACAATGATATTCCTTGTTCCATGCCGTCTTCAGAATCTGACTTGAATCTCTGGCAGTTCCCTGTGAAGTTTAAAGTTTTGGGTTTTGTTCTCTTAAATGAGGATAATCATCTTCCTGTGTGCCAAAAGTCAGGTATTGATGGCAATGATGGCGAAAATGGTAATGATAGTGGTTGTCTTAATGTCCAAATACTTTCACAGGAGCCATCTCATTTCATGACCCTTTCTTCATTACCAGATGGTTATTTTGTTCACATTCAACTTTAAAAGCACTGGTTCCATGATTCAGAAGTTGACTTTTCCATGAGTTAGGCATATAAACTAGTCATTTTAGAGAGTTTCATACACTAAATCACCTTAGTGAATAATGGGTTCAGAATTTTGCTTTATTTCTTTTCCTTAGGCGGTAGCTTGTCTTTGACATTTGTAGATTATTAATGAGAGAGCTATACTTATTTTTAGGAGAGAAGACATGAATTCATGCAGATATTTTACTGTTTCAAAATGTCTAATAAGCTATTCTAGAGATCTGCTTCAATTCTCTGGTCATGACACAAAATTCCAATTTGATGAAACCCAGTTCGAGTGAAAGCACATGCTTCAAGTCTGGCAATAGTGATTCTGACTCCAGAAGTCTGTCATGATCTAAGTTTTAATCTCATCCATGCAAGTGAGTCTGGCTTTCCATTCAGTTTTATTAAGGCAAAATGCTGAATAAATTAACATAGGCAAAAACTAGCCTATGTTGGATTGAAATGAAGTGGCTGATGGACCCTAGCCACTTCAGGAGACCAGAGTAACTTTGGAACATTATTACCTGAATCAATTACTAAACTATTCAATTCCAGTAATTTATAGATAGACAGACAGACAGGATAGATGGATGGATGGATGGGTAGGTAGACAGTGAATGAGTAAACCCTGGTGGTACAATGGTTAAGCACTCAGCTGCTAACCAGAAGGTTGGCAGTTCAAACCCACTCAGCAGCTGTATGGGCGAAAGATCTGGCGATCTGATTCAACCAAGAAAACCCTATGGGGCTTTTCTATTCTGTCACATTGGGTTGCTATAAGTCAGAAATCAACTCCGTGGAAATGGACAACAACAAATCTATATACATATATTGTTTATCTATGTCTCAGTTAGTGTATACTTTAAAAAGTAGCTCCACTTCAGTCAAGTTACTTGAGAATTCAGATTGCCTATAATTTACATTGAACTTCTCTCCCAATGATCTCAAATGTTTTAGATATAACTTCAGTCCACATGATAGACAGGAGAGTTGGTTCAAGTGAAGAACGTCTAAACTATAACTTGAAAATGAAATTCTCAGACCAGCAATATTTGTTTATATGTGGCCCATAGTCCTACAATAATCTAATCTACTTATTTGGAAACCAGTTTGACTAATGAATTGAATAAATGAGAAGGCCAGCATGAAAGGTTCATATTAAAGTTAGTTTGCTGATTTGTGTATAGGTGTTTCCTCAGGGGTTCATCTTTGGCATAAGGGTGATAGATTTAATTCAGAGTTCACCTAGGGTAGACATGGATTAATTTATGACTGGGCTTGTCTTTTATGGGCTCTGAAAGTAAAATATGCAAAATGAAAGTTAAAAAAAAAAAGGTATGGTAGCAATTATAATTAAAAATACAAGCAGAGCTAAATTCTTCATACTACCATGTCACTACAAAATAGGGACGTATTGTGATGTTATCAGCCAAATTAATATTTCAATTGAGTTTGCTAGTGATACATATACATAATAATACATAATTTCCTTAAAAGGAATGTAGAGAAATGAGCCTATGTTATAACTCAGGTCAGAGAAACATTTCCCCTGAAAAGATTCAGAAAATGGAAACAAAGATGTTTGCCTACTTCAGTTCTTCGAGAATCTGATGTCCAGGCTTTATTATCTAATAGGTTACTTGTTTACTCTACAAATTTGTTCCTAATGTCTATTGTATACCTCATACCATCCTAGGTCCTGAGGAGGAAGTAGGGGACATAGCAGAAAATCCATAAATGGTTGTTGAGGGCCTGCATCTGTGGCCCACCTCCCTACCAACCAGCTCTTTGGCATTAGGAATTTAGTCAAACCCTGAAAATCTTAGAAAAACTTAACAACACATATGTTAAAGTATGTGGAAAATGTTTATCACAATATGTATAACACACTGTAGATGCTCTATAAATATTGGTTTATTCTTTTGTTTTTGACCTTCTCTGTGAGATGTAAATATGAAAAATACATGATCTTTGCTCTCAGGGACTTAAGAAATAAAGTATGGATGTAAACAACTACACAAGAAGGTGATGAAGAGTCAATTTTGCTGAAAAATTTCTAAAGGTTAGGCATAGGGTTATGAGTTCTATTTATATGATCTTTCTAATCTTGGAGTGGATGCCTAATACAAGTCACAAAACATGCATGACATGAACCAACATAATCCAAACATACATGAGATGATGATGATATCAATGAAACATTGGTCTGAAATACCATGTTGAATGTTTTATATTATTTTGAATAATCCTAAAATGACAGAGTGAAGCATTTTTTTTTTCAGATGAGGGAATTAATGATTAGAAAAATAAAATAATTTTCTCCATACTACATAGCGAGTAAGTGGAGAAGGATTGATTCACCTCAGATCACGTTCATCATAAACTAAGCTTTTATTGACATTCCAGCTCAGCCCTACAACTCCAATGCCACCTTCTCCATTCTGCATTAATATCAATGGTTTATTATTTAGACTAGAAAAGACAACTATGTTTTAATATATTTGCAGTATGTTTTTAGTTTTAAAAAAATAGCCAGGGAAAACCCAGATGATAACTACACATCCTCAGTGCAATATGCACTTTGTAAAATTCTGAAAAATACAATTTCCTATTCAGATGTGATCAGAACCATTCAGATTGTAAAGATATTTGCAATGAGACAGCTTAAAAACAAACTAAAATACACGTTTCTATCAGAATAAACTAGAAATTACTGAATTCCACAAACTACAGGCCTTCTAGCTGTTTTTATATATAAACTGATCTGACTTTCATTTCTTTCCCACTGACTTTCTTCTATGAGGTGTTTTTTTTTTTTTTTTTCTTTTTCTGTTATTATGTTGACTTTTTTCCTCCTTAAGTACCCCAAATGGTACATTCTTTATTCTCCAAAGAGCACGGATTTCAAATGCTATCTTCTGGCCATAAGCTCCCTTTTCATTAAGTTAACCAATTTAGATACTATTAGTAATCTAAAATGTTATAGCAGTATAATATATACAGAAATTCTAAATAAAACTGTCATTAATTTTTAAATATCATAGGTGTTTGCTCTGTAGAATATGACACATACTTTCATAAGACCATTGCATAGACAAACTTCCAATTACTTATTGTTCTGAGAAAGCAGAGTAGCAAAAATTACTGAAAAACATATATAATCAAAGAGGAAAAAGAGATAAAACAGTTTCTAGAAATTTATTGTAACAATGAAAACAAGAAACAAGGTTGGCTGGAATTAGTGCATCAGCAGCAGGGTTAAAAGAAAGCAAAAATGTAAAGATATAGAAAATTTGGAATTAATGAAATTTTGAGAAATGATCGGGTATGTGAGGAAGAGGAAAGAAACTAAGATAATTTTGAACCAAGCAACTTCAGGCACTATGGAATCACGGCAGCACAGAACTAGGAGAAACGTTAGACTTCACGGGTCATGAGATTCAGACCCAGATAACTAGCAGCCTTCCTGATGGTTTCTAATTTGTCTAAAGAAAAACAATCAGGGTACTGTAGGGACAGCCTCAGGCTGTCAAATGCTCAGTCAAGTGTTCATTCAGTGTTCTAGACCCCTAAACAAAAATGAGAGAATCAGTAGGTAGAGGTGTGTGTATGTGTCTGTGTTTGTATTGGAGCCTGTTGGTGATGAGTTTCATTTCAGACAACAGATTGTAAGCAGAAAATTAAAGCCTGTTTTTAGTCTACTGTTTCAGAAGCAGTGAAAGGAATAATAGAATTCAGAAAGTTTCTAAACTGTTTCATCGTTTTTTTCATTTTACTTTTTGATATATTGGCACCTAAAAGTGTAGGTTTCCATTATCTAAACATTCCATTTTTGAGGGGACTTCTTTCCTACAATGTCTCATAAATATGGCAGTGATGGTCTGTCACACATAAGGTATAGATCATCTATAGTCAAAATGTATAATCAAAATGATTTCTGTGCTTTTCTTTTCCTAATATCAGAGTGCAGAAATTTGACTAGAATTTAGAAATCTGATTTAAATGTCAGTAATCAGCACTCTACACTGCTGGTGCGAGGGTCAAATGCTACAACCTCTGAGGAAGGCAGCCTGGCAGTATCCATCAACAGACCACTTCCATTCCTTAGATTGCTGCTTCAGCTTTCAGCTGTGCTCTAAATGTGCAAAGGAAGAGACAGGTGATCCCAGCACTGTTTGTAAGAAAAACGAATGGAATCATACAGAAAAAAATGTTGCCATTTTCCAAAAAAAAAAAGAATATATATATGTGCACATGTGTGACACACACATACACACACGCAGGCTTTTATACACTTAGATCTTCTGGAAGGATAAATGTGAACTAGTAACAATGGTCTGTATTTTGGGGAAATAAGAAGTGGATGGATGGGGAAAAGAATGGGTAGAAAAACGTTCACTAAAATCTTTTTATATTTTCAAGTGTTTAAAAGATGGAAGTCCATTAACTATTCAACAAACTAACTTTTGTTCTTTTAGTCACTAGACAAAGATTTTTTTTCTTTCTTTTTTCCTCTATTTATCTAGCAATTTTTTTTTCTTTTTGTTTATTTTCTTTCATGTTGTCTTCACTTAGGAAGATATAAACAGGCAGAGTGGACGTGCCTTACATTTTAAGGGTATGTTTACTTTGTACCCTGATTGTAACTTGCTTTATTTATTTACTAGTTTTACCAATTATGTTATATCAAAACATCACCCCTCTCCTATCACATCTGATCATTACGATGGTCAGAAGTAACAAAGTGCTTAAAGCAAAACTCCCTGTAAAAAAAGGCAAAAGTCATGCAATAATAATGAATGTTTCAATATGTTTTATAATTTGCAAGCACTGTATGTTACATACTTAAGTCTCTCAAGTAAATTTTATTATATTTATTTTCCAGAGAAGAAAAGGAATGCTTTTCATGATTTAACCATTTGTATAAGGTCACAGTGCTAGAATATTAAAGAGCAAAGGTGAGAGACTAGGTCTACTTTCAAGTCTATCCTACCGGCTTTATAAGATATTAGTTATGTACTTGACTGTCATATTGTGGTGGCTTGCACGTTGCTGTCAAGCTGAGAATTATACTACCAGTATTCCAAATACCACCAGGGTCACCCAGGGTGAACAGGTTTCAGTAGAGCTTCCAGGCTAATACAGACTAGGACTGAGGACCTAGGAATGAAGACTTCTGAAAAACTGGCCGGTAAAATATGAACAGCAGCAGACATTGTCTGTATAGTGCCTGAAGATGACCCTCTCAGGTTGGAAGGTACTCAAAATACAACTGGGGAAGAGCTGCCTCCTCAAAGTAGAGTCGACTTTAATGATCTGGATGGAGTAAAGCATTCAGGACCTTTATTTCCTGATGTGACACGACTCAAGATTCCAAGAAATAGCTGCAAACATCCATTAATAACTGGAACAGGGAATGTACAGAGTATAAATCTCGGAAAATTGGAAGTCCTCAAAAATGAAATGGAACACATAAAGATCAATATCCTAGGCATTAACCACCCCCCCCAAAACCCAATGCTGTCCATTCTGACTCATAGTGACCCTATAGGACAGAGTAGAACTGCACCATAGAGTTTCCAAGGAGCACCTGGCGGATTTGAACTGCCAACCTCTTGGTTAGTAATTAGTGAGCTCAAATGGACTGGTAGTGGCCATTCTGAATTGGAGAAATCCTATGGTCTACTATGTCAGGAATGATAAGTTGAAGAGGAATGGCATTGCATTCATCATCAAAAAGAATATTTCAAGATCTATCCTGAAGTACAATGCTGTCAGGGTAATATCTATACGCCTACAAGGAAGACCAGTTAATACTACTATTTTTTCAAATTTACTCCCCAACCACCAATAACAAAATTAGGAAGTTGAAGATTTTTTTACCAGCTTCTGCAGTCTGAAATTGATCAAACGTGCAGTCAAGGTGCATTGATAGTTACTGGTGACTGGAATGCAAAAGTTGTAAACAAAGAAGGATCAGTAGAATCAAATCAACTACATTTGTGGAAAGAGACAATAGAGAAGCTCAATACCACCAGTCAGAACAATGCCAGGCGTAGACCATCAATTGCTCATATACAAGTTCAAGTAGAAGCTGAAGAAGATTAGAGCAAGTCCACGAGAGCAAAAATACAACCTAGAGTATACCCCCACCTGAATTTAGAGGCCATCTCAAGAATAAATTTGATGCATTAAACACTAATGACCAAAGACCAGATGAGTTGTGGAATGACATCAAGAACATACATGAAGAAAGCAAGAAATCATTAAAAATACAGGCAAGAAAGAAAAGACCAAAATGGATGTCTGAAGAGACTTTGAAACTTGGCCTTGAAAGTCGAGTAGCTATAGTGAACAGACGAAATAATGAAGTAGAAGAGCTGAATAGAAGATTTCAAAGGGTGGGTTCAGAAGACAAAGTAAAATATTATAATGAAATGTGCTTTTGCATATTGGAAGCTAGAAAAACCAAAAAGAGAAGAACACACTTGTCATTTCTCAAGCTGAAAGAACTGAAAAAAAAAAAATCAAGTTTCGAGTTGCAACATTGAAAGATTGAATGGGGAAAATATTGAAAGACACAAGAAACATCAAAAGAAGATGGAAGGAATACACAGAGTCACTGTAGCAAAAAGAATTGGTCAACTTTCAATGATTTCATGAGGTAGCATATGATCAAGAACTGATGGTACTGAAGTATGAAGTCTAAGGTGCACTGAAACAAAACAAGGCTCTAGGAATGGATAGAATACCAACGGAGATGTTTCAACAAACACATGCAGAGCTGGAGGTGCTCACTGTCTACATCAAGAAATTTGGAAGACAGCTACCTGGTCAACCAAGTGGAAGAGATCCGTATTTGCACTCTTTCCAAAGAAAGGTGATAAACCGAATGTGAAAATTATTGAACAATATCATTAATATTACACACAAGTAAAATTTTACTGAAGATTTTTCAAAAAGAGTTGCAGCAGTAAATTGACATGGAACTTCCAGAAATTCAAGCCAGATTCAGCACAGGGTGTGGAACAAATAATATCATTGCTGATGTCAGATAGATCTTGGCTGAAAGCAGAGAATACCAGGAAGATGTTTAACTGTGTTATATTGAATACTGAAAGGCATTTGCCTGTGTGTATCATAACAAATTATGAATAACATTGTGAAGAATGAGAATTCCAGAACACTTGATTGTGTTCATGTAGAACCTGTACGTAAACCAAGAGGCTGTCCTTTGAACAGAACAAGGGGATACTGTGTGGTTTAAAGTCAGGAAAGGTGTGTAAGGGTTGTATTCTTTCACCATACTTTTTCAATCTGTATGCTGAGCAAAAAATCTGAGAAGCTAGGCTATATGAAAAAGAATGTGACATCAGGATTGGAGAAAGTCTCATTAACAACCTGACATATGCAGATGACACAACCTTGCTTTCTGAAAGTGAAGAGAATTTGAAGCATTACTGATGAAGACCAAAGGCCACAGGCTTCAGTATGAATTATACCTCAACATAAAGAAAACAAAAGCCCTCATAGCTGGACTGATAAGCAACCTCATGATAAGAAAATATTGAAGTTGTCAAAGTTTCATGTAACTTGGATCCATAATCAATGCCCATAGAAACATCAGTCAAGAAATCAAACAACATATTGCATTGGGCAAATCTCCTGCTAAAGACCTCTTTAAAGTGTTAAAAAGCAAAGATATGATCTTGAGGACTAAGTTGCGCCTGACCCAAGCCATGGTATTTTCTACCACCTTATATACATGCCAAAGCTGAATAATGAATAAGGAAGATTGAAGAAGGATCGATGCCTTTGAATTGTGGTGTTGGTGAAGAAAATTGAATATACCATGAATTGCCAGAAAAACAGACAAATCTGTCTTGGAAGTAGCGCAGCCAGAATGTTCCTTAGAAGCAAGAATGGTGAAACTTTGTCTCACGTACTTTGGACAAATTATCAGGAGGCGCCAGTCCCTAGAGAAGGACATGATGTAGAGAGTCAATGAAAAAGAGGAAGATCCCCAAAGAAATGGATAGACACAGTGGCTGCAACAATAGGCTGAAACATAACAACTAATGTGAGGATGGTGCAGGATAGGGCAGTATTTCCTTCTGTTGCACATAGGGTCTCTATGAGTCAGGACCTACTCAATGGCACCTAACAACAACAGCTCTAGTTATGTAATTATTCGTAAGCTTCACTACACAAATAGAGGTTTCACAAGAACCTAAAATAGGAGTTTTGCTTAAGATTGCAGAGATGACATCGTCCAGTAATACAACTAACCATTTAATTTCCTCCCTATTGATCTCATACAACCATGCCTGTTCTTCCCAATCTGACTAGAATCTCCTTTCCTCTTCCTTAAAAAACCCATTGCTGTTGAGTCGGTTCCGACTCATAGCGACCCTATAGGACAGAGTAGAACTGCCGCATAGAGTTTCCAAGGAGCGCCTGGCGGTATCCTACCTATTTTTTTTTATTTTTTAGGTCAAGTGCTACTTCCTCCACATACACCCAACTGGAAGATGGTTTCTGAGTAGGGTAATGGGGGCAGGGAAAGTAGAGTATCAAGTAGCATATTGAGAAATTAATCTGGCATTAAGATTTTTAATGTCTCAAAATTCGCAAATATATAAAAAGTGTTTCCATGTGACAAAGGCTTACTGTATTTGCATTCCTCTAGTTGTTATTCTACTTTGTCCTGTAGAGTCGCTATGAATCATAATCAACTCAATCGCAGCAGGTTTGGTTTTGATTTTTGTTGTTGTTAGATGCCCTCCAGTCCACTTATAGCGACCCTAGGTATACCAGAAAGAAACAGGTCCTTTCCCTTCCACCATCCTCACAATTGTTGTCATACTGGAGTCCATCTTTGCTGCCATTGTTTCAGTCCATCTTGTTGAGGGCCTTCCTCTTTTCTGTTGGCCCTCTACTTTACCAAACATGATGTCTTTCTCCAGGGACTGGTCTATCCTGATAATATGTTCAAAGTGTGTGAGATGAAGTCTCACCATCCTTGCTTCTAATGAGCATTCTGGCTGTACTTCTTCCAAGACAGATTAGTCTGCCTTTCTGGTGGTCCATGGTATATTCGACATCCTTTGCCAACACCATAATTCAAAGGCATCAATTCTTCTTTGATCTTCCTTATTCATTGTTCATCTTCCACATATATTTGAGGTGATTGAAAACATCATTCTCAGGAATGGGTAAAAATATGGATCTCTTCCAGTCAGTTGACCAGGTACATATCTTCCAAATTTCATGGCGTAGATGAGTGAGTACTTCTAGCACAGCACCCTTTTGTTGAAACATCTTAAATGGTATTTCATCAGTTCCTGAAGGCTTGTTTTTTGCCAGTGCTTTTAGTGCAGGCTGGACCTCTTCTTTCAGTATCATTGGTTCTTGATCATATGCTACCTCCTGAAATGGTTCAATGTCAACCACTTTTTTTTGGTTTAGACATTATTAAAATTTTTACCTTAAGTAAGTAAATGCCTGCTGGCCTGAAGTGGAATAAAATAAGTTATAAGCTGAAGTCTAGTGGAAAAAAAAAAAAATTAGGAAGCAACTTGTTCCCAACACTGGATCCTGTGAGTTTCTCACTCTCGTTGATTCAGGATTAATGCATAAAGGCAGCATCTGGGAATGTGTGGTGTAATTCCTGTCGTGGCTATGTTAATCTGATAGCAGATTAAGGTGGTTTGGGTTATTTGCCCTGGAACCAAACTCCCTGAGTTTTTACTCATCATAGCTCTGCCACTTACCAGCCAGGAGAATATGGTCAAGTCACGTCAGCTGTCTATCCATCAATGACTTCCTCTGTAAAATGGTAGGTAATGGCAAGCATATGCACTTTGTATCCTTTCCAACCCTAAGAATAAATAGTTCTTTGCTATGTAATTATGATTTAAATTATTAACTGATTGAGCTTTCCTAATTGCTGAAGTTCATTGGTAGTTACTTGTTGTCATGGTCTTCCTGGGGAAAGTGCAAAAAGTACTCTAGGACATGGCAGTATCAACAAGGAAAAAGCTCTTTGAGTTTCTTCCTTTGTCCTTTCCAAAGCTAAGCAGGCACAACCACATGTCTTCCATGTAACATCACATAAATGTGCAATTAATTCATGCCTCTCAGTTAATTCATAAAACCTGGCATATGCTTAAATATTAAGGTAGTGCAATACAGCCAGAAAATTTGGAAAAAATATGTGAGATGTATTTAGAAAATGCAAATTGGAGAAAGAAACTCTTCAAAAATATCTGGAATGCCTCTGAGTACAGAATGAGCATCCTCTGGGAATGTTCCAATTTCACCTGCTGTTAGCTCTTTCCAAATTACTTCAGAAATGCCATGCTTGGTTGAGTGCTGTGTACACAGGTGGCTCTGTATCAATGGTGCTTAATGATGGCATGCATGGTGAAAAGAGAAGACTGAAATACCATCTTAGAATATGTGACTTTTAGTAGAAAGACATTAACAAATGTAAAGCACATTATAATAAAACCTCCATCATCTGGAAAGCTAATGAGGAAGGAAAAGTGTTCTAGCCACCTGAATTTCCTCTCTGTGGGTGATTACCCTGAACTCCCTCCCTGCTTTCACACTTGTTGAAATACCTTTTTTTAATGGATGTATTCACTTTCCTTGATTAAAAAGTTTGGCATTATGAACATTGCTGAGTTATTGTTTGAGAAAATTTATCATGGACCTTATAGGGTAGTTCGACAGGCCTTTCTTCTGAGGTGCCTCTGGGTGGACTCAAACCTTCAAACCTTTTGGACTCTAACCTTTTTTGGTTAGCAGTCAAGCATGTTAATATTTGCATCACCCAGGGACACTGATGCTTAATGCACTGGGAGGTAATTGGGCTTTCACGTGGTGGAAATTTTATCTTATGCTTGGATGTCAATGGGAGCACTAAACTTGTGCAATGCAGAGTACTATGCTCATAATATTACAAAGAAGGCACCGAATGCAAACTTCTTATAAGAGACCTCATTAACCACCCAGAATATGTTTGAGTAACCCCCTTGGATACCAGGTTGAGAAACATTCCAGTTGGAAATTCTAGTTATAAAATGATGAAAAAATTTAGCTTGTGGAAACTGACTTACAGCACATTTCTTCCACATACCAAAATTGCCTTCTTTTAAAATGTTTTAATGTATGCTTTGGAGATTAAGTTACAATAGAAAAAAGATTTGAATGTTATTGTTTCATCGCACTCTAAGATAACATGAATTCTATAGTTACTATTTTTTCAACTCCCTTACTTTTCTTTTTTCCCAAACAGGGGAGACTTTGGGAGGCTGGATCCACAGGACAATGTCAGAGGTAGTCAATGAATTCTTACTGAAAAATATTTGGGGAACATCAAAGATGTTAGGCAATGTGGAAAAAAAAAATTGTCATTCAGAGGTCCCCAATCTGCTGTGTGCTTGTTTTCCATTTGTGATATTGGTTTTGACATGTCATATTGTGTGGTGTCAGACACATCATGCAGTGCAAGAAAAATTGATTTATAATCAAGAAAATACCCTGTGAAATGTCTGCAAAGTGATTTGCCAACTAAAATTTTTCAAATGAGCTTTATTCCATTTCACCTTCTTTCCTGTACATTTTCCTTATCCACCTTTTCAGAGGCAAATCAAGGCTTTGAATTATAAATAGATTTCTATTTCATTCCAATAAGCGTTTGTAGAATTTCTAATTCCTGCAAAGTGGCTATTCTTATCTGCTGGAAATCAGAATGAAAGTTCTATTATATAAAACAATTATGGGCATAACTTGGATAACTTATTTATTCTAAAAGTTATAGGTGTTCCTGAGCTGCTGAATATAACTTTCAAATTATTTTGAGTATACCTTGAGAACAAAAAGGAAAATATAAATTGAGAAACTTCTCCTCTGCATTTTGTGAATAAAATCATGAAATATAATATGTCTAAGAGGCAGTACAGAGTCCTTGGGTGGCACAAATGGGTAAGCACTTGACTACTAGCTGAAAGGTTGGGATTTCAGACCTACCAGAGGCCTTGGAAGACAGGCCTGGTAATCTGCTTGCTTCCAAAAGGTCACAGCCTTGAAAACCCAGTGGAGCAATTCTACTCTGCACACATGGGATCACCATAAGATGGAATTGACTCAACGGCAACTAACAAGAACAACAAAAAGCAGTACTGAAAAAAGGCTGAAAAATATATGACAACAGGTGCTAAATCACTGTGGGAGAGTGTGAGGAATTATTGAGTGATTTGAACCCATCATTTACTCATATAAAGACTGCTCACACTACATTGTAAATGTCATAGGGTCAAATAACCTGTCTTGTTTATTTATGTATCAACAGTGCCCCCACAGTCCCTTGCCATAGAAGGTACTCAACACATGTTTTTGAAGGATTCAGTGTTGGTGACATAATCTTCTGTAATGAAAAGAAGAAACCTAACTTGATTAACCAGTTAGGAAGACATGGACACAGTTACATATCCTGGATACAAATTATCCAGCCATCTTTAATGATCTCATTAACTTTAACATCTTTAACAACTGTCTGCATATTAATTTCCCACTGATTCCCCTCCAGTTTTATACTGCACCTGAAATTCAGTCAAGGGAATATTACAAGTCTTCTAGACAAAAAATAAATGGGAAAAGTTCCAGAGAGTTTAGATAATTTGAGAGAATTGACATAAAAATAAATTTTAGAGTGAAGAATACCTTGCATGATAACTTTCTAATGCTTTTTAATAGAATTTTTCAATATATTTTATTCAGCATTTTTAGTCTTTCTCTGTGTGAAAATCAGTCATATATGAGCTTCTACCATAATCAGGAATCAGAATTCCTTTCAATGAATTCATAGAATCACAATGTTGAAAAACAATTAACAGATTCAACTTTTTAAAGAAAAAAAATATATATATATATATACGTAGATCCTTAGATGGCACAGGTTATACTCTACTGCTAACCTAAAGGTTTGCAGTTCAAACATACTCTCTCTCCCCCCCTGCAGTACTACAGAAGACAAAAAAGATAGGACTGACAATATGCTTCTAGAAAGATTACAGTCAAGAAAACCCTATGGTGCTGTTCTACTCTTTATGACATGGGGTTGCCATGAGTTGAAATCTACTCAAAGGCAGCTAACAACTCTCTCTCTAATTTTGAGGTCTAGCACAGAAATATTGATAAAATTTAAAAAGACAAAAATGAAAGTTGGATTACTCAGGGAAGGTTTCTTGGAGGATGTAAGACACGATTTTTTTCTTGAAAAAAACAAAAAGGATTATGAATAGGCAAAGAGCCATGTGGAACCAATTATTCAGTAATAGCTCCTTGGTAAACAACATGATGAAATAGAATATCAAAGAAGCAGAGTTTAAGAGCCTACCTAATTGGGAAAAAAATCTCATATTACAAATCCTGCAATTATTCTACTGTTGCAATCAAATCCAGCACTTTATATCAATTACATCCTGTGAATTCTATTACCAGAATTACTTATGGAACTTAAAAAAAATATTGTATCAATTGTGAAGGAAAAAAAATTCAGTAACAGAAAATAAGAAGAGCGATAATACCAGTCATTCAACCAGTAACAAATGCTGAGTCAATTAATACAAACAAAACTCCTTAAGATGCTTTGATGGAAACTTCTTTGAAGTATCAACCTATTATTATTTATTATGAAAGGAGAGCTTATTGAATTCACTGTGTTCTCATCTGGAGGTGATCTATATTGTAATATAAACAGGAGGGATTAGTGATTTATAACACATAGTTTTCTTTTCTATAGGAGCAACCGAAGTGTTCTTTGGCTGAAATCATGGCAAACCACAGAGCACTATTCTTTTCTTTCTGTGCCCAGACTCCCAATGCTCTTGTCAGAGAATTTGAATCACTCTGTATGCCATTGAGTTTGACAGGTCTCCTCCCCCATTCCCAGTTTAACCCATAATTCTAAGCAAAGCCAGTTTATTCTCAAGAATTTCAGGAGAAATCCCTCTGTATTTCTGCAAGATTGAGAAGTAGAAGCAAAGAGAAGAGAAAGATGAAGAAAAAGCCCAGCTGAAATACTTTTGGACCAGTTACAGTTAAAGCAATAGATGCAATATTTTGGCAATTGATAATGTACTATCAGAATTAATAGCAAAATTATATGCCTCAGATATCAGTTCAGATCTTCCTACTCTTAGCATTAATTCATGGTTCTTTGCCTGGCTAAGTCCAAATTGGCAATATCAGCAAATTTGCAAAAACAATTCAGACTGAATTAGTTTTGGAGTGAGCCTGAGTTTGTTAAATTTACAAATGCCAGAAGGTAATTCAAAGCTAAATAAAGACAAGCAAAACCTCCACAGACCATCTCAACTTTAGCTTCTCTGAAAGTAGTCCCAGACTCTCCATCTTTTCATTAGATGTGCCAACATTCTCACTGTTGTTGTTGTTAGTTGCCATTGAGCTAATTCTGACCCATGGTGAACCACGTGTGCAGAGTAGAACTACTCCATAGGGTTTGCAAGTCTGTGACCTTTCAAAAGCAGATCAACAGGCCTGTCTTCTAAGGCAACTCTGAATGGGTTTGAACTGCCAAGCTTTTGGCTAGTAGTCTAGAGTAACTATTTGTGCCACTCAGGGTTAGCCAACATTCTCACTACTTCTCTTGAAATCTAATCAATCCAGAAGACTAGATGGGCTGCCAAGAAAGAGTTTCTCATACATGGAACAAAAATCTACTAACTGAGGGCAAAAAAAATTTTAAAATACACATTTTCTACAGTTACCTTTGGACTTTCCCCAACATGTGCACAGACATATACACAGGCAAGAAAATATGTGTGCTGATAAGGAGAACTATGTAGACAAACTAATTTCACCAAACTAAAGAGTTAGGCAAATGATCTTGATTGCTCAGAGTGTAATATAACTTGTAAAATAATTTTTGATATTTCTTCCCTTTTGAAATTAATATACAAATATAAAAAGGAGACTCTTTAAATAAAGCATGAAAATCCTCAGTTGGGTAGATTGCAATAATGGCTCCAAATCTGTATTTGCTATGAGCCTGAGCAGAGCCTTTTCCTCCACCCCCATGAGCAAAGTGATTACATTTGTGGTTCAAACCTACCTGCTGCTCCTTGTGAGAGAGATGTGGCAGTCTGCTCCCCTAAAGATTCAAGGCTTTGGAAATCCTATAGGGCAGGTCTACTTGTGTTATAGGATCACTACAAGTTGGAATCGACTCAATGGCAATGGGATTGGCTTTGGTTTTTCCATCACCATGACATGCCCAGGCTATTCTGTAAGAGAGAGACATGTTACGGTAGTGTTCAGGAGCTGATTCATACAGGATTACAAGATGCGATGAGTAAATATTCAGGAATTTTCTGAGCCAACTGTTAAACCATTGGTAACTTGAAATTAGTCATAGTGGGAGTGTTTATACCACAGAAATCAGCAAATGCTACAAATCAGTGATTTTCTTCTACTTAGTATTATTATTATTATTTTTACTGGAGAGATAGTTTACCAGCATACCACTATATAGGGACTAGAGCCAAATCACTGCATTTTTCTCTGACATCAGCCAGCCAACCCTCAGACATGTAAGCAAACCCAGCCAAGATCAGCCAACCTGTTTAACCAATTCTCACTTGATTCCATATAGGTGAGCAATAAATTCATTGTTTGTCATTGAGGTTCTGTGATTTTTTTATACACAGAATTATTGCGGCAATACATAACTGATATAACAATAAAAAGGAGCTCTGGTGGTGCAGTGGCTAAGCACTTGGCTGTTAACCAAAAGGTTGGTTGTTCAAACCCACCTATCCCTCTAAGGGAAAAAGATGTGGAAGTCTTCTTCCATAAAGATTACATCCTTGGAAACCCTATGAAGCAATTCTAATCTAACCTATAGGGTAGCTATGAGTCAGAATCGACAGGAGAACAACAGGATAAAAAAAAGAAAATCGATTTTTAAAAAAATGTATGTAATCACTGTGACACAAGACCTGAAGTTTTTGGTATTTCCTAAGATTTGGATCAAACATAATCAAAGATAAGTATATAATAAATGAATAATTACATCATCGCTTATTAAAAAGAAAAGGGAATTGATATTTATTGGATACTTATACTAAGAATTTTATATTTAACTTCCATAGCAATATAGTTATATTATTTACTATCAGATGGAAACTGAGGTAGATTTTATTTTCCAAGAGGGCTGCAGCAAAGTTTCTCATCCCATATGCTTGTCTTTTAGTGTGCTTTGATTCTGCTCCTATTGAAAGGAGATTAAGCTCCCTTGAATCTAGGAAGTCATATAATTATGGCAAAAATGATGCTCTGTAATTTTCAAGGCTAGGTAATAAAAGGAAATACAACTTCCTCTGGTTCTCTTGGAGGCTCACTTCTGGAAACCAGCCACAAGTAAGTGTTCCCAGCCAAAAATCCCAGTTGAGGTACCTGATCACACGTGAATGAGAAAGGCCAGATATGAGAGGAAAGAGTCCTTTGAGATGACACCAGTATCAGTCACTAATGAGGAAAACCTCTTAAATCTATACCACTTTTGGGCTACCTCAAGATCAGTATCCAAAATGGGGATGTCAGGTATAAACCAAAAGGCGGGAGTGGGGGCTGGGGGAACGTTGACGTTGAGTCGATTCCAACTCATAGTGGCCACATATCTTATAGAGTAGAACTGCTCTGTAGTGTTTTCTTGGCTGTGATCTTTAAGAAAAAGATTTTCAGGCTTTTCTTTAATGGTGCTGCTGGGTAAGTTTGAACTGCTGACTGACTGATGATAGTTGAGAGCAAACCATTTGTGCCAACCTGGGACTATTTCCTCATACACGCATGTGCTGCATAATGTCCATTCAGGCAACATCAACTACATATACATCCATACTCTCAACCCTGTAAAGCCTATTATATTAAAAATTTGAGGTACATACAATGGTTCATAACAACAAACAGGTACCAATTTTTGATGCATATCCAAACATTGTTATTATCATTACTGTATTATCATGTAAAAGATGTTATAGTGTATCTGGAAGTAATATGGTGTTCATACAAAGTTCAAATCACACAACGTCCTATTTCACCAAATGTATCATGGACATTAAGCAACACATGACTGTATTTCCAAAGCTCAAATATTTCTATCCTAAGGAAATTAAGTTACGAGGAAATATGAAGAGGTTAAAAGTTATGTGAGGGAACTTGAGGCCTGTGCAGCAGGGGATGATCAGTCCTAGTTCCTTTTGTCTCCTTTCGGCAGGAATGGAAAGGGAAAGGGGAGATACTATGACCTACAAGCATCTCGGTGCCTCCCAAAGGACATGCTGGGCCATAGTGCTCTAAGTACAATTTGATTGTTGAAAGTCTGCTGCTCATCTTCCAGCTCTAATTCTTGTATCTTCTCTTCTTCATGACTGAAGTTTTTACAAGACGAGAAGAGACACAAGACAGAGAGACACAAAGGGAAGACGGCCATGTAAAGACTGAGGCAGATACTGTAGTTACACTACAACAAGCCAAGAAAAGCCTGGGAATACGTAGCCTCCAAAACTGTGAGACGATAAAGACCTTTTGTTTAAAACAACCAAGCTTGTGGTAATTTGTTACGACAGCACGGTATAATAAAAATACAGGCAAATTATTAAGTTCCCTACCCCTTCTCAGAATATACCACTTCTTACAATTTTTTACAAAACATCTACTGTGGAATTCAGAGTCCATTAGAACAAGTACTCATTTGGATGATATCCAGTAAACTGATGTTCTTGTTCCAATGAAAAAAGGGCTCCCAAGCACTTTTCCCATCTCTAATGCTGCCTGTTGAACAACTAAGCCTTTCCATGCCTTGTTATCTAAATCTTCAAGAAGAAGATAACTCTATTTATAAAATACTTCTAAAGTTTCTTGAAGTCTTGGAATAGAGGCAGTAGGAAAGTGAAAATGATATCTGATAGCAACTGCTTTGGAAATAATGGGGTATTTAAATAAGATGTAATAGTAAATTGTTCTGATAATAGTGTTCTGACACTTGGAGTTCTTAATGCCAGATACATAGATATTTTTTTCTTATCTCATTTTATGTTACATTATTTTCTTTGTGAAATGGTTTTATTATTCTTTGTACATTAAGTTCAAACCAGTGACCATATTTTAAGCCTTATCGTTCTGAAGCAGCTATCTTTAGTGCATTTCAGATGGTATTAAGACACCAGACTGAAGTTATACCGATTTCGGTTAGGCTGAATTTCCTGAGATAGACTATCTTATTGCTGTTCAGAAATCAAATTTGTATATAAAATATGAATTCTGATTAGTCTTCCTTGTAGTCATTGCCTTTACGGCTAAGCATATGACATTGCTGGCAGCTGCTCAGAATACCTTAGTGTTCTTTATTACAAACCATTGGCGCTAATACTATTGCTTGAATATGCTGAATAGGTTATTAAGAATAAAAAACATGTTTGTATGATTCACAGAGTATTCTGACACCAAAATGTAATGCTACTAGATTTTTAAGGAACCCTGGTGGTGCAGCAGGTAAGGACTTGGCTGCTAAACGAAAGCTTGGTGATACAAACCTACCCAGCAGCTCTGTGGGAGAAAGAATTGGTGATCTGCTCTTGCAAAGATTACAGCCTAGAAAACCCTATGGAGCAATTCTGCTGTCACATACAGGGCTTTGATTTGGTTCAGCCTGGTTCAGTCATAGCTGATAAAGTGACACTGGAAAAGACCCGAATTTTTAAAATGTGAGTGAACCAGAATGCTAACCAGAACAGGAAAAATTACAGATCAAAGCCCTGGTAGAAACTTAATCTCCTTCTTAGAAACCAAGGGCAGTGTGCATGTTGCGTAGCAACCAAATCTCTTGACTGGCTGAGTCGTAAACAGCAGGCCCCAACTCAAAAATGGTGGCCTACTGCGTGGCTTTGAGTGTGTGTAGCTCTCCACGGTCCTGGCAATAAATGCCATGCATCCGGCTTCTGAAAGGGCTCACTTACCCCTCTTCTGAGTCTCCCATTCCAGGGCTTTGTCTTGTAATTTTTCCTGTCCCAGTTAACATTCCAGATTACCCAAATTTAAAAAATTTGAATCCTGTTTCAGTTTCACTTCATTGTCCATGACCAAACTGGTTTAAACCAGTTCAAACTGGTTCAAAACACAGGATCATTATGAGTAAAAAATCAACTCAACAGCACCTAACAACAACACTACATTTCTGCTTTTTGTCAGAGAATGACATGAGACATAATAAAGTGATTTCCTCTTCCATGACGTAAGTGGAGCCCTGGTGGTACAATGGTTAAAAGATTGGCTGCTAACCAAAAGGTGGAAGTTCGAATTCACCAGCTGCTCCTTGGAAACCGTATGAAGCAGCTCTACTCTGCCCTTCAGGGTCGCTATGAGTCAGAACTGACTCGACAGCAACGGGTTAATATTTTATGACCTAAGTGCAATAATAATTGCTAGAAACCCTATTTTTAAAACAAATTGAAATGAAGTCAACAGATATCTTTTGAGTGCCTACCAAAGGCAGGACACTATGCCCTGGAAAACCACTACCAGGGAATGACAAATGTTGCCACAGCACATTTACACTCTGAAAGAATCTTATAGGTCATGACTCCCTCTCTTTTGGAACTGACCACTGGGAACTTTGTGTTCTACTGTACATATATCATATTTGTTTCCTAGCACTCAGAATGCTGTAGTGAATGAGTGATGACAAGGCAATAGAAATAAAACAAAGTTAGGATTTGTCAGCTCACGGAAGTGACTATAGGCAGTCGTAGGTATACGGTGCCAATGAGTCCAATTTTCTTGGACTGTTGGGTAAATTTATAAATAAGGTAAGTTATGGCAATAAGGTATCATGGGACTTGTGTGTGTGTTTTATATATTGAAGTGGTGCTAAAAGTGCAGATTAGCAAGAGGCAAAGTTTCTGCAGAAGCAGTCTATGGTTAAGTGCCTTCCTCAGAACACAGGTTGGGAATTTCATAAGTAAAACAAACCATCAAACTAAAAAATGTGTAATCAAAGAAATGACATGGAAAAGCATCAGGCAAGAAGGCGGGGATTCATTTTCTTCCTTAAAAAAAAAAAAAAGCATTGCCTTCGAGTCGATTCTAACTCATAGCAACTCTATATGACAGGGTAAAACTGCCCCACGTGGTTTTCAAGGCTGTAAATCTTTAAGGAGGCAGGCTGCCACACCTTTTTCCTGTGGAGCAGCTGGTGAGTTCCAACTACTGACCTTTCAGCTGCTAATGGTTAACAGCCAAGCTCTTTAACCACTATACCACCAGCGGTCTCATTTTCTCCCTAGAACTACCCTAAAAATGTACATGAGGTTATACAAGTCACTGAAGCTCTTAGAATCTCAGCGATATCTACAAAATGAAGGCATTGGATAAAATTCAGGGATTTTTTTTTCCACTGCTAACAAACTGTGATCATCACTGATGACTACAAAGTTGCACAGCAAATTGTATTCCCTTTGTAGAGATATGAGAAAAGTTAAAACTTAACATTTTACTTGATTAGAGATGTCATAACAGATGCCACATAGTATATGTGATTAATTTCAATGAACGCTACAGTCATGTAATGACAATTCATGCAGGAGTGAGAACACTTCCAAAAGGCATATGAAAAAATACAAAAAGCTCAGTAAATTTTTAATTGTCTTTTCCTTGAAACACATTTGTTGCTCTTATTGTGTGCCCATCAAGTTTATTCCAACTCGTAGCAGCCCTATAGGACAGAAAAGAACTGCCCCATAAAGTTTTCTAGGCTGTAATTTTTTTTTTTTTGATAATTTTTATTGTGCTTTAAGTGAAAGTTTACAAATCAAGTCAGTCTCTCACACAAAAACCCATATACACCTTGCTACACACTCCCAATTATTCTCCCCCTAATGAGACAGCCCACTCTCTCCCTCCACTCTCTCTTTTCATGTCCATTTTGCCAGCTTCTAACCCCCACCGAACTCTCATCTCCCCTCCAGGCAGGAGATGCCAACATAGTCTCAAGTGTCCACCTGATCCAAGAAGCTCAATCCTCGCCAGCATCCCTCTCCAACCCACTGTCCAGTCCAACCCATGTCTGAAGAGTTGGTTTCAGGAATGGTTCCTGTCCTGGGGCAACAGAAGGTCTGGGAGCCATGACCACCGGGGTCTTTCCAGTCTCAGTCAGACGATTAAGTCTGGTCTTATGAGGATTTAGGGTCAGCATCCCACTGCTCTCCTGTTCCCTCAGGGGTTCTCTGTTGTGTTCCCTGTCAGGGCAGTCATCGGTTGTAGCCGGGCACCATCTAGTTCTTCTGGACTCGGGATGATGTAGTCTCTGGTTCATGTGGCCCTTTCTGTCTCTTGGGCTAGTAATCATCTAGGCTGCAATCTTTATAGGAGCAAATTGCCTGATCTTGCCTCCACTCCCTCTCTCGGAGACCCTGGTGGATTGAACCACAGGCCTACAGGTTAGCAGCCTGGGCAGAACCATTGAGCCAACAGGGCTCCTCTTAAAACACATTAAATAGCTTTATTTGTTTTACATTTCAGAAGCTAGTATACCAGAAAAAAAAGTAAGACTAATGATTTCTCTGTTTTGAGAAAATTTAAATGGAATCACTTGTGAATATTTTCTCCAGCTAATCCATGTGTTTATTTATGAGAACTAGGTCTGAAATATATGATCCCCTTGTATGTATGGATGGATGCAATTTTAATTAGTATTTATAATATTTATATCTTCCGGGAGGGTGATGTAATATTTGCCTATGAAATATGACTTTGGGTAATAATAACATTAACTTTCAAAACCTTAGGGAATGAAAAATAAAACCACATAGTTTTTTGATGTTATCAACCTAGCGATAAATGGTGGTTAATAATTAATTGTTAACCTGATATTGGGTTGAACTTTTTAGTGTTTTCAATAGAATCTGTACAAATCCATCAGGGAAAATTTTCTAAAAACATGCACACAAAAAAGACATAAACCCATCCAATATGACAGTCTAATAAATAACAGTTCCTTGAATGTGGCCTTAAAACATGGCATATTCAAAATAGAATGTAGTTATTGTAGCTGAAATAAGAATGAGAGTGTGGATACCCATGGAAGGTGGCAGCACATTAATCAAGGTTTTAGAGAAAAAGGCTGACATGTGGGGAGTAATGTTTTTGGTGTAGGAGAATGTAGGCATTACATGATTTGCTATGAACCAGCAAACAGGACTAATCTGTACCCATCTATCAGGAAGACTGATGGCCCCCTTTTGCTGGTTAACGCAGGGTCCTTTTGTAGGTATCAGATGTCTTCGTGATGTGCACTTTATGGCTCAACAGTTTTCCAAGTTTATTCTATTTATGATGGAGTATAATTTGCCAATTCAACCACAGTTGCTTGGAATAACATTCACCCTGATTTCCAACTATAAGTTCATATTTATTGTGATATGTGATGAATTACCTGTCACTGTCAAGTAAGTGACAGAAAGTATCTGTGATGACTTAAAAGCAGCCAAAGCTTTCCCCAAATCATTCTTCATAGTTAAAATATAAATGAGCTTCTATTTACAACCGTTGTCATCTAATTCTTATACAGAATTTCCTGTCTTTTTTGTTGTTGTTGTTCTTCTTTGCAGTTGGTGAGAATAGATCCAGTACCTTTCAGAATTTGTATTGGAACTTTATATCAAAATTCAGTGAGTTTGCATTATATTACATAAAATATACTAGCTGTGGGAGGGGGGAGAGAGAGCTAAAAATATAACATTTTATTGAAAGCTTCCTTTATACTGGGCACTGTGTCACATACATTATTTCATTTATTTCATTAAACATCTTATTAGAGTGAATATTTCATGAGTAGCTCTATTAGGCAAGGGTGAGCTATCTTTTAGAGAAGTGTAATAAAGATACCCATATCTCAAACACAGATATTCCCATAGCTAAAAATGCAGAGATGTTCTAATTTAAGTCTGAGAAGCAGTGCTGGCCAATCTACAAATTAGAGATGGTTCTGAGGTCAACGATGATTTTTAAAATTTTGCTGAGGGTCCAGCAACATCACAGTGTGGGTGTATATCAACTGATACTCTACAAATTCATGCAGGTGAGAGGGCAACTTGAGCCAGAGAAGTTCAAGGACACTGTTGTTGTTGTTGTTAGATGCTGTCGAGTTGTTTCCGACTCATAGCGTCCCTATGGACAACAGACCAAAAAACTGCCCGGTCCTGAGCCATCCTTACAATCGTTGTTATGCTTCAGCTCATCTTTGCAGCCACTTTGTCAATCTACCTCGTTGAGGGTCTTCCTCTTTCCACTTGGCAGAGTAGACTCTGCCAAGCATGATGTCCTTCTCCAGGGACTGATCCCTCCTGACAACATGTTCAAAGTATGTAAGACGCAGTCTTGCCATCCTTGCTTCTAAGGAGCAACCTGGCTGTACTTCTTCTAAGACAGATTTGTTCTTTCTTTTGGCAGTCTATGGTATGTATATTCAATATTCTTAGCTAACACCACAATCCAAAGGCATCAATTCTTCTTCAGTCTTCCTTAATCATTGTCTAGCTTTCACATGCATTTGATGTGATTGAAAATACCATGGCTTAGGTCAGGTGCACCTTAGTTTTCAAGGTGAAATCTTTGCTCTTCAACACTTTAAAGAGGTCCTTTGCAGCAGATTTACCCACTGCAATGCGTCTTTTGATTTCTTGACTGCTGCTTCCATGGCTGTTGATTGTGGATCCAAGTAAAATGAAATCCTCAACAACTTCAATGTTTTCTCCATTTATCAAGATGTTGCTCATTGGTCCAGTTGTGAGGATTTTTGTTTTCTTTATGTTGAGGTGCAATCCATACTGAAGGCTGTGGTCTTTGATCTTCATTAGTAAGTGCTTCCAGTTCTCTTCACTTTCAGCAAGGAAGGTTGTCATCTGTATAACGCAGGTTGTTAATGAGTCTTCCTCCAATCCTGATGCCCCGTTCTTCTTCATATAGTCCAACTTCTTGTATTATTTGCTCAGCATACAGATTGAATAGGTATGGTGAAAGAATACAACCCCAATGCACACCTTTCCTGACTTTAATCCAATCAGTATCCCCTTGTTCTGTCCAAACAACTGCCTCTTGATCTATGTAAAGGTTCCTCATGAGCACAATTAAGTGTTCTGGAGTTCCCATTCTTCGCAATGTTATCCATAGTTTGTTATGATCCACACAGTTGAATGCCTTTGCATAGTCAGTAAAACACAGGTAAACATCCTTCTGATATTCTCTGCTTTCAGCCAGAATCCATCTGACATCAGCTGTGATATCCCTGGTTCCACGTCCTCTTCTGAAACTGGTCTGAATTTCTGCCAGTTCCCTGTCAATATACTGCTGCAGCTGTTTTTGGACGATTTTCAGCAAAATTTTGCTTGCACGTGATGTTAATGAGATTGTTCTATAATTTCCACATTCAGTTGAATCACCTTTCTTGGGAACAGGCATAAATATGGATCTCTTCCAGTCAGTTGGCCAGGAAACTGTCTTCCATATTTCTTGTCATAGATGAGTGAGTACTTTCAGTGCTGCATCTGTTTGTTGAAACATCTCAATTGATATTCCATCAATTCCTGGAGCCTTGTTTTTCGCCAATGCCTTCAGAACAGCTTGGCCTTCTTCCTCAGTACCATCAGATCCTGATCATATGCCACCTCTTGAAATGGTTGAACACTGACTAATTCTTTTTGGTATGATGACTCTGTGTATTTCTTCCATCTTCTTTTGATGCTTCCTGCGTCATTTAATATTTTCACTATTGCATCTTAAGGCTTGAATTTTTTTCTTCAGTTCTTTTAGCTTGAGAAACGCTGAGCATGTTCTTCCCTTTTGGTTTTCCATCTCCAGCTCTTTGTACATGTTATTATAGTACTTTACTTTGTCTTCTTGAGCTGCCTTTTGAAATCTTCTGTTCAGTTCTCTTACTTCATCAATTCCTCCTTTTGCTTTAGCTGCTCGATGCTCAAGGGCAAGTTTCAGAGTCTCCTCTGATATCCACCTTGGTCTTTTCTTTCTTTCCTTTTTTTTTTTCAGTGACCTCTTGCTTTCTTCATGGATGATGCCTTTGATGTCATTCCACAACTCGTCTGGTCCTCGGTCACTAGTGTTGAATGCATCAGATCTATTCTTGAGATGGTCTCTAAATTTAGGTGGGATATACTCAAGGTCATATTTTGGCTCTCGTGGACTTGCTCTGATTTTCTTCAGTTTCGGCTTGAACTTGCATATGAGCAATTGATGGTCTGTTCCACAGTTGGCCCCTGGCCTTGTTCTGGCTGATGATATTGAGCTTTTCCATCATTTCTTTCCACAGATGTAGTCAATTTGATTTCTGTGTGTTCCATCTGGTGAGGTCCATGTGTAACTGTTTATGCTGGTGAAAGAAGGTATTTGCAATGAAGTCGTTGGTCTTGCAAAATTCTATCATTTGATCTCCAGCATAGTTTCTATCGCCAAGGCCATATTTTCCAACTACTGATCCTTCTTCTTTGTTCCCAGCTTCTGCAGTCCAATCGCCAGCAATTATCAATGCATCTTGATTGCATGTTTGATCAATTTCAGACTGCAGTAGCTGATAAAAATCTTCTATTTCCTCATCTTTGGCCCTAGGGGTTGGTGTGTAAATTTGAATAGTAGCCATATTAACTGGTCTTCCTTGTAGGTGTATGGATATTATCCTATCACTGACAGCATTGTGCTTCAGGATAGATCTTGAAACATTCTTTATGACGATGAATACAACACCATTCCTCTTCAAGTTGTCATTCCCAGCATAGTAGACTATATGATTGTCCAATTCAGAATGGCCAATACCAGTCCATTTTAGTTCACTAATGCCTAGGATATCGATGTTTATGCTTTCCATTTCATTTTTGACGATTTCCAATTTTCCTAGATTCACACTTTGTACATTCCAAGTTCCAATTATTAATGGGTGTTTGGAGCTGTTTCTTCTCATTTTGAGTCATTCCACAACAGCAGATGAAAGTCCCAAAAGCTTTATTCCATCCACGTCATTAAGGTCAACTCTACTTTGAGAAGGCAGCTCTTCCCCAGTCATCTTTTTAGTGCCTTCCAACCTGGGGGGCTCATCTTCCAGCACTATATCAGACAATGTTCCGCTGCTATTCATAAGATTTCACTGGCTAATGCTTTTCAGAAGTAGACTGCTAGGTCCTTCTTCATAGTTTGTCTTAGTCTGGAAGCTCCACTGAAACGTGTCCTCCATGGGAGACCCTGCTGGTATCTGAACACTGGTGACATAGCTTCCAGCATCACAGCAACACGTAAGCCCCCAGAGTACGACAAACTGAACAGACAAGTGGGAGTCAAGGACACTAGAGAGGAATATATTTGTGTAGGTTGTTAAGAGAAACAAAGAATGATAAGGCAGGGAAAAACAGGGGAAAGAGCATGTGTGGAAGTGCAGAGACAGGAAAGAGCAGGGAGGAGTTACTGTTAAAAACAAGGACAGGGAGAAGACTGTATAAGCTTCAGGAAAAATGCGTTTTCCTCATACAGTCCTTCTAAACTGATATTTTTTTTTCCCATCACTCGTATGGCTGCTTACTCCTACAGTCACATTTAATATTAAAGATTTGAGTAAAATTTTGATGCACTACATTTTAAAAGGAAGGTCCCAAAGGAAAGAAAAAAAGAGAGAGAGAAAGGAAAGTGTCAAGGATGGGCATTACTAAAAAATGAACCTCCAATCTCCAGCTTCACTAGTTTTCCTGTTTCCATTGATACACAGTTATTGTAATCTTGATTGATTTTCTCTCTTGGTAGGATTTAGATTTTTTGCTTTTGGAAATGTGACATTATAGACTAGTTAGTAAAGTATAATGCTTATTTGGCTGTTTATGAATGGGAACTGTATAAAAGAATGGAAAATGAAAGACCACGATGTATTAAGTAAACAGAAATTTGTACTATAGTGGGAGACAGTACATATACAGTAGAAAACCCACTTTTGGAACCCAAAGGCATATTATTACTGTTGGATCTGACTAGAATTAAAACCAGGAAAATAGA
Source organism: Loxodonta africana (assembly GCF_030014295.1). Taxonomy (NCBI): domain Eukaryota; kingdom Metazoa; phylum Chordata; class Mammalia; order Proboscidea; family Elephantidae; genus Loxodonta; species Loxodonta africana. Next base: position 64,190,149 of record NC_087352.1, read on the forward strand.
GAAGTTAGACCATGATTATGTCCTAAAATTTGTAGAATAAACAATTTTTTTTAAAGAAAATAACCTATACTGTTGGACAAAAAAGTAAAGAGTAGGCACCATGTCAAGGTGTTGTCACATCAAAGATGCAAGACACTGTAAATACTAAGTGATGATTTTGGTAAGGACAGATAACTTCATAAAAAGACAGATTTAGGGACTTTTTTCCATGGCAGAAGGGACTTATAAGTGTATAACTGTAAGCTTTTTAGGACATCTGAGTTGTGTTATATGAGGTGCCATGAGGCTTTTTGTAAAGCTGAACTGAATATTGGGAAAGAGACTGTTTTTACTCTATTACTCCGGTTACCCAAGGAGATGGCAGTAACTGCCTGGGCAGGATCTCAGAGATGAAAAAGTCTGCTGGATTTTAATGTCTGTTGTGGTAGGAATTTTTAGATGTTTTTGCTACTGTTCATTTCTGTAACTGTAGTAACTAATATATAAATTGACACACAACAGTAACTGAATAATTTTATTTTCTGACTCAATGAATGATGTATTCATTTCAAAGCTAATTTTTAAGAGGTTCAAGGAGGTTTTTCCAGAAAAAGCAATAAAAAGTATTTCTCAGTAAAACAACAGCATTAAGCCCTATAGCCCAATGAATGTGACTCTGTAAAGCTCTGAATTTGTTCACTCTGTGTCAGGGGAATCAGATGGTACATATGTGTCTCAAAACTCAACTACAAATGATTTAGTTTCTTGGCTGGCTTAGACAAAAGAAATCTAATGTTTTGGACATCTTAGAATATTTTATGCCTTTCCCCTCTAGTGGCCATAACTCCTACAGATCACTTATTTCTAATGCTATAAGCCAGAGGCAAAATTGAAATAGTAAAAAGTAATTTGTGAAAGTCAGGCCTGATTCAGAGGCACCCCGGGTCAGTGTGAACCATTAAGAACAAGCACGTTAAATATTCACTCACATTTTTTTCCTCTGTATTTTATGTTTTTTTTTTTTTTGTTTTCTCCTTTAACTTTTTATCTTCAAATTCTTTATCATATGGCACATGGTATGAGAAACAGTAACTTGATTTTTTCTCTAAATACTGTATTAGGTAATTAAAAAAATTTTCATCATATAAATATATATGTATAGTAGAAATTTTTAGATGCTTTTGCTATGTGTATATGAAATACATGCATGTTAAGAGAAGCATCGCATTACCTAACACTATATAAAACCCAGTGCTGTCGAGTCAATTCCGACTCATAGCGACCCTATAGGACAGAGTAGAACTGCCCCATATATAACATAGATATAATTTATATATATATAAATATACGATTTATATATATATAAAATTTATATATACTTTGTTTCAGAATAACCTGTTTTGTTCCATTCATCTTTCTATCAATTCTTAATACAAAAACCAAACCAGAGTCATTGCCATCTAGTCAATTCCGACTCATAGTGACCGTATAGGACAGAGTGGAGCTGCCCCACAGGGTTTTCAAGGAGGGGCTGGTGAACTGCTGGCTTCTTGGTTGGCAGTCATAGCTTTCAACCACAGTACCACCAGTACAATATTATTTTAATAGTTATGTGAATATAAAATACTGAAAAAGGGGATGAAAATTACATAATTTGTTAATTGTTATTTTTTCAATATGTGTTATGTTTATTCTTTCAGCCAATGTGTGTTCTTTATTTTATTCTAAAAAAGTTTTTGAAAGTCTATGAGTTGATGGGCACAGTAAACAAGACAAATATAGTCTGTGTTCTCATCAAGCTCATAGTCTAGTACATTATATATGTCCCTAACTAAGGCTTCTGTCCAGATTCTTATTTGTGTTTCTCTTGCGGTACGCTAGACCAGACCTTAAAGAAGTCTTATGGTATTCTTTTATCCTTCTCGTATCAAGCCTTTATCAGAGCTAGAACTTAGCAGGCTACTTCACCCTTTCCACCATGTCCATGAATTAGTACCTTTCAGCTCTTTAGAGCTGAGAAACTTGATGAGGTAAGTTGTCTCTATTCAGTCTCAGATTCATGAGGGCAGCAATTAGATCTTCCTTGTTCATGTAACATATCTAGCACTATTAAAAAACAAAAGACAAAAAACACTGCCATTGAGTCAATTCCAACTCATAGTAATTTCCAAAGCTGTAAATGTTTATGGAAGCAGACTACCACATCTTTCTCCTGTGTAGCTGCTGGTGGTTTCAACCTAGCTGCATACCTATCTCATATCATTGTTTCTGGCACATAATAGACACTCAATCAGTATTTGTTTACATAGTTGGCTTGCTACTGGTATCTTGACACCTCTAACAAAATATAAAACATGACTACAAGATTGATACTCTTTTTAGGTCACCTCAGTTCAGAAGCCATTCTTTTATTCACTCATTCAAATATTTATTGGGCACTTATGATGTGCAGGTTTTTTCACTTCATCACTAAAAACTCTGTTCCTTAATCCTGAGAAAGATAAAAGTCAGGTATTGTTCTATTGATGGCTTCAGATTGTGTGTGCACTTGTTTAGTCCTTGACCCACACCAGAGCACTTTTTAACTGAGTTTGAATGGGGTTAGGGAGAAAAGAATAAATTCATCTATTTTTAATCTCAGGCACCACAAATGAGACCATTCTAGGAAAACCCCCACCTACGATGGAATTCTTTACCAGATCTTCCCATCAAAATCACTAAGTAGAAATGGCTGAATATAGTTTTAAGGTGATGACTTGTCCAGATGAATCCTCTTTTGTTTTTTCAGAGGATTCCTTTTATTCTTCTTTCGTATTCTCTTTCCTATACCATCTGCTAAATATAACTATTTCCAAGGTTTCTTTATTCTCTCAACATCTCTTTCCAATAAGTCACCTAATCCTTTCTCCATTCATCACATTTCTTGAAGCCATCCTCTTATCCTTTTCCCCTGACACCATTCTAAGTCTGGATCACAGATGTACTCCGACCCCAAATGGCCTTCCTTCTTGCTTCCTTATCCCCTTTACTTCAACTGAAATATTGCCACCAGATTGCTATTTCAAACCATTGCTCTAATCTTCTTCCTGATTAAAAAATTATAAGACAAAAGGCTATTGATCATGACAAACTGATTCTCCTCTTATGAAACCAATATCTCATCAGCTTTTTAGTTTTCTGGGAAGCCCTAAACTAAAATATGTGCTCAATTTTAGCAACTGTCTTTAGCTGAGATTTTGTATTACAATTACCCCACCCACTTCAGTTTTGGCTCTCATTTTTTGTCCTTTTGTAAGACTGTGCTACAGTTCAATATATAAGATCCCTTTTCAAAGCCTGGAAGATTAAAAAAAATAATAATTAAAATTTACAAGCAGCCTTATCTTCAAAGAAAATTAAATTTAAAGGTGAAATATATTTTACTTTTAAAGTCATCATTTTTTTATTCTCAGAAAATCATAATACACCAGTAGTCACTATATTTCTTGAGCAAAATCAGTTTTTATTAAGTGATGAAATAAATTTTATGAAATTGTCTTCAGTTTAGTAATCACTTTGTTTAGTGATAGAAAAAGTCTTAACAAAGCCATTCCTTTGTGGACTTTAATTCTATTTGGCAGTAGGAAAGCTATATTTGCATAGACCAGCATTTCCTTATATTATAAAGTATCTACTGACCATGTGGAGTGTGGTGCAATAAACTACCTGATATGGCCCTTCTAGCCATGTCTTTGTGACTCACACACAATGATTGAGTGAGCCTATGAATATAAGGTATATGGAACCCTAACAAAAGGATTGGTCAGTTTTGCCATCCTTCTAGGCTTAAAGTGAGCAATCTCAGAGGCAGGAGGAGAGGATCTCATCACCACCAAGGAAGAGGAGCCGGGAGTGGAGTTTGTCCTTTGGACGTGGGAGTCTTGTGCTGAGAAGCTCTTGAAACCAGAAGACTGAGAGAGTGAATTATAATACTGAAGATCTCTAGAAGCGGCAGCAGAAAATGGTAGCAGCAGAACTAGAAGATGGGCAGGAGTTGGTATGCTAGGCTTCCTAGCCCACGGAGCAAGAAAGCTGAGTGCCTTCAGGCAGAAGGTTGCTGCCAGAGTAGGGTGCTTCAGAGTATCAGGTTTGCTGACCCACAGAGCTAGAACTGAGCACCTCCTGAAAAGGCTTACTGATGGAGTGAAGTGCCTTGAGGCACTTACCAGCAGAGTGGAAAGAGCTTTGTAGCACTTGCTTGAACAAGGCAGAGGCTAAGGGCCAGAGAGAGGCATGCCTATGGGCATGGTCCTAATGGAAAAACTGTATCCTGAGTGTTCCTGAACCTGTTGCTTCCCTAATAAACCACATAATCGTGAGTATGGCCTGTGAGTTCTGTGTGGCCATTGCAATGAATTATCAAACCCAGCAGAGAAGTAGAGAGTACCGTGGGAGAGATGGTTGGTGTCAAAATTGGTGAAGATGGCTGAGAGAGGAGACATGTCTGACCTCTGCCTCATAGGAATCAGTCTCGGGCTGTTGCTAATGATCCTCCTTCTTCTTGTGAAGTTAGCAGAGGTCAGACACCTCCACCATGCCATTTTTACACAAAATTATCTGTTTTACTGGACATTCTCCGTAGGCTGCTCTAGATCTACTCTTTAGCCGTCTCTCAGCACTGACATTTATAAACTTCATAACTGGGATCTGTTGCCCATTGTTTATTGTGAGGTTCAGTCAAGTGGAGGTACCAACAGGAGAACAAAAAATGAGAGAAGAGAGAATTTGGGGAACTCATTCTCCCCAGTTATCTTCCTTCTTAATGGATCCTGGTGTGGCTTACAGGGTTGCTATGAGTGTTTTTTTTTTTTTTTTTTGGTGTAGTGGTGGCTGAATTTCTATCCCTAAGTCCTCAGCTCTTATGGGGTGAGCATCTCCTACAAGTTTAGGTATTGCTGGGTCCACACACCTGAGGCTATAATGAGTCCCTTGTTGTCATTAGCCTTATCATTCTTTGTTGACCTCTCTTAATCCTGTTCAATTTTGAAAATAGGCACTGTATTAAAGACTCTTTAATTACCTTTTCTGAGTTTTCCATCTCTCTCGACTGAGCCTGACCAATACATGCATGTTCTTGTCTTCTTGAACAGTGAAAATAGAGTTAATATCTGTATCCCTCCACCCTCAATCAGTCAAGTTTCAGAAAGTCATCAGCTTCACCTTACATGGGAGAAGCATTAGAAAAAGTACCTGGATTAGACCCAGGATGTGATATACTTTAAAACTAATTTATTACGTATTAAATGTAATAAATGGGTCTATTATATTCTGATATAATTTAAGCGTCCTAACGAAGACTGTGGTGCCCTGGAGGCACAGTGGTTGACCTTGGCTGCTAACCAAAAGGTCAGTAGTTGGAATTTACCAGCTGATCCTTGGAAACCCTATGGGGCAGTTCTACTCAGCCTTATAGGGTCACTATGAGTCAGAATAGACTCCACAGCAATGAGTTTTTTTTTGGGATGAAGACTGTAGGTCAATATAAAACTTCTCTAGGAGTGGAAGTTTCCACTATTCATCATCAGCAGAAAGAATTAATTCTAAGAAAGGAAATGATAACTTGGGAGATGGGCCATAGACAAGAGTGAAGGGGAAGTATTGTCTTCTTTTTGAGACATAATGTCGACTGTGCCCAGATTATAGGCCATGGAGGATCCTGGGCATTTTTTTTTTTTAAATAATTTTTGTTGTGCTTTAAGTGAAAGTTTACAAAACAAGTCAGTCTGTCACATATAAGCTTATATACACCTTACTCCATACTCCAACTTACTCTAACCCTAATGAGTCAGTCTGCTCCCTCCTTCTGGTCTCTCCTTTCATGCCGGTTTTGCCAGTTTCTAACCCTCCCATCTCCCCTCCAAACAGGAGATGCCAACACAGTCTCAAGTGTCCACCTGATACAAGTAGCTCACTCTTCATCAGCATCTCTCTCCAACCCATTGTCCAGTCCCTTCCATGTCTGATGAGTTGTCTTTGGGAATGGTTCCTGTCCTGGGCCAACAGAAGGTTTGAAGACCATGACCACCGGGATTCCTCTAGTCTCAGTCAGACCATTAAGTCTGGTCTTTTTATGAGAATTTGGGGTCTGCATCTCATTGTTCTCCTGCTCCCTCAGGGGTTCTCTGTTGTGCTCCCTGTCAGGGTAGTCATCGGTTGTGGCCGGGCACCATCTAGTTCTTCTGGTCTCAGGATGATGGAAGTCTCTGGTGCATGTGGCCCTTTCTGTCTCTTGGGCTCTTTGTAATCATGTGATCTTGGTGTTCTTCATCCTCCTTTGATCCAGGTGGGTTGAGACCAATTGATGCATCTTAGATGGCCACTTGTTAGCATTTAAGACCCCAGACGCCACACTTCAAAGTGGGATGCAGAATGTTTTCATAATAGAATTATTTTGCCAGTTAACTTAGAAGTCCCCTTAAGCCGTAGTCCCCAAACCCCTGCCCTTGCTCCGCTGACCTTTGAAGCATTCAGTTTATCCTGGAAACTTCTTTGCTTTTGGTCCAGTCCAGTTGAGCTGACCTTCCGTGTATTGAGTATTGTCCTTCCCTTCACCTAAAGTAGTTCTTATCTACTAACTAATCAGTAAATAACCCTCTCCCACCCTCCCTCCCTCCCCCTCTTGTAACCACAAAAGTATGTGTTCTTCTCAGTTTATACTATTTCTCAAGATCTTGTAATAGTGGTCTTATACAATATTTGTCCTTTTGCCTCTGACTAATTTCGCTCAGCATAATGCCTGCCAGGTTCCTCCATGTTATGAAATGTTTCAGAGATTCGTCACTGTTCTTTATCGATGCGTAGTATTCCATTGTGTGAATATACCATAATTTATTTATCCATTCATCCTTTGAAGGACACCTTGGTTGCTTCCAGCTTTTTGCTACTGTAAAAAGAGCTGCAGTAAACATGGGTGTAAAGGCTCTTATTTCTCTAGGATATATTTCGAGGAGTGGGATTTCTGGGTTGTATGGTAGTTCTATTTCTAACTGTTTAAGGTAACGCCAGATAGATTTCCCAAGTGGTTGTACCATTTTACATTCCCACCAGCAGTGTATAAGAGTTCCAATCTCTCCGCAGCCTCTCCAACATTTATTATTTTGTGTTTTTTGGATTAATGCCAGCCTTGTTGGAGTGAAATGGAATCTCATCATAGTTTTAATTTCCATTTCTCTAATGGCTAATGATCAAGAGCATTTTCTTATGTATCTGTTAGCTGCCTGAATATCTTCTTTAGTGAAGTGCGTATTCATATCCTTTGCCCACTTTTTGATTGGGTTGTTTGTCTTTTTATGGTTAAGTTTTAACAGAATCGTATAGATTTTAGAGATAGTCTCTGGTTGGAGATATCATAGCTGAAAATTTTTTCCCAATCTGTAGGTGGTCTTTTTACTCTTTTAGTGAAGTCTTTAGATGAGCATAGGTGTTTGATTTTTAGGAGCTCCCAGTTATCTGGTTTCTCTTCATCATTTTTGGTAATCTTTTGTATTCTCTTTATGCCTCGTATTAGGGCTCCTAACGTTGTCCCTATTTTTTCTTCCATGGTCTTTAACGTTTTAGTCTTTATGTTTAGGTCTTTGATCCACTTGGAGTTAGTTTTTGTGCATGGTGTGAGGTATGGGTCCTGTTTCATTTTTTTGCAAATGGATATCCAGTTATGCCAGCACCATTTGTTAAAAAGACTATCTTTTCCCCACTTAACTGACACTGGGCCTTTGTCAAATATCAGCTGCTGATATGTGGATGGATCTATGTCTGGGTTCTCAATTCTGTTCCATTGGTCTATGTGCCTGTGGTTGTACCAGTACCAGGCTGTTTTGACTACTGTGGCTGTATAATAGGTTCTAAAATCAGGTAGAGTGAGGCCTCCCACTTTCTTCTTCTTTTTCAGTAATGCTTTACTTATCCGGGCTTCTTTCCCTTCCGTATGATGTTGGTCATTTGTTTCTCCATCACATGAAAAAATGTCATTGGAATTTGGATCGGAAGTGCATTGTATGTATAGATGGCTTTTGGTAGAATAGACATTTTTACTATGTTAAGTCTTCCTATCCATGAGCAAGGTATGTTTTTCCACTTAAGTATGTCCTTTTGAATTTCTTGTAGTAGTACTTTGTAGTTTTCTTTGCATAGGTCTTTTACATCTTTGGTAAGATTTATTCCTAAGTATTTTATGTTCTATGGGGCTACTGTGAATGGTATTGATTTGGTGATTTCCTCTTTGATGTTCTTTTTGTTGATGTAGAGGAATCCAAGTGATTTTTGTATGTTTATCTTATAACCTCAGACTCTGCCAAACTCTTCTGTTAGTTTCAGTAGTTTTCTGGAGGATTCCTTAAGGTTTTCTGTGTATAAGATCATGTCATCTGCAAATAGAGATAATTTGACTTCCTCCTTGCCAATCCGGATGCCCTGTATTTCTTTGTCTAGCCTAATTGCTCTGGCTAGGACCTCTAGCACAATGTTGAATAAGAGCGGTGATAAAGGGCATCCTTGTCTGGTTCCCATTCTCAAGGGAAATGCTTTCAGGCTCTCTCCATTTAGAGTGATGTTGGCTGTTGGCTTTGTATAAAAAAAAAAAAAAAAAAAAAAAATTTAGATGCCCTTTATTATGTTGAGGCATTTTCCTTCAATTCCTATTTTACTGAGAGCTTTTATCATGAATGGGTGTTGGACTTTGTCAAATACCTTTTCTGCATCTATTGATAAGATCATGTGGTTTTTGTCTTTTCTTTTATTTATATGGTGGATTACATTAATGGTTTTTCTAATATCAAACCAGCTTTGCATAAAAAAAGCATACCTGGTATAAATCTCACTTGGTCGTTGTGGATTATTTTTTTGATATGTTGTTGAATTCTATTGGCTAGAATTTTGTTGAGGATTTTTGCATCTATGTTCATGAGGGATATAGGTCTGCGATTTCTTTTTTTGTGGTGTCTTAACCTGGTTTTGGTATCAGGGATATGGTGGCTTCACAGAATGAGTTAAGGTAGTATTCCATCATTTACTATGCTTTGAAATACCTTTAGTAGTAGTGGTGTTAACTCTTCTCTGAAAATTTGGTAGAACTCTGCAGTGAAGCCGTCCGGGCCAGGGCTTTTTTTTGTTGGGAGTTTTTTGATTACTGTTTCAATCTCTTTTTTTGTTATGCGTCTATTTAGTTGTTCTACTTCTGATTGTGTTAGTTTAGGTAGGTAGTATTTTTCTAGAAATTCATCCATTTCTTCTAGGTTTGCAAATTCTTTAGAGTACAATTTTTTGTAATAATCTGATATGATTCTTTTAATTTCAGTTGGGTCTGTTGTGATGTGGCCCATCTAGTTTCTTATTCAGGTTATTTGTTTCCTTTCCTGTATTTTTTTAGTCAATCTGGCCAATGGTTTATCAATTTTGTTAATTTTTTCAAAGAACCAGCTTTTGGCTTTGTTAATTCTTTCATTTGTTTTTCTGTTCTCTAATTCATTTAGTTTAATTCTAATTTTTATTATTTGTTTTCTTCTGGTGCCTGATGGATTCTTTTGTTGCTCGCTTTCTATTTGTTCAAGTTGTCGGGACAGTTCTCTGATTTTGGCTCTTTCTTCTTTATGTATGTGTGCATTTATCGATACAAATTGACCTCTGAGCACTGCTTTTGCTGTGTCCCAGAGGTTTTGATAGGAAGTGTTTTCATTCTCATTGCTTTCTATGAATTTCTTTATTCCCTCCTTAGTGTCTTCTATAACCCAGTCTTTTTTCAGCAGGGTATTGTTCAGTTTCCAAGTATTTGATTTCTTTTCCCTAATTTTTCTGTTATTGATTTCCACTTTTATGGCCTTGTGGTCTGAGAAGATGCTTTGTAATATTTCGATGTTTTGGATTCTACAAAGGTTTGTTTTATGACCTAATATGTGATCTATTCTAGAGAACGTTCCATGTGTGCTAGAAAAAAAAGTATACTTTGCAGCTGTTGGGTGGAGTGTTCTGTATAAGTCCATGAGGTCAAGTTGGTTGATTGTAGCGATTAGGTCTTCCATGTCTCTATTGAGCTTCTTACTGGAACTCCTATCCTTCTCCGAAAGTGGTGTGTTGAAGTCTCCTACTATAATTGTGGAGGTGTCTATCTCACTTTTCAGTTCTGTTAAAGTTTGTTTTATGTACCTCGCAGACCTGTCATTGGGTGCATAAATATTTAATATGGTTATATCTTCCTGGTCTATTGTCCCTTTAATCATTATGTAGTGTCCTTCTTTATCCTTTGTGGTGGATTTAACTTTAAAGTCTATTTTGTCAGAAATTAATATTGCTACCCCTACTCTTTTTTGCTTATTGTTTGCTTGATATATTTTTTTTCCATCCTTTGAGTTTTAGTTTGTTTGTGTCTCTAAGCCTAAGGTGTGTCTCTTGTAGGCACCATATAGACGGTTCGTATTTCTTTATCCAGTCTGAGACTCTCTGTCTCTTTCTTGGTGCAATTAGTCCATTTACATTCAGCCTAATTATAGATAAGTATGTGTTTAGTGCTGTCATTTTGATGCCTTTTTGTGTGTGTTGTTGACAGTTTCATTTTTCCACTTATTTTTTTTGTGCTGAGATGCTTTCCATTGTAAATTGTGTGTTCCTCATTTTCGTAGTAGTTGAATTTATGTTTGCTCAGTTGTTATGTTTTTCTTGGTTTTTATTTTGAGTTATGAAGTTGTTATACCTCTTTGTGGTTACCTTAATATTTACTCTTATTTTTCTAAGTAAAAACCTAACGTGTATTGTCCTATATCACCTTGTTTCCCTTTCTACATGGCAGTTCTATGCCTCCTGTATTTAGTCCCTCTTTTTGATTATTGTGATCTTTTACATATTGACTTCAATGGTTCCCTGTTTTGAGCATTTTTTTCTTTTTAAAATTAATCTTAACTTGTTTTTGTGATTTCCCTGTATGAGTTGACATCAGGATGTTCTGTTCTGTGACCTTGTATTGTGCTGGTATCTGATATTACCGATTTTCTGACCAAACAATTTCCTTTAGTATTTCTTGTAGCTTTGGTTTGATTTTTGCAAATTCTCTAAGCTTGTGTTAATCCATAAATATTTTAATTTCACCTTCATATTTGAGAGAGAGTTTTGCTAGATATATGATCCTTGGCTGGCAGTTTTCCTCCTTCAGTGCTCTATATATGTCATCCCATTTCCTTCTTGACTGCCTAGTTTCTGCTGAGTAGTCTGAACTTATTCGTATTGATTCTCCTTTGTAGGAGACCTTTCTTTTATCCCTGGCTGCTTTTAAAATTTTTTCTTTATCTTTGGTTTTGGTAAGTTTGATGATAATATGTCTTGGTGATTTTCTTTTTGGATCAATCTTATGTGGGGTTCGATGAGCATCTTGGATAGATATCCTTTCATCTTTCATGATGTCAGGGAAGTTTTCTGTCAGCAGATCTTCAACTATTCTCTGTGTATTTTCTGTTATCCCTCCCTGTTCTGGGACTCCAATCACATTCAAGTTATTCTTCTTGATAGAGTCCCTCATGATTCTTAGGGTTTCTTCCTTTTTTTTTAATTCTTTTATCCGATTTTTTTTCAGCTATATTAGCATCACCTCCCTTGTCCTCCAGGTCCCCCACTCTGCATTCCAATTGCTCGAGTCTGTTCCACTGACTTCCTATTGAGTTGTCTAATTCTGTAATTTTACTGTTCATCTTTTGGATTTCTGAATGCTGTCTCTCTATGGATTCTTGCAGCTTATTAATTTTTCCACTATTTTTTTTGAATAACCTTTTTGATTTCTTCAACTGCTTTATCAGTGTGTTCCTTGGTTTTTTTGTGTAGATTGCCTTATTTCATTTCTGAGGTCATCCCTGATGTCTTGAAGCATTCTGTAAATTAATTTTTTATATTCTGCATCTGGCAATTCCAGGGTTGTATCTTCATTTGGGAAAGATTTTGATTCTTTAGTTTGGGGAATTGTAGAAGCAATCATGGTCTGCTTCTTTATGTGGTTTGATATTGACTACTGTCTCCAAGCCATCTATAAGATATTGTAATGATTTATTTTGTATTTGCTCACTGAGTCTTATCTTGTTTTGTTGTCTTTCAATATATGTAGATGGGCTACTAGACTGCGCTGTCTTGATTGTTGTAGCCCTTGAATCACTTATGTCATATTACCAGCTGGTTTGGGCTGTTACCAGATATATAAGCCTAAGAGTCTTTTCACTATTCTTGAGTAGAATCTGATTTTCGGTCATCAAGTGTGTGGTGCAGACTGTCACCTATCCACCTAGCGAAGTAGTGGTGATAGTTGTGTGCACCAGATTCTAGTAGCAGAAGGGGGTCACACTCCACGGGGGGCAGGAAGCTGACAGGCTTCCCCCAAGTGCCAGTGACATAGGTGTGTCTCTATTCCTAAAGCACTTCGGTATGTGGGCTCTTCAGCTGTACCTTAGGCCCCCAATGCAAGTACCTCTACAGATTGGTAGGTGTCATCATCCTTAGACCCCCAAGGCAAGAGACTAGGTGATCTGAGGGGAGCTTCAGTCCTCAGTTCCCTGTTGTGGGTCAGTGAGGGGTCTGTTTAATATGCAGAGATATCAGACCTGGGAAACTTTTCTTTCCAGTAATCTGCTAAAACAATTACAGTCAGATCCCTATCAGAATTGCCTTTGCATTATAATAGCCATCTTGTTCCCTGCAGGGATGAAAGCCCAAGTGTGTGGATCTCATATGCTTGGCTGGAGCTGGTTCTGTATTTTTAGCCCAATTAGGGAAGGATTTTTGGTCCCTGGATTTTTTGTAGCTACTTCTCTCAGGCCAGAAGAATGGATTAGGAAAAGACCAAAAAAGAAAGAAAAACCGCAGAGCACTTCACTCTCTGGCTCAGGAAATTCCAATGTTAATGAAGCCAACTGGGAAGGGGAGGGGAGGGATCAGATAAATAGGAGAGAGTAGCACCCAGGAATATAGACAAAGTTACTTATCTTATTTGTTGATGACTGTTTTATCTGAGATTCCTGAGGGGTGTGTAGCCTGTGTGCGTTGTCTGGGTCGAGATTACCCCCAAGGGTCAGGCCCGCATCCCGTACTTGTGCTGTCTCAGAAGCCATGGTCAGTTCCTCTGCTCCCAGTCGAAAGTCTAGCACCAAGGTTCCCCAGCTGGGAAGCTGCACTCCAGGCTCCAAAATCTGTCACTGCCTCCTGGTGACTTCTCCTCCCTTCAGCCACGTCACTGCATTGCCTTTGTGCACTGGCTGGGCTTCCCCTGAGGTCACTTCTGGGGGCGAGGGCTGCATCCCATGTTTGCCCTGTCTCAGGATGCCGTGCTCAGCTTGCCTGTACCCAGTCCAAAGCCCGACATCAAGGTTTTCTGACTGGGATGCTGGCTCCAGGCTCCAAAAGCAGTTGTTGCTTCCCCATGGTTGTTCGTTCTCAGTCTCTGTCACTCAGATCAACTCTTTAGATCTGTGTTTGATGGTCAGGGTTTGTAGATTGTCATGTATGTGATCGATTCACATGTTTTTCTGAGTCTTCGTTGCAAGAGGGATCTGAGGTAGCTTCTACCTAGTCAGCCATCTTGCCCCTGCCTCCGATCCTGGGCATTTTTGATGGAGGTGTAAGCCGAGTTTGCATGGAATGTTGTTGCAGGGCAAGGCTTCCCAGCTTGGGACCAAGGCCTGCCCAAGTTCTTAACTTCTACTGAACAAGAATGACCAGGAGAGTCTCAGAGGTTCTACATGAACAAAGGTTTATTAGTGACAGAAAGAAAGCAGAGGGTCGTGAGGGAGGGACAAAGAAGGGCTTTTGCCTACACTAGCCTCCAGTCTCTCTCTGAACTGAGGTTTTCCTGGAGTTTATAATGGGTTTTAGGCAGGAAGGATCTCATGTTTTATTCATTGCTTTGGGGGGAAAAAGGAGGGGCTTTCTGAAACATAGAAGGGTTAAGAAATTGAGTGTGTGTGCATCTGGAATCCAAGGTGGAGTCAGTTTGGACAATGTCACATCACCACGGTGTGGATTCGGTGGCCACTTGACAAGACTGTAAGGTCACACCCGTTCTCACTGCGCATGCCCCGGGGATTGGCTGATTCCGTTCATCTTTGGAAAACAGCTTGTAGGAAAGATATGTAGAACTTCAGGTGTCAGAGTCCAGGATGTGGGTTATCTTGTAACACCACCCACTATGGTAGAGCCCCGAAAAACAACTTACAAGAGAGATATGCAGGATGCCACTCCTATGGTGGGGTCCTGAAAAACAACTTGAGAGAGAGATGTATGATGCCACCCCTGTAATGGGGCCTTGAAAAACAACTTGAGAGAGATATGTAAGACTGCGTGTCATGGGCTGCCTGTATGGGTTGTCTTGTAACATCACCCATGGGATAGAGTCAATGGACCTGTTATTCCGGTCTTGGAACTGTCCAGTCTTCTGTTCCTGTCTCAGTATTAGAAATAAATGCAGCCCTAGAAAGTCCAAGTGTTGTCATTTCCTTTAGCAATGGTTCTCTCTATGTTATACCTACTTTGATTAGCAAGATTTTACCAAAAGTGTTAGATTAATGAGATGGCCAGTCATTCTAGGCCTACTGGGGTAGGTTAAGTGTTGGTAGCCCAGTGGTGGCAACTTAAGGATAGCTGTGTCCAGGAAAGGGTAATTTCAAGAGGGCATCATCAAAATAAAAAATCAAAATAGGCAGCAAAAAATACAAATAAACACTAAAAACCTGGTCCTGAGTCTACCACATGAGGTAGCCTAAGTGGGTTCTCTCAGAAACACTTGGGAAACATTTGAGGTGAGTTAATTTCTGGCAATCAAGAAGTCAAGAACTCATGCATACAAACGATGACTCCTGAAAGAATCATTGACACTATTTTAGAATCAGTTGTTAATGAAGCCAAATCATTTGTATTACAATTGTTTAGTACCTGACTATACTCAAGTTCTTACACTCTAAGCTGATCTTTTACCTTGCTCCAATTCTTTTTTGGTTATCAGGGTATGAATAAAAATAAATGATTGGGTATATACTCAATAAATATGTGTGAAAGGGGAAAATATTGGATAGATAAAAGATGCAGTATTCCATATGGGTGAGAGCCACGAGCTTGAATATCTGTGTGACTATAGGCAATTGCCTAACCTCTCTCTACCTCAATCTGC
The DNA here is from genome assembly GCF_030014295.1 of Loxodonta africana. Classification (NCBI taxonomy): domain Eukaryota; kingdom Metazoa; phylum Chordata; class Mammalia; order Proboscidea; family Elephantidae; genus Loxodonta; species Loxodonta africana. The sequence goes on from NC_087352.1 coordinate 64,205,291, forward strand.
TCATTTGTAAAATGGGCCTAATATAGTACTTAGCACATAGAGTTGTGAAGAATTAAATCTTTTAGTATGTGTAAAGCTTATAGATCAGCACCAGCTGTATAGTAAGGTCCAAACATGTAAGCTATTAATATTGTAATTGTCATTATTGCCATTATTACTAATATTAAGGAGCCCTGGTGGTGTAGTGGTTAAAAGCCTGACTGTTAACCAAAAGACTGTCAGTTCAAATCCACCAGCCACTCCTTGGAAACCCTAGGGGCAGTTCTACTCTGTCATACAGGGTCTCTGTGAGTTGGAACCAACTTGACAGTACCTAACAACAACAGTTAATATTTAAGAAAATAACTACAGAAAGTAATTGTAAAGCCCTTACCTTCCAAATTAAGAGCTCAGCTGCTAACCAAAAAGTAGACAGTTCAAATCCAACAGCTACTCCTTGGAAACCCTATGGGGTAGTTCTACTCTATCCTATAAGGTTGCCATGAGTCTGAATGGACTTGACAGCAATGGGTTTGGTTCTGTTCAGTATCTTCCAAGGATTTTCTTTTTCTTTTTCATTAATTCTTACTATTACTGTCATCCGTAATTATCTTACCACTGTTTGAGTTACTCTGATTTATATACTTTGACATATACACAGTGGGGTATGAAATGATATGCTACCTTTCTTTTTCGTTTGTTATATGTGATCTACTGCCATGAGATTTCTCCAAATTTGTCATTTCCTTAAAGACTGGATGTTTTCCCATGCTCCCTTTATATTCCTTCACGTTTCTACTTCATTAGTGAATAGAGACCTAGAGCACAAATTTTACTTGTAAATTCACAGAAAATGAATATAAAGGGAAATTATTATGAACATTTTTATAATCCTTATATATTTCCAAGTCATTGACTTAGGTTTATTAATCAGAAATTATAGCTATTGCATTAATAAAATTTAATGGACAAATAGAGAACGGATTGCTTTTCTCTTTACTTCAAAGAGTTTCTCTTTCACTGTATTACATTAGATAAATCCAAAATGCAGGGGCTAAAAAGCCAGAATGTACCTGTTGGTTTTGGGAGAAAGAATGATGAACATGGCATAGATGACACACATTATATGATCTGCATTTTATGGGTGCCCTGAGGCCAGAGGAGCCCAATTTGTTTGGACTACAGCCTTATCACCGTCCATGCACATTGCCTGGAGAGACTGGCTTTAAATAAGCAGAGTCAACATCTGTTAATATTTTTCTGCAACATGTGGTATTTGAAAAAGGTCTTATTTGAACAAAATCATCTCAATAAATATAGCATCTGAAATACAATTTTTTTGTTTTCAGGAGAACATGGATTTTCGTCCTTTAAAAAGCAGAAAATAAGCAAGAGAAAGAGCCTCTGAGTGGACTCAATCTTCCAACCTTTCAGTTAGCAGCTGAGCACATTAACTGTTTGCACCACCCAAAAACCCACAACATGAGCTAGTAAAGTGCATTATATTAGGTCAGAATTTGGGTATAAACAGGGGATACAAGCTTTTTATGACTCATTTAGAATAATTACAAAGAGAGAAATTAGTTTTATGATCTTGTTAAAATTCCTGATAGCTTATATAGAAACCACACTTCTGTCTTCATTCAGTTTGTTAGCCAAAAGCTAGTATTCCCTGTATAACTGAAAATTTATCTGAGAGGAAAATAATTGGGAGATCTAGTCGTTTCTCCCTGGTTTATTAAAAAAGATTTTCTAAGACAATGCCAAGTGGAGCCATCGATTTTTATTTCAGACTGAGCAACTACAGTCTATTCTCTGATAAAAATGAGGAATTTCCTTTTCAGCTGATAAAGCACAGGGCGTTTATCTTTGGCTGATCACAGAAAGAAGTTGGCTGTGGCTAGTCATCTGTTTTTTATGAAGCTTTGTTAACACAAAGGGACAATGAGGCTGAAAGTTGCTTTTGACTTATCAGATCCTTATCACATCTGGCACTCTTTCATGAAGGAAAATAAAAGTCAGATGGCAGTTAAATCAGATGAACATTTTCTAAAATAAAAACAAATGTGGGAAATGGTAGCTTTCTCCCCTTATTCTCAGTGGTTATGAGAATTTACGTTGCTTGAGCTCCCAAAGAATACCGTTCGTTTTATTGCCCTAGCCTCAATGACATGTGCTTAGCACAGCATGCGAACAAGGAAAGAAACACAGGCATTCATCCCCCAGCAATCCATTTTCAAAACCTCCTTGACAATTATCTCAGTGGTCCCGGTGGCCCTTAGAAGCTGGAGGTTGTGATATAGTTACTTCAGAGTGAGGTCAAACACACCACGGCAAGGGAATACCATCTCTGCTCTGATATTGTAAGTTTGCTCTATGTTGTAGAAGGAGTACAACAAACATTTTTTTTTCTTGCTAAAAAAATAAAAATGTCTCAAAAGCGTTGACTATTAATGATAACTTTGGGGTTTTATTTTGAAAATGAAGTCCACTTTCTGATTTATCTATTGTTACATCTATATCTCAAGATGGGGAGCAAGAACCTCCATGGCCATCTTGCCTGCAATATAAGAACCCCTTCTAAGCATCGTTAGCAGGTGTCTCTTCAGTACCTGCTTGAACACCTCTACTAAGGGGGAGTTTTTATGTCTGGAGACGTCTGACCCCGCTGTGTGTAGTTCAAACTCTCAGGCAACCTCTCTTAGGCTGAGTCTTTTCTGAATGTTCACGGAGCAGCAATAATTTTTACAACAGAAACAGTGGTCTCTCCACATGTTACCAAAACCAAAACCAAACCCACTGCCATTGAGTCGATTCAGACACATAATTAGTGCTTCAAATATTTGAAGAACTTCTCTTTATATATATTTTTTATCTCTGCCCCCCCGCCCCACTTGTTGTAACTCTTAATCGTATGTAGGCTTCTTGCCATTCTGCCCATTCGACTGTGGATTTGCCTTAATTTATCAATAACTCTCTTAAATATTTTGATATTTAAATATTTTGTCCAGAACTGAACACTCTACTCCAGGTGTGAGTTGATGAGTGTAGGCTACAGAAGAATTATACAGAAAGCTGTGACTTATACAGTATTTTTATTATCGTAAGCTATTGTTGATTTTCATCGCAGTCGTACTGTGTAATTTGTAGTCAACATCATCTCTGTTAAATTTCAGTTTGTCCTTGGGACCTACATTTGTTACTCATAGGTGTTCTACATTTATGGCCCTGCCTTCTAGAACTTACTTTATCTAAAACACTGATTATACATATCACAGGCTCTTGTCAGGGACAGAATTTTCAAATAAAATGAGGTCCTATGGGACTTCCCTGTCAATAGTAATAGCAGAGCACTCTCCTCTCATGGACTCTGTCTACTAGTCTTTAACTTTCCTTAAAGGTCTTGCCAGCTTCATTTCAATTCAAGTTACAAACAGATTTCTCTCAAATCCAGAGATTATACCAAAAATTTTAAGTGTTCAAAGAGAAAGTAAAATAAAGGAAGGGAAAATAATATAAATGGAGTACTTCAGAAGTGGAATTTTTTTTTTTTTTTTAAGTACAACATAAGCAATTTCATGCAGGGAATCTCCAGTAAAATAATCAATTAACAAATAATTATTAGATGGTGCAGTAGTTAAGCCTCAGGCTGCTAACCAAAGTCGGCAGTTCAAATCCACCAGCTGCTCCTTGGAAACCTTATGGGACAATTCTAGTCTGTCCTATAGGGTCGCTATGAGTTGGAATCGACACAGCGGCAATGAGTCTATTTTTTTTTTTTTTTTAATTAAACCAATTAGTGCTGTTGGATGTTTAAGGGAGTAGACATGCTTTGCTCTCTAAAGGAGGAAACAGTCTGTTTTACGGATTCCCAAAGACAAGATTAGCATGTAAGGAAATAGAGGGATATTATTATTAAATATTTATTTATTATTAAATGTTTAAAATAGATATTTTAGCTGAAAACATAAGACATGTCACAGATATGTGTATGGCTAACTGTGAAATGAGTGGCCTAGAGAAGGAACGGGGCTGTCGTGTGCCAGCATAGTCCAAGGAAGCTCTGACAGGAAGGGCACCTTGAAGTGGGCTTTTTTTTTTTTTTTTTCGGTAGTTCATCTATTTTATTTCTTAGATGAATCTTAGAAAGATTATACTCTATTGTTAGAATAAAAATTACATACACAATTATTTAGTGCTTCTTATGTGTCAAATACAGTTCTAAATGTTTTATACGTATTAATTAATTTAATCTTTACAACAATCCTATAAGGTAAATACTATTATGACCCTCTTTTTACAAATGAGGAATGTACAGAGAGGTAAAGTAATTTACCAAGGTCACACAACAGAAGAAACCATAATTCAAATCTAGACCATCTGGCTCTGGAGTCTTCACACTTGACAATTATGTTACACTGTCCACTACATGGCTTTATAAGGTAACCCACTAATGCTATTTTTTCTATCACTACTGTTTAATTAAAGTTGGAAATAAATAAAATATTCCAATAGCATATGGTAGCTTTTTTTTTTTTTTTTTTGGAGGGGGTGAAACTATAAACAACAAAACATACACTCTGTGGATAATATTTACACAAGTACAGTTCATTGACAATGGTTATACACTTCACATTGTATCACCATTCTTGCTCTTGCTGCCCATATTGCTTCACCACCGTTCACTTGGACACTTTGTCCCTTAAAGTTCTCATCTGTGCTTTAGAGTTACTGTTGAACTGGGCTTTTAATATGAGGAAGAGGGATAGCATAGCAATCAGAGCGTCAATTGTCTTCATTGACACCTGCTTGTTTCATAGTCTGGCCTATTTTTCCACTCTGTTCATATGATCAGGGTCATATTTTTTTTTGGAAAATGAATTTTAATTCCACTACTAACAGTTCCAAACAAACACTGGGGTTATTTACCCGAATAAAAGTAGACCTAGGAAGCTATGCATCACTCCTGGAGTGCTGAGAGGAAAATCAGAAGAGCGATGGACCCGAATGGTACCAGTATGCTGAAGGAGACAGGCAACCTGGGAATCATTGAGGCCAAATCTGGGAAGTGCCAGTTATAGAAATTCAGAGGAGTCCAGGGAGTTAGTTTTTCTAGAAAACTTTTAACCACGGTCTGGAGAAAAGATTAAATTCTGTAATGTTCTGCTTTGTCAGGAGCTCAAGTGTGAATTTCTTCAGATATCCTTTCTTACCACTCTGGGGTACTTTTTTTTTTTTTTTTATAACTTTTATTAAGCTTCAAGTGAACGTTTACAAACCCAATCAGTCTGTCACATATAAGTTTACATACATCTCACTCCCTACTCCCACTTACTCTCCCTGTCTTGAGTCAGCCCTTTCAGTCTCTCCTGTCTTGACAATTTTGCCGGCTTCCCTCTCTCTCTACCCTCCCATCCCCCCTCCAGACAAGAGTTGCCAACACAATCTCAAGTGTCCACCTGATATAATTAGCTCACTCTTCATCAGCGTCTCTCTCCCACCCGCTGACCAGTCCCTTTCATTTCTGATGAGTTGTCTTCGGGGATGGTTCCTGTCCTGTGTCAACAGAAGGTCTGGAGAGCATGGCCGCCGGAATTCCTCCAGTCTCAGTCAGACCATTAAGTTTGGTCTTTTTATGAGAATTTGGGGTCTGCATCCCACTGATCTCCTGCTCCCTCAGGGGTCCTCTGCTGTGCTCCCTGTCAGGGCAGTCATCGATTGTGGCCGGGCACCAACTAGTTCTTCTGGTCTCAGGATGATGTAGGTCTCTGGTTCATGTGGCCCTTTCTGTCTCTTGGGCTCTTAGTTGCCGTGTGGGCTTGGTGTTCTTCATTTTCCTTTGCTCCAGGTGGGTTGAGACCAATTGCTGCATCTTAGATGGCCGCTTGTTAGCATTTAAGACCCCAGACGCCACATTTCAAAGTGGGATGCAGAATGATTTCATAATAGAATTATTTTGCCAATTGACTTAGAAGTCCCCCCAAACCATGTTCCCCAGACCCCCGCCCTTGCTCCGCTGACCTTTGAAGCATTCATTTTATCCCAGAAACTTCTTTGCTTTTGGTCCAATCCAATTGAGCTGACCTTCCATGTATTGAGTGTTGTCTTTCCCTTCACCTAAAGCAGTTCTTATCTACTGATTAATCAATAAAAAACCCTCTCCCACCCTCCCTCCCTCCCCTCCTCCTAACCACAAAAGTATGTGTTCTTCTCAGGTTGACTATTTCTCGAGATCTTATAATAGTGGTCTTATACAATATTTGTCCTTTTGCCTCTGACTCATTTCGCTCAGCATAATGCCTTCCGGGTTCCTCCATGTTATGAAATGTTTCAGAGATTCGTCACTGTTCTTTATCGATGCGTAGTATTCCATTGTGTGAATATACCACAATTTATTTACCCATTCATCCGTTGATGGACACCTTGGTTGCTTCCAACTTTTTGCTATTGTAAACAGAGCTGCAATAAACATGGGTGTGCATATATCTGTTTGTATGAAGGCGCTTGTATCTCTAGGGTATATTCCTAGGAGTGGGATTTCTGGGTTGTATGGTAGTTCTATTTTTAACTGTTTAAGATAACGCCAGATAGATTTCCAAAGTGGTTGTACCATTTTACATTCCCACCAGCAGTGTATGAGAGTTCCAATCTCTCCGCAGCCTCTCCAACATTTATTATTTTGTGTTTTTTGGATTAATGCCAGCCTTGCTGGTGTGAGATGGAATCTCATGGTAGTTTTAATTTGCATTTCTCTAATGGCTAATGATCGAGAGCATTTTCTCATGTATCTGTTGGCTGCCTGAATATCTTCTTTAGAGAAATGTGTGTTCATATCCTTTGCCCACTTCTTGATTGGGTTGTTTGTCTTTTTGTGGTTGAGTTTTGACAGAATCATGTAGATTTTAGAGATCAGGTGCTGGTCGGAGATGTCATAGCTGAAAATTCTTTCCCAATCTGTAAGTGGTCTTTTTACTCTTTTGGTGAAGTCTTTAGATGAGCATAGGTGTTTGATTTTTAGGAGCTCCCAGTTATCGGGTTTCTCTTCATCATTTTTGGTAATGTTTTGTATTCTGTTTATACCTTGTATTAGGGCTCCTAGGGTTGTCCCAATTTTTTCTTCCATGATCTTTATCATTTTAGTCTTTATGTTTAGGTCTTTGATCCACTTGGAGTTAGTTTTTGTGCATGGTGTGAGGTATGGGTCCTGTTTCATTTTTTTGCAAATGGATATCCAGTTATGCCAGCACCATTCGTTAAAAAGGCTTTCTTTTCCCCAGTTAATTGACACTGGTCGTTTGTCAAATATCAGCTGCTCATACGTGGATGGATCTATGTCTGGGTTCTCAATTCTGTTCCATTGGTCTATGTGTCTGTTGTTGTACCAATACCAGGCTGTTTTGACTACTGTGGCTGTATAATAGGTTCTGAAGTCAGGTAAGGTGAGGCCTCCCACTTTCTTCTTCTTTTTCAGTAGTGCTTTGCTTATCCGGAGCTTCTTTCCCTTCCATATGAAATTGGTGATTTGTTTCTCTATCCCCTTAAAATATGACATTGGAATTTGGATCGGAAGTGCGTTAAATGTATAGATGGCTTTTGGTAGAATAGACATTTTTACTATGTTAAGTCTTCCTATCCGTGAGCAAGGTATGTTTTTCCACTTAAGTATGTCCTTTTGAATTTGTTGTAGTAGAGCTTTGTAGTTTTCTTTGTATAGGTCTTTTACATCCTTGGTAAGATTTATTCCTAAGTATCTTATCTTCTTGGGGGCTACTGTGAATGGTATTGATTTGGTTATTTCCTCTTCGGTGTTCTTTTTGTTGATGTAGAGGAATCCAAGTGATTTTTGTATGTTTATTTTATAACCTGAGACTCTGCCAAACTCTTCTATTAGTTTCAGTAGTTTTCTGGAGGATTCCTTAGGGTTTTCTGTGTATATAATCATGTCATCTGCAAATAGTTATAACTTTACTTCTTCCTTGCCTATCCGGATACCTTTTATTTCTTTGTCTAGCCTAATTGCCCTGGCTAAGACTTCCAACACAATGTTGAATAAGAGCGGTGATAAAGGGCATCCTTGTCTGGTGCCCGTTCTCAAGGGAAATGCTTTCAGGTTCTCTCCATTTAGAGTGATATTGGCTGTTGGCTTTGCATAGATGCCCTTTATTATGTTGAGGAATTTTCCTTCAATTCCTATTTTGGTAAGAGTTTTTATCATGAATGGGTGTTGGACTTTGTCAAATGCCTTTTCTGCATCAATTGATAAGATCATGTGGTTTTTATCTTTTGTTTTATTTATGTGATGGATTACATTAATGGTTTTTCTGATATTAAACCAGCCTTGCATACCTGGTATAAATCCCACTTGATCAGGGTGAATTATTTTTTTGATGTGTTGTTGGATTCTATTGGCTAGAATTTTGTTGAGGATTTTTGCATCAATGTTCATGAGGGATATAGGTCTATAATTTTCTTTTTTTGTAATGTCTTTACCTGGTTTTGGTATCAGGGAGATGGTGGCTTCATAGAATGAGTTGGGTAGTATTCCGTCATTTTCTATGCGTTGGAATACCTTTAGTAGTAGTGGTGTTAACTCTCCTCTGAAAGTTTGGTAGAACTCTGCAGTGAAGCCATCCGGGCCAGGGCTTTTTTTTGTTGGGAGTTTTTTGATTAACGTTTCAATCTCTTTTTTTGTTATGGGTCTATTTAGTTGTTCTACTTCTGAATGTGTTAGTTTAGGTAGGTAGTGTTTTTCCAGGAATTCATCCATTTCTTCTAGGTTTTCAAATTTGTTAGAGTACAATTTTTCATAATAATCTGAAATGATTCTTTTAATTTCATTTGGTTCTGTTGTGATGTGGTCCTTCTCATTTCTTATTCGGGTTATTTGTTTCCTTTCCTGTATTTCTTTAGTCAGTCTAGCCAATGGTTTATCAATTTTGTTAATTTTTTCAAAGAACCAACTTTTGGCTTTGTTAATTCTTTCAATTGTTTTTCTGTTCTCTAATTCATTTAGTTCAGCTCTAATTTTTATTATTTGTTTTCTTCTGGTGCCTGATGGATTCTTTTGTTGCTCACTTTCTATTTGTTCAAGTTGTAGGGACAGTTCTCTGCTTTTGGCTCTTTCTTCTTTTTGTATGTGTGCATTTATTGATATAAATTGGCCTCTGAGCACTGCTTTTGCTGTGTCCCAGAGGTTTTGATAGGAAGTATTTTCATTCTCGTTGCTTTCTATGAATTTCCTTATTCCCTCCTTGATGTCTTCTATAACCCAGTCTTTTTTCAGGAGGGTATTGTTCATTTTCCAAGTATTTGATTTCTTTTCCCTAGTTTTTCTGTTATTGATCTCTAGTTTTATTGCCTTGTGGTCTGAGAAGATGCTTTGTAATATTTCGATGTTTTGGATTCTGCAAAGGTTTGTTTTATGACCTAATATGTGGTCTATTCTAGAGAATGTTCCATGTGCGCTAGAAAAAAAAGTATATTTTGCAGCAGTTGGGTGGAGAGTTCTGTATAAGTCAATGAGGTCAAGTTGGTTGATTGTTGTAATTAGATCTTCCGTGTCTCTGTTGAGCTTCTTACTGGATGTCCTGTCCTTCTCCGAAAGTGCTGTGTTGAAGTCTCCTACTATAATTGTGGAGGTATCTATCTCGCTTTTCAATTCTGTTAAAATTTGATTCATGTATCTTGCAGCCCTGTCATTGGGTGCGTAAATATTTAATATGGTTATGTCTTCCTGATCAATTGTCCCTTTTATCATTATATAGTGTCCTTCTTTATCCTTTGTGGTGGATTTAAGTCTAAAGTCTATTTTGTCAGAAATTAATATTGCTACTCCTCTTCTTTTTTGCTTATTGTTTGCTTGATATACTTTTTTCCATCCTTTGAGTTTTAGTTTGTTTGTGTCTCTAAGTCTAAGGTGTGTCTCTTGTAGGCAGCATATAGATGGATCGTGTTTCTTTATCCAGTCTGTGACTCTCTGTCTCTTTATTGGTGCATTTAGTCCATTTACATTCAGGGTAATTATAGATAAATAAGTTTTTAGTGCTGTCATTTTGATGCCTTTTTATGTGTGTTGTTGACAATTTCATTTTTCCACATACTTTTTTGTGCTGAGGCGTTTTTCTTAGTAAATTGTGAGATCCTCATTTTCATAGTGCTTGACTTTATGTTAGTTGAGTCGTTATGTTTTTCTTGGTTTTTATCTTGAGTTATAGAGTTGTTATACCTTTTTGTGGTTACCTTATTATTTACCCCTATTTTTCTAAGTAAAAACCTAACTTGTATTGTTGTATATCGCCTTGTATCACTCTCCATATGGCAGTTCAGTGCCTCCTGTATTTAGTCCCTCTTTTTGATTATTGTGATCTTTTACCTATTGACTTCCATGATTCCCTGTTATGTGTATTTTTTTTTTAATTAATCTTAATTTGTTTGTTTTTGTGATTTCCCTATTTGAGTTGATATCAGGATGTTCTGTTTTGTGACCTTGTGTTGTGCTGATATCTGATATTATTGGTTCTCTGACCAAACAATATCCTTTAGTATTTCTTGTAGCTTTGGTTTGGTTTTTGCAAATTCTCTAAACTTGTGTTTGTCTGTAAATATCTTAATTTCGCCTTCATATTTCAGAGAGAGTTTTGCTGGATATATGATCCATGGTTGGCAGTTTTTCTCCTTCAGTGTTCTGTATATGTCGTCCCATTCCCTTCTTGCCTGCATGGTTTCTGCTGAGTAGTCAGAACATATTCTTATTGATTCTCCCTTGAAGGAAACCTTTCTTTTCTCCCTGGCTGCTTTTAAAATTTTCTGTTTATCTTTGGTTTTGGTGAGTTTGATGATAATATGTCTTGGTGTTTTTCTTTTTGTATCAATCTTAAATGGGGTTCGATGAGCATCTTGGATAGCTATCCTTTCGTCTTTCATGATGTCAGGGAAGTTTTGTGTCAGGAGTTCTTCAACTATTTTCTCTGTGTTTTCTGTCCCCCCTCCCTGTTCTGGGACTCCAATCACCCGCAGGTTATCCTTCTTGATAGAGTCCCACATAATTCTTAGGGTTTCTTCATTTTTTTAAATTCTTTTATCTGATTTTTTTTCAGCTGTATTGGTGTTGATTCCCTGGTCCTCCAGATGTCCCAGTCTGCATTCTAATTGCTCGAGTCTGCTCCTCTGACTTCCTAGTGCGTTGTCTAATTCTGTTATTTTATTGTTAATCTTTTGGATTTCTACATGTTGTCTCTCTATGGATTCTTGCAACTTCTTAATTTTTCCAGTATGTTCTTGAATAATCTTTTTGAGTTCTTCAACAGTTTTATCAGTGTGTTCCTTGGCTTTTTCTGCAGATATCCTAATTTCATTTGTGATATCATTAAGCATTCTGTAAATTAGTTTTTTATATTCTGTATCTGATAATTCCAACATTGTATCTTCATTTGGGAAAGATTTTGATTCTTTTGTTTGGGGGGTTGGAGAAGCTGTCACGGTCTGTTTCTTTAAGTGGTTTGATATGGATTGTTGTCTCCGAGCCATCACTGGGAAACTAGTTTTTCCAGAAAATCCGCTAAAAAAAAACTGCAGTCAGATCCCTATCAGAGTTCTCCCTCTGGCTCAGGCTATTCAGATGTTAATGAAGCCGCCTGGGGAGGGTGGGGGAGGGAACAGAGAGATAGGAGAGTAGCCCCTCAGAATATAGCCAGAGTTGCTTGTCTTGCTTGGAATGACTATTATATCTGAGATTCCCGCGGGCGCGTCACCTATGTGTGCTGGCTGTGTGGAGATTGCCCTCGGGGGGTCTGGCCCGCTGGAGTCACGGTCAGATCCTCCGCTTCCAGCCCCACGCCCAGCGTCAAGGCTACCCTACTGGGACGGTGCACTCTCGACTCCAAAATCAGTTGCTGCCTCCCGGGGACTTCTCGTCCCTCCAGCCACGTGGCCGTGCCGCCCCCGAGAACGAGTTGGGCCTCCTCCCGGGGTTAGTTCAGATGGGTGGAGTAGCTCCCCGTGCTTGTGCCGTGACCGAGTGTCCTGGCTGGGACGCTGTTCTCCCCGCTCCAATACCAGTCGCTGCCTCCCAGGGACTTCTCCTACCGGCTGCGTCCCACGCCGCCCGCGCGACCCGGCTGGGCCCCTTCCTGGGGTTAGTTCAGGAGGGTGGAGCAACTCTCCGTGTTTATGGCGTACCTGCGTCCAGTCCAAATCCCTGCGGGACGGTTCCTCGGCTCGGATGCTGCTCTTTCTGCTCCAAGATCAGTCACTGCCTCCCGGGGACTTCTCCTACCGGCTGCATCCCACGCCGCCCGCCCTTGGAACCTGCTGGTCCCCCTCCTCGGGTTAGTTCAGGGGGGTGGAGCAGGTCTCTGTGCTTGTGCCGTACCTGACTGGTACGCTGGCTCCAGGCTCTGGAAAGAATCGCTGCTTCCCCGTATTAGTTTGTTCTCTGTCTCTAAATCTGTGTTTGTTGTTCAGGGTTCGTAGATTGTTATGTATGTGATTGATTCACTTGTTTTTCCGTGTCTTTGTTGTAAGAGGGATCCGAGGTAGCGTCTGCCTAGTCCGCCATCTTGGCTCCGCCTCTTTTCTCTGGGGTACTTTCATGAGTCTCATAAGTTCCGAAAGGCACTGTTGGGCCCATTCTACTCCAAAGATGTCATTGTAGTCCAGAGATGTCATCTTACTTAAAACAATGTTAAATATTCTCTTTGGGAATTTCCTTAAATTTGAGGTACATTTTTTAGTATGGTCATTGATTGGAATAATAAACAATAAGAAACACTAAATTCTTGAGACTTAATGTTTTTTGTGTTTTATGAACCGACTCTGAAGATAAGCCCAAAAGAGAACTTGCTGAAATTTTGAGCACGTTCTGAATAACTATAATAATGTTCTCTGGGGACTACTTTAAAGAATAATGTTCACCTGAGTGTATGAGTTTTAACCTACTTATAAAAATATCAGCCCCATAAATGTATTATTATATCTTATATTGCAATTTTGAGCTTATAATATTCAGAGGCAGATGATTAAATTTTTTTTGCAGAAATAATTTATTTTTACTTTTCATTTCATAAGTCATTTTCCCCTATTTTAAAAAGCCAAGGCTGTATTTATGGGCTTCTTCTTGTAACTAAGGCAATGGCAATTTCTACAAGTCAGAATGATATCAAATTTGGTTGCGACATTCAAATGCCAAAATTCTATAAATTAGAAAAGGGCTTTGGAAAATTCCTATAAGGTATTACACTAAAACATGTTGCTTGTGATGGGGACAGAGCAGGAGAAGGAAAAACCATGTGAAATCACATAGAATAGACACCGTTTACCCTGGTCCTAAGCACTGTTTGAATTCAGCCATCATCACTTCTTTCTCTATCAACAGGATAATGAAGAATAAAAGAACGGGATTGGAACACCCTGAAGCATCATATGCTTGGTGACTGCATGGATATTATTCCTTTGCATTGCTCTTCAGTCTCAACACTGATGTCTTTGACCAAATCAAAATTGAAAGCAATTATTCTGGGATTTCTGAGCTTTAAATATCTAGTGAATTTTAGAATATATTCAGTACCTCGTTTCCTTAGTACAGTGCCCATACTTGAATTTATATGCATTTTAATTAGGAGCAAACTGAGAGACAGCATGAGAAAGTGGACTAGGATCATAGTATGGGGGGGTAATGAGTGCTAGCATAAGATATGGATACTTAACTCAGCGTCAGCTCAGAATCCAATCGGTCTGTGAACAAAGGGATTGGTTTGCAGCAATGCTTCTGGAAGGTTAATCTGACAGCTTTGTGTAAGAATTACATGAAGACAAAGAGTCAGAAGGGGAACTACGTAGCTATTAGAATTGAAATGAGTATCTGAATTTAGGATGGTACTCATGTCAATGGAGCCCTGGTTGTGCAGTGGTGAAGCACTCGTCTACTAACCAAAAGGTTGGTGGTTGGAACCCACCAGTTGCTCCTGGGGAGACAGCTGTGGCAGTCTGTTTCCATAAAATTACAGCCTTGTAAACACTATGGGGCAGTTCTACTCTGTTCTACAGGGTCACTATGAGTTGAAACTGACTCGATGGCAAGGGGTTTTTACTGATGATGATAGCAAGATCACGAGAGCTGCATATTCTTTTAGGGCGTTCGGTTATTTGGCTTGTTGTTGTTTTTGTTGTTAGGTGCCGTTGAGTCTGTTCTAACTCATAGTGACCCTATGCACAACAGAATGAAACACTGCCTGGTCCTGAGCCATCCTTAATCATTGTTATGCTTGAGCTCACTCTTGCAGCTACTGTGTCAATCCACCTCACTGAGGGTCTTCCTCTTTTCCACTGACCCTCTACTCTGCCAAGTGTGAGGTCCTTCTCCAGGGACTGATCCCTCCTGACAACATGTCCAAAGTATGTAAGACACAGTCACTCCATCCTTGCTTCTAAGGAGAATTCTGGTTGTACTTCTTCCGAGACAGATTTGTTTGTCCTTTTGGCAGTCCATGGTATATTCAATATTCTTCGCCAACACCACAATCCGAAGGCATCAATTCTTCTTCAGTCTTCCTTATTCATTTTCCAGCTTTCACATGCATATGATGCCATTGAAAATACCATGGCTTGGGTCAGGCATACCTTAGTCTTCAAAGTGACATTTTTGCTCTTCAACACTTTAAAGAGCTCTTTGCAGCAGATTTACCCAATGCAATGTGTCTTTTGGTTTCTTGACTGCAGCTTCCATGGTGGTTGATTGTGGATCCAAGTAAAATGAAATCCTTGAAAACTTCAATCTTTTTTCCATTTATCAAGATGTTGCTCATTGGTCCAGTTGTGAGGATTTTTGTTTTCTTTATGTTGAGGTGCAATCCATACTGAAGGCTGTGGATTTTGATCTTCATTAGTAAGTGCTTCAAGTCCTCTTCACTTTCAGCAAGCAAGGTTGTGTCATCTGTATAATACAGGTTGTTAATGAGTCTTCCTCCAATCCTGATGCCCCATTCTTCTTCATATACTCCAGCTTCTTGTATTATTTGCTCAGCATGCAGATTGAATAGGTAAGGTAAAAGAATATAACCCTGATGCGCACCTTTCCCGACTTTTAACCAATCAGTATCCCCTTGTTCTCTCTGAACAACCACCTCTTGATCTATGTAAAGGTTCCTCATGAGCACAATTAAGTGTTCTGGAATTCCCATCCTTTGCAATGTTATCCATAGTTTGTTATGATCCACACAGTCGAATGCTTTTACATAGTCAATAAAACACACGTAACCATCCTTCTGGTATTCTCTGCTTTCAGCCAGGGTCCATCTGACATCAGCAATGATACCCCCGGTTCCATGTCCTCTTCTGAAACCAGCCTGAATTTCTGGCAGTTTCCTGTCTATATACTGCTGCAGCCATTTTTGAATGATCTTCAGCAAAATTTTGCTTGCGTGTGATATTAATGATATTGTTCTATAATTTCCACATTCGGTTGGATCACCTTTCTTGGAAATAGGCATAAATATGGATCTCTTCCAGTCAGTTGACCAGTTGGTATAGACGAGTGAGCACCTCCAGCACTGCATCTGTTTGTTGAAACATCTCAATTGATATTCCATCGATCCCTGGAGCCTTGTTTTTCGCCAGTACCTTCAGAGCAGCTTGGACTTCTTCCTTCAGTACCATTGGTTCCTGATCATATACCACCTCTTGAAATGTTTGAACATCGACTAATTCTTTTTGGGGTAATGACTCTGTGTATTTCTTCCATCTTCTTTTGACACTTCCTGCATCGTTTAATATTTTCCCCATAGAATCCTTCACTATTGCAACTGGAGGCTTGAATTCTTTTCTTCAGTTCTTTCAGCTTGAGAAACGCTGAGCATGTTCTTCCCTTTTGGTTTTCTATCTCCAGCTCTTTGCACATGGCACTATGATACGTTAGTTTGTCTTCTCAAGCTGCCCTTTAAAATCTTCTGTTCAGTTTTTTACTTCATCAATTCTTCCTTTTGCTTTAGCTGCTCGACATTTGAGAGCAAGTTTTAGAGTCCCCTCTGATATCCATCTTGATCTTTTCTTTCTTTCCTGTCTTTTCAATGACCTCTTTCTTTCTTCATGGATGATGTCCTTGATGTCATTCCACAACTCCTCTGGTCTTGGTCACTAGTGTTCAATGCGTCAAATCTATTCTTCAGATTGTCTTTAAATTCAGGTGAGATATACTCAAGGTCATATTTTGACTCTCCTGGACTTGCTCTGATTTTCTTCAGTTTCAGCTTGAACTTGCATATGAGCAATTGATGGTCTGTCCCACAGTCGACCCCTGGCCTTGTCCTGATGGATGGTATTGAGCTTTTCCATCGTCTCTTTCCACAGATCTAGTCAATTTGACTTGTGTGTGTTCCATCTGGTGAGGTCCATGTAGTCACCGTTTATGTTGGTGAAAGAAGGTATTTGCAATGAAGAAGTCACTGGTGTTGCAAAATTATATCATTTGATCTCCAGCATTTTCTCTATCACCAAGGCCATATTTTCCAACTACTGATTCTTCTTGTTTGTATCCAACTTTCGCATTCCAATCTCCAGTAATTATCAATGCATCTTGATTGCATGTTTGATCAATTTCAGACTGCAGTAGCAGATAAAAACCTTCTATTTCTTCATCTTTGGGCCTAGTGGTTGGTGTGTAAATTTGAATAATAGCCTTATTAACTGCTCTTCCTTGTAGGTGTGTGGATATTATCCTATCACTGACAGCATTGTACTTCAGGATAGACCTTGAAACATTGTTTTTGATGACGGAAGCAGCACCATTCCTCTTCAAGTTGTCATTCCCAGCATAGTAGACTATATGATTGTCCAGTCCGAAATGGCCAATACCAGTCCATTTCAGCTCACTAATGTCTAGGATATCAATGTTTATGTGTTCCATTTCATTTTTGACGATTTCCAGTTTTCCTAGATTCACACTTTGTACATTCCAGGTTCCGATTATTAATGGATTTTTGGAGCTGTTTCTTCTCATTTTGAGTGGTGCAACATCAGCAAATGTAGGCCCTGAAAGCTTTACTCCATCCAAGTCATTAAGGTTGACTCTACTTTGAGGAGGCAGCTCTTCCCCAGTCATCTTTTGAGTGCCTTCCAACCTGCCAGGCTCATCTTCCAGCACTATATCAGACAATGTTTCGCTGCTATTCATAAGGTTTTCACTGGCTAATGCTTTTCAGAAGTAGACTGCCGGGTCCTTCTTTCTAGTCTGTCTTAGTCTGGAAGCTCAGCTAAAACCTGTCCTTCATGGGTGACCCTGCTGCTATCTGAATACTGGTGGCATAGTTTCCAGCATCACAGCAACATATAAGCCCCCACAGTATGACAAACTTACAGACACCTAGGGGTTTAGTTGGCTTAGCAACTGGCAAAGAGGTAGCTGTAAGGTAGGTTAGTGGGACTGAAACTAATATTTATTAAGACCTTACAATATGCCAGGCATGGTGCCAGGGATGTTATGTATTATTGTCTGCATGGCAATAATTATTTCCCTACCCGTGTACCATTTATAGATAACTGCCTTAGTACAGCTGCTGGAGGAGGTTTCAACTCCATGCCCCACATGAATCTTCCCTCTTCCACCCTCCCCCTAAAACCTAGAAGAGGCAACAAAAGCTGTCACTTAGCCAATCAGACTCTTCTTAACTCCCTTTTAATATGGCACTCTGAGAGACTGACCTAGGACAGCGGGCATCTGAAATCGGATTAAATATACATGGAGGCTGAAATGGTAGCAGTGGTCCTTAACTGCTATAGTTTGAAACACACAGAACAAGTCTACAGAAAGAATAAAAATTGGTCAGTAAAATGATTCTTGTCATGTAGGAGTTTATCTTCTATGTCATGGAAACAGCACTTAAATTTGTGAAATATAGAACAACAATTCAAGATTTAAATTTACACCCACGTAGAAGAAAATAGTATAGTGAAAAGGGACCTGAAAAATTACCCAGTGTCTATCAGACCAGTAAGACTGGTCCTTTTTTGTGAATTTGAATTTTGTTCTCCATTTTTCCCCAGCTCTGTCCTGGACCTTCTATTATGGTCCCTGTTAAAGCAGATATCAGTGGTGGTAGCCAGGGACCATCTAGTTGTTCTGGGCTCAGTCTGGTAGAGGTTGTGGTACTTGTGATCCATTAGACTTTTGGACTATTCTTTCCCTTGTGTCTTTTCTTTTCATTCCCCTTTGCGCCAACTGGCGTGGAACCAGTAGATGTATCTTAGATGGCCTCTCAAAGGTTTTTAAGGCCCAGACACTACTCACCATAGTTGAATGTAGAACCTTTTCCTTATAAACTATGTTATGCAAATTGAGCTAAATATCCCCTGAGACCATGGTAAGAATATAGCCCCCAGACACCCCTTTAACTCAGTACTGAATTTTACTCATACCCAAAGTTTGCCGTTCAGTCAGAGATTAGACAGATCTATCAGAAAAACAGATGTGAGGAACATTCTTCTTAGTTCGATCATGTATTCAAGACTAAATGGGCGCACCAGCCTAAAAGCAAAGAGAAGAAGGCAGGAAGGGACAGGAAAACTGCATGAATGGAAACAGGGAATCCAGGGTGGAGAAAAGGAGAGCGTTAACGTATCTTGAGGTTTGCAACCAATGTCATAAAACAATCTGTGTATTAATTGTTTAATGAGAAACTAATTTGCTTAGTAAAATTTCCCCTAAAGTACAAAAAAAAAAAAAAAGTGAAATAAAAATTACCTAGTCCATCTCTTTCATTCCACATATTAAGAAATATGTAATCAAGGAACCAAATGCCAGAACTGGTGCCGATTCTACCATGCCATGTAACCCTTTAATTAATATCACAAAAAGTTTCACAGTTCAAAGTATCCCTATTCATTCATTAAGCATCTACTGTTTGGTTTCTATAATTTAGGAACTGTGTTGTCACTAAGGATTCAGAAGGAAAGAATATCAGATGCCTGCTTGCAGATAATTTATGGTCTATTCTATTAGAATCTAATTGAAAATAAAAATAAGAAAATCAAAGTTTTCAACAGTGTGTGATAGGTAGTAGTAGTGATTTATGCAAAAGATGCTACGCAATTTGACTGGAAGGCATCTGAATCAAGACACACAGCTGGGGGAGTAGAAGTCGAGAATGAAATATGATTAAATTTATGTTTCAGAATTCTCACTGTTGCAGAAGCATGGGAGAGACAAGGGCCAAACGAAGCCAAGAACCACCACTGGGATCTCTTGTAGAGATCATAGCAATGATGAGGTTGGGAGATCATAGGAGGAGTGTGAAAGCTTTAGAGAGAGAGACATGTGTTTGGAGAAACCTCTGAGAGAAAAGGAAGGTCAAAAATCCTAGGTCATAACAGGAGTTCCTGGGCACAACTGAGGGGTCATCTGAATTAGAAATCATGCATCAGGAGCAGCACCCAATTTCCAGGCTGGATGATTCTCTCCAGCAGGATTTAAGGCTTTGGGTGGGGCAAAGATATGTCTGGTTGATTAAGGGTTGCCATTTTTCAGGATGTTTCTCACAGACATGTTCCTGTTAGCATATAAAGGAGTTTAAAAATGAATTTTCTGTTGAGGAAGTGGGAATCTCTCTCACCTAAATTAATCCATGCTTGACCCGTAGAGAAGGATTATGTCATAGTGAGAGTGGAGATCCGGGAAAGCAGTTGTTTTAGTTTTAGTTTAGTTTCTCTGTCAAGTTCTGAGCAAGACCCTTGAAAGAATACATTTCTACTACATGGTGCCTACTCTTACTAGCTATAAACATCCAAAAATGTGCAGTTTTTCTTTGTTTTTTTAATAATTATTATTATTTATATTATGCCTGTATTGAAGGGAGTGAGGAGCCCTGAGCTGTAATTGCAAGACTGCGGACCAAGTTTTTTAATTGGCATTGGCAAATGGAGATATTATTTTTGCCTCAAGCATATTTAAGTGAGGATTAGATGAGGAAGTGGTTGCAGTATCTGGCCAAGAGCCAGGTACACCATTTTTTCACAAAATTCTTTGTGCAAACTAAATTTTCATTAGTTTCTCTCAGTGTTTATGTACCCAATTACATATATACTCCTTCATGAAGACATCCCTGTTTCCTCAAAATCTCTTGGGAGACAGTTGATTGCAGTTTACATACTTGTCCCTCACAGCGTTGCCAAGGTCTACCTTCCTTTGAATTATTTATACGCACCCATCACCTCCTTCTCTAGGGTGTTAGCTCTGTGGCAACAGGACTCACTTGTGTTACACAGGCATGCAGAGTATTTTCTCCTGTCTCTTATCACACCCACATCCAGCCCCCAATCACTTCTCTATCTAGCCAAGGAGCCTCCTCAGTGAAATGAGAAGGTTGGAGAGACGCATGCTGTTAATGGAGGCAAACTCTAGCTCCTACACAATTTATTTAAATTCCCTCTGATTTCATTCTTTCTTTTTGTTTTTCTATTTTCCAGCTCAGTTCCCCAATCCTTCTTGCCCTCTTCAAAACATTTTTGCCCCTGAACTCATCCAGTGACACTCATCAGCCCTGTTATTATTCTACCACTAATCAATCAGTTGCTGATCCATTAAACATTAGTTAGTCCCTGATCCCTTTTACTTCTACCAGGAATATGATTTTTTATATTAAAGACTAAAAGAGGCACAATTATAATGCACTCAACAAAATTGCTGGGGTGGGAGAATCTCTTCAGTATCAAAAACTGAAAGAATGGTTAAGCACTTCCAAGTCTGATAAGGAGCCTCCAGGGCTTGCGATAATATATCCCTCTGGACTAACCGTCAACTTACAGGAAAGTCATTTCCACTAGAATTGGCCTTGAATGGAACAGGCTTCTGCACCTTGGCCTTAGTTATTCACTATAGTATTTTTTTTTTACCTAGGGGCTGAGGAATCCAGAATGGGAGGGGATTAAACAAACGAAAAGGCATCATTGGAGGAGAATCCAGAGTCCTGAGAGAGCTACAGTAGTTTCAATATTTGGTTTGATATTTTCTCATTAGCTTCTGTTGCTTTACAACATGTTTAGATGGTACAATTAAGTTTGTTTCGGTGTCTTTCCACTTCCCCTTTCCAACTGGACCATCTTCCAATTTCCGTTTCATCCCTGATCCCCGGAAGACCCCAACAGAGATAGCATGTCCTCAAGCAGGACAGTAACAACAGATTAAAAAAAAAAAAAGTGAACAGGTGTCAGAACCCAAACTGTTTTTGGAAAACTTCTATTTGGAAAGTTAGAACTTAAGGAGGGGTGGCAAAGCAGTAAGGTTTGCTATTACTGGGAATTAAGACACCTGAGTTCAAGATCTAAAAACTCAGCTATGAACAGAATAGATAAACCTGGCCAAGTCACCTAGCCTCTAAATTTCTTTCTTTTTTGATGTTTAAAACGAAGAGATCCAAATAAATCATCTCACTCCTCCCTTTCAGCTCAAGTAGGTCATGGGTACATAAGTGACAGGATTTCATAGCACAGTGATCCCTGGTGAAACAGATATTGTAAGATCCCTCATTAAGGTGTCAATATACTCCGCATATATATAAGGCCAGTTTGTACAAGCATGAATTCCCACATAACGTCAGCTAATAGGAGGCCATGAAGAAAGTATGCAAACTCATACACTAGCTATGTAAGCAGGTAAACAACAGACACAGGTTGATATCTAAGACAATAATGTTACTGAAAAGTCATGCTGTAAACATTTGAAGTGCTTGAGAAATGCCACAAGAGAGATGATTTCTTTTAAAAACACCAGGAGAAGGCCTTGAATTATTTCCATTCTGCAAATTGGCAATCAAAATGTGGCATACTTTGCACTTCACACTAAAATTTTCTTGCTTTCCATTCAAAATTTCCTATTTTCCATTCAAATGAAAATGCATATTTTACCAACTCATTATTTAGAAATGGTAATGAGACATTTCAATTAAATCGAAATCAGACCCTTCACCTGTGGAATGTGTTTCCGTGAAATGTAAAGAGGACTGATTCCTGCCTGCTTGTTAGTTTGCTTTGTAGACAGTTCTGTGGAAAAATGAGGTCATGTCTAGTGTCATTGATTCCCAAGTGCCTCTTCACAATTTAAGCCTTTGTTTTGGTGTAAGTTCTGATTTTTTCCTAGCCTTTCTGTGTTTATTAGAATCTGCAAAATATGTACAAGTATAATTTTGATCATTTCTTAAAGAAATGATATTTTTATTTTAAGGGCAAAATAACAGGGAAGGAAATCCCCAATTAGTGCTGTTTTGCAGATTTTGGTCATTTTATTAGCATTATCTGTTTGCAGTTGAAAATGTAATCAGTTTTTAAATGCTGGATCCTTCCCCAAAGCAGTGAGTTGTTAGCTGAAAATGACAGGCGGGTTTATACCGACAGTTTGGCGTAGAGACTGCCTTGGTGTGAGAGGCTTGGTTTCCCATTTGGAGAAAACTCTCCTATCTCCAGAATCCTTTGCAGTTGAGCTCCCTGGGGGACTCATTAATCTCAAACTTACAGTCCAGAGACTCCATCTTGACCTTTTGCCTCAGACAGCCATGTGTTCCCTCAACTGCAACGCCAACCTGCCACTTCATTGAGGGGGAAATCCTAAGTGCTTTCCTTGCCACCACTGTTGCAAGGGGCCAGAGGGGTTATTTCTGAGATGTCTTAAAGCTTATCAGAGCCCTGGTGGTGTAGTGGCTAAGAGCTTGGCTGCTAACCAAAAGGTCAGTAGTTCAAATCCACCAGCTGCAACTTGGGAACTCTATGAGGCAGTCCTACTCTGTCCATAGGGTCACTATGAGTCAGAATAGACTCCTCAGTAACGAGTTTTACAGCTGATCTGCTCACAGCTCACTCTACAGACTCCCTCTCAAACTGTAAGGATGTGACAAGAAAATCTTCTGCTGTTAGAAAACGATTCTCCAAGCTGATGATAAATGTCAGAAATTCTGTTACCAGAGGTTGAGGTTTTTCCTCTAAAATAGAAAGAAGTTAAAAAAAAAGGAAGTGTTTGAGATTTGGAATACATTGACTTAACAATGCTGAGGAAAAATAATAATAAAAGAAAGAGGGAATATGAGAAGGAAGGCTGTAAATCATGTAACATCTATAAGGACATAAGGCAAAAGAATTGTCATTTTAAATTGTGGGGAGGATGGGCCAGGATACACAAGAGCAGGCTGAGTGCCCAAGGGACCCTCAGTCCTAACTTTCAGAAAAGCTGCCCTGCACAGTGGTGGAGGTGGGGAGGGGATGAGTGCGTCCACTCCAAGCAATAGTGCTTCCTGCAATGCTTCAAGCAGACACTACTGTTGCAAATCAAACCCTTGCCTACCCTCCCTCTCCACTTAGATCTTTATAGCTGGATGCTCAATCTTCATTTCTGATTGATTTTCCGTTAGTCCTGGCTTCAATTCCTTTGAAAATCCTGGTGGTGTAGTGGTTAGGTGCTACAGCTGCTAACCCAAGGGTCAGCAGTTCAAATGTGCCAGGCGCTCCTTGGAAACTCTACGGGGCAGTTCTACTCTGTCCTATAGGGTCGCTATGAGTCGGAATCGACTTGACGGCACTGGGTTTGGTTTGGTTTTTGGTTCAATCCCTTTAGCTTTAAGCTTCACTTCCCCCTTCTCCCTATTCTCTATTGTCCCTCAATCAAATAGCTAATGACCTGGAAACAATTAAAAGTACTTAAAAGTACTTGGAGAAAGGGATGATGCCATTAACGTGTCCTTTGCAGAGTGGAATAACTTTTTAAAGGGAATAGCCATTTGCTAATACAGTAGCAAATTCCAACCAAGGTGTATTCCTTTTACTTAAAGAGAGGCTAAACCCAATACCAAAACAAACCCATTGCCTTCTAGTTGATTCTGACTCATAGCAACTCTATAGGACAGAGTAGAGCTGCCCCGTAGGGTTTCCAAGGAGCAGTTGGTAGATTTGAACTGCCAACCTTTTGGTTTGTAGCTGTAGCTCTTAACCACTGTGCTACCAGGACTCCAAAGAGAGGCTAGCCTGTCCTAAAAGGACATCATGTTTGGTAGAGGTTCAGTGAAAACTAGGGAAACACTCAAGGAGATGGACTGACACAATAGCTGCAACAATGGATTCAAACATACCAACAATCATGAAGATGGCACAGGACCAGGTAACATTTAGTTCTGTTACACATGGAGTCTGCCATGAGTAGGAGTCCACTCAACAGCAGCTGACAACAAAAAAGAGTGTTCTAAGTCTTTACGTGGTGCAGTGGGAACACCATTGTGCAGCTTACAAACATCCTATGAATATTCTCAATACAGGCTATTATTTATTATTTTTTTTATTAACTTTTATTGAGCTTCAAGTGAACGTTTACAAATCAAGTCAGTCTGTCACATATAAGTTTACATACATCTTACTCCGTACTCCCACTTGCTCTCCCCCTAATGAGTCAGCCTTTCCAGTCTCTCCTTTCGTGACAATTTTGCCAGCTTCCAACTCTCTCTATCCTCCCATCCCCCCTCCAGACAGGAGATGCCAACACAGTCTCAAGTGTCCACCTGATATAATTAGCTCATTCTTCATCAGCATCTCTCTCCCTCCCACTGTCCACTCCCTTTCATGTCTGATGAGTTGTCTTCAGGGATGGTTCCTGTCCTGTGCCAACAGAAGGTCTGGGGACCATGGCCACCGGGATTCCTCTAGTCTCAGTCAGACCATTAAGTATGGTCTTTTTATGAGAATTTGGGGATACAGGCTATTATTGATGATAGATTAATTACATTGGAAGCAAGTGACCATTGCCAGCCCCCTCCCCACACTCTTTTTTCTTTCCTATGATTTTAATTTTCTTACCTTGTGTGAGAATACCTTGTTGCTGACTAGTCGATTCATCCACAGAGTGACCCCACAGGACAGAATAGAACTACCCCATAAGGTTTCCAAGGCTGTAAATCTTTACTGAAGCACATTGCCACATCTTTCTCCTACAGAGAGGCTGGTGGATTCAAACCACTGACTTTTGGGTTATCAGCCAAGTATTTAACCACTGTGCCACCTGGGCTTCTTGAGGGAGAAGAATATTCAAATAAATGACTCTAGAAGGTTGCTGATACATTAGCTAATCTGCTGGGGTTTTTTGAAATTTCAAGCACAATTAATTTGTCTCAATTTAACAAATAATCTCTTTGAGCACCTACTCTGAGCCCAGCACTATGCCAGGTGCCATTAGAAGTTCAGAGGAGTAATCTATGCCTTTAACAAATTTAGCAAAATAAGACAAAGTCACAAAATAAAGAGTAAAAGGAGGATTGAATTGATATCAAAAGACACAAAACAAACAAAAATATTATTTTCATGAATGCATAGTTAACTAAGTTAAATGCTTAACTAAGTTAAAATGCATTTGTAAGTGTACAGCGTCCACGTTCTGAGAAGAGTCAGTATCTGGGAATGCTCAGCGACAGAAAAATGTTCTGCCAGTTTCAGACCCCCAGTGTTAAGAGCAACACTAACAGACCTGAGATGATTTACACTGAACAGGTAAGCAGCATAACAAGGAGTGTCGACTCTCTCACAGAAGAACGCTGGTAGTGACTGAGGGCACTTAGCTTCCAAAAGAAAAAACTGAACTAGGGCAAAATAGTGGTCCCCAAACATTTGAACATTTACTTTTGAGGCTCTGGGTTGCTACAGTTAACAAAACTTAAAAATTACTAAGAAATTACAAAGAAACCAATTTGACTTTAATGTATTACAGATTTTTATACATACACACATCATATATTTATAGATAATAAGTGTATGTGTATTTTGTATATGAGAGCCATAGTGGTGCAGTGGTAAAGAGTTCCGTTGCTAACCAAAAGTTTGGCAGTTCAAATCCACCAGCTGTTCCTTGCCTATGAGGCAGTTCTACACTGTCCTACAGGGTCCTTCTGAGTCAGAATTGACTAGGTGGTAAAGGGTAATTTTATATGTGTTTTCATCATGTGCCATCAAGTAAATTCCAACTCATAGCAGCCGTATGTAACAGAATAGAATTGTCTCATAGTGTTTTCTTGGCTGTAATCTTTATGGGAGCAGATAGCCAGGGCTTCCCTCCACAGAGCGGCTAGGTGGATTCTTAACCTTTCAGTTAACAGTGCCATGATTAACCACTGTACTACCAAGTATCCTTATATATGTATACACATATAGTGGACAATGAATAAAGAAAACAAAAGAAGAATTTATGCATTTGAATTGTGGTAACGATAAAGAGTATTGAATATACCGTGGACTGCCAGAAGAACAAATAAATCAATCTTAGCAGAAATAAAACTGGAATGCTCATTAGAAGTGAACATGGCAAAACTTCATCTTATTTTGGACACATAAGCATTGTGTTGTTGTTGTTAAGTGCCATCAAGTCAGTTCTGACTCATAGCGACCCTATGCACAACAGAACGAAACACTGCCCGGTCCTGCACCATCCTTACAATCATTGTCATGCTTCAGCCCATTGTTGCAGACACTATGTCAATCCACCTCGTTGAGGGTCTTCCTCTTTTCCACTGACCCTGTACTTTGCCAAGCATGATGTCATTCTGCAGGGACTGATCCCTCCTGACAATATGTCCAAATTATGTAAGACACAGTCACTCCATCCTTGCTTTAAGGAGCATTCTAGTTGTACTTCTTCCAAGACAGATTTGTTTGTTCTTTTGGCAGTCCACGGTATATTCAATATTCTTCGCCAACACCACAATTCAAAGGTGTCAATTCTTCTTCAGTCTTCCTTATTCACTGACCAGCTTTCATATGCATATGATGAAGTTGAAAGTACCATGGCTTGGGTCAGGCACACCTCAGTCTTCAAGGTGACGTCTTTGCTTTTCAACACTTTAAAGAGGTCCTTTGCAGCAGATTTGCCCAATACAGTGTGTCTTTTGATTTCTTGACTGCTGGTTCATGGGTGTTGATTGTGGATCCAGGTAAAATGAAATCCTTGACAATTTCAATCTTTTCTCCATTTATCATGATGTTGTTTATTGGTCCAGTAGTGAGGATATTTGTTTTCTTTACATTGAGTTGTAATCCATACTGAAGGATGTGGCCTTTAATCTTCATCAGTAAGTGATTCAAGTCCTCTTCATTTTCAGCAAGCAAGGTTGTGTAGTCTATATAATGCAGGTTGTTAATGAGTATCCCTGCAATCCTGAGGCCCTATTCTTCTTTGTATACTCCAGCTTCTTGGATTATTTGCTCAGCATACAGATTGAATAAAACCAAAACCTGTTTCTGAGTCGATTCCGATTCATAGCGACCCTATAGGTATGGTGAAAGGGTACAACTTGACTCATGCCTTTCCTTGCTTTAAACCACTCAATATTCCCTTTTTCTCTCCAAAGTACTGCCTCTTGATCTATGTACAGGTTCCTCATGGATGCAAATAAGTGTTCTGGAATTCCCATTCTTCACAATGTTATCCATAATTTGTTATGATCTACACAGTCGAATACCCTTGCATAGTCAATAAGACACAGGAAAATATCTTTCTGGTATTCTCTGATATCCCTGGTTCCATGTCCTCTTCTGAATCCAGTCTGAATTTCTGGCTGTGCCCTGTCGATATACTGCTGCAGCCATTTTTGAATGATCTTCAGCAAAATTTTGTGTGATAATGATATTGTTTGATAATTTACACATTTGGTTGGATCACCTTTCTTGGGAATAGGCATAAATATGGATCTCTTCCAGTCAGTTGGTCAGGTAGCTGTCTTCCATATTTCTTAGTATAGACGAGTGAGCACTTCCAGTGCTGCATCTGTTTGTTGAAACATCTCAATTGATATTCTGTCAATTCCTGGAGACTTGTTTTTCACCAATGCCTTCAGTGCAGCCTGGACTTCTTCCTTCAGTACCATCAGCTCCTGATCATATGTGACCTCTCGAAATGGTTGAACACTGACTAAGTCTTTTTGGTATAATGGCTCTCTATTTCTTCCATCTTCTTTTGATGCTTCCTACATCATTTAATATTTTCCTCATGGAACCCTTCACTATTGCAACTCAAGGCTTGACTTTTTCCTTCAGTTCTTTCATCTTGAGAAAGGCAGAGCATGTTCTTCCCTTATGGTTTTCTATCTCCAGCTCTTGGCACATGTCATTATAATACTTTACTTTGTCTTCTCGAGCCAGTCTTTGAAATCTTCTGTTCAGTTCTTTTACTTCATCAATTCTTCCTTTTGCTTTAGCTGTTCGATGCTCAAGAGCAAGTTTCAGAGTCTCCTCTGACATCTATCTTGGTCTGTTCATTCTTTCCTATCTTTTTAATTATCTCTTGTTCTTTCTTCATATATGATATCCTCGATGTCATTTCGCTACTTATCTGGCCTTCTGTCATTTGTATTCAATGCGTTAAATCTATTCTTGAGATGATCTTTAAATTCAGATATATACTCATGGACTTGCTCTGATTTTCTTCAGTTTCAGCTTGAACTTGCATATGAGCGATTGATGGTCTGTTCCAGCTGGCCCCTAGCCTTGTTCTGACTGATGATATTGAGCTTTTCCATTGTCTCTTTCCACAGATGTAGTCGATTTGATTCTTGTGTGTTCCATCTGGCGAGGTCCATGTGTATAGTCACCATTTATGTTGGTGAAAGAAGGCATTTGCAATGAAGAATTTGTTGGTTTTGCAAAGTTCTATCATTCAATTTCCAGTATTGTTTTTAT
Organism: Loxodonta africana; assembly: GCF_030014295.1. Classification (NCBI taxonomy): domain Eukaryota; kingdom Metazoa; phylum Chordata; class Mammalia; order Proboscidea; family Elephantidae; genus Loxodonta; species Loxodonta africana. The sequence goes on from NC_087352.1 coordinate 64,233,947, forward strand.
CACCAAGGCCATATGTTCCAACTACTCATTCTTCTTCCTTGTTTCCAACTTTAGTATTCCAATCACCAGTAATTACCAATGCATCCTGCTTGCATGTTTGATCAATTTCAGACTGCAGAAGCTGATAAAAATCTTTAATTTCTTCACCTTTGGCCTCAGTGGTTGGTGCATAAATATAATAGTCATATTAACTAGTTTTCCTTGTAGGCATATGGATATAATCCTATCACTGACAGCATTGTACTTCAGGTTAGATCTTGAAATGTTCTTTTTGACAGTAAATGCAACACCATTCCTCTTCAAGTTGTCATTACCAACATAGTAGACTGTACGATTGTCCGATTCAAAATGGCTAGTACCAGTCCATTTCAGCTCATTAATGCCTAGGATATTGATGTTTATGCATTCTTTTTTGATGATTTCCAATTTTCTCCATATGCCTGTCAGTTTTTCATACTGTGGGGGCTTGTGTGTTGCTGTGATGCTGGAAGCTATGCCACTGGTATTCACCGAATACCAGCAGAGTCACCCATGGAGGATAGGTTTCAGCTGAGCTCCCAGAATAAGACAGACTAGGAAGAAGGACCCAGCAGCCTACTTCTGAAAAGAATTAGCCAGTGAAAACCTTATGAATAACAGGAACATCATCTGATATAGTGCCAGAAGATGAGTGCCACAGGTTGGAAGCCACTCAAAAGATGACTGGGGAAGAGCTGCCTCCTCAAAGAAGAGTCTACCTTAATGATGTGGATGGAGTAAAGCTTTCAGGACCTTCATTTGCTGATGTGGCACAACTCAAAATAGGATGAAACAACTGCAAACAAAAAACATAAACATTAGGAAAGACCAATCCCTAGAAAAGGACATCATGTTTGCTAAATTAGAAGGTCAGCAAATACAAGGCAAACCCTCAAAGAGATGGATTGATGCAATAGCCATAACAATGCACTCAAAGATATTCAAGATTATGAAGACTGTGCAGGACTAGGCAACATTTTGTTCTGTTATACTTAAGATCACCATGAGTCAGAACCAATTCTATGGCAACTAACAACAACATGCACATATACATATACTTACTGGAAGTTCTAAAATATAAGGCTTCATCCAGTAAGTGACAGAGAAAATAATTGAAACCATGTCTTCCAGTAGCAACTCATGAATTGAGTGAACATTGGCACTGTGAATTGATGTCAAAGTCTGAACTTGTTGTCTGTCACTGAAGGGGTTGAAACAGACATAGGAGGACCATTTACAAGGGTCCCTAATTAGGTGGCAAATTTTTCTGAGGCAAACTCTCAACTTTCCTGCAGCTGTAAGACTAGAATTTTTTTAATAGTTGTAGAATCCAAAAATGACTCATGGGATGATTTCTGTTAAACCGATTCATGACTAAGAATGCATTAGATAAATTACTCTCACCTGATCCTTTTCTATTTAAAATCTACATTTTCTATGGCTGCTATCTGTGAAAGACCCACTGGGCTTCAGTTTGCTAAACTCTCTTAGTCTCTATTTTAAACATCAAATAGATACCTTATGATATTTTTGCTTCAGTCCTTAACCAACTTCATTGTTTTCAGAGCCTGCAGAGAATTGAAGGTCGTAATTCTTGGGGAAATAGTAATTTCTTCCTTCACTTCTCCTGATCTTTCTTTTGCAAACCTAGTAATACCTCAGTAGGATTTTCGATGTTTCCAGAGGCTTAACATGTGTACTTAGACTCTTAATGAATCAATATCTAACAACCTCAATAAGGACTTCTTACTTTTTAATCTGTCTAACATTTAGCCCCCATTATTTTCTTAGAGTTACCAATGTTTTCTCCCACTGGAGATGGAGATTTACCACCAAAATCCACTGCACTTTACATCCCCGGTCTATTCTGGGGCTTTTATGAGATGCACTAAGTGCATCGACAAGGAAGCAGAAAGGCACATCTACTGAATATTTCATGCCTCTGCTGTCCAGGAAGTTGGTCAAGGCATTTCTCCATCCAAGTACAAATCCATATTTGGAAAAAAAAAAAAAAAAAAAAACCCGTTGCCCATATATATAAAAAAAAAAAGAAAAAAAATTTTTTTTAATATATATCTATAAAGTAGCAATTAGACACAAGATTGTTCATTTGGGATTTAAGGCCACATTTTTTAGTATAGGTATAGGGTCACTATGAGTCGAAATCGACTCGACAGCACTGGGTTTGGTTTTTTTGGTTTAGAATAGTGCAGGCTGTTTCTTGGTTACAATTGTAGGTGACTTTTCTCAGTTCCTCAAATTATCCTGCTAGGAGGATCTTGTTTAGATTAGTTATCTGGCTGGACAGACAGATGTTATATGTTTTCTACAAAATAGTAACAGGAAGAGTTTAAAGAAGACTTTTTTATGAGGGTGACTAGGATGCTGACACTTTTTAACTCATGTCAAACACTATTAGAGAAACAGGTATTGTGCCTGGAAAGGACACTAGAAGGAAATATAGTAACTCTTTTAAAAGGTGCAAAGGGCTTTTTCACCAAGTGGAGCTACAATGTTTTTAACCTCACTTTAGAAGATAGAACTAGGATCACCAAACTCAAACTAAACCCACTGCTGTCAAGTTGATTCTGACTCATAGCAACCCAATAAGACAGAGTAGAACTGCCCCATAGGGTTTCCAAGGAGTTGCTGGTACATTCGAACTGCTGATCTTTTGATTAGCAGCCAAGTTCTTAAACTATGTGCCACCAGGGTTCCAGAACTAGGATAAATCAAACCAAACCTGTTGCTGTCAAGTTGATTCCGACTCATAGCGACCTTACAGGACAGAGTAGAACTGCCCCATAGAGTTTCCAAGAAGTGCCTGATGGATTCGAACTGCTGACCTTTTGGTTAGCAGCCATAGTGATTCACCACTACGCCACCAGGGTTTCCAGAACTAGGACAGGTAGAAGATAATAGGAGAAATAGTAAGTCAGAATTTAAGACAAGTCTTCGTAATAATAACAATGGTAACACAATGAATTAGCTCACCTAGAGCTCTCGGTCTCTGGAAGTATCAGGCAGAAGCTGGATAAATGCAAATCTGGGGTGTGGCAGTATAGGTCCAGGTGACCACCAAAGTCTTTCTGTGTCTAAGAGTTGAAGATTCAGATATCTTCCTGGAAGGACAAGCTAGAATCAGAACGCTGTTTCCTGGGCACAGAAATAACACGGCATTAAGTGTGTAAGGCAGTGATGGGTCCTCACAGCGCCTAGAACTCTCCTCCATCATAAACAAGGTCTCCTGATCTGACACATAGGAGCATTTTCTGAGGCTTTGGCAACTCTTTCTCTCCTGACAACTCTTTCTCCTTTGACTCATATTGCATTTTCTGGGTTTCTTGCTGACCATGTGTCTTTATTTATATCAACATACTTTTTCTTAGACACTTAATGAACTATGCTCAATAACATAATAGGACTTCAAATGCGGGTTCAAAGCCTAACTGAAATACAGGTTAGTTATTTGGACTTAAACGAATAACTTATAGTATCTGGAAATCAGATTCTCTCCAGTTAAGATTACCCCTTAGATTGACCACCTCCCGTACAACACTTGAAGTGAAAGTCATCTCATTAAACAGGGAATTCACCAATTCAGGAATTGTCTCCTGACTTGGTACTGCAATGTCTGATTTGGGTTCCCTTGTTTTTGCTGAAATTCCTTTGTTTCTACGTTGTTGACATTCTCTCCTGAGACTAAGCCCTTTTAGCTTTGGTTTATATTTTTTCCTAGATGCTGTCCCTTATATTTATTTCCTAAACACACACACAGCAGTTAGGTGGAGAAAAAATTCTACCTTCTGTCTGCTCCACATCTGCTCCTGCAGCAATCAAATTCTGACCTGGTGGTTTTAGCTGAAGCTTTGCATCAAATACAGCACTGCATCCAACATACAAACTGCCACTACTGTAAAAGAAATGGAGAAAAGAAAACTGATTACTGAAACCATTTGGGTGAAAGTCCAATATCTTGTAGCTCTATCATTTCTCTCACTATTATCAACTTTTTTTTTTTTTTTTTTTTGCTACATTCTGGGAAAAGTTCCTAAGTTTTTCCTTTACTTCACTGATTTATTTTTCAATAATGTCAAATCTGATTTTACTGTCTCCAATTTGGATTTTAAAATTCCATTATTACAACAAAAATTTCTTTATATTTTCCAATAGTGAACCCTATTATCTCTTAATCAGTCTGTTTTGATTGAATACAGGAGTTAACAGTTGCTGACAACCCACTATGTGCCAGGTCTGGTAACTGGTATGAAATAACATGTGTTAAACTTGTAATTGTTCCATTGTATCTCCTACTAGTGTTTTTTCATCTCAGACCTTTCTCTTTTTATAGCCTTTTATTTTTATATAGAAGCCATATTCTTACATACTATAAAGAATCAGTAAATATGCTTTTAGAGCAAAAAATACAGCACTGTAAGACTTTCAGGGGTCTGCTTTTCCTCTTTGGCATTATACCTTACATCACAGTATTTTTCGAAAGCTTCCATTCTGGTTAAAAAAAAAAAAAAAAGTTTTTTTTTTTTTTCTGGTTACTCATGCTTAAATCAATGGATCTGTGTTACACTCATGTTTTACAAGCCTATTTGACTCCACCTTTAATTGCCTGAAAAGGAATATTTAGCAGTCCTTTTTCTGCTAAATAATCCAAAATATTTAACTATCTTTTTCCCAGGGCTATTCATTTCCTGGATTTTGTTGAGACTAACTTTCCAGGATAAGATATATGACTATCCACACCTCTCTCATGTCCTGACACACTGTCACTTTTGGAGAGTCACAATTATGAATAGGTAAAGAAAACAGTGATGGAAAATAGGCTTCTAGATTTCATCAAGCCAAATACAGACATGTCAGAATATTTTTTTTTTTCTCTAGTTAGCCTTATTGTTTTTTGTCTTTGTCTTCAGTGAAATTGCTTTTGTATTTTCTACATCTTCACAAGGGTTTTAGTTAGCATTCTGGAGAAATCTCTCTTGGATCTTTGCCAGATATCATTTCAAACCATTAGCTTCCCATCCTGATTTCTATTTGCAATACTGGCAAGCTGTAAAGAGGTAAGCTGAGAAAAAATTCAGAAGGTCAACAAAATATATCCTAGTAGCAGAGGATAAGACATATGAATTTAGACATAAAGGACTAAATTTATACAGTCTACAAAAGAGAAGTCTCCAAGGGAGGCTCTCTATGACATGATCTATAAATATCCTCAAGGTAACAAAATAAACAAAACAAATTATTTACAGTCACAAAAGATAATAGGACAGGAATGATTGTCTGAAGCCAAAGTGAGGGAAAGTTTACAATGGGTTATAAAATAAGAAAGTTTTTAGCTGAAAGCAAAAGCAAGTGATATAACTTAGACATAAAAGTCAAGCTCCATTGCATACATGAGACCATAAAATATAGTTTTAAAAATTTACAGGAATGGACAAGAATATCTGTATCTCTTGAAAATAAAGGCTATTGATTATCAATCACTATAAAAATTAAGGTCAAGTCTTAGTGTTTCCTGTTCTCTAGCTGTACAATCTTTGACAAGCTATTTTTAAATAAGTATAATTAGAACATTAATGGCGTCATATGAGTATTGTGTCCACCATATCCTAAAAATGATTTCCCATAGATTCAGTAATGATTTCAACTCATGTCCTCCACAAGAACAGTATGTGATCTTATCACATTCTTTTCTGTCATTACCACATTTTTGAAATGAAAAGAGTATGTATATCTGTGCTTAACTCCTCAACTCCTACTCATTCCTCATCTTTTATGGTCTGATTTCCATCCTCACTCTTCTATCAAGATTATTCTATGCTCACTAATGAGCTCTCACTTCCCAAATGGAAAGACACACTGTCATTTATATTCTTACTTGATCAATCTGAAACCTTTGGTAGTATTGACCAACTCTTGCTTTTTGAAGGCTCAACTTGCTTGGAGTCTATTCTCCCTACTGTCTCTGCTAAATCTCTGTATGTTTCTTTATTCTCTTAATAATGCAAGTATCAACCTTATAGGTTTATATTATTTTATGGATTCAATAAGAAAATGCACCAAATGCTTAGCAAGGCACCTTGCTACAGAGAGCTCAGTAAATATATATTGGTCTATTAGAGTCCACCCTTAATGGTATTTTTTGTTCCCTTTCTAATAATTATTCCATAGATAATCTCATTTCTTGCTGTTTTTTCAGCTACTACTAATAAGATGAAGATTTCCTAATCCATGACCCAAGTATCGAAGCTCTAACCTTTCCTCAGAGCTCCAAACTTACACTTTGAAACTGCCTTCCTTACATATCTAACTAGATATTCCCAAAATACCTCAAACTTAATTTTTTTTCCCTTTTCATGGTCAAAGTCAATTTTGACTGACTAAGTATGGTAAAAATTACAATTAGTAGTGGCCATATCAGATTTCACTATGAAATATATTAATCAAACAAGGTGTAACAATTTTTTACTGATCATTTGCAAATGCAACACGTCAGGACTTGGGCCCAGAATCATGGGGAATATACAGAAAAGCAGAACATGGACTCCTCTCTCAAGTAGCTTACAATTTAGTAAATAATGGAATTTTTATGTGTCAGATTAATGGTTTATGTAGTAATAAGTATTACAGAAATTTAATGGAATTACAAATCACTGGGATTTAGCAGGGCCAAAAATGCTTAATGGAAGAAAAATAACTTGAGCAGGACATTGATCTTCTCCTGTTTCAGAAACCTTGTGAATTGGTATTCACTGTTCTACTTAAGAAGCCCTGGTGGTGCTGTGGTTAAGAACTCGGCTATTAACCAAGTGTCGGCAGTTCAAATCTACGAGCCACTCCTTGGAAACGATATGGGACAGTTCTACCCTGTCCTGTAGGGTCACTATGAATCAGGATCAACTCGACAGCAATGGGCTTTTGGGGTTTTGTTCTCCTTAAAGTGGATATCACGTTTGCTTAAAGAAGAAACTAGAAAACAAAAACACCACCCCCAACAAAAAACAACAAAAAAGAAATTTGCACTGTGAAAGATGTCACTTGAAATTCTTCATGATTCATCGATAATCCAACTTTTGGACAGTATTTCTACGTTCTTATGCAGCAACCATATGTTATCAGCTTGCACAGCAAATATACCCTATTCCTTAAACTTTGAATGTCTCTATTTCTTGTAATCTTGTAAGTTAAAATTCTATTTTAAATCCTAGCCCAAACTACTCTTCTTTCTTGCAGGCATTTCAACCTGATTTAGTCTTTAGGATTAAAGTTGAACAGACCCACAACCATAGATATTGATACTGTGGCTTTACTGTTAGTGCTTGTGAAAAGACCAGTGCCATGTAGAAGTCTGTGCTCTGCAGACCAAACTCAAACTAACACCATGTGTTCGGAAGCCTACTCCCTGCTCCCCAAATTAGCTTTTCCTTTACATCCTTTGGCTTTGATGCTAACAGTTTATTTTGGCCTGAGCAGTTGTTCTATCTTCTGTCATATGGTAATGGTTTCTAGTAGTTTACATTTCATGGTGAGAAAGTGTATATCAAGCATTCATTTGCCTAGAGGCTACCAGCTAAACTGCTATCCATCCCTTTCTCCCATGATTTATCTTTTCATTAGGGTATAAATAGTAAACAACACACTTTGAAAAGTTGATTTCATAAATAGTCACCCATTTGCTACAATTAATTCCCTCCTTTAACAAAAATGTCTAAGGATACTTAGTATATGCCAGTATAGTGCTAAGCTCAGGAGCTGTAAAGATGGGATTTTAGCCTTTAAGCAATGCCTAGGTTAATAAGGTAGACTGGAATGTAAATGAGTAATTGTCGTAAATATAACAAATTTTTTAGCAAATGGAACATTGGCTTTGCAGGCAAGGGGGTGAGAAACCCTGGCTGTCAGTGATTCAACCAGATAAGAAAAAACTCTTAAAGCTCCAGATGTCTTCCTTACAGGCCAATCGTAGTGACTAGATGCTTTAGCCATTCCTAATGGAGTTTAGAAAAATATCCACTTAAATAGAGTTAATGCATTAAATTCCTTTTTAGGGAATGACTTGATAAAATTAGTTTCCTCTTTTGTCCTCTAGGAAACAATGGAGAGAAGAGCAGGAGCAGCAGACGTAGATATTCAGTGATGACTTTCATGAGGTGGAGTGTACTTGGATTCTGCTCAGGGAGCCAAGTGGCTCTGAATGGGTGATGAACACCTGGGTCTTCAACTGATGGAGATAAAAACTCAAAGGTAATAATGTGCATCCCAAAAGGATTGCCACTGCCAGGGTAGGTTAGAGGAAGCAAATGCAAACTCTGATCATTTAATAATATTCCTTGAGAGCAAAGCAATCTGTTATGTATTGATGTTGGTTATTTAAAGGTTCAATTTCAAGCATTTATACTCTTGGGATTTCTTAAATTTCTCTCTCTTTCTATATCTATATATCATACACACACATGCAAACACACAACACCCTTAGGTGTTCTGGTCAAGGCACAAGGTATGCAAACACGCAAAAGTTAACTAACGAAGTGGAAAACCAGTAGTATTAGAATACTCCACAATTAAATCATTATCAGATTATCGGTTAGGAGGCTTTATATCTCAGCAGAAGCAACTAGGATGCAGTGCTTTAGAATTGCCATGAAGAGGTAGATAAAGAGAAATTTGTACCTAGAGAAACCTCCATACCCTTCATGCTTTTCGTCTTCAACATAAATAGAGAGAAACACAATTAACTTTTATAAGAGGAATATGGACAAATACATTAACTATTGAGAAGAAAGCCAGTGCATTAGCTAAATTTACCTATTATAGTGCCCACTGATATTTGGCAAGTCATTCATTTGTTTATTATTGCAGAGACATTTCCATGTGCCCCTTTTTCTTAACCAACACTAAAATAAAATGTTTTAGGTAAAGGACAGGACCAAGGACAGCTGACATGACAATTCCTGCAGTGTACCACTGATGCAGAATTGCTGACACTGAAAATGAGTAACAGATGGTGGGACTGAAAGCTAGAGATGCAAGTCATTTGCTCAAAGTCATAAGAATTTCAGCATCAGACCTAGAAGCAAAACCCAGAAAGATGTTGAAGCTAAATGCTATTGTTTACATATGTCATCTCATTGAGAAATGGAGTCTGAATTAATCAACTACAAGATAATTGTATGGTGTCCACTGTTCTTTATTAGATCCAATTACAGAAATGATAGTTTTGTTGGAGGAGAGGCAAGTAGCCCATTTCACCTGCCTCTACTGTAAGAAGTGTGAGGCATATATAAAGAATACTAAAATGGAGTACATGCTTCGTGTACTACTGTGCTATTCCAAGCTATTGAATTGTATTCTCTAGGCATTCGACTTATGAGTATGTGTGCAAGGGGGTCAGTTTGGTTGACATTATAGGTGAATGTCCCTGATGTTGTGTGCGGAATGAATTGAGCAGAGTGTGAAAGGAGGAGAAAGAGTAGGGAGCTTGAACTTAGGGAGAATAAGTTATGAAACTGTTTCAGTCAGGGAAATAAAATATAAGAAGAGGCTAAACTAACTAAATCCAGGACTTTAAGGGTGATGATGCCCCCTATGAAAACAGAGAACAGTCATTGTCTTTGTTTATTGAGGATGAGAAAGATCTTTCTGGAAATAATGAAGTTGAGATACAAGAAGAGTCTCCAGTGAAAACATCTAGGGGGCAGTTTGCAGAAACATCTACTGGGGCTTCTGCAGCTCGGAGGGAATATTGGATCTAGAGTCACGGACTTGGCAGTCACCCATAGAAATGTGATAAATAGGTTATGACAATAAGTGAATTTTCAAGGGATAGTTAAAGACAGATGGGAAGAGAGTTGGGAACAGAATTACTGGAAAAGGTTTCACTTAAAAACTTGATGAATGATCCATAAAAGAAAAAAAAATGATATATTTTATTCCAACTAAATTAGAAACTCCTGCTCTTTGAAAGGCACTGTTAAGAAAAAAGAAGGTAAGTCACAGACCAGGGGAAAATATTTACAGAGCACATCTCTGATAAAAGGCTTGCATCCAGAATGTATAAAGAATTTTAAACTCAATAATAAGAAAACAATTTGATTAAAAAAATGGCAAAAGGTTTGAACAGGTGTTTCAGCAAAGACACACAGATACCTTATTGTTTATTACACACGGAAAGATCATCTTCTCTATTGGCGAGTGCTACAGACAATGGTCTGGGAGCATCACTGACTCAAAATAATATAATAATCAGAATAGCATATTCTTATGTAGTGTTTACCAATTGCCAGATACTGTTTTATACACTGTACAAATATTAACTTAATGGGTTAATAAAATAGGGGTTTAGTAAACCATTCTATAGATGAAGAAAGTGAGGCACAGAGAGGTGAAGTAATTTGCCCAAAGTCACATAGCTAGTAAGGGCTGAGCCCAGATTTAAACACAAGCAATCTATGGTCTTGGCTATGACGCTTTACTGTCTCTCAAATGACCAATAACTATGTATTGAGAATTCACGCTATGCCCAGCACTTGGTAATACAGTGTAGAGTCATAAGGAATTGACAACATAATTCCTTTCCTAGACCAAAAAACCCACTGCCGTCGAGTCGATTCCAACTCATAGCCACCCTATGGGACAGAGTAGAACTGCCCCATAGGGTTTCCAAGGAGAGCCTGGTGAATTTGAATGGCCGATCTTTTAGTTAGCAGCCAAACTCTTAACCACTACACCACCAGGGTTTCCTTCTTTCTTAGAAAAAAAAAAAAAAAAAAATTTTTTTTTTCTTTCTTAGAGTAGCTTAAAATCTAGAGAGACAAGCTTATGTGCACCGAATACTTGACAGCATCTAATCATAACTGAAATTGTGGAATTAAAATGTAGACAATAAATGCACAGAACATTATCTTCTTATTTGAAGGTCAGGATCTGACAATGATGATTGGGGATACTGAAAGCCTCCTAAGACTTCAATAGTTTAGAAACTCTTCAGATTAAAGTAAAGACACTAAAACCTTAAGAGAATTCAAATAGGGAGGAAGAGTTTGAATATTTTGAAAAATAATCCCCTATATAATCTTTTATGCTGCCATAATTACTAGCAAAATATTTGTTGAGTATCTGTTTGATGCTTGACAGGGTCCTTGTGTTTTAGGTAGCTTCTAACAGCCTAGTGTAAACAAGGATGATCCATGTCATAACATGACAATGACCAAATAAAATATCTCCTCATGGTAGACTTGCAACTGTTGAGTGAGCTAAAGCAATTCCTGTTAGCTGGGTATTATCTCGACAACACTAAAAACCCATTCGTAACAGCCTTGAGTTTCAGTCTTTATTTTTCACTCCTAAATTGGTAGCATCCCTTTACCCAGAATGAAAACTGCTTAAGATGACAGTGATAGAGAGCTAGGAGATCAGCAACAAAAAAAAATGTTTCTGAATTAATGGACTGGTTAGAACAAAAAAATAGTGAATTTGAAGCTGTAACTATAGAATTGAACCTGTAACTATAGTATCTTCCACTAAATCTCAGATTGACTCCATTCTAGCAGCCCAGCCTGGAAGGTAGCCAAGTCTGTGTGCCTCTAACGACCGCGGTGGGAGGGGGGGCGAGGGGCGGTGGCAGGAAAGAGGAAGGAGGGAGACTGAAAGAGAGGAAGCAAAAATGGGGAAGAAACAGAGCAGGGAAGAAAAAGAGAAAGAGAGAAGGAGATCGTGGGAGACGTGAAAGAGTGAAGGATTGGAAGGAGGGAGGGTGGTGTCAAAGCCAGATTTTTATTGGAAGCAACTGAAGTGGTTGCTATGAGACCCGCTGGAGCAGAGGACCAGCAGCCAGCCCGACGCTGATGGTTCTCACCGCGTTCTAAACCTTTCTTTTGACACAGTTTTAGAGTTGTTTAATATCTGAGCAAGCACCTGACACCGGTGACTTTTTTCTTCTCACAGTCCCTCGGGTAAGATGGAGGTAGAAAATGAAGCCAGCTGCTCCGCGGGCAGCGCATCAGGCGGGTCCAGAGAGTACAAGGTGGTGATGCTGGGAGCAGGGGGAGTTGGTAAAAGCGGTAAGTTTTAATGCCAAACGCTGGGGAAGGAGGGACGGGGACGAGGCAACTTTATGCAGCGAGATAGAGGGAGAAAAAAAAGGTAATGTTAATACTGTCAGGGGTTAGTTGTAGCAGTTAAACACCGAGCATCTGGCAGGATTTTTCAAAGTGTAGGGTCTGCTAAAGGGATGCTGGTGAGTCAGGAGATTGGAGAGACAGCTGGCGATGACATGTAGAACTTTAAGAGGATCATTTTGCCTTTTGATTTTAGGCTTGGTAATATCTTCTCTTAGTTTATGTGCCTGTTTAAAAAATAATAACGTTATATTTGTTAAATAGCCATGACACGGGGAAAACTTATTCCTATCCTTAAAATATTCACATAAGGAAAGTACTATAAATACTCAAAGAAACACACATACAGGTACAGGCACTGGGTTATCAGAGCTGATTATTGTATTTATTTCTTTGATTGAAAAGCTTCCCATCACCTTTCCTTGTCTGTGATCTGGCTGAGCCTGTGTGGCCTTTGAATGTCAAGAGTAAAGTTGATTTTTGAAAGTGACAACAGTTTAAGGAATGGTATTATTGTAGGACCTGTGCAGGGTAATCGAACCGAGCTTTGCACTGCTGACTGAATTGAAGGGGAAAGTTACAAGAAAAGAGTAAGTCGCCGTGGTAGTGAAGGTGAGAGTGATAACTTTGTTTTGGTACACAAAGAAAAGAAGTCATCAGTGGTCTTTTTTCTTGAGGTACTTAAAAAATGAAATATAGCAAATTAAAGAAATGGAGATATAGTAGTGGTTCAGGTTGATTAAATGTTGGATAGCCTGGGGCTATGAATATCAGTAGAAAATAAACATAATTATAACTTTTTATATAAATATAAGAAGACTCTCCCCCTCACTGGTGATACATCTTTGGGGATGCCAAAGACAGAAGAAATATTAAAGTTAGCATGCCCAAAAATTATCAAAACACTGAAATAGCCTTAGTGCTTGACAAAAAAATTCAAAGTTGGGACCAAAATTCTTGACATAAGAAACCAAGAAGCCTGTGACTTTGATGCTGGGTCCACAAATAAAAAAAGAGTTGAGCAATAAAGGAAGGAGAAAGAGGAGTGTGGTTTAGTGGACAGCAAAGATGAAAGGTCAGAAAAATTGCAAGAGATATAAAATGAACATTGTCACTGCCCATGAAAAGAATTACCAAAAAGGAGAAATAAAAAGATCTGGCTGTCAGAGTGAGAAAAACTAGTCATCTTTCCTAAGAAGGAAAAGTGAAGTGAAAAGCTTTTTGACTGTGTACAAGTGAGGAATTGTCAAAAAGATTTCTTTTTTTTTTTTTTTTAATATAGTAGTTTAACAGAGGAGGAATCAAAATAGGTGAGTGCTTAGAGGAGGAGGCATAAAGAGGGAAAAATCTATATAAAAGAAAGATATGTTTTTAAAGAGTATAGCTAAGCAGACAGAAGAAGAAAGAAACAATAAGTCAGAATGAAATAGTGATACGAGAGAGAAATAGATTTAAGAAAAAAGCAGGAGGCCAGTCCACAGACATTCCACCCATTGACATGTGAGTCGGTAGAGAGATGCTGCAATATTCCTATAATGTGCCCATGAATTACCTTTGTTTTCTGGCTTGGCGTTTTCTTGGTTTACCAGGAGCTTGGGAGATGTGGGAATAACACAGCTAGTTCTTAGTCTATTTTACTCTAGAGAAGTGGAACTTGGAGAAGAGAGCTATTGAACAGGAGCATCCTTCAACAATACGCTTATTCTGGAGGTGACAAAAGCTCTGCTATTTTGACCTCTCCCCAGTATTATATGTACTGACTCATCATTTTCACCAGTCCAGTAACTAAGGATTTTCAACGTAAATGCAATGGCAGGCAGAATGGCGTAGGTTGCTCACAAACCTTTAGTCTGTCCAAAAGAATTCAGTTCGTAACTCAATAAAAAAAAGAGCAAAAATGTTCCCGGTGTGATTATGACTAATGGAAATGCCAGCTCACCTCAAAGAGGGTTGAGAATAAAAGAGGGTAAATAAACCCAGTTGTGTGGCTATTACTCCAGTGAAGATATTACTCATACTACAGTCCCATGCCTGGAAAATGTCCTTATGGACAAGTGTTCAGAATTGCAGTGATGGGATCACGTCTTGCCCTTCAGCTTTAATACTTTCCCCTGATGATTATCTGGTGTTATCAGTATATAAATTGATGAGTAGTGATTCTCAATATTAACCTTCTCTTGAAAGTTAAAATGTGTGCTTTGAAATAAATTAAAAACTTTTTTTTTTTAATTGAAAAGCCACTTTTTGTACTGCTTAAGATCCGAATCAATAGAGGTACATTTTAGCTATTCTTCCCACAATTTCAGTGCCTTTGATTGTACAAGCCAATTACAGTGGGTTGTGTGATGGAATTTCAAGGGGAGGTCTGCTGCTCTGAAAAAAACTGAAGAAGATGAATCAGGCCACCACCTGTTTCCAGTTCTGAAAGTCAGAACATGAATGAAAAACTTAGTTTATGGTGACCCTAATTTTTAAATGAATAAAATCTTGAGTTCCTATGCCTATTGAAAAATTAGCTTTTTTCTGTTCATATTTTACTAAGATATACTTACGCGAGTAGGTAACTTGGAAACAATTTGCAACTTCACTGGAACAGGGATTCCCATGAGATTTAAAATATGTGGGTACATACATGGACTATGTTGAGAAATTTGAAACTACGAGTTATCAACCAACAAGTTATTGAACACATTCCATTCATGGACCCTGTGCTAGGTACTTTGGAAGGGAAAAAAAAAAAAAGATGGAAGCAAATGAACATTTATGAGGCATCATCTGTGGGTAGATGATGGGCTATGTGTTTTTCATGCTTGTAGTCAATCTTCATCACAATCTGATTAGGTATGTCTATTTTATAGATGGAAAAAATGAGTACTAAGTAAATAACTTGTGCCTGGTCATAGGATTGATAAGTTATAGAGTTCTGTGACGTTATATGTAACTATACTAGATTAATTTTAACACCCTGGGGATGTAAAGCAAAGAGTTCCACCACTTACTATTAAGAAGAAACCAAAGCTCTTGGTGATGCCAACCTCTTAAATGTTATATTTGGAGGGGCTGTTTATCTTCTTGATTAACACTCTCATTTATACACTCATGTCTTTTAAATCCTTAAATTAATATAATTAAACACTATACATACACTTATATTCAATAAATATAATTAAACATTATACCTACCATTGTCCAAGAATGTTATGCTGAGAAAACAGGGAAAAACAAGAAATAGTCCCTGCCTTCAAGGAGCTGATACCTGTTTGAAAGCTGGGGTAACTGAGGCCCCAAGAGTTGATGTTCATTGACACTTGACCCTCTTTATGCTGTTTTTCCATTATACCCCAATTTTTACACAAGAAAATTGAATCAAAAGAAAATCAATTGTCCAATGAATTTGATGTAACTTAGACACATTATTAGTTCTCCTTCCACTCTTACTTCATTCCCACCATCCTTTCCCTTGCTTCAAAAAAAAAACCATAGCTATGGTTTAGGAGTTTTATGAAGTCTAGAAAATCCTTAAAACTGTTTTGAATATTGGCCTTTCTCTGTCTCTGTGGTTTGGTATGTAAAGACAGCTCCTCAGTGATAGAGCATGGCTGGTGTCTGCTTGCTTTCCCTGTGTTCACATCTGATTCACATCTGATAATTTCAGTACAGACTCAAATTATCCAGCAGATCTTATCCAAAAATAAGAAATTTTTATTTTCCAAGCTACATTTTACCTATTCTGTTTCATGATCTTAATTTGATGCTAAAATAATTTAAGGAGATGACTGGGTTACCTACTTCTTCTGTTTCAGGTGAGGTATCTGAGGTTCAGAAATGTTAAGATATTTGCCCAAGTATGCACAGTAAGGAAGTAAGAGATAGGAATTGAACCCAGTTTTCTAACCTAAATTGTTTTTCTGTCAAATTGCATGGGAAAAGCAGAGAAAGTATCCAAATATCAGAGAAGAAGTACATGTTCTTCTCAGGTCCCAAGGACACATATTAGAATTACTTTGGTGAAATCTAAACATACAACACATGATTATTGCCCTCTAGGAGTTCACCATCTCATAAGGGAAGTATAATGCATAGTACAAAATAAAAATTTATATTAGGTTTATGAGTGGAGAGTTGTGGAAGGGGTGATTAAAACTGCACGCTAAAATTGAGAAGGGATCACAGCAGACAGGGTGTTTGTACTGTGTACTAAATGATGCCACCATCCACCTGTCAGTTTATTGTACTGTGGTGGCTTACTTGTTGTTATGATGCTTGAAGCTATGCCACTAGTATTTCAAATGCCAGCCGGGTCATTCATGTGGACAGGTTTCAGCGGAGCTTCCAGACTAGGACAGACTGAGAAGAAAGGCTTGACCATCTACTTCTGAAAATTAGCTAATTAAAAACTTATGGGTCACAAAAGAATATTGCATGATATAATGCTGGAAGATGAGCTCCCTACCTTGGAAGACACTAAGATGGCCAAGACTGGGCAACACTGTACACGGTGTCACCATGAGTCAGAACCAACAACAATTAAATGATGAGTGGGATTTCATGAGGTTGAGAAGGAAAAGAATAGGGAGCGCTAGGGTTGGAGAGAAAGAATTCAAAAGGTAGAGCACATAGAAAGGCAAGAATGAAGTTAGGGGATTATAATTTTTCAAGAAGGCATCTTCATGTCTTAGTACCTTTGCAGGGGTCAATTGGAAAAAATCTCTCCTGAGATTTGCTGAACACTTTTTTTTTTTTTTATCTTAGGAACGCTGTGCAAAATTAAACAAAACAAAATAAATAAGCTGAAAACATGTTATAAATGTATTGAAGAGCTCAAAATATATTAGAATGCATCCATTGTGAATTCTTCGTAAGGGGAAAAATCATTTGTAAAATAAGCAATCATACTCTCCCCACACTCTTTTGCAACGTGTCTCTTTTATAAATTCAGAATTTTGTGCAGCAGTATTTCATAAAATGAAGGCAATAGCAATATTTCCTGAGGTAAACAGGGAGCAGCATAAAAACCAATTCCTTCAACCTCAGTGAAATGGTATAAACAGGTAGAAAATAGAGCCTTTACTGGAATTAAATCAAGGCAAACAATGAAGTGAATCGTTTACTTCCCTGAAGTTCTGTGGTTTACCTCATTAGCAGAACTCTGGGCCTGACAAAGCTGAACAATTGTCACTTGGTGACATGTGTTATCTCAACCCTCAAAATTGCAAAAGAAAAAGAAAAAATAAATAAACAAGGGAAAACTGAAAATAGATTTCAAGATTCAAGGCCTTCTGCATTCATCCTTAATGGTTAGCACCCTAATTATACTGAAGATGTTCACTCACTGCAATTCTGTTAGCAAGAATTAGGTAAGAGGTCTGCAAAGGGATCAGTACAAAAGTAAACTTGTTTAGTATTTACTCACTCAATTAACAATTGAGAGCAAAATTCGGGCAGATTTGTTAATTGATGTAGCCCTGGTGGCGTACTGGTTAAGATCTCACCAGCTAGCCAAACAGTCAGCAGTTTGAATCCACCAGATGCTCCTTAGAAACTCTTTGGGGCAGTTCTGTTCTGTCCTATAAGGTTGCTATGAGTCAGAATTGACTCCACAGCAATGGGTTTGGTTTGGGTTTTTGTTTTTGTTGATTGGCAATATTTCCAAAATCATGGGCACTCTGTAGATTTTAAATTGATGAGAGTTAGTACAGTTCTACGTCTGTATCGGAGAAAGGGACTGGAGATGAATGAGCATGTACTGATCCCTGACAATGACCCGCACGTTGCTGAGTTCCTCGCATTTACTCCTCTAATGTCCCAATGACCAATGGTCCATCACATTCAACTGATCCCTCATTCACATCTCACGTCAGTTGTGTGAAGTAGGCATTACTGTCTCCATCTTATAGATGAGAACACTGAGGCCCACAGAGAAAAAGTAATATCCTGGAAACCCAGGGATATTAAATGGTGAAACCAAGATGCCAATACATAGATATCTAAGTCCAATGCTTATATGATTTTCATTATCCCACTGAGAATTTTTATTTTATTGTTGAAAGGATGGTACAATTAACCCAAGTTCTAACTTTAACTGTGTGTAAATACCAAAAAAATCATGTATGCCAAAATACTTGAAAATTTTCAATTTCTATACAAATATGAGGGCATATTATTAGACGGGCAAGAGAGACATGGAGAGTTCTTACCCAAATATTTCAATATGGAGGCACTGAAGACATACGTGTTCACATCTACTCAACATCCCTTATGGGCCTTGTCATCAACTTGAAAAATCAAGTAACTCAGTAATTATAAGGAAATATTAAAAACCGTGATTATAATAATGAAAGTAAACAGGGTATTGAATATATCAGGAAAAATTTTGAAAGCTATCTCGTGCCAATTTGAGGGAGAATAGTTTCTCTAAATACATACATTAGAGAGTAATTGGTAAACTTAGAAACCGTATATTAGAAATGAAAAATACAAGAAAGACGTGTGTACCCCCAGGACTATGGCCCCTGGACACTCTGCTAACTCAGAACTGAAACCAGTCCTGAAGCCCACTCTTCAGAAAAAGATTAACCAAAAAAAAAAAAAAAAAAAAAAACCATTACCATCAAGTTGATTCTGACTCATAGCAACTCTATAGGACAGAGTAGAACTGCCAGGCCTCTAAAACAGTGATAACACTTGAGGACCTTGCTTCTTATTTCAATCAAATATACGAGACCAAATGGCAACTCCTGCAAAAAAGCAAGATGAAAAGGCAGGAAGGGACAGGAAAACTGGACAAATGGACACAGGGAACCCAGGGTGGAAAGGAGGAGAGTGCTGTCACATTGTGGGGATTGCAACCAGTCACAAAATGATATGTATATAAATTTTTTAATGAGAAGCTAATTTGAGCTATAAACTTTCACTTAAAGCACAAAGAAATTAAAAAAAAAAAGGTGTGTGTGTGTGTGTGTATACATGGACATGCATGGGTGTATGCCTGGACCTCCCTATACCAGGCCCTGAGAAATTACCAAGAACTAGGTATAACTCTTATCTTGTTTAGTGGGATAAAAAAGATACATAAATACAGAACTGTAATGCAGTGTGGTAGGTAAAAGGATAGAGATGTATACACGGTATTTTGAAAGCAATGAACACTGTGGCCCAGGATGTTAGAGAGACCTACCGTAGGTCGCTCAGTGGGTCAGCTACAGCAAGGAAACTATAAGCCAGGCCTCCTCACTTCCTGAGCCCTGAATTTTTCACTAGGCTATGCTGCCTCTTTTAAACCAGAATAAAATCTGCCTCTCCTAATTAGAAATCAGGCCGTGAGTGGTGACTGATTGTTTCTGTGCGTGTGCCTTGCAGTGTGGTGGAATTGTGACTGTGAACAATGATGAATGGCAGTTCTCTGCATTGCTTACACTCATTACAGAGAATGCTCTTACCACTGAATTTGGCTGTTATTTGCAAAATGCATCAATGATATCAACTCAGCCACTTGAGCTTTGCTCATAAACATCAGCTCTCTGATGACTGTCACCAAGCAGTGCCATCTGCTCTTCTGGTTTGGCGGCAAGCACTAGCTAAGTGGCAACTGTGCCAGATAACCCTTTCTGGCCTTTCTGCCTGCCATAACCCGACTCCAGCTAATACCATAGCACCAGCATGGCAATATTGACCTGTCCTAGTTTCCACATACTCTCATCCCCTTGAGCATCCTGTCCCTGCCAAGTGACTTGGAGGGTTAGGAGGAGCACATGCCTGATTCTTACTGGAGTTTGTATGAGGGATGGAAAGCTGCCCTGATGGGCTTTTCTGAGGTGTTGTATTGAAAAGAAAGTCAGAGTTAAGACCAGGTCTCAACTGGAAAGAGATTGTATAGAAAATTTGGGTTTTCACAATGGAATGTCCCGACAAGAATTTTTAATGAGTTAGATCAATCGTGGTGGTGGCCAGTTGAGGGAAGGACTTTAGGTCTTTTTTAAGAAGGTTGTTTGTATAAGGGAGGCAATGTTTGGATAGCCACTCAGTGAATGAAAAAAAAAACCTAAAACAGTTTACCAGGGCAGCGGTCCCCTTAATATACTTTAAAATGAGAATATGTGAGTGTTCACATGTGATAATCTATGGTCACTCACAGAGATTATCCTGTAGGGATGATTCTTTTGTCCAAACGATTTGTCTTTCAATTTGTCTTTTAATGTCTTTCTCCCCCCACCTCCTCGCCCCCCGCCAATGCATAGTTAAACTAAGGGCTAACATTTTTGAGCCTTACACTTGCTTGACTCTGCTCTACGTGCTTATATACACTATTTCACTGAATATTCACAAAACCCTGCAGGGTAGGCATGGTGATTGTCTCTAATTTATAGATGAGAAAAGCAAGGCTTGAAGAGGATGAGTGATTTACTCAGGAACCTAGAGCCTGTAGTGACTGGTCAGGACATAGCCATTGCCAGAGATGAGACCCTAAACCATTGTCTACTCTGCCACTCACCATGCCATGTTTTTCATCTGCCCTTGATCTGCAGAATGATATTATGATAGAATAATATGAACTGGAGCTTTGAGCATAGTAGGAAATCCAGCTTTGTTTTTCCTTATTTATAAATTGGGAATAAGAACAATAGCCACTGCAATGACTCATACTCACAGAGTATTTATAATAAAATCCGGCACATAGTAAATGCTGAATCATGTTTGTAACATAAATGGATAACTCTGTTTTAAATTATTTGCCCATAATAGCATTTGACCTTGTACAGTTCACTTGAGCTCTTTGAGTCTTTATTTTTCTCATCATAAAATAACACTAATTAAAATTACCTAAGAGAGTTGCTGGGTAGATTATATTAGGAAATATTAAATAAAAGTAAAAATACAGATCATAGTGCCCAAAATATTAGACCCTCATTACATTTGCCACCCATCTCTCTTCCTCCCTCCCTTTCTTTCTTCCTTCCACACTTCTACCTAAGGCCACTTTCCTCTGTAGGGTGGGAGAGGTAGTAGCAGAAGATCTTTCAAATGGGTTCCAGAAAAACACAATTTGAGTTGAGTACTGTAAACCCGACATTGTATATCCACCTGCTCTATGCCTGCTTTTGCTCTCTATAGCCGTATATTGATTAGTTTCAGCTTTGGCCTTTTAAGTGGTAATTTCAGTGACAATAATAATGGTGGTTTGCCACTTACCCTGGTAAACAATCTCCTTCTTCATCCTAATTGGTCCATAACATACACACACACATACACACATACACACACATACCACTGCCTGCTAGAGAAAAGATTTGGGGACAATTGCTTGCTACATTAGCTACAAGACACCTTCTTAAAGGAGCTGTGGTTTATAATGGAGCATGCCTATGCTTGAATTTGAATGGAAATTAATTTCCCCAATACATACGTTGTTTTAATATTTTTGATAATAATATGTTCCCTTTGTTCTTCCCAGTAGCAATGTTGCTATGTTTAAATGAAAAGAGTCATATTTAATGACTGCAGGACCACAATAATAATAAACTAAGCACATGTAGATTTTTTAACATTGAAAAAATCAGATTATTTACAAGCCCAGGAAAAAAATTGTTATTTGAAACTCTAAAGACTTTAGCTAATTGGTCCCCACCTGTCATCTTTTGACCCACCACATCCCACCCCCATTTGTTCTCCACACCACTTAAAGGCTGTGTATCCCGAGATAACATTTTGCTTCTTTATTCTCCTGCTCAGATGTCTTCAGTAGCTCCCCATTGCCAACAGACTGGCATTTAAAATCCACAAAACTGATTTCTGAAACATGTGGGGCTATATGACAACTGGTCATAAAGGAGGGCATCCCAAGGTAATCAGAAGGGACAGCTGTTGTGTAGGGTGGCACAGAGGAGTCAAGCTTGAGAGGGTGAAAATTTTGGAACCAGGGAGAAGTCAAGAGCCAAGAAGGGCTGATGAGGGGATGAAGTGGAGAGTCTAGAACATCTTGTCAGTGGAAAGGTGGTCAGGTGACGTACAAGTGGGAAAATTCAGAACTGAGGTTGCAAAGCGGAGATGCTGCCAAAATGTTACTTTAAGTGGGCCCTGATGTACGACTTCTCAGACTCTAAACTTCTCTCTCTCTCTCTCTTTCTCTCTCTCTCTGTCCTCTGTCTTTCCCTCCCTCAGTGTGGGCTAAGCACTGATCTAAAAAGACCCTGAACTATCATTCCAGGTCTGCATCTATCCTCCAGACAAATTATTTAACCCTTTGTCTCAAAAAGTCTTGAGACTTTCTCCCTGTATTACTCACATAGCTATTCTAACATGAGCTTGCTCCTCCTTTCTCTCAATTTATGCAGTTTTATCTGTCCTTGTAGATCATGTGCAAGTATTTCCTCCTCCTTAAAATCTTCCCTGTCTACTCAAGTCTAGCATATCTTCTCCCCTTTATGACACTTAAAATTCTTGCTGACTCTTATTCCTTTCATACCTAAATATAATTACATCAGCACTTCTAGCATCTGGTTTTATTGTATTAAAATCTTATTTAAGTCTTGCATTTTGTATTTAACTTGTTATCTCTTTGTATTTTTTATCTCCCTATTATGATTATGGAAACCCTGATGGCATAGTGGTTAAGAGCTATGGCTGCTAACTAAAAGTGCAGCAGTTCAAATCCACCAGGCACTCCTTGGACGCTCTATGGGGCAGTTCTACTCTGTTCTGTGGGGTTCCTATGAGTTGGAATCAACTCAACAGCTACGGGTTTTTGGTTTTTATTATGATTACAAATTCCTAGAGTGTAGAAAATATATCTAACATTGTTTTTTTTTTCTCCCATGATATCTATGGAAGCAAATTCTAAAAAAAGTTTATAAATTTATTTTCCCTCTTTCACCTTTAAGAAAATGCAGAGGGTGAAACATGAGGTTCCTAGTGAATTAAAACTAAGTGATATTCTAAAATTTCACAATATAAAAGTCAAGGATATAGGGCAACTGTCTTAGTTACCTAGTGCTACTATAACAAATATCACAAGTGAATGGCTTTAACAAACAAATTTATTCTCTCACAGTCTAGGAGGCTAGAAGTCCAAATTTAGGGAGCCAGTTCCAGGGAAAGCCATTCTCTATCTGATAGCTCTGGGGGGAGTTCCTTGTCATCAATCCTTCCTTAGTTCTAGGAATTTGTCAGCTCAGGGATTCCAGGTCCAAAGGATGTGCTCTGCTCCTGGCTCTTCTTTCTTGATGGTAGCAGGTCCTTCTCTCTGCTTGCTCATTGAATCTCTTTTGTATCTCAAAAGAAATTGACTTAAGATACAACCTAATCCTGTAGATTGTGTTCTGTCTCATTAACATAAATGCCTCTAATCCTGTCTGTTTAACATCATAGAAGTTAGAATTTACAACATATATGATAATTACATCAGATCACAAAATGGAAGACAACCACATAATACCAGAAGTCACGGCCTAGCCAAGTTGACACATATTTTTTCAATCCATAACAGGAAAAAACTGACACCAACAGAAAAATGGAAAACATGTGAGCGTAAGGTTGTGGCTTAAGACAGTTCAGCATGAATATAGTTTTTGAACAATGAATTTGTGGGTGGATAAGCCAATCCTATGTTTAGAATGCTCAGTAACACAAATAGGCCAGGCTAAGTTTGTAGAACAGAGATTCAAGAACAAGTAAGAGGTAAACACCATGTTACAAGAAGTGTTGATTCACGTGCCAAGCAGGTGACCTAGAACCAGAAGCAGTACACATCCATAGAAAGTCAAAGGGCAGGGAGAGCTGACAGCAGAACACATGAGACACTGAAAATAGCTGATGTTTGCTTCCTGACCAATTTCGCGTTGGACACAGTTCTGTGGACTGCTCCTCAACATAGTGTTTCTGGGGGTGGGAACACTATTTTTTGAAATACTCTGGGAGTAAATAATAAGCCTGTGGAACTTAGTTTAGCCCAGGAGTTCTGAGACCAAAATGCTTATCGTAATCTCATTGAAAAAAAAAATTTTTTTTGGTGTACACTTAAAGTATTAGACTGTGATTGAGATACTGAGTTCGGAATCAGCTGTAAGCTTCTGTGAGGATATTTCTATGAGGATGAAAACCATCTAGGGCATGATTTACTTTTGACAATATCTATTCTAAAATGAAAGAAAAGAGTAACTCCTGAGAATTGCAGATAATTACAGGGCTGGATGATAATCAAAGCACTATAAAACCTTCTCCTTGATTTCAGGAATCTCTGAAATCAAGAAGAAAGATCTATTTCATAGGTGAAGTTGTTGATGCTATTAATGGGAAGCAAACAAACAAACAAACTTTCCTCCCTGGGGCTAAGAGCTTTTCCTTCCTATTTTTCCCCTCTTATTCACCACACATTTACCTACTCATTGCTTTCTGTTTTCTTGGTTATAAAGAAAGGGCTGAAGCAATCTAATGTCAGCTATCACTTGTTCTTTAGTCTCATCCCACAAAAGCCTTTAATATTTTCTCCCCTTTAAGAAAATATTTGTCCTACTTCATCACAGAAAAGCAAATGGAAACCTTTTTTTTTTCATAAAAATATTCCAATGTGATAAGTACACAAGTTGTCTGCCTCTTGAGTCTTATTTGCATTTTCCTTGAATATAGCAAAATTCTGAGGCAGCCCAGCATGTCTGAAACAGCATGGACTTTGAAGATGAATAGGCACGCATTGAAATTCAGTTTTGCCACTTACTAGCTTATTGACTTTACTGGCTCTTCCTTTTCTTCTTTGTCTATTAACGTTGGAAAATCCAGGGTTAATTCCTTTGGCCTCTTCTCTTCTTTAACTACAATAATTTCCTAGATTATTTTATCCAGTCCCAGGACTTTCAAACGTACCTTAAGTAAATATTTATATCCTAAAATTATATCTCTAGTTTAAAACCGTAATGAGACACAGCTAAACAAAAGGACTAACAATACCAAATGTTGACTGGGATGTGACAGCACTATGTATTAAGTAAAAGAAATGTAGCTCGACCATATGATCTAGCATTTCCACCTCTAAGGTATACGTGTGTGTGTATATCTTGAACAGATATTCACATATTTATGAACCTAGAAGCATGCTCGTAGTGTACATGGAAACACTATTCATAATCACCACAAATTAAAAGTTTAAATGCCCACCAATATAAGAGTGAATATATGAATTGTGTTGTAGTCATGCAAGCCATTACTAACAGCAATGGAAAAGGACGCATTAAAAGTTACACTCAGCAACATGGATGGATCTCATCAGCAAAATGGTGACCAAAAATAGCCAACCAGAAAGAAGTCATAAGTTTTCATTTATGTAAAGGTCAAAAAATAGGTAAAATCAACTACTGTGTTAAAGGGCTAAAAACAATGAAAATAAGTTACTATATGTATATATTTAAAGCAATAACTGCTAACTGAAAAGTCGGTGTTTCCAAACCACCAGCAGCTCTGTAAGAGAAAGATGTGGCAGTCTGCTTTTGAAGAGATTTATAGCTTTGGAAAACCTATCGGGTCACTCGAAGGCATGTGCGTATGTGTGTGTATAAATGTTAATATATGTATAAAATAGGGTCGCTATGAGTTGGACTCAACTGAAGGCAATGGGTTTGTTTTTTTTTTTTTTATAGGAGCCCTGGTGGTGCAGTGGTTAAGAGCTAGGTGAGCTCTGTGCTGTTAACTAAAATGTTGGCAGTTTGAATCCACCAGCCACTGCTTGGAAACCCTATGGGGCAGTTCTACTCTGTCCTATATGGTTGCTATGAGTTGGAATATATATATGAAACAGGTTTAGGAAGGAAGATAGATAGCTCAGTTTCGGACATTTTTAGTTTGAAATTGTTAGATACTTAAGTGGACATGTCAGGTAGACAATTGAATACGCGAATCTAGGGTTTGATAGGAAAATCTAGACTGGAGAGATAACATTTTAAAACTTATTAAGTCTTTTCTTTTGTGACATTTAACATATATTAAGACAATACGCCAAAAAAAATTTCACAACTCAGTGGCTTATCACAAAGTGAACACTCATGCTACCACTGCCCAGACTAAAGAGAGAACATTTTCCGAACTACAGACTTCCTTCATCCCCCTGTAACATGTGGGGTCTCCATGGGTCAGTTGACTCAACAGCAGTAGGTTTCACACTTTTTGAAAGTTAGCATAATAATAGAACGCTCGCCAGTGAGTTGGTGGATCTAGAGTAGTAGCAGGAAAGATGAGAAGTGGAAGATTCTTGACACATTTTGAAAAAACACCAAACACATTTAATGGTTGATAAATACCAAACACGTTTAATGATTGATAGGAGAGAATTGTTGGCCCAAACAATCTGAAGGGTGTTTTGCCATGGACTGAAATGGGATCATTGCAAGTAAAGTTCTAAACATTAAAAAAAAAAAAAAAATGCTGGCTCATTTAACCTTATGTGCAAAAGGACAGAGCATGGCCCTTAACACTGTAGAGATAAAACATCACCAAACCAGTTTCCATCATGTCAATTCTGACTCATGGCAACATCATGTGTGTCAAGGGTAAAACTGTGCTCGTAGGGTTTTCAATGGCTGATTTCTTGGAAGTAGATCATCAGGCTTTTCTCCTGAGGCATCTCTGGTGGACTCAAACTTCCAACCTCTAGGTTAGCAGTGAAGCATGTTAACCTCTTGCACCACCCAGGAACTCCTAGAGAAAACATAGACCCGTTTTGTGATCTCCAGATGAGATGCTTGTAATCTAGTTAGGTCCAAGGCATTTCCATACAGGACCTTTAAGGCAGGGCTGATGTGAAGATTAAATGTGATAATGCAAAAAAGAGCACGGCGCCATCCTTATAGTAGCTGCTTGATAAATGTTTGAAATCATCTTTCTTTATTAATAAACAGGCTGCTTCTTCAGGTGAGCAAGAAAAGGAAACATTAATAGGCATGTTGTTGTTAAGTGCTGTTCAGTCGGTTACAACTCGTAGAGATTCTGTGCACAACAGAACCAAACACTGCCCAGTCCTGTGTCATCCTCACGATCATTGCTATGTTAAAATGTAAATTCATATTTATATATTTTGAATGGAATGAGAGAGTAAACAATAGATTATTTACAGGTGAGTAATCTTGGAAATGGAAACCCTGGTGGCGTAGTAGGTAAGTGCTATGGCTGCTAACCAAAGGGTTGGCGGTTCGAATCCACCAGGCGCTCCTTGGAAACTCTATGGGGCAGTTCTACTCTGTCCTGTAGGGTCGCTATGAGTCGGAATCGACTTGACGGCACTGGGTTTGGTGTTTGGAACCTTGGAAATCTCTGTCTATTAAGGAGGTTTGGAAGCAACCACTCATTCATTCATTTACTTTGTAGCTAAGATGTATTGAGCTCTTGCTTTATAGTCATTGTCCTGGGTTCTAAAGACACATCATTGAACCAACCCCAACCACCACCTTCAAAAGGCTGTGATATAATGACAAAGAGTGTCATGTAAGCAGAAAATCACAATGACTGAAACCAGAGCTGATCTTGGTGTTCATTCCCTTTCCTTATTATCTTTCCCTCATCAATTTGTCTTATGTAATTTACCTAAAATCAAAGTAGGGAATTATTTTGTGCCTTCTTTCCCTATTTGATACTCTCCTGTTACAGTTATGTGCCAATAACCAAGGTGTTTCCCCATGTGCACAGCCCAGATGTCACCTTCCTGCTTCTCTGCTTCATCTCAGATACTGACATGACTGTTCACATACTACAGGCTGTGTTGCTTTATACAGTGTGAGCTTAAGAGCACTGATTTGGGAGCCTGACTGCCAGCATTCAATTCCTAGTTCGTTCACTTAGTAGTGATGTGATCTTGGGCATGTTACGCAGCTTCTCTGAACCTCAGTTTCTTTCTCTGCCAAATGAGCATAATACAGTCTAACTCATAGGAACAGAATGAATTAATATGAATGATGTGCTTAGAACAGTGCGTGATACTTCTATGTAAGTGCCAGATATTATCATTATTATAATTATTATTAGTAGTAGATTTGTTATTATTATTATGTCTTTGAAACAAATTTATTCAGCCCTACCCAGGCTGAATAGGGGCATTGGTGCATCAGTGACAGAATTCTTACCTGACATGCAGGAAACCAGATGTCTTAGTTATCTAGTGCTGCTATAACAGAAAGAGCAGGAGTGGATGGCTTTAACAGAAATTTATTCTCTCACAATCTAGAAGGCTAGAAGTCCAAATTCAGGGTGCCAGCTCCAGGGGAAGGCTTTCTCTCTCTGTTGGCTCTGGGAGAAGCTCCTTGTCATCAGTCTTCCCCTGGTCTAGGAGCATCTCAGCTCAGGGTCCCTGGCTCCAAAAGACACGTCCTCTCCTGGTTCTTCATCCTTGGTGGTAGGAGGTCCTCCTGTCTCTGCTAGCTTCTCTTTTTTATGTCTCAAAAGAGACTGGCTCAAGATACAACCTAATCTTGTAGATCGAATCCTGCCCCATTAACATAATTGCCTCTAATCCCTCCTCATTAACCTCACAGAGATAGGATTTACAATTTACAGGAAAATCACATCAGATGACAAAATGGTGGATAGTCACACAATACTGAGAATCATGGCCTATCCAAGTTGACATACATTTTGGAGGGACACAATTCAATCCATACCACCTGAATTTTATTCCTGGACAATACACTTCATGTGCAGCCACCACTTAACTATCAGCAGAGGCTTGTGTGTTGATTTGATGCTGAAGAGGCTTTAGCAGAACTTCCAGACTAAGATGGACTAGGAAGAGAGGCCTGGTGATCTGTTTCCCAAAATCAACCCATGAAAATCCTATGAATCACAATGGCCAAATCAGCAACTGATCATGAAGATGGCTCAGGATCAGGCACCATTTTGTTTCATCATGAATGTGGTTGCCATGAGTTGGGGGCAGCTAACACCACCATCACTCAGGCTGATGACTATGTTTTCTACATTTTGTCCAAGACTGAGATGACTTTCCTCTTCTCTTACCCCAGAACAGCATTCCTTATTTACTTCAGTATCTGCAATGAGTGTTACCTTTGTGTCTAAGGTAAAAACTTCCTTACAATCCTTAGCAAATGGGCTAGAGTGATGGCGACCAAAGGTCCCTTCTACTAACTAGTTTCTGGTGAAGACGGTGAATTCTGATTTCCAAGCCTTCAGTCCTTCCCAGAAAGGAAGAAACATGTTTCTTTATTTTTGAAAACTCTCTCTATTTGACTGTAGAGTTACTACCTGAAGTTACTCTGGACACTTAGAGAGGGACTTCCTAACAGTTCTTCCAAAATTTTTAGCTTTGGTCTAGTTTTGTCTAGTCCTTAGGTGGGAAACCTGATGTATAATGAGATTTTAGAATCAAGCTAACACAAACAGGAATTATGGAAGCTTCATTTGAGTTTGTTCCATTTGAGTCTATCACGGAAGGTCACACCTTTTATATATCTCTGGGTTGTTCCCCATCACTCTTGGCATGTGTAATCATTTTTAATTTGCAGTTTTTATAGCCAGCACTTGAGCTTCACCAGCTAATCCCTATCTAACTAATAAGGTCTTCTGCTTCCACCTTTATTGATTAATCATCTGTAGGCATTTTTAATATCCATTTGTGTTTAATTTGCTGGTATTTAAAATGCCTCGTTCCTGGTAATGATGGGTGGTCTTCCAAAGGACAGGACTTAGGTTTTGATTTATGTAATAGTAAGTTCACTGGAGTCTTTCTGGAAACCTGCCCTTGAAGATCATTTTAATAAAGATCCCAGTAAAGGACACTTTTCAGGTCTTTAAGAGCTTCTCTATTGCCTAATGGATAAACTGTGTTTTCTTGTTCATAGTTCTTTGTAACACCGTTTATCCATTAGGCAATAGAGAAGAATAGACTCCTTCAATAGGAACTATGAAATCCTGGCACAAACCCTTTACTTCAGCCAGACGAACATTCTTATTGCCTCCCAAGCAAACCATATGTACCTCTACCTAACCTTCCCGTAATTTTTTCTACTTGTTTCCAATGACTTTCTTGAATTTTCTCTGCCTATTTAGATCCCATTTGTTCAAGAGCCAATAGGTGAATATCTCAACACACAGTATTTTATTATTCCTCTCAACATTTCTAGCATTCATCATCCGTACCATTCATTTAATACTTAACATGCTATGATTTGAATATCTCACTGACTATGTGTATATCCTGTCAGTTTACTATAATACAACTCCTCCAAGTTAATGTCTAGTTCTATATACTCTATGCCAGCAGTTCTCCAAGTGTGGCTCTTTGGCCCTTAGCAGCAGCAGCATATGGGAGCTTATTAGAAATACAGATTCTCAGCCTCTACTCTAGACCTACAGAATCAGAAGCTCTGAAAGTGAGGCCCAGAAGTCTGTATTTTAACAAGTCCTTTTGGTGATACAGATGTAAACTTGAGTCTGAGAGCCACTTCTCTATACCACTGGTTCTCAAACATAGCTGAACTTTAAAGTGATCTGGGAGAGTTTTAAAAATATTTATGCCTGGGCTCCATCCCCAGAGATTCGGATTTATTCGGTCTGGGGCAGCCTGGACATTGAGACATTTTCAAAGCTCCCTAGGTGGGTTATATTGTGCAGGAATGTTTGGGACCACTACTCTGTATCAGACTGCTTTGTTTCTCTGCCAGCACAGCCAGGGCTATGCACATACCGGACACTTATGTATTTGTTGGCTAAAGTGAGTTTCTCCTCATTCAAACAAAAGCTAATACTGTTTTGGTGGGAAAAAAGATATCTCTTCCTGAGCATGTGTCTGGCTTTAGAACTCCATGTCTCTTCATTCCTTCATCACTTTCCTCTCCCAGTCCATTAGATTTTGTCTTTAGCATTATACTTTCCCAGAGAACTTCAAATTCATCATTATTCAAACAACTGGGTAATAAACAATTATAGCAATTGCATTAATTTCCCCAGGATTACATTTTTATTATGTATTTTTAGTATAAAATAGCACTTATAAAGGGGTGTTTGTAATCTAGAAGTCAGAAAGAATAATAAAACTAATACCTGTGAGGCTACCAATTAGTATGTGATTTTAGTTGTTTTCCTAAACATCTTTAATCACAAAACAAAACATGATTTTCAAATGAAAGAATTTTGGATTTTATTATAGGCTGATAAAAGATAATGGAAGCAAGGGTATCTTTCCAGCAGTCATCAAAAGAGAACATGTACATAATTTGCTCCTATGCTAGCATGTATCTTTCAATGGTGTGAAAAACATAAATACATATTGTCACTCGTATGGGAATCTGCCATGTTATGAAACAGTTTTCACAATCCCTCTGTGATATGATGAACATGCTTTGCTCTTCTTGAAAATTGTGGATTCATTTTTGGATTTGAGAGCTGTTGCCCTTCTAAGTCTCAAAAAAGAAAAAAAAGAAAGAGAAACCATTGCTGTTGACTTGATTAGGATTCATAGTGACCTTACAGGACACAGTAGATCTGCCCTGTTGAGTTTCCAAGAAGCAGCTGATGGTTCAAACTCCTGACTTTTTTTTTTTTTTTTTAGTTAGCAATTGAGCTCTTAACCACTGTGCCACTAGGGCACCAAGGGATAGTGTTAATAACTGGGCAAGGGGAGCACTGTCCCAGAATCAACTCTATGAATTATTAACTTTTGGACTACAGGAGGTCAAAGTGGCCAAATTTTAGTTCCATTCAATTCACCTGCACCAGTTGTGCTGCGATCTAGATGGCCTTCATTAACAAATGTTATTTACCAGACTTCCTAATACACCTTCAATAAACACTTGATTCTGTTTATTCATCTGTTTCTTTTTTCTACCTTTCACTCAAATATGAAATGCTCTCCCTGACCTGATTGTTAAGCTTCTTGAACATGTACTCCTTAGGAAACTTGGCCTGATTACTGTCACCTTGGCAAAGTTTTAATTATTTTAAATGTAAAAAACAAGAAACAAACCAGTAGAACTGTCAGATTTGAGTTGAACTGTGTCGGAATAGAACTGTGCTCCATAGGCTTTTTCCAGGGTGCCTCTGGGTAGATTAGAACTAACAATCTTTTGATCAGTAGCTGAGCGCTTAACCGTTAGCCCTACCCAGGGACTCCCTTTGTAGGTGTAGATGTTATTATGTATAAACTTTTGTGTGTCTCAATAGCCAGTATCTTTCAACAGAGAGCTGAGGGGCCAAACCTCTCTGGATTTTAGAGTTGTCACCTTTAATATTAGAGTAAGGGAAAGAGGTGATTTAGAAAATATCCAAATTCAGAATGCAATTTTTATAGGAATAATGATGTTAAAATCTTGTTCAATGAAATTATCATGGCAATTGAGTTAAATACTTGAAATCTTCATCTCTGAAGTATCGCTCAATTTACAAAATCAGTCAGCATATGAACTTATACTGCAGATAAATACATGAATAGATATTAGATATATAATCTTATGACATTTGGCTTTACATAACATGATTGCATTGAATTCAAAATGAGGTTTACTTTTTTTATATATGAGATAGTGATTTAAATAAATTTGCTACTGAGTAGTAAGCCTTTAACCTATTTTGCATTTTTTAATGTTTTTAAAATGGATTTACCACCTCAGTTTTTCTATATGATGGGAACAATGGCTTGTTAATTTATGTTTGATATTCTGACTTATTTTTCTCTCTCATTCTTTGAAGTCAT
Source organism: Loxodonta africana (assembly GCF_030014295.1). NCBI lineage: Eukaryota > Metazoa > Chordata > Mammalia > Proboscidea > Elephantidae > Loxodonta > Loxodonta africana. The sequence goes on from NC_087352.1 coordinate 64,266,773, forward strand.
ATCTCCCCAATATGTCATTCCACAATATCTATATTAATTAATTAATCATGAAGTCTATACAGAAAACAAAGCAAGCATGTCCTCAACAGTTTCCTCAAATGTAATTTTATGTGAAACACAATGCCACTTTCAGTATTGCCAAACTCTAAAGACTAAACGCTTTAGTCCTTCTAATGCCAATTTACTCAATTGGAAGTTATTAAAAATCCATAGTGTTATTGAAAACCATATAGACAGAAATATATCACATAGTATATGACCACTGATCCACAGTATGAGATGATTGAAAGCAAGAGGGAGGTGGATTTGAACCTGACTGATGACACAGGCAAGCCACATCCAGCTCCAGCCCGAATTTCATAATTCCTCATCCTCTGTCATACCACTTCTAAAATATTCAATTCCAGAAAAATATGTAACTCTTTAAATTCCTTCTGGTTTCCCTTGATCTTCCATATCTCCCATGATATGGAAGTGCCATGCCAAGCTATATCAGATCCTGAGGCAAAAGGAAAAATGTGATTTTGTTATGTCGTCTTCATGGATTCTTTGCATTGACTTTTAAAAATATTGTATTAAAATATTATTTATCTCGACTATTGAGTTTTTTGGCAGCCCCTTAAATTTTGTGCCCACCTCACTCCAGTCCCAGCCGTGGCACCATTTTCAAATTTTCCCTGCACATGTATTATTCTCTATGTAATCCAAACCTCAGTGGCTTATCTTGCATAAAGACTCTCGAATGTGACAAAGAAGGTTGTGTGGTGGAAGTACAATTTAGTGTTTCCAAGAGACAGTGTTGGTACTGTCATGCATGGCAGCCGGATCTCACAACTAGCAACTTGCTTTACCTTCATCAGTCCCCTCAGGACTCTCTTCTCTTCCTCCCCCCAAAACAAAGTGCTACCGTTATTTCTTATGCAGAAACCAAGTTTTCTTTTCTTTTCTTTTTTCACTGAGTAATACAGAACTGACTCCTTTGAAAATTTCAGTTCTGAAGAAAGCCTTGCCTTCCTCATGCTGACAGAGCCCATCACCTCCAGGGTATTCATTCTCTATTCCCTTGACACACCTTGGCATATATTTAAATGTATAATTTAAATGCTTCCGGGCTGTTGCTCTCACCGTCCTCTAGTCATTAAAAACAAGAAGGGGCAATAAGTAGAAAAGAGGGGTCTATAAAAATCAATTGCTGATGGTAATGAACATTTTTAAAAAAACACATTTCCCTGAGATGTAGCCAAAGTATGATTTACTGCTTCAGAAAATCAGGAAAGCATGTTTTCCTCTTTAAACGAAAACCAGTTGTTAGACTTTGCCATTGTTAGTAGGGAGTGAATTATAGCGGACTCTGAGGGACTCAGGGAGATGAGCATTTTTCCATGATTGACAGTGACACAATTTAAATAGAAATACTACAGTAACCTTCACTCCTTAGGGGCTCACTTTTCTCATTTAAAAAGTGATAGCAACGAATTAGCTTAACTCGAGAAGTTTTCCAGCTTTAAAAAAATTCTACCACCTACTCACATGCTTACTGAAGGAGTTCCTTCTCTTGACTCAAGCTATAAAATTAATCGCTTATTACAAGATTGCACTACAATTTAATTCTTTTTTAATTATAATAGCTATTGTATAGAAATTATAACACTGCTTATAGATTAAAACATGCCACGCATTGTCAAAGCTTACGTTAGCTAATGTTGGGTGATGAAAACTGCATCGTCTAAATTATTCCTGTCACTTTTGTAAATACGGAATTAATAGAATGATCCCAAATTATTCCAGACTGATCTGGAATGAAAATAAAAGACCTATCATAGGGCCTAAATTCCAGCCATGGTTTCTTGCTTGAATAATACTATGTTTCTTATAATTATAAAACAATATCTTGCCTCACTGTCATTTCTCAGGCATTTACTTGATAACGAGAAGCGGCTTGAGCATAAAGCGTTCCTCCTACATGCTCAGCTTCTGTTCGATATTTACATTTGAAGCCACAGGCCTCCCCCCAGCACAGAGGCCTTTGATCTGGAGGAGGACTTAATGTGACTTTAAAGTGCTCCCAGAATCTCCACAGTTAATCTTGAGACTATATTTAAGTTACATAAATTCGAAAGTATACTCCATATTCAGTGAGAATCTATTCTACCTTTTTCAAGTGCTAAAATAACAAACGATTCTAGTTAAATAGATTTCAGAGAATAAGAGCACTATTACATAAAGTATCTCAAAATATCTCATTCAAAACTCATCGTTTTGTGAACTGGTCAGGTACCTATGATTCCTGAAGAAACAAATTTTAGACCCTGGCTCTTGCCTGAATATTCTAACTCAAACAATACCAAATTTGGGGATTAAGACGTTAGATCTCTATGGAGCTCTTGCTAAAAAAAAAAAAAAAAATATTTTCCTGGGATAGGGTAATTGCACGAAGATCTTCAAGTCATAGAGTCTCTGTCTGTGTCTCTAGCAACAATTTACACAGGTGGTAGGAATCCTCTACCTTGGAAATTGGAATATGTTTAACATTGCGTGTATATGATGCCATCGGATAGTTTTGTGACCTGATCTGACTATAACTACCAATAAAATTATCGATGAAACTGTGCCTATGAAGTAATGAATGCATCAAGATACCAATACTTAGAGTTATTCCATTTATATACGTGTCACTTAGTGCTAAAAAAAATCTAGATGTAGCTGGTATCCAAGGATCCATGCAGACTCATGAGAATTTTTAAAAAACATATATTACTAAGGAAGGAAAGGTTAAATAAAACAGACGATATCTCTTCTCAATTATCACAGGCAGAGATAGGACCAGAAGCATTCAGAATCTTAAATAACAGATAATTCAAAGGTCATCGTTGTCTTGGAGCATATAATGCAATTTCTTTTGCAACACATCATTTTCCTTCTGTGTAACTGAACAGCCAGTTTTGTTTTAATTTCCGGAGAACAATCCATTTAAGGTGAAGGGCTCCGTGACACATGTGGCTCCCAGGAAGTCAAGGTCAGGGACCCAGCCACAGAGAAGGTTCAAACGAATAAAATCATAACCTTCTGCTTATGGACACCTTTACCAGGAGCAAAAGGCTTAGAAAAGGGGCCACAGAAAAGCTTGCATGTTTAGCTTTTTATTTCCTCCACAGTTTTAATACCCTCATTTTTGTTTATCATTCAAAAGCAAATTCACAATGTAAGTACTAGGACAGAAAATCAAACTTCTGGGAAGTGAAACTCATTACCTAATCTTGGTTAAAAAAAAACAATATAAACATAGCATGCCAGTGTCTCAAGATTTGTATGTGTGGTCTAGTCTCCCCCATGAATAAGTCTATAATCTCTTTGAGGGCAACAATTATATTTTCTTTTGTCTTGTATAACAGCATAGTGTCCAGTGCCTTGGGCACAGTAAGTAATTTATATTTGTTTAAAGAAAAGATGAATGAAAATTATCCTCCGTGTTTACTTTTAAGTTTAGGAAAAAGAATTAGGGAACTTGATTGAAAATAAATTCCTGGGAAGAATGAATTAACTTTTAGTCAGCTGTATTTTCACTGATTGTTCGTTCTATATTTCCCCCAAATAATGGATGACAAAATATTTGTCATATTTTTTTCTACAATTAACACTTTCTCATACACTTCCTTAGATTTCCTCTATCAGCAATAAATATTGCCTGAAGGAAGACATTGAACAGGGATGGATACGTTCCAGTCAGATTTCCCTCAGTTAGGCTACTTTGGGTTCACTTAACTTAATGTGGTGGCTCAATAATGATCCAAACAAAGTGAAATGGGGGCTGGGTAAATGACGATAAATATTTCTTACCCAATTCAATATGTTAAAGTTGAAGAAAATATGTGTTGGGAAAATTTTATGAATAATATTCTTGGAATTTTGCTATTAGCTGTTAATGAAAACCATGAAATGATTCGTGATGGAATAATTTGCTACAACTTTGTATCTTTTCCTCCTTATTCTATTTCTATTCTTTCCCTGAATTACACCAGTCGTTTTACCGTGAGGAAAAATTTTTGCAATAGAAGTACCATAAAAGTCTACCTCCTCTCTTGGTACAATATTGGAACTAGGCAAGCTTTTACACTATTCTATTTTTCTAAAATATTCTATTTATCTAAAAGTTCTGAACACTGAAAAATTTGCAAATGGTCATCGTTGCTTTTTGCATCCTGATTTTTTTATTTGCAAAAGAAAAAGGTCTCCAGTAAGCTTGGCCCAGATAATCACTAATAACCCTTTAATAAAGTTTTTAAAGTTTTCAAAGAATTTTACATTCCTTGTTGCATATTTCCTCTACGAATCAGCAAAACATGGTATAGGGAGTAAAAGGCTTATTTCAACGATGAGGGATCCAAGACAGTGTTAACAGTTTTGCTCCAGGCTACACAACAAATATTTGGCAGGATTTGAACTACGGCCCACTTCTCCTGACGACGAGCTTTGTATTTTTGCTCCTAATCTAGGCTGGCATTTGAGTAATAAAATCAATAATGCACAGCAGACTAATAAAGATAGCATGGGAAGGATTAAACTTGTGTGTAACTTGAGGAAAATGTTGGCTTCTAAGATGTATCTCCCATATCATTTTTACCTGGTGTGTTGCCAAAAAGAGTTATTATATGTTAATATCACTGAAAGAATATACATAGTTGTATAAGGACTGAGGTGTGTTTCATTGCTTCACGCCACATCTGTTTACTTCTCTGCTGCAACTTCTTCCTGTCCAAGGACTTGTACGGTGAAATTTGACGACAAGCCACGCCAAGAACCATCAAATAACTGCAACAACTGTATTCACAATGACAAAAATGAACAAAATACAGTTCAGTAATCTTATGACTGCTCTGTGTAGCATTGAGGTACTTAGACAAATTCCCTCAAGGCTCTTAGGTAAGACTAATAGAATAGAGATGATGCAGGAAAGATACCTGATGAAGAGCACTTTTAAAATAAGGTGACGTGGTTTTCAGTCATAGTATTATTCAATACAGATAGCCTAGGATCAGAGAGAAGAAAGAACTATGCCACTGCTTTTGGGTAGAGCTGAGTAAGGTGAACTTGCAATTACTTAAGCCCAATCAAAAACTAAAAACCTGCTTTTTGGCTCAAAGGGAGAAGTAGCTGCTTAGGCATCTCGTAGATTATCTTGAAGATTAGGTGAAGCCATAAGAGTAAAATGCACAGAATAGTGCCTGGCACATAATCAGAGCAGTGTAAGAGTTAGCCATTGTCACAATTATTGAAATACGTCCACGTGTTATCATACTTATTTTTAAGATAACATATTTCATCCATTTACTGCTTCATGAATATCTACTCTGTGCCATACTCTGTGAACAGTACTTAGTCCCTGACCTGAAGGAAGACCTAGGCTATCACTGAACTCTGATTAATCTTGCTGTTTCTCAAAACTCTCTTTGAGAAGCAATAGAGTGTGGTTTTCCCCCTGTTTCTTCCCCATGGCAAAGCATGCGTCTTCTCATCAGGAAATTTAGAGTCTTCAACACCATACTGCTTCCTCCCAGCTCTCACGGTAACTCCCTGTGCAGCTTTACCTGATTGGTCCTGTTGCTCCTGGGCCAACGTTCTAGGCAGCACTTGAGTGCCTTTTGTGCAGTAATATACGTTAAAGTCCAAGTCCTACAGAAGGACGTACAAGGCCTTTAGGATCTGTCTGTACCATCTATTCTAGTTGTATGCAAAGTTTTAGCCCATTGACCATTTGTACAGAAACCCTGGGTGGTGCAAATGATTAATGTACTCACCTGTTAACTGAAGATTGGAGATTTGAGTTCACCCAGATGTGCCTAGGAAGAAAAGCTTGGCTATCTACTCATATGGAGCACAGTTCTACTCTAGCACATGTGGAGTCTCCATGAGTTGAAATCAATTAGATGACAACTGGTTAATGACTTGTAAGTCCTGCAACAGCTCCCTCTACAGAGACTCTCTTTTCTCATTCTTTGGCTCACCACCTCCTGTGTGCCTTTCAGGGTGTATCTTCTGTGGCCCTTCCTCAAAGAAGCCTTCTCCCTTCCATCCCTTCCCTTTCTTCTCCTTTCCACCTTTCCCCTTCTCTCCCTGCTCCATTCACTTGGCAGTTACAAGCTCCCACTGCTCCTCAACACCACATTCTGGTTCAGACCGTGGTAAGTCTTGATTTATGGCTTTGCATTCCCCATAAATCATGAGAATTTTAAACAGAGTGTACTGCACCTAGCCTAGTGCTAAGGATAAAGCAGATACTCAAAAGATACTTGATGATGGAAGTCATGAAGGAAGAAAGGAAGGAGAATTAGAAACATAGAGGGAAGAAGAAAAGAGGAAACCTAAGGAGTGCGGGAGTGAATACAATTGATATCAGCCTTGAAACGCATGTTAAAGGCTCTGATTATGATTCAATGAGCTATTATGTTGATTAAAAATAAATCTAATATCCATGAAGCATTGTGCGGTTAAAAAGGGGAAAATAGACAAGAAAAGAACAAAGCAGAGTTTTTAAATATAGCTCTTCCATTTAGTAATCAGGAGGCTTTTAAAAATAACTTGGCCTTTCTGTGCCTCAGTTTGTTCATCTGTATAAGGAACAGGAAGGATGACAAATGCCCTGTCTCAGAGTGGAGAAAACAATAACACATAGTGGTTAAGCTTCGTTTAGTTTTTCATTCAATTTGAATTTTAAAATGCAGCCAGGAACACTGGAGAAACGTGGCAAACACTATCTTAGCCAGGTGGTCAAGGCTGACATCTTCAGTGATAAGTCATGTTTGATAGCCTATACCCTTGATATGATAAGATGAGAATGGCACTTCCCCTCTGTAGTCTTTGTCCCAAAAACCTAGGACTCCAGGCTAACCATGAGAAAAACATCAGACAAACCAAACTGAGGGACATTCTGCAAAAAATCTGGCCAGTGCTCCTCAAAATTATCAAGGACATGAAAGTATGAGGCAGTGTCTCAGACCACAGGAGGCTAGGGAGACATGATGATTAAGGCAAGGTGGTCTCCTAGATGGGATTCTGGAACAGAAAAAAAAAAGATTTGGGGAAAAACTGGTGAAATCTTAAGTGATAATTGTAGTTACAAGTCATATTCCAATGCTGACTTCTTAGTTGTGGCAAATCTACCATGGTGATGTAAGATGTCAGCAAGAGGCGGAACTAGGTGAGGGGTACACAAGATATTCTCTGTACTATCTTTGCAACTTTTCTGTTAATCTAAAACTACTCTAAAATAAAAAGTATATTTCAACAAAACAAAACCAAAAAAAAAAGAAGAGCACGTCTGGGAATCTGACTTGCTGGGACTATGAGGATGAGGGCATCAAACCCCTCTGTCCCTCAGTTTCTATCTTTGGATGAAAATAATAGTACTTACCCCTCAGGTTACTGTGAGAATTGCTTGAAGAATGAATTTAAGGAACTTTGAACACAGTAGTTACTCAATAAACATTAGCCATCATTACTGTGGTCATTGTGGATATTATCACATACTGTTTTCAATTTTAAATTATGTAAGCTATTGGTGCAAATGGATTGTACTCAACTCCTAACCTAAAAGTTGGTGGTTCAAACTCACTCAGCAGTAAAATAAATAAATAAATAAATAAATAAATAAAAGCAGTACTACAGAAGAAAGGCCTGGAAACCTGTCTCTGTTAAGATTACAGCCAAGAGAATCCTATGGAGCAGTTCTACGCTATACCACATGGGGACGCCATGAGTTGTAATTGACTTGAGGGCAATAGATTTGGTCCTTGGGTGGCTCAAGTGGCTTGTACTCAGTGCAGTGCAGTGACACTGTGAAAGAAAGGCCTAGAGATCTACTTTCATAAAAATTACAGCCAAGAAAACCCTTTGGGGCAGTTCTACTCTGTAATACATGAGGTCGCCATTAGTTGGAATCAATTCCACAGTAACGAGTTTGTTTTTTGTAGTTTTATGAATGCAGTATATAAATTTTAAATGCTGTGACACAAGCAATGCTGTAATTATTATTCTAATGCATTTATATAAAAAAATATGCTCCAAGGGCCAAAGATTAAAATACTTTAAGGCTTTCTGACTAGTGTTTATGCACATCCATTAATAGATCTGAATATAATAATTATTATGTCAATTACCAAGAAGAACTGGGTTACTTTTCTTAAATAGCAGGGACTGAAATATGTCATTTGAACTTCTGGTAATTTGCTAATAAGCATTTCTTAAAAAGAGAAGTACAGCTTCATTAAGACTAGGGTGACCATCTGCTCAGATTTCCTTAGGAGTCCTGGTTTATTCCTGTTGTCCTGGTTTGATTTTTAACAGCAGCTTTTTTCATTCTTGAAATTGTCCTGATTTGGATATTGTAAATTACGTGATCATTCTCTTAAGAGAAAGGAACTCCATGGAAAGTACGTACGGCACAATATGAGTAACAGTCCCATCCTGGGAGCAAATGGGTGGCAGTGAGTGATGTGAAGCCAGTCACTGAGCTCTTGCCTTAGGTTTCAATTTCTTCTGCATTAAATTGGTAGACTCGGGGCTTATCTTGCCCTTTTTTTTTTGTGCTTTAGATGAAGGTTTACAGAACAAACTAGTTTCTCATTAAACAGTAGACATATTGTTTTGTAACACTGGTTAATAAAACCCCTCTGTCTCTCAGTTTCTATCTTTGGATGAGAATAATAGCACTTGCCCCTCAGGTTACTGTAAGAATTGATTGGAGAATGAATTTAAGGAACTTTGAACATAGTAGTTACTCAATAAACATTAGCCATCATTATTGTGGTCATTGTAGATGTTATCACATACTCTTTTCAATTTTAAATTATATAAGCTATTGGTGCACATGGTTTGCACTCAACTACTAGCCTAAAAGTTGACACTCTCCCTTCTCAACCTTGGGTTCCCCATTACCAGCTTTCCTGTCCCCTCCTGCCTTCTAGTCCTTGCCCCAGAGCTTGTGTGCCCCTTTAGTTTTATGGGCCTGTCTAATCTTTGGCTGAAGGGTGAACCTTATAAGTGACTTCATTACTGAGCTAAAAAGGTGTCTAGGGACACTACTCTTGGGGTTCCTCCAGTCTCTTTCGGGCCTTGCTATATTTTTTGAAAGTATCAAATGAGATAAGCATATGATGGGTTTTGAAAAGTAAAATAAGTACTTTAATGTCAACGCTGATTTTTCAAATTTGAGAACAGGAAAAACCAAAGCAGCAGAAAAGGGGAAGAAGGGAAAAGCAGGGTAGAGGTGATGCAGAGGCAGGCCATTTTATCATTTAGCTTGGAACAGCCCAGGCTGTACACCTGGGTCAAGGAGATCAAACCTCCAAATGTACAAAAGTCTTCCCAAAGGGCTTCAGTGCAAAATTCAGAAGCAATAAATGGGAGACAGGCTAGTGAGGAGAATAGGAAAGTCTTCAATTCAAATCTTGAATCTATTACTTACCAGGCATGTGGCTTTGAACAAAACACTTAAAATCTCATTCTTAGCAGTAGAAGGGGAATAAGGGCATCTGCCTTTGCAGAGCTGTCATGAGGAATCAGGCTGGCTTACATTCTCTAACAAAGGACAGGGTTCTGACGCAGAATAGGAACTGGAGATGGGTGGCCAAAAAGTCAATGAGATGCAGAGGTCTAAGTCGTTCATCATTAGAAAGATAAGAACTGGATGTGAATAAAGAAAAAAAAGAAAAAAGACCCATTGCCGTCGAGTCGATTCCAACTATAGCGGCCCTATAGGCAGAGCCCCATAGAGTTTCCAAGGAGAAGCTGGTGGATTCAAACTGCTGACCTTTTGGTTAGCAGCCTGAGGTCTTATCACTTCACCACAGGGCTCCATGGTGAGTCTGGAGAGGAATTTAAGGCCTCAATGCTTCAGTTCCTCCCACTGGATATTTTTTGAAGGTGGAAAATAACAAACTTCTTAATTCAACTAGTGTCTACCAAGCAATTTTCACCACATGTTATGACAGTGAGTGAGATTTACAGTCTTTGTGACAGGACCCAAGCGTATGACAGAAAGCCATTTTACCAGTGAAAGTAGCACAAACTGATGCTCAGGGGTCTTCTCAGCACTCTAATTTGACAAGAGCTCTGAAATTCAAAGAAGGGAAATAACTCAATTTCTTCGTAGGTGAGAAGTCCAATAATGATGAACTCACTGGCTTAGAGTGAGCCTGACAAAACCAGAATTATAGGCTCCAAACTTCTCTTTCAATGTAGTATGTCTCTATCTTGTTTGGATAAGTTACTGGAGCTGAGAATACAGACAGGAGAAACAGCACAGACTCCACAGGTGAAGAAGGAAAACTATCTTTTGGGCTCACCTGTCATAAATCAGATAACCCTCACTTGAAGGTACTACAAGGCACCCACTTGATGACTTTAATTATTATCAGAGCTCAAGTCAAAGATGGCTCTTGGGGATTCTTCCACTATAGAAGAAAATGGAAACACTTCACTCATAAGTTAGTTTTTCCTAATATCGATGAAAAGACTGGGATGATGTATGTTTTCTTGGTGTGTGGTCACTTGGCCACCAGCATGGTGGGTTAAAAAATTAATTATACAGCACCCAATAAACGTTTCTGATTTGTCAGTTTAATCTTTCTTTCTAAACTTATTGGTAAAGAGAACATGAGGCTACTCAGCTTCAGCATTCACTAACAGGTAGCCATGAGGGAATTTTACAACCCTCTGTGATTTTTTCTTTTTGGTGTTTTTGTTCTTCATTTGAAAAAGTAAAAGATTGAATTAGATGATTTGTAAGGCTCTGTATTACTATAAATAACATGGATACCCGTTAGAACAATAAAGTGACCACAAGAGACTTGTTTTCTTTTTAAATGAAACAAATTGTCTTTGATGTTTGCCCAAGAGAGAAAGTGCTAAGTGTCCAAACAGACTGTAATTTTTCTGATACGGCTCTCTTCTGTCACCAGAATTATATTTAATTACTGTGTGGATCACAGAGTCCAGCCAGGGCACATCTTTTAGCGTGGCCCCTGCTCCTTGTTCTGCTCCTTTGGGCCACACGCTAGCCCCTTTTGGCTCTGTACATGTCCCCAAACAGAAGATTGATGCAGCTGAAATGAGAGGGACAGAGTCACAGAGAAACAAATCAGAATAACATGAAGAAATAAAATCTGAGTCTCTGCCCCTAGCTCTCTTGGGTCCAAAACTCCATGAAGCTGTAATGTGAGGAGGAGCAGGAGTGTAGGATGCTGCTTACACTTCTCTCCATTTTGCCTCAACTCTGTGTCCCTGCTCTTTTTCCTGCCTTCTCTGGGAAGAAGTTAGGATCTGCTGGATAGGACGTGGAGCCCCTGATATTTAGCAGGTATGCAACACAAGAACCAACTTGACTTAAAGTAACTTAACAGATGACTTGGAAATGTTTGGTGTGGCCTTAAAAACAGACTCTAGAGTTTCTGGTATTCTGAGGCTATAGGCTTATGGAGGCTGGAGTGATCAGGGGAAACTTACCTGCATCTGGAGGGATGGATAGCTGGAAGGAAATGAGCAGAGCCTTCCACCCAGGTTGAACAAAGGTAGAGAGTCAAGAATACACGTAGCATGCAGAGAGGTCAGGGAGGGGACAGGCTCAGCATTTGGGGGGTTCAGTCTTGGTGAGTGTAGAGATATGGCTAGAGAAATGGGCTAAGGTAGACTATGGGGAGATTTGAAAACCTCATCTAAGGAGTTTAAAAATAAGCTAATTAACAAATTAACAATGCAAAACAATTACTCTCAGTCATAACTTAAAGCAGAAAGCTTTACTCTCCATCACATGTGATATACTGAGGTTGAGTATGAGACTGGGCCCGGAGATGGGAGGGCTATTTTTGTTTTGCATCCCTAATAAGGAGAGTATCTTCAAGGGAAGTAAAGACTATCTGTTTGAAATATAGAAATGTTTTACTGAATTTGAGGGTTTGATGGTGATAATGTGTAGAAGTAAACAGTTGGGTAACTTTTTCCCCACTTTATACAGTAAAACAGGCGCATGCCACCATTTTATTTTCATTCCAATGTCCTAGAAACAATATTGCATACTACTTGCTCTTGACAATATTGTCTTAAACTCCAGTACAATCCAAAAAGGAATATATGTGGTAAATACACATAGACTAGGGTTGTTCAGTCGATAGAAACAGATATGGTGACAGGGTGGTAAGCACAATAGCTGCCTGTCAGATAAGTGAAGGGCTGTGAAATAAAAAAGACTTGTTCTATTGCTCACGTTACAGTTTAAATTCATAAATAACTCCCAGTTACTCTAAGGCACCCACTTGATGGCTTTAGTTGTCATCAGAGTTCAACTCAAAGAAGGAGCTTGGGGATCCTGCCAATCTAGAGGAGAAAATGGAAACACTTCACTCATAAGTTTTTCTTAATACCGATGAAAAGATTGGGATGATATATGTTTTCTTAGTGTGTGGTCATTTGGCCACTAACATAGTGGATTAAAAAAAAAAATACACACCCAAAAAACTTTCTGATTTGTCAGTTTAATTGTTATTTCCAATCTTACTAGTAAAAAGAACGTGAGACTACTTAGCTCCAGCACCACACCTTCTCTACACATGCTCCTAATTAGAATATAAGCTGAGGCAGGAATTTCTTGTTTTCCCTGTTTTGTTCACTACTGTATTCCCAGTTTGATGTGCAGCAGATGTTCAATAAATATTTGTTGACTAAAAATATGACAAATATCAAGGAAAGAAGGCAGCTGTAATAGAGGGGAGAACTCATAAGCACTTAATTAACTGTAGAAATCAGAGTCATCACATTTTGTGGACTGCTGTGGTTCTATATACCCAGGTCTCACTTCTCCTGTTTTAAACTCTTTAGAAGGGAGAAACAATATATTCTCACAACCCAAATAATGTGAAGCGGTAAGTACCACATTACAAAGCACAGGAAATTGAATAGAACTTAGATATTATCACAAAAAGGAAACCTAGGAATGCCAACAACTCTTGAAAGCCAGGCCTATGTTTCATTGTCCTCCAACTCAGCTTGTTTCTATTGAATTGCCTCACTATGTTAAAATGACAAAAAATGATATTCGGTATTGCAGGATTTCGCAAATATCCTTTTATTCACTAAAGCCAGAAAGGAAATGAGCTTTGGATTCATACAAAATTCAATCATCTTCAAAAAGCCCATTTTTCTCAACTCTTTCCTTTTTGTCTAATACAGCTTGAAAAAAGCTTGGCATCTCTGCTTATTTGATGAGGCTGACAGAACTCTTAGGCAAAGGGGGAGGGACAGAATGAAACTTTGGGACAGTAAGTAAAATGGCAGCAGTAATGAATGGTGCTTACAACCAAAAGTCCAACTATAATTAAAATATGCTGAAAATAACGCACATGTGTAGTTAAGCTAAGAAAACAAGTAACATATTTAAGCCAGGTCTGTGGGAATGCAATGTTTTAAATTGTGTAGCTTAGGGCAGACTTCATTTTAATATCCTATAAAAAGTCAGTCATTAGAAGGTTTAAGGCATGCATGCATTGCGTACGCTTAAGATTGGCTATACCTATGTCTCTTACAGTTTCTGAATTAATTATACACTAACACAGATTTTTTTTTTTTTTTTTTAACACAGAAGACTCCATTTCTTGGCAAGGGTTATATCTTCATTCATAGACACACACACACAAAAAGAAAATGTCAGGAAACTTTCTCCACCATAACCTTGTTCATATCCTTCATGAGAATATAAGCTATTTATTGTGTGTACCATGCATAGGTTGGTGTGAAATAATAGGTTTCTCATTAGTAATGGTGGCCATATCTGAAATAAGAAACAGTTACTAATTTGAAAATGGAATGTACTCAGAGAGTATCTAATCATGATTTCAAAACATGATATATTTGGATTTAAATGACAACAACAAAACTAAGTATGATAAATAACTTAAAACACCTTTTGGGACTCTGTTAAATTAGTACAGGTCTTAAAGCACAAAGCGATAAAGGGCAATCCACAGTTCTGTTTGGATCCCAGTTTGGATGAATGAGTTTTGAAGGCCTTTCTGGTGATCACTGGGGAGATTTGAACATAGTGTAAGATTTAGATAAGATGGACTTTTACTAAAGTGAAAATATGGAAGATATTAGCTGAAAAGAGTAAGTTATAAAATAGTATATACAGTGTGATATGATTTTTTGCTGTAAAATACGTGTGTATATACACACATGAATATATACACACAAACATATGCAAAGAAAAAGATCTGAAGGGATATACACTAAGGAGTTAAGAAAGAAGTGTGGTAATCTCTGGGGTTTTTGCAATGTTTTCATTTAAACATTGAATAAACTGATTTTGGCTTATCTCTACTCTCTAACTGGGAGCCCTGGTGGAGCAGTGGTTAAGAGCTCACCTGCTAGTAGTTTGAATTCATCTGTCGCTCCTTGGAAGCCTTATAGGGTAGTTCTACTCCTTCTTATAGGGTTGCTATGAGTCAGAATCGACTCAGCAGCAATGGGAATGGCGTGGTTTGACTGCCTAATTACAACTGTGTACTGCTTCTAATAATACAAGATTGTTTAATAAAGACTACTATTTGTAATTGTGTTTTAAAAAAAAATAAGACCTGGTTGTTGAAGTCATCTAATTTTGGTAAAACTACCCATCCTTTCCCCTTAATGATTCAGGCACACCAGGTTACTCACTCTCCTTTTCCTTCTGCCCTACCATTGGTGATGACCTCTCCTCTCTCTCACCTCTGCCAAGATCCCTTCCTTGTCCCCAGACCCTATTCAGATGTCACCTCTTCCATGAAGCATCCCTCGAACCCACAGATTATTTCTAAATTTTTCCTGTGTTCAGCAAGAGTTCTTTGAAGGCCATGAGAGCACTCTGGCTCTATTATGTTTTATGGTTAGTTGAATCCAATTACATTCTCCCTACCAGCCTACACATTCCTTGGTGGCAGGGCCTATATTCTTTTTCATCTTTGCATCCTCCTCCACACCTGGTTCAGTGCACATAAAAAAAAAAGATATGTAAAAATCAATTGGGGTTCAGAGAAGCAAAGTTTCAATTCAGGCTTAGATGATCTGACTGGGTCATCTTTGGATGAGGACCCTGAGCTGTACGTGGAAGATGGATAGTTGAGATGAGTAATAATTTATGTGGTAAATTTATGTCAGAAACTCAGGGAAAGTGACGATATTGTACCCTTAAAAACTATACCATAAACACCCGAAGAACAAATATATCGGAAGCTTTGAGCTTCTTGAACATGTTTCTGCTATTGTGTTGTGATAAGAAGATCATATGCAAGCAGAGAAAGTCACAGCTCTAGAATATGATAAAAGTTGAGTAGCGAGTTCTAAAAGCGGTCAGGGAAACAGAAGGTAATACAAGGTGGAGTACCCTTCAGTGAGTCTGCCAGGACTGACACTAAACAATGGAGTGATGAGCTGTCATCCAATTGGGAAGCCTGGGAGGCATTAAGTTTTCCCAATTCCTTTTCTCTTTAGACAGCTGTGATTTGGCTCTTCCTGTCACCTCATCAGGGAGTCCTATATTAAAGTCACACTTCTTGTTAGAAACAGCAATTTATTCTCAGGTCTCTTTTAAAATCCAGATACTTATGGTATTTGGTAAGAACAAGCCAGTTGTGTGCGGTGGGAGCAAGGTGCTTAGAGAAATAGGGATAGAGTGCATAAGAGGGCCTTGACGGTGGGAAAATGCTTTATTCTTCTTTCTCTCCATGGTGCCTAGCATCTAATAAGTGCTCAATAATTGATGAATGAATAAACACATGAAGAGTCTTCCCCTCTACTTTTTTATTTTTTATAAGTGTTATTTCCATTAAAAGATACGAAAAGTTGCAAAGAGCCTGAGGAAATAAGATTTGGACTAGGCAGGATACAAAACAGCAGAGATGGAAAAAAAGGGGCACAGTTTATGGAAGAAACCTGCAGAGGGGGGAAATCCCTATGTCTTCTGGCCAAGAACTAGATGTGCAAATCCATCCTAACCACTTAGCTGTAGTTATGACTAACTTACTAATTAATCGTTTTGTTTTTACTGCAACATTAAGGCTGTAATTTTCCAAAGGTTTGGAGGGGATTTGTTTATTATCTCAAAGAGTAATATAATGTTTCCTTTACGCAATTCTCCATAGTCATAAAAAGCTTTGAAGAACTCTTAGCCCTAAATGACTGGCTGGATTGCTAACTCTGCCAACAGTGTTATGAGCAGAATGATTTGGGCAATTTAGGAGATAGATCCCAATTTTGGAATTTTCTTGGTGAACTCCTCAGGAATAACAAAAATGTGCAATACCAGGAGGAATGGAAGAACAGTCAGAAAACCAACAGTTCTTTTGGTGATAGTCTGATTCAAAGGGAGACCAGGAATGTGAACAGCAAAGATACAGGCTACCCCAACCCCACCTGTGGGGCGCTGAGTCATGGAAAACTTTAATAACAGTCAGCTGAACTCTCTGGAACCCCTCCTCAGAATAATGCTCTTACATACATAAAATAAAATACATAGAATTACTAAGGACAACAATTATATTGAAATATATGCATCAAAATATTAATAAATGTGATACAGTAATATAAATGCTTCTTTAAAAACACATTAAATAAAAAGATCTAGCAGAAGAGATGATTACTCTAATTTCAGAGTAGTAATAACCATCAGCAAAATATTAAGTTATCTATACAACCTGCTAGTGACGTGAAAATAACCAACATTTCTATTGGTGACAATTTCACACACACACAAAAAAAAACCCAACCCCATTGCTGTCGAGTCAATTCCAACTCAGAGTGACCCTACAGGACAGAGTAGCACTGCCCCACAGAGTTTCCAAGGAGTGGCTGGTGGATCCAAAATTCCAGGCTTTTGGTTAGGAGCTGTACTGCTAATAGTACTGCAGTTGATTGACTGTATTCGTAACAGAAGGAAATGCCAACTGTCCATTAGAGATTAATTAAAAATAAAGATGTTCTCTTTTTGATCTGTTCAAATTCACAGACACCCAAAACTGGAAAACTGATCCAGTTGCTTATTTTCTGCTACCTCAAGGGTACTAATGTGGGTTAGGGTGGAAATAAAATCCTTAGGCTTTAATAACTTAAAATGATCCAAGAAACTTATGGCTAACTTAAGGCAGTTTCGATGGGGAGGATATTTAGGACTTTCAAAGAATTCTACATTTTAGGGGAACTGAGTCACTGTAGCAAGACTCCAGATTGGAAATTCTCATTCTTTACAGATGCAATGGAATGAAGTCCACATGATCTCTATTATTCAGGTACAAGAATACAGAAAAGTATTTGAAAAAAAAATTCAGAATTCACTGTGAAGTAATTAAAAACCTGAAGAATAGCTAGTCTCCTTGTTTACTTCTATACTAAGTTGTTTCAGAAGCTTGTTACATACAAGTATAACAAGAAAAGGTTAATTACCAGCTCTTTTATAGGGTCTAAGAGGTGATAAAACTGGTTATTTATGGAAAATAAGCTGATAAATATAGACCTTCCTTGGAATTGAAGAAGCGTGTGGACCATTATAGTAATACCCAAGTCTACCAGCAGACAGTTAACTGACTGGATTACTGCTGTATTTCTCACAGGCATTATCATTCTGTAAAAGGGTTGCTCTGGTAATTTTCAACTGAATATATTCATTGTGTTGGAGAAATTCACTATATAATAGCTGATGCACTTAATGAACACTGCTGTAAACAGCCAAATCAAGTTTTCATATAAATAACAAGTCCAATAAAAGCTGCTGCCCTTATCCCCTGTTGTGTTCACTCCAGTTAAAAATACTTCCAGTGTGACCTGACGATGTGATTTTTTTGGTCAGTCTATCTTCTTAAGTTTCTTTTAAACGCCACTCTGCTGTTGGTATCTAGCATAGTCCCTACTATATAGGGGCTCACTGTATTTTTACTGAATTAAAAACCTTATCCTTAGAGTTATATTCTGCATTGATATAAAGTAAAAAAAAAAAAAAAAAAAAGAGGACCATAGCAGGCATTATCTCTTAAAATATTTCTATTTGAAGAAAGAGAAATGGTGTCTTTAGCTTTCCTATGCATTCTTAAATTTTCAGATTCTGGTAAAGTGAAGGTGTTCTGTTGAATATCAATATCAATCCTGTCACCTCACATTGTCTATTTGCCAGTGTGATGATACACTGTCTTAAACAGGGCCGTGGAAAATTATTTCCCAGCTGAAGAGAAGTGCTAATGGAACCAAGTGCCCCTTTATTCTAATAATGCTCAACATTGTTAAAAACATTCTTTCTTTTGTGCATTCAGCTGTCAGAAATTTATTGAGTGTTCCTCTGTTCAAGTTCTGTTCTATCTACAGGGACCCAAGGAATTTACATTTTAGTAGAAGCAAATAAACAAACACATATCTATACACACATACATATACCCATTGAATTTCCAAGGAGTGCCTGGTGGACTCGAACTGCTGACCTTTTGGTTAGCAGCCATAAAGCTTAACCACTATGCCACATGCCACCAGAGTTTCCACATATACATATAAAAAAAAATCCACATAATACATATAAACATTTCAGAAAAAAACAAATAAACCCATTGCCGTTGAGTTAATTCTGACTCAGCAACTACATAGGAAACAGTAAAACTACCCCATAGGGTATCCAATGGGCAACTGGAGGATTTGAATTCCTGGCCTTTTGTTAGCAGCCATAGCCCTTAATCACTGCACCACCAGCACTCCTTTATATACATTCTTTATGTATATATACATAATAAGTACACACATATAAGTGTATTTGTTATAATGTTTGTATTTGTACTATATGTCTGTGTGCTTGTGTGTTAAGGAGCCCTGGTGGTACAGTGGTTACGTACTTTCCTGGTAACCCAAAGGTCAGTGGTTCGAACTCACTAGCTGCTCCAAGCGAGAAAGGTGCGGCAGTCAGATTCCATAAAGATTTACAGCCTTATAAACCTATGGAGCAGTTCTACTTTGTCCTAGAGGGTTGCTATGAGTAGAAATTCAACGGCAATGTTTTTTCTGCGTGTGTGTGTGTATTTATGTATAGGTGTGTGTGTATGTATATATATCCACCACTCATCTGTCAATTTGTTGTATTGTGGTGGCTGTGATGCTGAAAGCTATGCCATTGGTATTTCAAATGACAGCAGGGTCACTAATAGTGGACAGGTCTCAGCAGAGCTTCCAGACTAAGACAGACTAGGAAGAAGGACCTGTCAGTCTACTTTGGAAAAAATTGGCCAGTGAAAGCCTTATGAATAGCAGTGGAACATTGCCTGATACAGTGCCAAAATATGAGCCCCTCAGGTTGAAAGGCAGTCAAAACATGACTGAGGAAGAGCTGCCTCATCAAAGTAGAATTGACCTTAATGACATGGATGGAGTGAAGCTTTTGGGCCCTTCATGTGCTGATGTGGCACGACTCAAAAAGAAACAGCTGGAAAAATCCATTAATAATTGGAACAGGGAATGCATGAAGTATGAATCTAGGAAAATTGGAGGTCTTCAAAAATGAAATGGAACTCATAAAGATCAATATCCTGGCATTAGTAAGCTGAAATGGGCTGGTATTGGACATTTTGAAATGAAAAATCATATGATCTACTATGCCGGAAATGACAAATTGAAGAAGAATGCTGGGAACATTCATCATCTAAAAGAACATTCCGAGATCTATCCTGAAGTACAGTGCTGTCAGTGATAGGATAATATCCATACATCTACAAGGAAGACCAGGTAATATGACTATTATTCAAATTTACCAACGGCAACGACTGAGGCCAAATATGAAGAAATAGAAGGTTTTTTTAGCAACTTTTACAGTCTGAAATTGATCAAACATGCAATTAAGATGCATTGAGAATTACTGGTGATTGGAATAGAAAGTTGGAAACAAAGAAGGGTCAGTAGTTAGAAAATATAGCCTTGTTGATAGAAACTATGTCAGAAGCCACATTTTAAAATTTTGCTAGAAAAACAACTTATTAAATTCTACTGAAGCTGCTTCCACAAATGTCATCTCTTCATTGCTAAATCAGTGATTACTTTTCACTGGTCTATCAAATATAATTATACAGTTGACTGCTCTTTCTTCTCCAGTCTCTTGAATCTTTCTAATCTCTGTCACATTCATAGACTCATCTAATGAAATGATATATAAACCCCCTAAAAAACCCATTGCGTTGAGTCGATTCCGACTCCTAAGGACCATATAGGACAGAGTAGAACTGTCCCATAGGGTTTCCAAGGAGTGCCTGGTGGATTTGAACTGCTGATCTTTTGGTTAGCAGCC
Organism: Loxodonta africana; assembly: GCF_030014295.1. NCBI lineage: Eukaryota > Metazoa > Chordata > Mammalia > Proboscidea > Elephantidae > Loxodonta > Loxodonta africana. The sequence continues at coordinate 64,287,099 of NC_087352.1, forward strand.
ATGGCACGTAACCACTACGCCACCACAGTTTCCAAACTAATAAATAAAAAACACTAAATCCTGGTGTTCTTAGGTTTCTGCCTTTGCCCACAGATCTTCTCATTGCGTACTCTCTCAGAGAAGCCATATAGCCCAGGGACTATGGGCAAGTTCTCTGGTGTCAGCTTTCCTGAGTGAGTCTGAGCTCCACCTCTTACAAATTGTGTGATCTTGGGCGATTCACTTCTTGGCACCAATCCTCAATTTACTCATCTGTAAAATGGGGATTTGACTATACACTCGATAGATTTGTTGTGAGTCTTAAATGAGATAATTCACTGGACACTGGAAAGTATCACCCTGTAATTGCTCAATAATTGTAGCCGTCATGATCTTAAATGTCATCATCAAATTATTCAACTATTAAGCTGTTGAATCTTAAAACTGCGTTTCTAGTTCATAGCATTTGCCCAATAATATATGTGTATATTTACCTGCCAACAGAGTGAATGCCCCAAAGACTCTACAATCTCAACAGGTCAAGAACTAAACTGATCATTTTCTCTTTTTATTATTTTCTAGTTCTCAATTTATAGATACCCCTACACTGAGAAACTGGTTGGTCCTTGATTCCCCCCTTTTAGTCACCCCCACGTGTAGTTACTATGTCTATTGATCTTACCTCTTGAATATAGTTTTCATCCTTCTCTCACTTATTTCTATCACCAGTATTCTAGCCAAGCCCTCACAATCACTTTGAATAATATTAAAAAAAAAAAAAAAACTCCCCTAACTGGCCTGTTCTTCTTCTCCTCGATGTTTTCTTTCCAAAAACAAAACTTACTATGTTATTCTTAGCTTCCCATGGTACAACAGCTCTCCATGGCTTAAAGAGAAAGCTAGCTCCTTAACAACAACCTATCACTTCTGCAGAAAACTAGTGGCAGTCCACCTCTTCAGTCTCTCACTGTTTAATATTCCCTTCTTGGAACATTCCACTTTGGCAACGTAACCTGTAAACCAAACAGGTTGCCATCAAGTCGATTCCGAGATTCAAACTGTCAACTGTTTGATTAGCAGCCAAGTTCTTAACCACTGCTCCACCAATGCTCCTAGCAATGTCAAGGGAACATTTATTCACACCATCATTTCTACTTTGAGCACCGACCCTATCCCCACTCCTACACACACACATACCCAAATATACCCTTAAACGCAGCTTATATCCATAGCTTAACACTTGGTCTAGCCATTCAGCCTACTCTAGTCCAAGCTCGATTTAATGCCATGTCTATCTCAATTTCTCTACCATTGCATCCTCATATTTTATTATTCTTTTATTTCAAGAGATCTTTCCACCAACTAGACCACCAGCTTCTTTATGGCAAGAGTCACACGTTCACCTTTGTTTCCCCAACACCTAACACCTAGGTGTAGCCTACAGGCTTGACTAAATGTTGATTGATAGAACAATTTAATCAATGAGTTATTTCAAAAGTTGCCTTGTAGGCTGTGGGGACCATGGTCTCAGGGAACATCTAGCTCAATTGGCATAACAAAGTTTATAAAGAAAATGTTCTGCATTCTACTTCGGTGAGTAACGTCTGGGGTCTTAGAAGCCTGTGACCGGCCAACTAGGATACTCCACTGGTCTCACCACTTTGGGAACAAGGAAGAATGAAGAAAACTAAAGACACAAGGGAAAGATTAGTCCAAAGGACTGATGGACCGCATCTACCATGGCCTCCACCAGACTGAGTCCAGTGCAACTAGATGGTGCCCAGCTACCAACACTGACTGCTCTGACAGGGATCACAACAGAGGGTCCCGGGCAGAGTTGAAGAAAAATGTAGAACAAAATTCTAACTCGAAAGGAAAAACCAGACATGCTGGCCTGACAGAGACTGGAGAAACCCTGAGAGTACGGCCCCCAGACACTCTTTCAGCTCAGCAATGAGGTCACTCCTGAGGTTCACCCTTCAGCAAAAGATTGAACAGGCCCATGGAACAAAAAGCTAAAGTGGTACACCAGCCCTGGGGCAGGGACTGGAAGGCAGGAGGGAACAGGAAAGCTGGTAATAGAGAACCCAGGGTTGAGAAGGAAGAGTGTTGACATGTCATGGGGTTGTTAACCAAAGTAATAGTACAATGTGTGTACTGTCTGGTGTGAAATTAGTTTGTTCTGTAAACCTTCATCTAAAGTTCAATAAAAAAAAAAAAAGATACCCACGGACGGGGGGAGGATAAATTAATCTATAAACTAATATAATCATTCATAATACGATATAATCATTCTTGATGGCCACCTTGTGATGTCGTAGCTTAGCCACTTGGTTGCATTGTATGCGCTTACATTTTTATTACAGTTATGATGCCTCAAGTGTTCACTTAGCATTCAGCTTTTAAGTCAGCAAGAATCTACGAATCCAGTGAGACCTTTGAAATATTTTTAGAAGATCTACAAAATATCAAATTTGAAAGATATTGTAATAAGTTAAAATCCACTATCTTGTAATTAAAGCACTGTATTGGATCTCAAGGAGCCCTGGTGGCACAGCAGTTAAAGTGCTCGGCTTCTAACCAAAAAGTCAGGGTTCTAGCTCACCAGCGGCTCTGTGGGAGAAAGATGTGGCAATCTGCTTCCGTAAAGATTTCAGCCTTAGAAACGCTGTGGGGCAATTCTACTCTGTCCTATGGGGACTCTATGAGTTGAGATCAACTAAAGTACCACTTTTTTTTTTTTTTTTTTAACCTGACAATACTTTTAAGTCTAAACATAAATTCCACTCTTGTAAACAGGCCCTCAGCATTTTTTTTCCCCTCTATCCTATCTCCGTGCTTTGGATTAAACCATTATCTCTATCTCAAAGATTTTCCAGTTGCCATTTCTGCCTTCTTAAATTCTCTTTATTGTTCTTGTTCTCACTCAAATGCTTTCTTCTTATAAAGCCTTCCAGGATCGTAGTAGGTGGGGGTTGCCTAGTTCTACTCTCTTTGTCACGCTTTTGTTATTTACTACACAATTCCTTATAGAATGCAAGTCCACCTGTCTAATATCATCCTTTTTATAAAACAGACGGTTGGGAAAAGTAGGAGTATCATCCATACAAGACAGTAAAGAAGATAAACCACTTTGATTATTTTTCAGAAAGCTTTCCTATACAAATGCTTTCATGTATAAATGGTTGAAGATGCTTTCCTTACGTCCTCAGAATTTGTACTGATTAGCATTAACTTAAGGAAAGCATAGACAAGTAAAAGCAGAAACACAAAAACAGGCCCATTTAAAATGTTACATTGCTATGCTATGGTCTACTTTATATGCTTAGAAAAAGTGAGTCATATTGTAGAAACCCAGTAAAATCTAATACCTTTGAAGCAAATATATTTATATAAGTTTTTATTGTAAGTGTGGTAGAATATCAAATTTTTGTTTAAATGGTGGGTAGATTGACATCTGATCAATTAACCAATGACCTCATTGAGCATGAGAATCTGATGCTTTGATTGTGATATTAAAAATAAATGCTCTGAAGTGTGCGTATTGGGACTATTGTTCTCTGAGAATTTCACTGTAAAAAGCTTTTCTATGTGAAAACACATAGCACGAACCCAGAAGACAAATTGCTCCAAAAATCATACTGCTCCAGTATTCTTTAAATGTTTTATGGGGATCTGCTTGGCATGTAGTGATCCTAAGTACTGCGTTCTGACTGAAATTGCATGTCTTTATTTCTCTTGAGCAAAATGCGCGTTGCTTAGTAGTAAGATGTAAAAAGAAATTTGTCATCTCCAAGATGTACATGACTTAGAGCTACTGCAGTCAGGGGAATAAGCTATTCACCAATAATAAATGCACTTAACTCTCTTTTGAAAAAGCCATGCATTATTCTGACTTGAAACCAAAGCTTAATAAATGTTTTCATTAGTTTATTATATATTCTGGTATATGACATTATGGTGAGTCAAAATTTCTGGAGTTGGGAAGAGGCCAACATTTCTTTAACCTTCTCCCTTAATCTGTTTTCCTTTAACAAAAGTTCATTTTGGATTCTACTCATGTCTGTGCTGAAATTTGTGACCACCTTGTGAAGGCATCTGTCAGTTAATTTAACAAACTTTATTGATTGAAAGTAAGTGCTTCAAGCCCTCTTCACTAACAACAAGCAAGGTTGTGTCTTCTGCATATCCAAGGTTGTTAATTAGTCTCCCTCCAATCCTGATGGCATGATTACATCGCAACATGAAGAAAACAAAAATGCTCACAACTGGACCTATAAACAACATCATGATAAATCAAGAAAGTATTGAAGTTGTCAAGGATTTCATTTTACTTGGATCTGCAGTCAATGCCCATGGAAGCAGCAGTCAAAAAAGTATTGCATTAGGCAAATCTGCTGCAAAAGGCCTCTTTAAAGTGTTAAAAAGTGAAGAAGTCACTTTGAGGTCTAAGGTATTTTCAATCACTCCATGTGCATGTGAAAGCTGGGCAATGAATAAGGAAGATTGAAGAAGAATTGATGCATTTGAATTATGATATTGGTAAAGAATATTGAATATACCATGGACTGACAGAAGGATGAACAAATCTGTGTTGGAAGAAATACAGCCAGAATGCTCCTTAGAAGCAAAGATGGAGAGACTGTCTCAGGTACTTTGGACATGTTATCAGGAGAGACCAGTCCCTGGACAAAGACATCATGTTTGGTAGAGTAGAGGGTCAGTGGAAAAGAGGAAGATCCTCAAAGACACAATGGTTGCAACAATGCACTCAAACAGAGCAACTATTGTGAGGATGGCATAGGACTGAGCAGTGTTTCTTTCTGTTGTTCATAGGGTAGTTATGAGTTGGAATGCACTTGATGGCACCTAACAACAATAACATTGATTGAAAGCCAAGAAAGTCATGAAATCTTGTGTCTGCTTTCAGTATTGCCACTGATTAGCTTTTACGCTCCTAACCAATCCTTTAGCCTGTCTGAACACAAGATTTTTTTTATACTGTACTGTAAGTGGTTGAGTTTTTAAGATGATTTTTAAGACTTTGGAATTTTATAACAAGGATTGTTTCCTGGGTGAGGTCTTCTCCTCCCGTGTGATTTCTACCAATTTCAACCCCTACCTAGCTCTTGAGTGCCCCTAACATACTTTTCCATCATCAGCCCTATAGCCCATTTTTTTTTTAATTTTCTAACATCGCATGCATGGTTGTCTGCTTATTAACAAAACGAAAGAAGTCCTAATCCTTGATTTTGAGAGAATGGTTTTACTCTTCTGTTTGTTAATCTTCTAGGCTGTAACTCAAGAACTGTATTCTTTTCACATTAATTCCAGAAAAATCTATGTCCTAAACAAAGGAAAATAACATGTATATCCAAATTAAAGTTTAAATGCATTGTATTGGGGTATTTTACTAAAGTAGTACACATACATCTTTTCCAACAACTTTAAAATTAAAAAAAAAAATGTAAAATAAATGACTTCTACTGAACGTGCCAATGGCTTAGTTTACCAGTATTCCCAAATCATTCCTTACAAATCCAAAGGTCTTGGGAGGGTCTTATGGTTTGGTTTCCTGCATATAAACCAAAGTCTGGCCACCTCTATAGCCTCAAAGATCACTGATGGAGCCAAGCAAGTCAGTGGAGGTTGCACAACACCATTATCAGTCTGAAGATGTAGAAAACTTTGTTCTTGATGGATGGCTTAGAACAGAAGTTCCAGACACAAATATGATGACTCTTATTTTAAAACACCCTCTTCCCTAGGTAGATTGTACAATATAATGATTACATACTGAAATTTCTCTCTCTGTATTATTTTTTTCTAAATCCACTAGTATTTACTGAAAAACTGCTTTAAGAAAGGCATGATTCCAGTGATACTCTATTCTGGATTGTTTGTCTTAAATTGGCTGTCTTGTGATTCAAGCTGTTTCTTTGGCCATAACCCTCAAAGAAAATATATAACAGCTACCTGATCCATCTCTCAGTATGTCCCTACATTTGCTATGTCCCTAACTACAAGTTTCTAATTTTTTTCTTAATAATGTTCATTAATCTTGGTGGCCGCACATTTTCTAAGTTATCTAAATCATACTTGAGTTAGGATCCCTTTGTCTAAGCAATGATTTATCTGCCACCCTGAACTCTTATTTGCATGTCAGAATCACCTTTTACTTTTTGTATACCCAGCTGATACTCCATCACATATTTAAGTGTGTAGTCATTCCATTTGTTCAAATAAGATAATTATTTATCAAAAGTGCTGTAGCTTTTATCAGTGCTATTCTAGATAATCTAGTCCGATACCAAACCCATTGCTGTCAAGTCGATTCCAACTCATAGCCACCCTACAGGGCAGAGTAGAACTGCTCCATTGGGTTTCCAAGGCTGTAAATCTTTACTGGAGCAGACTACCACATCTTTGTCCCACAGAGTGGCTGGTGGATTCCAATCGTTGACCTTTCATTTAGCAGCCAAGGGTTTCACCACTGTACCACCAGAGCTCCGTCTAGACTGATAGAGAAGACATTTAAAGTTCCTGTACTTGTGGAGTTCACAATATCAGCAGTTCTCATGGGGACAAAGGGTGGCTTATGAAAGTCTCTGGGGGTAGATATGTAATTTGAAAATGCATATTCAATATTATAACCGAATATTTATTTTGAATAGAATATTAGGATCGACAGGTTCTCATAATAAAACTGCAGAAAATAAAGTTCAGCAAAATCTTTTCAGCCACTGATGATTGTAAAATACATGTTGTATAGACATATACAGAATATATGGAAGAGGAGGGAATGTGACATTTTTACTTGTCACTTGGGCTTTTCTGGCCATCTTGAAGAATTGCCTTTTATGAATCTGAAAGTTTTGAAGCACACTGTAGATATTCACACTAAAATTTTTTAGGGAGATACTGAGGGCGTTTTCCCAGCAAAATGTCTTAATTTTTGTTTTAATCCATCTATATACAAAATACTTGTAAAATGCGATTCATCCTGCAGCATAGAAGATCCTGATAAAAAACTTGGTCTCATATGCCTATTGTTTTTCTGTCTTGGGCAAAGTCCCTCTGGAATTTCTCTGAATAAGTTTGTATGTGTGGATAAAAAAAGCGGGGTTTAAAAAAATGGAGAAAAAGTAGCCTATAATGTGGATTATAATTAAAATAGGTGCAAAGTCATTATTGTGAAAAATAATAAAGAGCTCTAAAGTGTCTTAGGGATCCAGGAAATACACCATCATAAAATGGTTGAGATTACTGGTTTTTTAACTGGCAAAATTGAGTTTAAATTCTGTCTTAATTATTTATCAGTTTTGTGAGTCTGTGTTAGTTAACTTACAATATCTCTGAGCTCCAGGTCCTTCATATGTAAAGTGAGAATTGTAATATCTTGGTTACAGGGATTGTTATAATGAATTAAAAAAGTATGTGGAAAGCACTTGCTATGGAGTGTGGAATACTCAACTATACATTTGCTACGATAATTATTCAAAAAATCCTGGGTAACTGCTGTCTGCCATCCTTATTTAAAGCCTAAATGAGGAAAAATGATGATTTCCTCATGTGGGAATGGTTTGGGGGACCTGATTTTATGTCTAGAATGAAGCCAGATAAAGACTGAATTAGATTGCCCTTGATACTCTTTTCCTACCATATACAATAGAGCCAATCTGTGACCACATTTTTTTTGTTTGTTATTGTTGTTGATTTACTTATTTCTTCTTGAATTACCTTGGGACGGCCTTAATGCACTGCCTCCTATTTATCTATAGCCATATTTTGAAAACTTCACTTTAACCAATCCTTTGTTCCATGGAGATAATGTCATGGCATCAACCATTGGATCTAGTTTTGTCAGTGAACGCTCTGCCCAGTATCCTTTGGAATAATATTGAGACATTGCCACTTCTCTCTGAACATCTGATCCCACTAGCCATCTGCTTGGGAACTCAACTACAATCAGTTTTATCTGCTGGATTATTCTGGCATCTTCATAACTATATTGCAGGATTTGGAACCAAAGCCTCATCAAAAGGGATTAGTGGCATTCAGCCTCATCTTTGGCTTGGAAGTCCTGTCAGTAAGTCATACAATTAAATGTGTTTGACTGTGAAGACAGCATCATATAGGGGGAACAATACTGGACAGCGTGTCAGGAGACCTTGGTTCTAGCCCTGAGTTTTGCTTTGCTACCTTGGGAAACTCACTTACTCTCTATGAACCTTGATTTCATTTTCAGGAAGTTGGAATAATATTTTCTCTAAAGTTCTCTCTAGGTTTAAAATTTTATTGTTCTCTGGGAAATACTTCTCAGATCTCCTGGTGCTTTTAAATTAATTATTTAGTCAGTGCTCCATGTAGTCCTGGATAAACTTCAGGTAACAGAGGGAATAAGGACTGTACCTTAAGTCTAATTGTCCCTGGTACAAACTTCCCAGAAATTTTCTGAGACAACCTCTCTAGCCTCTGTGGCAGAGCCACTGTAGCTTGGTTCCCACTTGATCTGCATGCTTAAATCTCTCACCCTCTTCTAGAAAAGTAATCCTTATAACTAAGGGTTGCCTAGAGCTTGTTAGTCGATGGATCTACTAAGATGTTAAGCAAAGGTTTAAGGCAGAACACAGTGTCATGCGCTCTGTGGGAGAAAAGCAAAAAGTATAAGAATACTCCCCTTCCTCTGCCAACAAGGAGCTCAAAATATCGCTGCAGAAATTACACATTTCTCGTGGCAATAGAACAATTCAAAATCGTAATTAGTCACAGTTATATGAGTCCAATAAGTGTTCAAAGAAATTCAAAAGGGGTTTGAATAGCTGTGCATTGATTTAAGAAGACTTCAACTAAGGCTTTCTGTTTCAGCATGCAAGATGATGAATTCAACTGAGCTGATTCAGGTAGGCTGAGAAGGCTCCTTAGTTTCATTTGCTGCCTTATTTGTAACCCAACGACACTATCCTAGTCCAAATTCTGGTACATATTTGTCTATGATAATTCCTACCAACTACTGATATTGCTCAAGCTTAAATTAGTGCCTAATCCCTGTAATTTGGCTGTTTTCCCCAAAAAAGAGAATAATGCAGCAGTTATGTTTTATAAATCCTGGTTCTGCCACTTGCAAGCTGTGTACCTTTAGGCAATTTACATAAAGTTTCTGAAACTCACTGTTGATATCTATAAAACAGGGGAATAATCACACCCATATATCTTAGGGTTGTTATGAAGATAAAAGAGATGATGTATATAAAACCTTTGCAAGGGAACCTGGCACATTACTCATGCTCAGTAAATACTAGCAATTACTCTTATTATCTTAAGAAGATTGTCATGACATCACTCACTGAAGAAATATAAAGGACAGTTTATTCCTGCATATTCCTCAGACCTCTAGTCCCTGTGCAAGCTTGCTCTTGGTGTAAGGTCAAAAGGGGCAGGCTGCCATGTATAGAGATACTGGAAGCTAGTGGTTTCTGAGGAGTGCGAGTCAGAACAGTACTACTTAGAGGTCCAAGGTTCAAGTATTTGAACAATGAAATAGCCATATTTTATAAAATATGATTTTTGATGACAGTATGATTTTTTGGGGAATGATTCTTGTGTGTGTGTGTGTCTTGCACATTCACATACATAAACAGAGAGACATCAAAACTCCCAAGCATTAATAGAGCAAGGCATCTCAAACGGGAATGTGCAGATGAGTCACCCAGGATTCTTATTAAAGTACAATTCTAATGCAGTAGGTCTGGGGTGGGGCCTGAGGGTCTGCATTTCTAACAAGCTCCCAGACGACACCAGCATCTGATACATGGACCACTTTTTGAGTGGCAAAGTAATACCAAACCTTCATTTCTGAGCTGATAATTCAGAGCCAGGCCTCTTGCTTGGTTCACTTATCTGATTTGTCCCTCTGTAGATCCAAAGGTAGTTTTTATGTCACCATATATTCAAGTATTGCTTTTATCTAAAATAAATTTAAAAATAATGCCTCAACATTACTACCAACAAAGTTACAACAGCCAGGATTGTGATTCCACACCACCTAGCATGGCAGTAAAAAATTTGGTTCTTCAGCCACTACCCATATCATTTTTCTTCTCATCTTAATCATCACTTTAATTTGGGTATAGCAAACTGACCAGATGCTAGACCCAAAATAAAATCTTCCTAATACTGCTCTGGTTAGCTTTGTTCATTCATTGGGTGTTCCCTGTTCTCATACGGATCCAGAAAGTCCGGTGCTGTATTCTGTGTTGCCCAGACAGGACCCACCAAAATCCTCCTAAGGAGGTTTGGCTTCTAAGCTAATTTTTCAGCCAAAGCCATTTACTGCATCTGGCACTGCTTTAGACAATATACAAAAAAAAGAAAAAAAAGTGTCAACCCTTTGGAGGTTAGCTGCACTGCTGGAGAAAATATCAGCATCTGCTCTTCTGTGATTGCTTGACGTTCCTGGGTGGGGTTTGGAAAAGTGCAGGGCACAGCCACCAAATTGTAAAGCCAAATGAACTGACTTCTGCTTTTCACACTAACTCAACATTGAATGCCATTTTAATGCCCACACACACACGCACAGACACACAAACACACACACACATACACAACAGCACTTACCAACAGCAGTTCAAAATGATCCATGGCTAAAACTCCCTAAACCCCCACCTATCCCTCTGCATTATTGAGAACGTGTTGAAACATGAGATTCATAAATGCTTAGCTTTTATCAAAGCTTGCCTTTTTCCAATACAAGCTAATATCCAGAAAGTGTGCAAGGCTATTTGGAAAGAAAATCCTGGAGGTGAGGGTGACAGGTTTATGGTACTGGCCGTTGTCTTATTTGCAGTAACTCATTTTATATATAGTGCTTCACACTGGGGAAGCCAAGGACCAGAGCCCTCTGTGATTTAACTCAAACAATAAGTAAGATTGTTGTATCAAAGACGGAAGAAAATAGGTTGGCTGATTAGAACAATATATTAGAGGACAAGAGAAGGCAAGAGAAAACAAATTGGATGCAAAAAGCATGAATAAGCATTTCATTCTCATAGATGCCTCCTCCCTGGCTTAATAAATAGGGTAACATGATGTATTATATCCATAAATAGTCTCCATTGGCACCCGGTATTTATATAACCCCCTTGGACAGTTAGGCTTGCTTATCTAAGCTCTATCATAAGAATAAGAAGAAAGTATTTTGTTTATCAGAACTCAGGCCATGGAAAAGCAAAGCCCCCGGAAGACAATTAAATAAAAGTTTATTTCAGACATTTGAAGTATCAGAGGGCAGGAGTAATGAAACAGGGAGTTAGCTTTGTTTGCTGAGGGTAATTCAAAGATTATAACAGCTCTGTTCAGTCAAAAGCTTTTGTCCTGGTCATTCCTCCTAGCCAGGCCTGGGGGACCCATGATTGCAGAGTTCCTTCCTGTGCCCAGAGCAATTCAGAAGTGTTCAGTGCTGAGAATTTATCTTCAGTGTCTCTGTGGGGTTTGACTTTTGTTCCCAAGCCTAGGGTTTCAAAAACCCAAATTCTTTCCCACCTTCTTGATTTATTTCTTCAATATGTTCAAGGGGTAATAAAATGGCTGTCAAGTGTCTACTTCATGTTTCGTAAGTGCCACCGCTTACACTGTCTCCCCTATTGGTCATTTCTCAGCCTAAAATATGATGAGTGATAGAGTTTCCTTTAAACCACCGTGCCTGTAAGTACATATTTCCCTGGGAGAAAACAACTCTGGGAAGCTTCCCAATAATCTTTTGCAATAAATGTTTATTAGTTTTGATGACAGTGTCTGCACAGTCTTGGGAGGAATATTACTTTTGTTGGTTTTCACACTCAGTGAGCTATGGTATTGATGGGTTTTATAGTGATGGTTTAGCTCTGCGGAGAGCTCAGGTCATCCTTTGGTATCCTGAAAATTGTTCTTACCAGTAACTTTTTAAAGCGTGAACACTTATTTTTACCACCAAATATATATGTGTGCAAAAATCTCCTGGTAAGCTTAGGCATTTGCATGTGTAATAATAATAATAGCCGGTTATTGAGTGTCCTCTATAAGCAGACATGCTGTTTTTGTCGTTAGGTGCTAGCGAGTTGATTTTTGACTCAAAGTCACCCTATGTGACAAAGTAGAACTGCCGCATAGGGTTTTCTAGGTTGTAATCTTTACGGGAGCAGACCGCCAGGTCTTTTCTCACAGGAGCCACTGGCTGGGTTTGAACCACTAACTTTTCACTTAGCAGCTGTTAGGGATTGAATTGTGTTCCCCAAAACTGTGTGTCAGCTTGGCTAGGCCATGATTTCCTGTATTGTGTGATTGTCCACCATTTTGTCATCTGATGTGATTTTCGTTATGTGTTGTAAATCCTGCCTATATGGTGTTAATGAGGCAGGATTCAATCTACAAGAGTAGGTTGTGTCTTAAGTCAATCTCTTTTGAGATATAAAAGAGAGAATCGAGCAGAGAGACAGGAGGACCTCATACTGCCAAGAAAGTAGAGTCCGGAGGGTGCATCCTTTGGACCCAGAGCCCCTGTGTGGAGAAGCTCCTAGAGCAAGGGGAGATTGATGACAAGGACCTCCCCCCAGAGCTGACAGAGAAAAAAAGGCTTCCCCCTGGAGAACGTGCCCTGAATTTGAGCTTCTAGTCTCCTAGACTGTGAGAGAACAAATTTCTGTTTGTTAAAGCCATCTACTTGTGGTATTTCTGTTATAGCAGCACTAGATAACTAAGACAGCACCCGAGTGCTTAACTGTTGCACCACCAGGGCTGCACATTGGCATGTTATTCACATATACTCATTTAATTTTCACTTTTGCCAGGCATGACTGGACCCTATCTCTACTACGTAAATACTCACTCCAAGCTTTGGTCACCCACATTGGAAGGCAATGAAACTCAAGAGAGCAACTGAGAGCTAGGCACAGAATTTACATTAAGTGGATCCTAATTTTCAAGCTACTATTCGGCACTGGGTTTGGTTTGGTCTGGTTTGGTTTATTGCTAATGAAAAACCTTAAAGACCTGTTTTCTAACATATAAAATATCTGCCCGCCCATGGATCATTTAGTTGCTTTCTCTGCACTCATATACTTGCAAAGTACATCCATGGTTTGCCTGTGAACTTTCACGTTCCTTTGAACCCAAATCTTTCCCTCCTAGACAGCAATGTGTTCAAAATAACCTTGTAACCAGTTCTATAGTACTAACCCTGGGACTAGGTATGGAATTTTCTCTTTGTGCTGTATTTTAAATTACCTCATTTTTTTCTAAAAACAGCGGAGCTCCCATTTTGTCTTTACGAAATTACTAAAAGAGGTACAAAAAAATGTAACATGCTTGTTTCCCATCGTGGATGGAGATGAATTCATTTTATTTAATCATTTTAGGCTCTTCTGTAGAGAAGCTGGGAAACATTATGGGCACCCTCTTTTAATTTAGAGGTAGATACACTTGAAGTTGAGAGACTGTCCTAATCAATCTGCTTTTAATTCAGCCTCTGATAAAGAGTTGTCAGGCAACTACACCCATAATTTCCATCTTGGTGTCCTAGTGCCATTTCATCATTGATTTCATCACTAGACATCCGTCAAGCATCCCAGACAAAGTGGCCCTGGATGAGACCCTATGGGGAAGACAAAGGGAATTATTCCTCTTGTACCATGTGCCTGCGTAAGAAGAATATGGGTGTTTCTCTTCTATTTTTTCAGGTTGTGATTTACATGTATAGTTTCAAAGCAGTCCCAGATTTATCACAGTGCCCTTCTCCTATGAATATGGCATTACTGTACTCCATTTCAGAAAGCATAGCAAACACAGCATCAGAATCAGCTATGAATTTTTCTTATTAAAGATGTATCAGCTCCTAGCTGATTCCAGGGTCTGAAGAGGAACTCGTTAATTGATGCAGTTAACAGCAACCCAGTGAACCCAATGTGCAGCTATATTTGACAACTGCTTGGCTGCTAACCAAAAGGTCAGTGGTTTGAACCCTCCAGCCACTCCGCAGAAAAAAGATGGATCAGTCTGCTTTCTTTAAGATTACAGCCTTGAAGACCCTACGGGGCAGTTCTACCCTGCCCTATAGGATCGCAATGAGTGAGAATAAACTCAAGGGCAGTGGGATAGTGTAGACGAAGCTTTCTGGGTGGCAAAAATGGTTTATGGTTTGTGCTCAACTGCTAATTTAAAGGTTGGCAGTTCAAACCCACCTAGAGCAGTCACAGAAAGAAAGTCCTCGAGATCTGTTTCTGTAAAGATTACCATCAGGAAAACCCTGTGGAGCCATCCTTCTCTGTAACACATGGGGTCACCATGAGTTGAAATCAACTCATAGCAACAAGTTTTTTTTGCTATTTTGTTTGCTTGCTTTTTGGTTAGTGTAGATGAAAAAGATCAGCAGATCAAAAGCCGCAAGCATCACCGTAGGGGTGTCTTGACAGATTCAGGGTCTTCTTGGTTTTGCAAGTTCAGAAATAAACTTTTATGAATGTACTGTGGAGGTAATACTATCTAAGAGATGAATTCATCCTAATAAAAATATGTAAAAATTCATAAACCAGAGTTATTCTTTTTCCAATGATCAGAAAATTCATCTCCAGGAAACCCTTTTATTATCAAGATGCCAAGCAAGCAGAACAGGAAAGCAGATGGGTTTTAGAACTTGAAAGAAACAGAGCATAAGGAATTGGAAAGGCCTGTGGAAATTTTCACCCAGATTATCCTAACAGTCTGTCTTTCTGATTATTGAAATGCTCATCTGCAAGAGACCATTTCTTTGTCCCTTAGTCACTGCCGAATGAAATTTGGCAAGTATTTACTCTTCGATTAATTTTCTTGAGTCCTTACAAACGACCTTTCTTTACTAAGCTCTTTTTCTTTTTGACATGTTACTTGACCTTGTCCAATTTAGCTCCTAGGAGATATGAATTAGTCCTCTTTCTGCAATTTAGCAAACTCCTAATCTTATTAGTAATGCATTTATAAGTTGCTTCAAAGGGTGATCTTTGGATCTCATCCTGAAATTCTCTGGGTCCCCAACTTGGTGCCTCCATCATCCCATCTACCTTCAGATCCTCCATTTTTTTTCCAGTGGAAGAGATATTTGCATGCTAGCCCATCTGTATGCTCTAGCCTGTCACTCTTGTAATCACAGACAGGGGTTTGGCTGGAATCCGAGGATGAAGGCAAAGTAAAGCTAACTTTCGAAAAATGTTGTGACTCCACAACCCTGGTAAAAAGAGCAAACAGCCAGAGTTCCGACACGCCTGATGTGTGCCTGAAGCTCTGCCACAGGTACTTGTAGTTATCAGAGTATGGCAGAGGAAGTCATGCGAGACTGACGTAGCAGAGTCAACACGTATTTCGATTTCTGCATCACAGGAAAATACAACTAAAGCAAATACTCTGGTTCTGCAGTAGATTACTTTGTTGGTTTCTGCTGATTAAATGAATGTAAGACCCAATAAAGAAATTTCTCCATATTCCTTCTCATATGGTAGCATAAAACAAGGCTCCATTTGTTAGCTATGCTTAAAATCTAAAATAATTTTATACTATTCTGATGTATTGATCAATATTTTATAGTGCTCTGCATTTTTTCTTCTCACTGTCTTTCAAAACAACTAATGTATTAAATAAGGAAATTGACAAGTATTTATGAAGCGATAGTGATATGCACAGCACACTAAGCATGCTCTGATGATATCAAAATTCCTAAACCCTGCCTCCAACCCTCCAGGCCACACAGCAAAATAATGATGGCAACGACAAACATTAGTAATTATTTCCTACTATGTGCAAGTCATTATGCTTCCTGTTTCCCTATCATTCCATTTAATACTGAAAACAACCGGATCCCTATTTCATACTTGAGGAAACTATGACTGCTTAAAGGGGTTAAGGCAGTCTCCTGTAGGGGCTGTATAACATAATGATTAGGAGTATGAATTGAGACTGCCTGGGATGGAAGTCCAACTGTGCTTCTTATAGTATGACCTTGGGAAAGTTACTCTCTGTGCTTCAGTTTCCTTATATATAAAGTGAAGATAATATCAGTACCATAACCTAGGGTTCTTGCTCACAAACCTGTCTGTCATAAGGTATGTAAAACCCTTAGCAGGAGACAAGGAAAATTTTCAACAATAAGTCCACAGAGCTAGTGAGGAGTGGGATTGATTTTAAACCCTAGCCTTAGGTTCAATGTCCATGCCTACTACACTCAGTGGCCGTGGGTACAAAAAGGAGGTGCAACAATGGATTCAAATCCAGCTCCTCATTAAAAGCTGAGTGGGCTTTGGAAAGTTATTTGAGCCTCTCTGAGTCTCGTTTTATCATCCACGTATAATATATAATATCTACCTAAAAATACTATTGAGGGAAAAAAACATGCAATGTGCCTGGTATTAATGCTGTTGTTGTTGCTATGTGCTGTTGAATCTATTCTGACTAACAGTAACCCCATGTATAACAGAATGAAACACTGCCCAGTTCTGCACCATTCTCACAATAGTAGGTATGATTGAGCCCATTGTTGCAGCTACTGTGTCAATTCATCTTGTTAAGGGTCTTCCTCTTTTTCACAGATTCTCTAATTTACCAAGCATGATGTCCTTCTTCAGGGATTGGTCCCTACTGGTAACATGTCCAAAAGATGTGAGACTCCGTCTCACAATTCTCACTTCTAAGGAACATTCTGGCTGTGCTTCTTCTGAGACAAGATTAGTTCTTCTAGTAATATGTGGTATATTCAAAATTCTTTGCCAATACCACAATTCAAAGGCATCAATTCTTTTTCAGTCTTCCTTTTTCATTGTCCAGCTTTCTGATGGTGATTGAAAATATCATGGCTTGGTTCAGGCACACCTTAGTCCTCAAAGAAGTGACATCTTTGCTTTTTAACACTTTAAAGAGGTCATTTGCTCAGCTTGAGAAATATTGAACGTGTTACCTGTCACTAATAGGCAAGATATAGCTTTATTTCCTGCTCACTTCTATCTACTTCCTGCATCCTGAGTGGCACAAATGGTGAAGAGTTCAACTCAAACAAAAAGATTGGTGTTTTGAACCCACCCAAGATACCTTGGAAAGAAGGCCTGGTGGTCCGCTTCCAAAAGGACAAAACCTTGAAACTCCTATAGAGCATGGTAGTACTCTGCAACACATGGAGTTGCCGTTAGTTGGAATAGACTCAATGACAACTGGTTTCCAGTTTTCTCTTTCAAAGTCTAGTTATATAAAAAAATGTGAGGAGGGTACAGAGAATAATCACTGGAGGTAATTACAAGTCACTGAAGACTAGAAGGATCAGAAAAGTTTTCAGAAAGAAAAGAACTGAACTAAGTTGTAGAGTTTAGAAAGAGAAGACAGAAGCAAGTTAATAAGAGACATAGCAGGAGGAAAGCCAAAGGTCTAGGAAGAAGCAGGCTAGGAAAGAGACCAGCCTTTCTGGGCCTCATACTTTCATATTCAAAATTAGGCTGACATCAGATTAGGAAGAATTTTTGAGTTTCAAACAAGAGAGTTTGGAACTGATTCTATATGGGAGTGGGATATTATAATGGAAACAAATAATCCTACTAAATAAATTATTCCTGTAAGCAACTATTTATTTTTCACGTAATCTTAATTAAAATTCTCACACCATCCATACTTTTGTAATGATTTAGGTCCAGATCTTTTTTACATATATCAATGGTACTATAAAAATTAATATAATAATTAAAGGCTGACAGTGTGAGAAAGAGAAGGGACTTCTTTGTGATTTATTAGCCCTTGTTGAATAGAAAGACAATGACAGCAAAGGGAGAAAAAGTTTAAGGTCAATTCATGAGAGAAGAGTGTCCGTTGTTCTGGAGACCCTGGCCTGGGAATACTTTGCCTATAAATCTTCAGTAGAGCTTGGAAGAGCCGATCTGTCTTTGTGTCATGAGGGATAGGAACAGGGTTGTGACCATTCAAAAAAAATCAAACACAGAAAAAGATACAGAGTGAAGTACAGAGTCCAAAAGTGGCTCTAGCTTGAAAAAGTAGTAACTTCATCTGAAAAGAAGTGATTGAGGGATATCCTGAAACTTGTTTAAAAGGTGAAAACTTACACATTTCTTTTGGCATTTCTTACTTCCTGTCTTGTAAGGTAATTATCAGACAATAACATCCCTTCTGAAATCCATCAAAGCAAGAGCTATGAATATAGCAAATACCCAAATAATATTCATTCATTTAATTATTCAGATTTATATCAGTGCCTAACTCATAGTTTACACTAAAAAGCTTTTCTAAGTAATTTTTTTTTTTTTTGGTAAATTAGGATATATTATTATTTAAAACATTACCTGAGAGATTATCTCCTGATCTCTACACTCATGTGTCCAATTTCTTGATGAATGCCTTCCATTATAAATCATGGTGTCTTAGACTCAAACTATCCTATATGAAAAGCCACCATCTTTTCCAACAATTTCCCATTCCTGTGTTACCTCAGCAAAGGGCATCGCCACCATCTATCCAGCAAAATAACTCTCTTCCTCATTTCCTACATTCAATCAGTCTCCAATTCCTGCAAATTGTATTCTTATCATATTGATCAATTCCATTCCACTTTTTTGAATCTCTACTGCGAACATCTATGTCAACAAAGCCTTCATCATTTCTCACCTAGCTTTCTCGCAGCAGCTTCTCAACAGATATGTCTGCCCCACTAATGTCTCTTCATACCTGTTCCTCTCATTTCTGCCCATGGTGTTTGTTTGTTTTGTTTTAATGTAAAACTGATTATGTAATTTACCTCTAAAAAACCCCTTGGTTACTACTCATTGTTTTCAGGAGAAAATATAAATTACTTAACATGGCATAATGGACCATTGGTGATATGATGTTTGCATTCCTCTGCAGCCTCCATCTGGTCCCTCCATACCATATATCCACAGTGGGCTCCATCTATATTAAGCTACTAGAAATTTCTGAATGTTGCATGTTGTCTAGAGTTTGGGGACTTTAGAACATGCTGTTCCTTTGCTTGAAAGTCTCCTCTTGCCCCATTCACATTAATGTGTTCACTTTTCAAAACTCAGGGCAGCCACTGCCATCTCAGAGAAACATTTCTTGACCTTGAGGTTAGATTTTATTCCCTTCCTCTTTGCATAAGTAAGAACCTACGGTTAATTATCACAACATTTAGTGTACAGTGATGTTATTATCTGTTAAATTCTTATCCCTCACTCTACTGTGAGTTCCTTGAAGGCAAGGCTTATCTCTTCCAACTATATGTCTCTAAAACATAAAAAAATACATATATGTAGTGCAATTGTTTCTTGAATACAAGTATAGAATAATGTCACCTGTTAGCTAAACAACAGATTGGATCATAAAATAAAGAATGTCACTTATAAATAATGAGTTTAAAAAAAACAAAAACTCTAAGAGATCAAGTGGTCAGAAATGACTCTAAACCACAGGTGAGAAGGTAAGGGGGCAGGGAAACTAGAGCACTGGAAATGGTACAAGCAGAACACAGTGAATGAGAATAATGACATATTGTGAAGATGTAACCAGTATCACTGAATAATTTTTGTAGGAATTGTTAAACTGGAAGCTAATTTTCTGTAAAAAATCTCACTTTAAACACAATAAAATATTTTTTAAAAGAAGAAGAAATCTAATACAGCTCTTATAGTTTAGGGTTCAGGAAATTGAAACTTGAGCTGTTATTGTGATTTCTCTGACTTAATTTAATAAGGTGCCATTAGCCATTATGAGAACTTAGCTCTCTTGACACCATTGCTCAGTGATTTTTCTATCAAAACTTGGACAACTTCCAGGTAGTTCCTGTCGTGTCATTGTTTATGAAGGAGAAGTACAGGCTGTCTTTGGGATTTCACAAGCCAGGATTCACTCTCATCATGCATATCACAGTTCACTCAGTGTTTGCTCCAGAGGGCTGGAGTGCTGTACTGCTTGTGCTACAATTTATATATTAGCAAAAGCAAACAAAAATAACCATAACCAAGTAAGCAGGGTGTATATTCTAAATCTGAACATTTTTTAAAATTCAGTGTAATGTGTTTGTACCAGTTCTAGAAACCAGTACATTGATTATATTCTCTCCTTGACTAATTAATTCAACAAAAAATGAACAACTGGCATTCCCATGATAATACAAGTACTACCAAACAAAGCATCCTCATGAAAGCAAAACACCAGTTGCTTGAAATATTTATATTGCAAACAGATGTGATAGCATCATACAAACATATGTGAGTTGTGGTTTAAAAAAAAAATTTGACCTTGAGAACAGATGCAATCTTAGATAAGAAAAAATGACTTAAATGATTCCAAATAGAAGAGTTTAAAAATAAAACTCAATAAATAATGTTCATTGAGATCTTACTATTGCTTAGTCATTAATTTAACCTCTCAGCATGTATTGTCTCACTTTTTGTAACAATCCAATAGTAATATTAATATTAACTCCACTTTGCAGATGAGGCAATTGAGAAACAGAACAAATTATTTACTAGCTCTCTCATAGTCATACAACATTTAAGTATCAAAGGCAAGATTCAAATCCAGAAAATGTCTTAATCTTCTAGAGCTTGTTTCCTTAACCATTTCACCAGCCAGTAAATTTGGTCTAATCTCACAATCTAAACATCTATCTCTTTTGATTATTGATTTCAAAAATTTGATGCCTTTATTTTATTTATACCAATGGACAGTCTATCACCATTCTTTACTGAAAGCCTTCTATATTTAGTATCATGTTAGGAATAATGGATACACAAGAGAAACAGGAGCCACAGTCCTTGATCTCAGTTACCTTTGAATCTAGACTTGCATCATGCAATTACAGTCAAAACACAATTATAGTCAAAACAACAGGA
Source organism: Loxodonta africana (assembly GCF_030014295.1). Lineage (NCBI taxonomy): Eukaryota > Metazoa > Chordata > Mammalia > Proboscidea > Elephantidae > Loxodonta > Loxodonta africana. The sequence goes on from NC_087352.1 coordinate 64,307,960, forward strand.
TTAGGAGTTACAAAACATCTCAGTTGAATGGCTCAAGCCTCAGCACAATACAGTGTGAAGGTCAACATACCCTACTTATACCTTTGACCCCAGAAATAACTTGTTTTCTCCTGAATCAGCCCACACCTACAGCCACTCCATTGCTCTCACAGGCTTGAAGTTTTGTTCTCAACTCATGATGCTTCTGCGTGCTTTCCCCGGCCTGCTTCCACTCCATAATGAGCCTAATCTAAGTACACAGAGTGTATATTTTAGATTCAAACTCTTTTTTTTTTTAAATAAAGTGCAATGTGTTTGGACCAGTTTTAGAAACTAGTGCATTGATTGTATTTTCTTTTTTACTAACTAATTAACTCAACAAGAAATGAACAGCTGGCATTCCCATGATAATGCAAGGACTATCAAGCAAGCAATGGGCCTAAACTGATGTTTCTGTCAGTCTGTCGTACTGTGGGAGCTTGCGTGTTGTTGTGATGCTGGAAGCTATGCCACAGGTATTCAAATACCAGCAGTGTCACCCATGACAGACAAGTTTCAGCTGAGCTACCAGACTAAGACAGACAAGGGAGAAGGACTCAGCGACCTACTTCTGAAAAAATTAGCCAGTGAAAACTTCATGAATAGCAGTGGAACATTGTCTGATACAGTGCTGGAAGATGAGTCCCCCCGGTTGGAAGGCACTCAAAATACGACTGGGGAAGAGCTGCCTCCTCAAAATAGAATCAATCTTAATGACGTGGATGGAGTCAAGCTTTCAGAATCTTCATTTGCTGATGTGGCACAACTCAAAACGAGAAGAAACAACCATAAACATCCATTAATAATCACAACATGAAATGTACGAAGTGTTGTGGGGAAAAAAAAATCACAGAGTTTAGTAATGCAAAAAGAAAGCTTTATTCAGCATATATTCAAGAAGGCAAAAGTAGAAAATGAACAAACATGTTTCTAGAGCCATGTCTGCCCGAGCCTAAGGAAATTACAGAGTAGGCAGAAATGGGAAAACAGACATGCCACAGCCATGTCTGCCTGAGTCCAAGGAAACATACAGAGCCACCAGTATATATTAACATTACAAAACAGGCAAAACCATTGAAAGTTTCACCTCTTAACAGATTGGTTAGAACCAGCGATCCAACATTTTGAATTGTCTTCCTTAACAATCACTGGTACAGGTTCAGTAATGACAGTCAGGAAGGTCTTCATTGGTCCAATGAATTTCTATTCACTAAACGCTAATAGAAATGGATAAGAGTGAAAATCTTTTGTGTTCTATTTGAATGTTCAAGTGAAAGTTTCCAAAAAGATATTTTCCAAGATTGTCTTAGCTATTGCCTTTATACCTCAGGGCCCAGTTGATGTGTCCTTGTGAGTCCTTGCAAGCCCAGCTCCAACTGGGTCATGCTCTCTATGCTCAAGGACAAGGAATAATGACTCCAATATTATTTCATAAATCAAAAGTATGAATCTAGGAAAGCTGGAAATCCTCAAAAATGAAATGGGATGCATAAACATCGATATCCTAGGCATTAGTGAGCTGAAATGGACTGGTATTGGCCATTCCAAATTGGACAATCATATGGTCTACTATGCTGTGAAAGACAGCTTGAAGAGGAATGGCTTTGCATTCACCATCGAAAAGAACACTTCAAGAACTGTCCTGAAGTACAATGCTGTCAGTGATAGAATAATATTCGTACAACTACAAAAGACCAGTTTATATGACTATTATTCAAATTTATGCCCAACCACTAGGGCCAAAGATGAAGAAATTGAAGATTTTTATCAACTTCTGCAGTCTGAAATTGATTGAATATTCAATCAGGATGCATTGATAATTACTGTTGATTGGAATGAGAAAGCTGGAAACAAAAAAGAAGGATTGATAGTTGGAAAATAAGGCCTTGGTGATAGAAGTAATGCTGAGGATCACATGAGAGGATTTTGCAAGGCCAACGACTTCGTCATTGCAAATACTTTTTTTTCACAAACTTAAACCAGAACTATACCCATGAACCTCGCCAGATGGAATACACAGGAATCAAATTGACTACATCTGTGGAAAGAGATGATGAAAAAGTTCAATATCCTCAGTCAGAACAAGGCCAGGGAACAACTGCAGACCAGAGTATCAATTGCTCATATGCAAGTTCAAGTTGAAACTGAAGAAAATTAGAGCGAGCTCAAAGAGCCAAAGTGCAACATTGAGTATATCCCACCAAAATTTAGAGATGATCTCAAGAATAGATTTCATGCCTTGAACACTGATGACTGAAGACCAGACAAGTTGTGGAATGACACCAAGGACTTCATACATGAATGAAGCAAGAGATCATTAAAAAGACAGGAAAGAGAAAAAAATGGATGTCAGAAGAGACTCTGAAACTTACTCTTGAATGTCAAGTAGCTAAAGCAAATGGAAGAAATGATGAAGTAAAAGAGCTGAACAGAAGATTTCAAAGGATGGCTAGAGAAGACAAAGTAAAGTATTATAATGACATGTGTAAAGACCTGGAGATAGAAAGCCAAAAGGTAAGAACATGCTTGACATTTCTTGAGCTGAAAGAACTGAAGAAAAAATTCAAGCCTCGAGTGGCAATATTGAAGGACTCTACAGGGAAAATCTTGAATGACGCAGGAAGCATCAAAAGAAGAGGGAAGGAATACACACAGTCACTGTACCAAAAAGAAGTGGTTTACATTCAACTCTTTCAGGAGGTAACATATGATCAGGAACCAATGGTACTGAAGGAAGAAGTCCAAGCTGCATTGGAGAAAAGCAAGGCTCTGGGAATTGACACAATACGAATTGAGATGTTTCAACAAATGGATGCAGTGCTGGAGGTACTCACTTGTCTGTGCAAAGAAATTAGGAAGACAGCTACCTGGCCAGCCAATTGGAAAAGATCCATATTTATGCCTATTCCCAAGAGAGGTGATCCAACCAAATGCAGAATTTATCAAACAATATCATTAGTATCACATGCAAGTAAAATCCTGCTGAAGATCATTCGAAAGCAACTGCAGCAGTACATCAGCAGGGAATTGCCAGAACTTCAAGCTGGATTCAGAAGAAGACATAGAACCAGGGATATCATTGCTAATGTCAGATGAATCCTGGCTGAAAGCAGAGAATATCAGAAAGATTTTACCTGTGTTTCATTGGCTGTGCAAAGGCACTGGACTGTGTGAATCACAACAAATTATGGATAACATTTCGAAGAATGGGAATTCCAGAGTACTTAACTATGCTCATGAGGAACATGTACATAGATCAAGAGGCACTTGTTTAAACAGAACATGGGGACACTGCATGCTTTAAAGTCAGGAAAGGTATGTGTCAGGGTTGTAACTTTTCACCATACCCATTCAATCTGTATGCTGAGAAGATAATCTAACAAACTGGTACGTATGAAGAAGAATGGGGCATCAGGATTGGAGGGAGACTCATTAACAATGTGCTTTTTGCAGATGACATAACATTGCTTGCTGAAAGTGAAGAGGACTTGGAGCACTTATTGATGAAGATCAAAGACCACAGCCTTCAGTATAGATTACACCTCAACATAAAGAAAACAAAAATCCTCACAACTGGTCCAATAAGCAACATCATGATAAACTGGGAAATGGCTGAAGTTGTCTAGGATTTCATTTTACTTGAATTCACAATCAACACCCAAGAAAGCAACAGTCAAGAAATCTAAAGACACACTGCATTGGGCAAACGTGCTGTGAAAGACCTTTTCAAAGTGTTGAAAAGCAATGATGTCACCTTGAAGACTAAGGTGCGCCTGACCCAAGCCATGGTGTTTTCAATCATCTCAGTTGCGTGTGAAAGCTGGACAATGAATAAGGAAGACCAAAGAAGAATTGATGCCTTTGAATTGTGGCATTGGCGAAGAATATTTAATATACTATGGACTGCCAAAAAAAAAAAAAGAACAAATCTGTCTTGGAAGAAGTACAACCAGAATGCTCCTTAGAAGGGAAGATGGAGAGACTACGTCTCACATACTTTGGACAAGTTATCAGGAGGGACCAGTCCCTGGAGCAGGCCATCATACTTTACAAAATAGAGGATAAGCGAAAAAGAAGAAGACCGTCAACGAGATGGATTGACACAGTGGCTGCAACAATGGACTTAAGCATAACAACAATTGTGAGGATGGCGTAGGACAGGGCAATATTTCCTTTTGTTGTACATAGGGTTGCTATGTGTCAGAACCAACTCAACAGCACCCAACACAAAAGACAACAACAAAGATTTGTGTATAGCATTATTTTTATTAAAGAGCAGGAATAAGAAGCCCTGGTGGTATAGTGGTTAAGCACCTGACTGCTAACTGTAAGGTCAGTGGTTTGAATCCACCAACCTGTCTGCAGGAGAATGATGTGGTAGTCTTTTTTGGCAAGGATTTACAGCCTTGATAACCCTACGGGGCAGTTCTATTCTGTCCTATAGGGTTGCTATAAGTTGGAATCGAATTGACTTGATGGCAGTGGGTTTGTTTGTTTTTGGTTTAGGGAAAACAGCAGTTTGAACACAATGCAAGACCAAATTTCATATTTGACATCCGTCGTTGAATTGCTGTAAACTTTCTAGCCATGTACCATTACACAGAGATGCTCCCTCATGTGTCCCTCTTCTCTAGGCCCTTGGACTCAAACATTGTCATGAGAACTTTTTCCTTTTTCTTCAAACTTTTCTTACTCTTCTCATTTCAAGGCTCTTTGCCTCCCAATGCATAAATAATAATTTCTCTTTACTTTTACTTATTTTCCCTTTATGCTTTTATAAGAGTATTAATGCATGTTTCTAGAGAAAAACTCAAACATGAAAGTATAATGAGCAAAGTTATTTTTTGCTGTTTTTGTAGTTTTTAGGCATGGCCACCAAAATTTTAATATTACCTACCTAAACAAGGGGGAGAGGGGAGTGAGAGATTTCACACATTTACTAGCAAAAAAAAAAGGGGGGATACATACAGCTTTATTGATTAAATAAAGTGACTGTGTTTAATTCCATAATTTGGTATGATGTGTGGTTAAGACAGTGTTGAAGGGAAAAGAAGATGGCATGAGGTCCTGGGAAGGAAGAAAGAGAGGGACAGGGAGAAACAGTTGTGTACAGAGAAGAAAAGGGAAAGGTGAATATATGTAAGCACACTACCCACGAATATACTACATGAAAACTTGAGGAAGAAAAGGTAGAGAGAAAATGAAAGGAAACAAGACAGGTTTCTATACCTTGTCATCTTTGCTTTCAGGCTTTTGAATGTTTATTAGATGATAAATTAATAATCATAGTTCTTTCCACCTACTTTTATTTAAAAGGTTTTGCCTGACATCAATGGTTCTCACCTTCTTGGTCTCATGACCGCTTCATACACTTGAAAGCTATTGAGGATCTTCAAAGTGCTTTTGTGTTTGTGGGTTATATCTACTTCTACTTAGCATGTTCTAAACTAAAACTGTGAAAATAATAAATATTAAATAGTAAGATAATAAAATTGCATTAAATTAATTTACTTAAAATAATAAAAATGTTATGTCAGCATAACCTTTTTAATAAAAAAACTGTATTTTTCTAAAACAAAAAATGTTAAGTAAGCAAAGTCCTCTGTTTTACCTTTTTGTAAATCATTAAAAAATGTCTAGCTTAAAATACAGTTGGACTCACATATGTTTCTGTATACAGTATGTTGTTTTAGTGAAATATACATGAATAAAATCAGGCTTCATACAGATATGAAGCTGGAAAAAGGAGGGCCTCCTGATCCCGGTGAAAGTTTCTCACAGATTCCCAGCAGTTGAGGGCCCACACTTTGAGAACTAATTCCTCAGCAGAATAGGTACAATTCTCCTCTGTACATGTTAACTAAGAGAGCACCTGAATTAATTGCCTGCTAGCCACCGAATTCTTAGAAATAGGGTGACAATTCACTAAATAAAGTAAAATGCTTAGCAGATATGCAAATATGATAAGACATTTAAATTACAGGTACTTTAGGCCTTGAGAATGTTCTTGTAAATCTAGAAAAGGAAATTCCTCAGCCTCAAGATGATGCAAACGGTAATGTGCTGGCCGCTAACAGAAAGATTATAAGTTCTAGTCCACCCAAAGGTTCCTAGGAAGCCTGGTGATCTACTTCTTAAAAAGTCAGCCAGTGAAGACCCTCTGAAGTACAGTTTTACTGACACACATGGGGTTGCCATGAGTTGAAATCCACATAATGGCAACTGGTAATAATTAGTTACTGAAGTATCAGGGTGTCAAGGCAGAATAAATTCTTATTATGGCAAATAAGATTATAAACGGTCATATAAACTAGCAATTAATGCCCATGATAACTCCTATGACGAACTATACACACTCTAAAATCTGAGCATACTAGTGTTGTCTGTGGTTACCATCACCCATTCATATGTATAAGAATTCAGTAATTGCTTCCATTAATTATTACACTTTCAGAATGGAGCTAAAGAGAGAGGTGTGTTTACCTACATTGGTACAGGTATACAGGGCATCGATAGAATTTTCATTTACGTAAGCAGATGAGGTTTATCCTAAATGATAAAATACTTGAGAAAGGATTTGTGAAAATGTCTATTTTCTTTCTTTGTTTTACTGAGTACAAAATAAACTGTCAGCATAGAGCAAATAAATAATGAGTTTCACTTATTGTAAAATTGGCAATATTGAGTTTTAATATCCATTGCTTCTTTTTATGTCCCATCAATCTTCTTTGAAAATCAGTCAATGAAGATGAATAGATTCTTAAAAGTCCTGGAAAGCACAATTTCCTTCTGCTAGAAGTGGGCTTAGGGGAAGAGGAAGAAAAAGGGAAGTAAAGGAGAATATGCCACAAAAAAGGAAGCCTTCAGGGACATGGAGGGTGGTCAAAAGTGCCTCACCAATTCAGCTCTTCAGCTCCATAATTTAGAGCCACTCCCCAGCTAAATGGGTGCCATATTTAATGTAGCCCTCAACACCCAAATCTTAACCTCTTCCTCCTCAACAATCCACATTCCTCACACACACACACACACACGACTACAGATAGACATAGTTGGCCTTCGATAAATATTTTATGATTACATGAGCAAATTAAATTACATTTTCAGAATACCTGCCTACCTTTGAATTATGCTTATTTTGTTCTGAGAAAATAACTATTGGAAAAAAAATGTTAGCACTTAAAGGCATATGTTTGGTATGTGTCTCAGCTCTTTCTTGCTTGGGTTACTGAGTTTAATCTATTCTGATATAAATGTGTTTAATTGCTGTTTTGATTTAGCAGGCATCAAACAACCAGTGCTGAGTACCCTTTTCTAAACGTTAGTTTTATAGAATTTGAGGGCTTGTAGGAACCCTGTAGAAGATAGAGGAGAACCATCTTTATGCTGTTGTTGTGAGCTACTGAGTCAATTGTGATTTATCACAGTCCTGCAGGGCAGAGTAGAACTGCCTTATAGAGTCTTGTTAGAAGTTGATTAACTAGAAAAAAGGTAAGTGATATTCCAGCAGAGATTAAGATTTCCCTCATCCAATTTTCTATTTGGTTCTCCTTTTTTTCTGTATCCTGAAGTTCAACCTCTTCAATACTAAAAGTTGTTAAGAGAACTAGGGAGAAGTCTTTGAATGTCTTTGTCAAACTCCATAAGAACTCTATTTTATAGCTTTTCTTAGTGTGCTTCAAGTTTAAAAGATTTTAAAAGATTTCCCATTTTAAGAGGAGCTTATCATTCCTGCTTGAGGGCATTCTAGACTGGTAGCCATCTAGGTCTCATTCAAGGTGTCCAGCAGGGTAGCTTCCAGGATGGCCACTGCTATTTTACCTTCAAACATGCCCCCTTGAGAAGTATTCCATTCTATACGGCTTCTCTTGGTCCTATTCCTACCTTTCAACCCAACAAAGTTTAGAAGCTATTTTAAATGTGAATGCTGATGAGAAAATAAAGGATGACTATTACCTATTTTCTCCTGAGTTTGACTGTAAGTCGAGATCATTTTGATTTAGATTTATTCATTTATTTACTTATTCATTAAAAAAAAAAAAAAAAAAAAAAACCTCACACATCCATGCTCTCATGGCCCATCCATGATACGTCTTGCATTTCAGTTATAAGAGAATTAGCACAATGGAAAGTCTGGCTTTGCAGCTCTATGTCTCTACCATTTTGAATCCCAAGATTATTCTTTGATATTTCTGTAATGCTGATCAAGTTAATGTAAGGATCTTGAAATGTTTTTGCTAAAATACTACTTAAAGGCTTCTTGAAATATCTGATACTCCACTTTTACACATTCAGATTAATACCTAAAAACATCATCCTAAATTTAAATTGTTTTAGAGGTTATGATTCCCAGCTTATTTTAAATAATATTTTAAATATGTCCATTGAGACATAAATACTATTATCCATTTAAAAACTATATGGACAAGTTATTTAACAGTAGAAAAATTATGTTATTCTCATTCTTCCTGGAAATTATATATCCATATATTTCCCACACATGCTTTCATCTTATTTTTTGTATTTTAATAATGATCCTATAATAATTTTATTTCTTTTCAAAGCATTAGTCACCATCTAAAATACTGTGTATTGTGTGTGTGTGTGTGTATTTTTAGTTTGTCTCCCTCTCCAACTTCTCACCCTCATCTAGAATGTAAGACTGTACAGGGCAGGGGTCTTTATCTTCTTTGTTTGCTGATGGGTCCCAAGCACTTAAAGTAGTGTCAAAGATATAATAAATATTTTCTGAATAGATGAATGGATGGATTCCAGGCAGGGGAGTGAGAAGTGCCAGTGAGGAGGAATGGGTTCCAATTGTACATATGATGGTGAGGGAAGTCCTCTCAAAGAAAGTAACATGTGGGCAAAAATCTGAGAGAGGTAAGAGAACAAGCCAGATATACCTGGAGTAAGAACACTGTAAGAAGAGGCAATAATGCTAGCGAAGGCCCTTGGGAAGTGGTATATCTAGAGAATTTGAAAAACTCCCAGAAGGCCAGTGTGGCTAGAGCAGAAAGAGTAAAATAGAGGACAATAATAGCAACCAGATCTTAAAGAGAAGAATGAATGAATGACAGTGATGGTGGAGACAATGAAATGAAGGACAAAGAGCTATCTCAGAATGCTAAATCCGGATGCAGCTTTAAGTTAGCCCTTTTCTCCCTCTTCTCATTTTGCAGACAAGGGAACAGTCATGGGGAGTTTAAAAGATTTCCCAAGATACCACAACGAATCGAGAGAGGCATGAGAATAAAACTTAGTGACCAGACTCTCATCTTACCCTTCTCACTCCACTGACTGGCCATCAAGACCCAAAAGGAATGCAATGATTTGCCAACTTCTATCTCTGGGTTATTAGATTATATCAGTCTCCAAGGTGCTTCAGTTTCCTACTTTCCAAATATATCAAATTCCTTTGGGAAGGGTGAAGTAGTAACGAAGTGGTATGATTTTCTACACCATTTTAATCTTTTTTAAAATAGAAAATGGCTTCTTTCTTTCTACAATTTTGCTATTTCATAACTGACATTCTCTGTCTCTGGCCAAATACCACTGAGATTCCAAGGACAGTCATATATAATATTGTCAGATTTTTCAGACAGGTGAATTTGATGGTTTAGTAGTGATTTATGCAAAACAAGAAGCAGCTGATTTTCATGTAACTGTAAAGTGAAATTGTAAATTATTAGGTCTGAATAAAGAAATGGAAATTTAAATAAAAAACATATGTGCATGAAAAACACAAGTCCAATCAAAATGGGTTTGCATTTAAAAAATGAGTGTTTTTAATCTCTCATCACTCCTTTTGTGTGAACGCTTAAGATGCATTCAGCCCTTAATTATTCTATGCATTTAATAAAAACCCAACAAGCACTATATTCACATAATGTATGTTAATGGTACAGCCACTAATAAAGGAAAAGGATCTCTGATACGATTCATCTGGTACTTCCTGAGGGTGCCAGCAGATTAAAATTAAGTAAATGTCTATATGCCCATATTTACAGAAAAGATGGGGAGGGCGGTTCTTTCCTACTACATAAAAGCCATCCACTAATTGTAATAAATTCAGAAATCAAAAGGCAAGGGCTATCTGAATCTACAAATATTCTTTATTTTGTCCCTGATTACTTTTAAGTTTACAATGAATGACTCAACTCTCTGATCTTTAAATAGCTTCTGTATGTATAAACACTGTGTACATTCTTTACATCCATAAAACCAGTGAAAGATAAACTGTGACAAGGAGTAACGTTTATGTACATGGAGTGAGACAAACCTCTTATCACTACTTCTTTTCCCAGATTTTTTGTGATGGCCACAAACAATCTGGAAAAGCACTTTAACCACCTGTTCAGGCATACTCTTAGCTAAAAAACTGATTTTTAAAAGCGATATAATTACATGGATTATATATAACTATGTGGAAGCCTAGTAGAGCAATGATTAAGAGCTTGGCTTCTAACCAGAAATCAGCAGTTCAAATCCACAAGCCAATCCTTGGAAACCCTATGGGGCAGTTCCACTCTGTCCTATCAGGTTGCTATGAGTTGGGATCTACTTGACTGCAGCTGGTTTGATTTTTTATTTTTAAATAATTATGCATAGGTTTCCAGCATGTAGACTGCTGCAACCTACAGAAATTTAAACAGATGTGGAATCTTGTAATAATCCCTTGGTATCTTCAGCAAAATTTAAAAGATGCTTTATTTAGAAAAAATTAGAAACATCACTTGTGTAAGCTAATAAGATACAGAATAATATTAAGACCTAATTTAGTGCAAACAGTTGGTACTCCACTACTAACCTAAAGATTGGCAGTTCAAACCCACCCAGCAGAACTATGGAAGATAGGTCTGGCAATCTGCTTACATTAAGTTTATAGCCAAGAAAGCCCTATGGAGCTGCTGTGCTCTGTAACACATGGGTTCTCCATGAGTCATAATCTGCTTTGACAAGGCACTGGATTTAGTCTTCTTGGTTTTAGTTTTTCAGGGAGTGATTTTTCTTTTTTAGTTTGTACTGGTCTTTTCCCCAATATGCTAGAGCTTACTATGTGTTTGTGAAAATCCATTTCCTTTTCCTACTGACACATAAGCCTGTCCCATAACAGTTAGGCGGAGCCAAGTAACTAAGTTTTTATAATGGACTGTGGGTACCAGCAAAGCAAAACATTTTTAGGACTTTCCTGTAAAAATCCTCTCAGGCAATCCTCCATGAATTCTCTCCCTTCACTTTTCTGCCAGTTTGTTGTAAAAAATCCAATGGAGATCTTGAATGCCTAAGGAATGGCAGAGCCACTTCAAGAAAGAATCCTAGACACCAGAATGACTCCATGGATCAGAGCCTCTAGCTCCTTGCTTCCCTCTTAATGAGTGAAAAACAAATTCTTGTGGTAAAGATGTGGAGATTTTTTTTTTTTTTTTAATATTTTGTTCCCTGTCTTAAAAAAATCACCTGGTAGACAAAACTGAAAAATAGTTTTCTTATGCGTTCTACTTATGCCTAGGATCCACTTCCACCAACCTCTCACACACACATGGGCCCTTATTTTCCAATTCAGAAAATCTAAAATGGATCTTGGATGCAATACATTTGAAAGGTTATGCCTATCATTTGATATGCGCAGTATCTAGAACATAATAGGTGCTCAACAGATGTTGCATGAGTGAACTCTAATTCAATGTTCTCAAATAGCCATGTAGAGACAAAACAAAAAGCAGAATCAAAATTCAAGAATTAAGAACCAGAAAAGCACTAAGAAAGATAGAGATATTTTCATAATTGTGCAAACAGAAATGAAATTGAAGGAGCAAAGAAAATCACCTCAGAATTAAAGAATGCATTACAAAGTGCCCGTAAGAAAATAATTGGAGTAAAAGTCAAATATGAGACATGAAACCAAAGGAGAATAAAGATAACATTAATAATAATAACAAATAAATAATAAATAAGCCAGGGAGAAAGTAGTGGAAATGGAATGCAGAAAATTTTAACAATGTAAGTGTTAAAGTTCCTGAAGAAGAAAAAATTCTACGGAAGGCAACAGTCCATGAAAACTTTTTAAAATTGGAGAAAACATGTAACAACTTAAAAAGCTTCCACTTATATCTGGAAAAATTGGTCTGGAACTACTGAGTTCAAGATATACCTTAGTAAAAGCATTGACTGTATAGGGAAAAAAGAAACACTCATGACCTCCAGGAAAACAGGTCAAATGGTTAAAATGGTTAAGAATATCACATCAGACATCTCAAGACCAGCAAAAAAAGCAAAATAAAAACCCAGACGCAGTGCCTTGCATAAAAAGCAAGGCAACAGGAAAGAGCCTTTTCAAGAAATTAGAAAAAAAGTGCAGACCAAGGATTTTATATCCAGCCAAGCTGGTCTATCACTCATGAATAATAATTTGAAAATCCTAAATAACATATTAGCTAATAGATTCTAACACCTTATTAAGAAAATAAGACAGCATAACCAACTGAAATGAAATGAAAGAATAGTTTAATATTAGGAAGTCCATTAGAAGTCATCATATTAATATTTCTAAGGAGAAATTAATATTTCTATGATTATCTCCATGACACTTAAAAAGCCTTTGAAAAAAATTGAACCTCTATTCCTTACTAAAGATTTAAAGAAAATAGAAAAGAGCCACTACTTCCATAACATAATGAAATATGTATATATATACTGTAACACTAAAGCCAGTATCTTGTTTAGAAAGAAAAAGAGCATTTCCACCAAGGAAAGTCAAGAAAAAGTCAAAGATGGTCACTATTTCTGTGACTATTTAATATTGTTCTGAGGGAATTAACCCATGAAAATAACAAAATAATTAATTATGCTTATAAGAATTAGAAACAATTTCTTTTTGTAGATGATATGATAGTATGCTTGGGAACTCAAAAAAAGTCAATGATAAAAACAACCCAAACAATAAAATAATTTAACAAGTTTAAAAGCTATAAAGTTAACATGCAAAAAAAATCAATAGCCTTTATATAAATCATAACCACCGTATTGGTTCACTCTGGTACAGAGATTCAGCAGCCCAATACCAACACTCACTTGATTTATACTCACAACTCTCTTTTACACAAGTGCTCTAAGATATTTCAAAAGATAGAACCAATTCTTGTGATGGGCTCCCATTATCCCTATTCTTCTGCAGTATTCTTATTCATGGCTAATATTCATGGCCTCCTGCTGCAGTCAGTGATACAGTCTCTGAGAACTGAACTACTAAATGTGTACTGGCAATGATTTTGTTTATGAGTGAATCTTTAAATATAGGTAGTCCCTGGGTTACCAACATCCAATTTATGGACAGCACATACTTGCCTTTTAACGTTATGTAAATCTGCCCTCACTTTGAAATGATTGAACTCTTATTCCCAAAAAATTCATCACAATCACCTTTTTGTGCTGCTCATGCAGCTCTTAAATCATTGAAAAGGCTTCGAGCTTTTTATTGCACTAAAAACAAAAACAAACCTGTTGCTGTTGAGTTGATTCCTACTCATAGCAACCCTATAGGGCAGAGTAGAACTGCCCCATACAGTTTCCAAGGAGCAGCTGGTGGATACGAACTGCCCACCTATAGGTTAACAGCCATAACTGGTCATAGCTCGCCATAGCTCTTAACCATTGTGCCACCAGGGCTCCTTTCTTGCACTAAAGTAAGGTTAAGTAAGTACTGTATGCACCTGTTAAACCAAAAAATTAAAACCGTTTTCTTCGAGTCAATTCCAACTCATGGTTGACACTCTAGTACAGAGCAGAACTGCCCCATAGGGTTTCCAAGGAGTTGTTGGTGGATTGAACTGCCAACCTTTTGGTTGACAGCTGAGCTCTTACCCACTATGCCACCAGTTAGTGACTTACAAATTTGACTTAAAGGCACAGTTAAGAACAAATCTTGTTCATAACCCAAGGATTGCCTGTAAAATAAATTCATCCTTATATCATCCAGAGTTTCAATAGTGTGTAAAAAATGTCTTTACTACTTCAAATACTTGTTAAAAGGCAACAACTTTTGGTAAATCCAGCAACATGTTCTGAATCTGTTGATGTAGCAAATTGTCTAAAGTGGATGGGAAAGATTTCCTGGTACCAATGTGAGATTATTTCTCCTGTAATACTCAAAACAGCTCTCTGGGATCTTTTACAAAATCACAAAGCCACAGTTAGGGTAGGTTCTAGGATAAATATTCCTGAAATTTATGTTCTATATGATCTTGCCATGCTTTGCTATCTTTCTTGAACGTACATTCAGACTGAGCCCATATTGATCATGCTTGTTGGGTGAATCTTGCTACTTGATCCATTGTTCCAAGTCTTAGGAATATTTTCATTTTAAAAACATACTAAATGGATAAGAATAAGTATCTAAGTTGAATGCTAGGAGTCCCTGAGAGACAAATTTCAGATTGAAGTTCCCAGATTCTCTCAAATTGCATTGTTCATGAATACCTTTACTTTCTCACCAAAATTCTGAGTTGTCAGGAAAAGGTTTAAACAGAGAAGAAAATATTCTCTGATGGTTGCGAGTGTGGGGAGGAAGGGAGAGGAGTATTCACTAATTAGATAGTAGACAAGAATTATTTTAGGTGAAGGGAAAGACAACACACAATACAGCGGAAGTCATCACAACTGGACTAAACCAAAAGCTAAGAAGTTTCCTGAATACAACCAAACACTTCGGGGGACAGAGTAGCAGGGGCAGGGGTCTGGGGCCATGGTTTCAGGGGACATTTAGGTCAATTGGCATAACAAAGTGTATTAAGAAAATGTTCTGCATCCCACTTTGCGGGGTGGCATCTGGGGCCTTAAATGCTAGCAAGGGGTCATCTAAGATACGTCAATTGATTTCAACCCATCTGGAGCAAAGAAGAATGAAGAACACCAAAGACAGAAGGAAAATATGAGCCCAAGAGACAGGACCGCATAAGCCAGAGATTCCATCAGCCTGAAACTGGAAGAACTAGATGGTGCTCAGCTACCACCAATGACTGTCCTACAGGAGGACAACAGAGAATCCCTGATGGAGCAGGAGAAAACTGGATTGCAGACCTCAAATCTAATAAAAAGGCCAGACTCAGGCATCTGACTGAGACTGGAGGGACCCCAGAGGCCATGGCTCCCAGACTGTCTGTTAGCCCAAAACTAAAACCATTCCCAAAGCCAACTCTTCAGACAAAGACTAGACTGGACTAAAAAAAAAACATAAAATGATGCTGGTGAGGAGTGTGCTTCTTAGCTCAGGTAGACACATGAGACTATGTGGGCGCCTCCTGTCTGGAGGTGAGATGAGAAGGCAGAGGGGACAGGAGCTGTTTTAATGGACATGGGAAATACAGGCGGGAGAGAGGGAGTGTGCTGTCACATTGTAGGGAGGGCAACTAGAGTCACATAACTATGTGTGTATAAGTTTCTGTATGAGAAGCTGACTTGAATTGTAAACTTTCACTTAAAGCACAATTTTTAAAAAAATCTGAGTTATGACTTAGATTGGTATTCACCAGTGCAGATACTCTTTCTTGGGGCCAATTGATCTCAACATATTTCTCGACATTGTGTATGTGTGTACATAAATGTGTATTTGGGGAGAAAAACATCTTAATTTTTACTAGATTCTTAGAACCACTGTATTAAGATATGAATTGAAATCTCTGAATAAAAAGAGCTGTAGAAATTTGAGTTCCTCAGGGAATAACTGTTCAGAAAAAGAATAGAATCCCAAATTTTTGAGGATTTAAACCTGCACATACAATAAATAACCCTTAGACACCAGTCTGATTGACATGTGTTTGACAGATTGTGTATCTCCAAAATTGATCTCGATAGGTATGTAGGAAGGATTTTTTACAAAATTTTGTTTGTGTTACACATTACGTCTACAAAGGGAAATGTCTCTGAGATGCTTCGTTGGACACCCACTTTGTAAAACACAAAAGAAACTTTTACAGATCAATCTTTCTATAATTATATTTTGAAGTCCTGGAGCAAAGCGCAGCTGGCTCCCTTTTCTTTGGTTTTATCTCAGCGGTAGGCCAGAGGATTTGAGAATTGAAGGGCTTTTTCAATTATACAATAAGCAGCGGGTTTCCATTAAAGAATAAACTCTATCATCTAAATACATGCTAGGGATTCTTATAAATAACTGTAACAGGTAAATCACGGACTAATTCATTTATTTCTCATACTGGTAGTGTGATTCTCAGGGTTAATATCCAAATTTATCTATCAATTCTTAAAACACTTACATACCTTTTCCTAAAATTTGCTCCAAACTTCTTCAGCCTTCAAAATTATTTTCTAAATCCACAGTACTTGGGGTTTCCGACAATGAAAGAGACAAGGAGCTTCCTCAGAGCTGATGGAGTGAGAAAGCCTTCCCCTAGGGCTGATGCTTTGAATTCAGACATCTGGCCTACTGAACTGTGAGAAAAGAAATTCCTATCTTTTAATGCCACCTATTTGTGGTATTTCTGTTTATGGTATTACTAGGAAACTAAGACAATACGCTATTAAAATTGGGGAGAAGGTGAGGGCCATTTTAAGCCGTAAGGATTAAGTCATGTTCGTGGATGAAAATTACTTTTCTAAGTCCAAAAGCATAGAGTAGCTGTTTGGGCAGTGGTGAAAATTGATATTAAAAAGGTAACATGGGGCGTGTTTCAAAAAGACCATATGTGCTAGCATATATCCTTAAAGATTGTGTGTGCTCTTTACCCTAATAGTTGCTGACATTAAGAGAGATACGATTTTTGCTTGTTTGTTTTATGGTGATTCTGGTACTATTGTGAAAGGCCTAGTAGAAGGGGAAGCAACAGTTACAGAGAAGGGAATTTTGAGTTCATCGCGATAGAAATATTCAAGAGAAATATAAAATTCTGTGCTAGAGTAACAACCAAAAGAATGGAGGCAGATTCAAAAGATATTTTGAAGGTAGAATTGAAAATTCATGGAGATTGAATCCATAGAGGATGTATGAGATGAAAGCTTCAAAGATATCTTCAAGATTTTGGCATAAATAATTCACTATAAGGCAAGGCTTTTTATCACATTAGGGAATAGGTGTATGTATGTTTGTTTTGAGTAGAGTTGAATGTTTTGAGTGAGGTGGACTGGAATACTGATTTTAATTCTAAATTTACTGAATCTAAGATATCATTGAAATTGAGGTGGGTGATGTTATGGATTTAATTGTGTCCCCTAAAAATGTGTGTCACCTAGGCTAAAATACCATGATTCCCAGAGCTGTGTCATTGTCCTCCATTTTGTGATCTTATATAATTTTCCTATGTGCTGTAAATCCTAATCTCTATGATGTTAATGAGGCAGGATTAGAGGCAGTTAAGTTAAGGAGTCAGGACACAATCTACAGGATTAGGCTATATCTTGAATCAATTCCCTTTGAGATATAAAAGATTGAAGGGAGCAGAGAGGAGAGAGACCTTATAACACCAAGAAAGAAGAACCAGGAGCAGAGCGTATCCTTTGGACCTAGGGTCCCTGTGCTGAGAAGCTCCTAGGCCAGGAGAAGATAGCTGACTAGGACCTTCCCCCAGAGCTGACAGAGAGAGAAAGCCTTCCCCTGGGGCCGGTACACTGAGTTCAGACTTCTGGCCTCCTAAATTGTGAGACAATAAATTTGTGTTTGTTAAAACCATCCTCTTGTGGCATTTCTGTTAATAGCAGCCCTACATAACTAAAACAGATGGCCAGCTAAGCCAATAGTTTAATAATGAGGTCAAGCCTCTGACCTCTGAGCTCTACTTGGGAGCAAGTCACCCCACTCTTCGATTAACAGATGACAGATGTGAGGCAACTGCTATTCTAAAGCTCAGAAAAGCATTTTCCTATTTTTTCCATTATCCTTGATAGTCACTTAATGAATAAGTTGCTTTTTTTTTAACCTAAAATATTCCAACTCCTAAGGATATCTGCAAAAAATGCTTTGCATTTCGAAAACTTGCCCCAAACTATCAAACTGAATGACTCTTTCATATGAAAATTCCCTTTGTCAATGCAAAGGTAGGAGGTAAGCCACTGTTACAGTGTAAACAAAAATTCTCTTTCACTGTTTCAGATTCCATTTGTTTTCGTTTCTCAGCAGGGTTAGATTGTGCCCTGCATGTGTTTGCATTGTTAGGCTAAGCCTCGTACATGTTGTATTTAACTGATTCTTCCTTGCTCTGATTGTTTGCTGAAACGTGTACGTATACAAACACCTATGGAAAAAAGGAAGAGAACTATCACGTACTAATTTTTTTCTTTCCAAGTTTATTCCTTTACTTCAGAGCTCCCTTTGTCTCCTAAAAATGGAAATTATAGCTCTGGAAAGAATGTTGAAAATTTAGTGGAGATACCTAAAAAGAAGTAATGAAAATTTTTTAAAAGATTGTAAATAATATGGATTGGGCAAAATAAAAGTGACTGAAATATCTTTAATTGGGAAAAGCTGAATAAGGAAAAAAAAAAAACAAACTCATAGAATCACATAACTTTATAGCTACTAGGGCCCTCAGAGATTATCTCCTCATTTTAAAGACAGGAAATTAGTCTTAAAGAATATACAGGTCCCTGGGTTTCTAGCTACTAATCTAAAGATTGGTGGTTTGAATCCACCCAAATATGCCATTGAAGAAAAGTCAGGTGATCTGCTTCCATCAAGATTACCTAGAAAACCCTATAGAGCAGTTCTGCTCTATAACACATAGGGGTTGCCGTAAGTCAGATTCAACTCTAAGGAAATATTTTTGTTTTGTTTTAGTTTCTGGGTAGTACGGATAGTTAATATGTTCAACTGCTAGCTTAAAGGTTGAAGGTTAGAGTCTACTCATAGGCATCTAAGAAGAAAGACTTGGGACCTACTTCCAAAAAATCAGCCATCGAGAACCCTATGCACCACAGTTCTACTCTGACACACATGGGGTTGCCATGAGTCAGAACTGACTCTACCGACAGCAACTGTGGTGGTCGTTAATTTTTTTCTTCTTTAAGTGAATAGACCTTCCCAGCCAGTACCAACTGTTTAACCAGAGCGAGCCAAGAGGGATCCTACACCTATTTAGATTCTCATTATGACATAAAGAGCATTCTTATTTTTACTCCAATGTACTTTTTCTTCAAATACACTTATAATTGGGACATATTTATCCCAGAGAAGAATCTGCTACTATTTGACATATTTTTCCTCTCTAGAATTTTGTCTTATTTATTATTACTTTGTGGTTCTTGCTGTGTAGCGAAATCAGTCATTCACACAAATAAGCTATTCATTAGACTTATTAAAAGATTGATGAGCTATGTTGGTGAATAACTAATTGGTGAATTTTTATTAAATTGAATTCATTTTCATTTGTTTCAGCAATGACAATGCAGTTTATTAGTCATCAATTCCCTGATTATCATGACCCTACTATAGGTGAGTAAAAGTCTCTTTTCTCCTTTAGTACAAATAAATACACTCTAAATAAATGGCTTATAGGTGTCATTGATGTCTATGGAGAATAAGACATATATTTTACACCATGACCCCATACACACATATACATACATAATACATACGTAATACATAAGCTACTGTAATAAAATGACTATTTGTCCTCATTTCTTGATGTGCACTCTGATATTTTCTGCTTCATTCTGTTTCTTTCTGGTAAATGATGGTTGTTGTTGTTACTGTTAGGTGCCACTGCGTTGATTCTGACTCATAGCAACCCTATATACAACAGAAGGAAAAACTGCCCCGTCCTTTGCCATCCTTACAGCCTTTGTTATACTTGAGCCCATTGTTGCAGCCATGGTGTCAATCCATCTCAATGAGGGTCTCCCTCTTTTTCGCTGACCCTCTACTTTACCAGGCTTGATGCCCTTCTCCAGGGATTGAATCCTCCTGATAACATCTCCAAAGTATGTGAGATGTAGTCTTGCCATCCTTGCTTCCAAAGAGCATTCTGGTTGTACTTTTTCCAAGTCAGATTTGTTCATTCTTTTGGCAGTCCATGATACCTTCAATATACTTCTCCAGCACCACAATTCAAAGGTGTCAGTTCTTCAGTCTTCCGTTTTCATCATCCACCTTCCACATTCATATGATGCAATTGAAAACAGCATGGCTTGCGTCAGGCGCACCTTAGTCTTCAAGGTGACATCTTTGCTTTTCAGTACTTTAAAGAGGTCTTTTGCAGCAGATTTACCCAATGCAATGTGTCTTTTGATTTCTTGACTGCTTTTTCCATGGGTGTTGATTGTGGATCCAAGTAAAAAGAAATCTTTGACAACTTCAATCTTTTCTCCTTTTATCATGATGTTGCTATTGGTCCAATTTTGAGGATTTTTGTTTTCTTTATTTTGAGGTGCAATCCATACTGAAGGCTGTGATCTTTGCTCTTCATCAGTAAGTGCTTCAAGTCCTCTTCACTTTCAGCAAGCAAGGTTGTGTCATCTGCATAATGTGGGTTGTTAATGAGTCTTTCGCCAGTCTTGTTGCCCCTTTCTTCTTCATAAAGTCCAGCTTCTCAGATTATTTGCTCAGCATACAGATTGACTAGATATGGTGAAAGGATACAACCCTGATGCACACATTTCTTGACTTTAAACTATGCAAATAGTCATTCTATTCAAATGACTTCCTCTTGATCTATGTACAGTTTCTTCATGAACACAATTAACTGTTCTAGAGCTTCCATTCTTTGAAATTTTATCCATAATTTGTTATGATCCACACAGCCGAATGCCTTTGCATAGTCAATAAAAAAACAGGTAAAAATCTTTCTGGTATTCTCTACTTTCAGCCAAGATCCATCTGAAAGCAGCAATGATATTCCTCATTCCACGTCCTCTTGTAAATCTGGCTTGAATTTCTGGCAGTTCCCTGTGGATGTACTGCTGCAGCCCCTGTTGAATGATGTTTGGCAAAATTCTATTTGCATGTGATATTAATGATATTGTTCGATAATTTCCACATTTGGTTGAATCACCTTTCTTGGGAATAGGCATAAATATGGATCTCTTCCAGTTTGTTGGCCAGGTAGTTATCTTCCAAGTTTCTTGGCATAGAGACGAGTGAGCACTTCCAGTGTTGAATCAGTTTGTTGAAACATCTCAACTGGTCTTCCGTCGATTCCTGGAGCCTCGTTTCTCGCCAATGACTTCAGCGCAGCTTGGACTTCTTTCTTCAGTAACATTGGTTCTTGATCATATGCTACCTCGTGAAATGGTTGAACATTCACCAAGTCTTTTTGGTATAGTGGGTCTGTGTATACTTTCCATCTTCTTTTGATGCTTTCTGCATCATCTAATATTTTCCCTGTAGATTCCTTCAGTATTGCAACTCTAGGCTTGAATTTTTTCTCCAGTTCTTTCAGCTTGAGAAATGCTGAGCATGTTCTTCCCTTTTGCTTTTCTATCTCCAGGACTTTGTGCATGTCATTATAATACTTTGTCTTCTCAAGCCGCCCTTTATAATCTTCCATTCAGCTCTTTTACTTCATCATTTCTTCTTTTTGCTTTAGCTTCTTGACATTCAAGAGCAAGTTTCAGAGTCTCTTCTGACATCCATTTTGGTCTTTTCTTTCTTTCCCGTTTTTTTAATGACCTCTTTCTTTCTTCATGTATGATGTCCGTGATGTCATTTCACAACTCCTCTAATCTTTGTTCATTAGTGTTCAACGTGTCAAATTTACTCCTGAGATGGTCTCTAAGTTTTGGTGGGATATACTCAAGGTTGCACTTTGGCTCTCTTGGACTTGTTCTAATTATCTTCAGTTTCAACTTGAATCACATATGAGCAATTGGTGGTCTGTTCTGCAGTCAGCCCCTGGCCTTGTTCTGACTGATGATATTGATCTTTTCCATCATCTCTTTCCACAGATGTAGTCCATTTAATTCCTGTGTATTCCATCTGACAAGGTCCATGTGTATAGCGGCCATTTGTTTGTGAAAAAAGGTATTTGCAATGAAGAAGTTGTTGGTCTTGCAAAATTCTATCATGGGATCTCCAGCACTGCTTCTATTGCCAAGGCCATATTTTCTAATTACCGATCCTTCTTTGTTTCCAACTTTTGAATTTCAATCGCCAGTAATTGTCAGTGCATCCTGATTGCATGTTCGATCGATTTCAGACTGCAGAAGTTGGAAAAAACTTCAAGTTCTTCATCTTTGGCCTTAGGGGTTGGTGAGTAAATTTGAATAATAGCCGTATTAACTTGTCTTCCTTGTAGCTGTATGAATATTATCCTATCGCTGACAGCATTTTACTTCAGGATTGATCTTGAAATGTTCTTTTTGATGAAGAATGCAACACCATTTTTCTTCAAGTTGTCATTCCTAGCATGGTAGACTATATGACTTTCTAATTAAATGGCCAATACCAGTCCATTTCAGCTTACTAATACCTAGAATATTGATGTTTATGTGTTCTATTTCATTTTAGATGATTACCAATTTTCCTAAATTCGTACATCAAACATTTCACGTTGCAAATAATGGATGTTTATAGCTGTTTCTTCTCATTTTGAGTCATGCCACATTAGCAAATGAAGGTCCCAAAAGCTTGACTTCGTCCAGATCATTAAGATTGGCTCTACTTTGAGGAGGCCGCTTCTCCCAGTTGTCTCTTGAGTGCCTTCCAACCTGGGGGGCTCATCTTCCAGCATTATATCAGACAGTGTTGTGCTGCTATTCATAAGGTTTTCACCGATTAATTCTTTTCAAAAGTAGACTGCCAAGTCATTTTTCTTAGTCTATCTTAGCCTGGAAGCTCAGCTGAAATCTGTCCACCATGGTTGACCCTGCTGGTGTTTGAATACCAATGGCATAGCTTCCAGCATCACAGCCAAAATTCAAGCTTCCACAGTAGGACAAGCTGACAGACACATGGAGGAAATGATGGTTAGTATCCATTAAATTGATCTCAGGGTCCACTAATGGGCATCTACATGCATTTGAAAAATTGTGGTCTAAATAATATAATGGATTTTTTTTACACTTATTTGGTCATTTGCTTGCTTTTATCAGCCTCCAAATCTTCTATTGTAGAAACAGTTAACCGTCTTGATGTAATCTTGCATTTGTAAAAGACATAATTATAGATAAAATATTGTATATCACCAGGAAAACTGAGACTCAAAGAGTCAAATTGTCAGAGCCAAAATCAAGCCATGTTTCCTTCTCCCTATCCAGTTTTATATCATATTACATTGCAGAAACATTGCATGGGGGGCATGTTTCTTGTTTGTTTTGTTTTGTTTTTCTTCAATCAAAGAAGAAAAGATACCTTTAAAACTGCTTCACTAAATCTAAGAGAGTTACTTTAAAGAAGTGGTTGAAAATTCCCGATCAGAATTTCCCAAGCAGAATTCTTTGTCTAGAAACCCACTGGCATTGATAACACATGGAACATTATTTTGTGAGAGAGAGAACCATATAGCTTCTGAATGGCTCATTGCTTACCTGGTCTATGAGTTCGAAACAACACCCTGTTTGACTTGCCTGTTTATTTCCACCCCCACTGGTGACATCCTCTAATTTCTATTCTTCTCATCAAACGATTTTAATTCAAGTGTTACATTACATAACAATTTTATCCTATACATAATTCTTCTGTATTTGTTCCTGCAAATCTGCCAGGACATTTACTTGAAAGCTATAGCTGAAATGAAGGCAGTTCTTTTAAAAAGTTTGATAATGCAGAAAGTCCTCCTCATCAGTTGAACTGAGTTAGTAAGATTTAAGTGTAGGTGATTGGAATGTTACTAATCAGGAAGGACCTTCTCAAGTTGGGTTTTGTTTCTGAAGAGAAAATAATCACTTTTTAAAATTTTGGAAGTAAGTAGTTGAAATTCTAGTTTAGTTTTGCTCTAAGTCCACTCTCTAAATATCTTGATTATGGAATATCAATTGCTTTACATCATGTGCTATAAGTAAAACAAGAGGGAGATCTCTGGGCAAAAGCTCTGAATCTTTTATCTTGTTGAAAAGTTCAACACTATATCATTTATGAAGTCACAAGTTCACTCTGTTGTTCATTATCTTCTGTTATTGTTTAAGCTTTGTACACATTGATGTTTCAAAAACCTGCCTCTTGCTTACCAGTCTCTCATGTCTCATGGCTTGAACGGGGCAGTAGATATGAATAAATCATAAATGGCTTCTACAGGAGGAAGATATGAGAAGTATGCAATGATGACTCCTTTAGATACCCACAAGGCACATCCATCATTTCAGATTAATCTAACTGGACATTCAATGATAACAGATAGCTGAAATCATACCTTTTTCTGGCTATAAATAAAATAGCTTTAAGGAAGAAGTTTGAAAATGGAGACACAGAGCGTTTTATTACTTTCAATTTGATTTTCCCATTATCTCATTTCTTGGCTTCTCTAGTGGGAATATTGGTTAAATTTTTTCCATTGGTATCCAATTGCTTGAAGACAGTGAAAATCCCAAATAATTTACTTTTCACCTGCTCAGGCTATATAACTGGAACTCAGTCTGGCTGACTTAATGGCCTCTCAAGAGGAAATTCATACTAGTACATTTTAAAAATCATACAAATTAGAGAAGAATACCACCTATCAAGGTTACTTATTTCACAATTTAGAAAAGAAATGAATTTTTTTTTCAATCCCCATTAAGTCTGTCATTCTACTGACTGAGGTATTGAAAAGTTTTTCTCTGAAGTCATTGATGGATTTGTATGGTTTTATATTTCCCCTTACATTCAGCTTAGAATTATTCTTCTTTCAAGTCCATATCAATTCTGAAAACCTAGGTTTCCTTTATGACTGAGAAGAATGAGAGTTATTTCTACTACCAGTGTTCTTCTCAAAGGAGTAATTGTTCTTATTTACTTGGTGACAGTTTCAAAGTCAGTACTCATAGGTTCCACTTCTGCAAATCCGTGGAAGATACCTATGAAGGGATATTGAGATGCATTGATTGTATTCCTCCATGCAAGAAGACTTCACACGAAGATTAAATTAGGTTCCTTATAAAGATGCCAAATATGGATAAGTTCAAGTTTTCATTTAATTTTCAGGTGAAGTTCCTCTAAGCATTAGGCATTGTGCTAAGTGCTGTTTGATTTTTTTTTCATAGTAAAATAGTTATGGAAATAATAAGAAATAACATCTTGACTAAAAGACTGATGTCCAAACCTTATATCAACGAAAGCTCATACCATAATTAACAACAGATCATTAGGGATGGCCATTGTATGCAATTAAATCAGCAATAAATAAATAAATAAATGCCTGCTCTCTGCAAAGCAGTCTGTAGTCCTAAAGAAATTAAAACAAAAAAATTAGAATAGCAGTTTTTCTTCTCAAGGAATGCTCAATCCAGGAAGAAGAATCAAGATAAATATCCAAAGGGTTTTGAAAGGATGGAGAGGCCTTTCAGTTGCCCTGTTCTAAGCTTTATTAACTGTGATTTGGGGTCACAGCTTTCTGTATTGTTTTACAAAGCCAAGAATCTCCTTCCAGCCATTATAGCATTCAGAAGTATTCCTTTGAAGAGTCTTTCCAGAGAACTTTGGAATTCTTAAAAACTTTTAAGAAGTTTACCTTGGAGGATTTGTTTTTGCTACGCTACTTTAGCCCTATTGCAAATTGCTTGAATTTAAAAAATCTTATTTTATGTAATTATAATTTAACACAATTGAAATATATTAGAAATCAGGTTGTTGAAACTTTTTTTTTCTGCAATAGAAGAAAATATCTCCTTCCTTTGAACCAAAACTATAAATATTAGGTTCTCATTTGTGGGCTATATGTTTTAGTCCAAGAGTATAATGCAAGAGTATCAATATTGATTATTGATTTCTTAACACAGTGAAAATTTCTCCTATTGAGGTTTATTGGTAATCCAGTGAAGGTAGACATGTGAGAATAGAAAACCAGGTCACATTACTTGGCAAGGCAAATGAATACAGGTGGATGAGAACAAGATATTGAGTCACAATTACCTTGATGTGAAGAAGACACATGGCACTGGCTGGAAATTTTTGAACACTGAAGGATTTGTGTTCCCTCTGAATTACAGAGCATCTTCACTTTGATTAAGTCATATATGTTGTTGTTGTTAGGTGCCGTCGAGTCAATTCCGACTCATAGCGACCATAGGCACAACAGAATGAAACACTGCCTGGACCTGTGCCATCCTCACAATCGTTATTATGCTTGAGCCCATTGCTGCAGCCACTGTGTCTGTCCATCTTGTTGAAGGTCTTCCTCTTTTCTGCTGACCTTGTACTTTACCCAGCACGATGTCCTTCTCCAGAGACTGATCCCTCTGATAACCTGTCCAAAGTATGGAAGATGCAGTCTCGCCATCCTTGCTTCTAAGGAGCATTCTGGTTGTACTTCTTCCGGGACAGATTTGTTTGTTCTTTTGGCAGTCCACGGTATATTCAATATTCTTCGCCAACACCACAATTCAAAGGCGTCAATTCTTATTCGGTCTTCCTTCTTCATTGTCCTCCTTTCACATGCATATGATGCGATTGAAAATATCATGGCTTGGGTCAGGCGCATCTTAGTCTTCAAGGTGACATCTTTGCTTTCCAACACTTTAAAGGGGTCATTTGCAGCAGATTTACTCAATGAAATGCGTTTTTTGATTTCTTGACCACTGCTTCCGTGGGGTTGATTGTGAATCCAAGTAAAATGAAATCCTTAAAACTTTAGTCTTTCCTCAGTTTAGCATGATGTTGTTTATTGGTCAAGTTGTGAGGTTTGTTGTTTTGTTTATGTTGAGGTGTAATCCATACTGAAGGCTGTGGTCTTTGGTCTTCATTAGTATGTGCTTCAAGTCCTCTTCACTTTCAGCAAGCAAGGTTGTATCACCTGCGTAACGCAGGTTGTTAATGAGCCTTCCTCCAATCCTGATGCCCCACTCATACGTGAATTGATGGTTATTTCTTACAGTTCTCTAAGACAGTTGTTTTGGCCCACTATCCCTGGAAGCCTGTAAAATTTGACCATATTATTATTACATGTTGTTGTTATTTGCCATTGAGTCAGCTTCAATTCAAGGCAACCTTAAGTGTACTAGAATGAATGTTGCCCAGTCTTGTGCCGTTGTCATGATTGTTGGTATGTTTGAGTCCATTGTTATTGCTATTGTATTTTTTTATAGCACTGGTTCTATGCCAGGGACCATACTAGATCTGGGATATATAGAGATTACAAACATAGTCTCTACTTTCAAAGAAGAAGAGATATGGTGGGAAAGATAAATCAGCAAACAAAACTGCACAATGGTTCTATGAAATGGAGAAGCACAGGCTGCTAAAGAAGGGCAAGGTAGATATATTTCACTTGACCTGAAGGGGCATAAGATAGTTTTGGAGCAAATACTCTTGGCACTGAGTTTTGAAAAATGCATACAAGTGAGAGGAAGAAAGATAGTGTATTTCCAGAAAAACAAAAAGCACACATGCCTGAGAAAGATGGCATAGCATGTGACAGAGCCTATGACATTTTTGGAACCAGAAGTCCTACGGCTGAATTAAATAGCATAATGTGCAGAGTAGCAAAAGATATTATCAGGAACCAGATCTTGAAAGATTTTGTAGGCCTGGCTAAGAGTTTAGATATCTGTAGCCTTGTCTTCTCCTTTTAAATAAATATTGATATTACAGATGGCCAACTTGACTTTTCCATTAAGATAATTCTAAGAAAGTCAAAACTAAAACTGTCCAAACTTTAACTAATAAACTGGTCTCCCCTAGTAGATCTTTGCCTCACCATGGTCCCTCCATTCACTAAGATCTCATGCCACAAACCCAAGAGCAATTCTTTTTTTTTTTTTTTTTTTTAATTTTCATTGTGCTTTAAGTGAAAGTTTACAAATCAAGGTGGACTGTCATACAAAAATTTATAAACACCTTGCTATATACTCCTAATTGCTCTCTCCTAATGAGACAGCATGCTCCTTCCCTCTGCTTTCTTTTTTCTGGTCCATTGGGCCAGCTTCTGATCCTCTCTACTCTCTCATCTCCCCTTCAGACGGGATATGCCAAAAGAATCTCATGTGTCTCCTTAACCCAGGAAGCTTTCTTCGCCAGCATCATTTTCTATCCAATAGTCCAGTCTAATCCCTGTCTGAAGAGTTAGCTTTGGGAATGGTTGCTGTCTTGGGCTAACAGAAAGTCTGGGGACCATGACCGTCAGGGTCCTTCTAGTCTCAGTCAGACCGTTAAGTCTGGTCTTTTTATGAGAATTTGGGGTCTGCATCCCACTGCTCTCCTGCTCCCTCAGGGGTTCTCTGTTGTGTTCCCTGTCATGGCAGTCATCGGTGGTAGCTGGGCACCATCTAGTTCTGGTCTCAGGATGATGTAGTCGCTGGTTTATTGGCCCTCTCTGTCTCTTGGGCTTGTAATTACCTTGTGTCCTTGGTGTTCTTCATTCTCCTTTGCTCCAGGTGGATTGAGTCCAATTGATGCATCTTAGATGGCTGCTTGCTAGCGTTTAAGACCCCAGACGCCACTCTCCAAAGTGGGATGCAGAATGTTTTCTTAATAGATTTTATTATGCCAATTGACTTAGATGTCCCCAGAAACCATGGTCCCCAAACCTCTGCCCCTGCTACTCTGGCCTTCAAAGTGTTCAGTTTATTCAGGAAACTTCTTTGCTTTTGGTTTAGTCCAGTTGTGCTGATCTCTCCTGTATTGTGTGTTGTCTTACCCTTCACCTAAAATAATTCTTATCTACTATCGAATGGAAACCCTCTCCTCCCTCCCTCTCTCCCTCCTCTCATAATCATCAAAAAATATTTTCTTCTCTGTTTAAACTATTTCTTGAGTTCTTATAATAGTGGTCTTATACAATATTTGTCCTTTTGTAACTGACTAATTTCACTCAGCATAATGCCTTCCAGATTCCTCCATGTTATGAAATGTTTCACAGAATCATCACTGTTTTTTATTGATACATAGCATTCCGTTTGTTTTTGAGTGGGTAGCATTCCATTGTGTGAATACACCATAATTTATTTATCCATTCATCTGCTGATGGGCACCTTCGTTGCTTCCATCTTTTTGCTATAGTAAACAGTGCTGCAGTGAACACAGTTGTGCATATATCTGTTCGTATAAAGGTTCTTATTTCTCTAGGATATATTCAAAGGAGTGGGATTGCTGGATGGTATGGTAGTTTTTTTGGGTTTATAGTAGTTCTATTTCTAGCTTTTTAAGGAAGCGCCAAATCAATTTCTAAAGTGGTTGTACCATTTTACATTCCCAACAGCAGTGTATAAGTGTTCCAGTCTCTTCACAACCTCTCCAACATTTATTAATGCCAGCCTTGTTGGAGTGATATAGAATCTCACTGAAGTTTTGATTTGCATTTTTCTAATGCTAATGAGCATGAGCTACCTGTTAGCTACCTGAATGTCCTCTTTAGTTAAATGTCTCTTCATATCCTTTGCCCATTTTTAATTGGATTATTTATCTCTCTGTAGTTGAGTTTTTGCAGTATCATGTAGATTTCAGAAATCAGATGCTGATCAGAAATGTCATAGCTAAAAACTTTTTCCCAGTCTGTAGGTAGTCTTTCTACTCTTTTGGTGAAGTCTTTGGATGAGCATAGGTGTTTGATTTTTAGGAGCTCCCAGATATCTGGTTTCTCTTCTGTGCTGTTAATAAAATTTTGTATACTGTTTATGCCATGTATTAGGGCTCCTAGTGTTGTCCCTATTTTTTCTTCCATGATCTTTATTGTTTTAACCCACCCACTCACTGCCGTTGAGTCGATTCCAACTCATAGCGACCCTATAGGACAGTAGAACTGCCCCATAGAGTTTCCATGGAGTGCCAGGTGGATTCGAACTGCTGACCTTTTGGTTAGCAGTTTTAGATATTATATTTAGGCATTTGATCCATTTTGAGCTAGTTTTTGTGCATGGTATGAGGTATGGGTCTTGTTTCATTTTTCTGGAGATGGATATCCAGTTATGACAGCACCATTTGTTAAAAAGACAGTCTCTTCCCCATTTAACTGACTTTGGGCATTTGTCAAATATCAGCTGCTTATATGTGGGTGGATTTATGTCTGGATTCTCAATTCTGTTCCATTGGCCTATTTATCTGTTGTACTGGTGTGGCAGTATAATAGGTTCTAAAATCAGAGTGAGGCCTCCGAGTTTGTTCTTCTTTTTCAGAAATGCTTTACTTATCCAGGCCCTATTTCTCTTCTGTATGAAGTTGGTGATTTGCTTCTCCATCGCATTAAAAATATCGGTGGGATTTGGATCAGAATTTCATTAAAACTATAGAACACTTTTGGTAGAATAGACATTTTTACTATGTTAAGTCTTCCTATCCATGAACAAGGTATGTTTTCCCACTTATTTACGTCTCTTTTGGTTTCTAGTAGTAGCATCTTGTAGTTTTCTATAAATAGGTCTTTTACATCTCTGGTAAGATTTATTCCTAAGTATTTTATCTTCTTGGGGGCTACTGTAAATGGTATTGATTTGGTGATTTCCCCTTTGATGTTCTTTTTGTTGGTGTAGAGGAATCCAAGTGATTTTTGTATGTTTATCTTGTATCCCAATACTCTGCTGAACTCTTCTACTAGGTTCAGTAGTTTTCTTGAGGATTCCTTAGGGTTTTCTGTGTATAAGATCATGTCATCTGCAAATAGAGATACTTTTACCTCTTCCTTGTCAATCTAGATGCCCTTTATTTCTTTACCTAGCCTAATTGCTCTAGCTAGGACCTCCAGCACAATGCTGAATAAGAGTAATGATAAAGGGCATCCTTGGCTGGTTCCCGATCTCAAGGGGAATGCTTTCAGGCTCTCTCCATTTAGGGTGATGTTGGCTGTTGGCTTTGTATAAATGCCCTTTATTACATTGAGGAATTTTCCTTCTATTCCTGTTTTGCCGAGAGTTTTTATCATGAATGGATGTTGAACTTTGTCAAATGCCTTTTCTACATCAATTGATAAAATCATGTGGTTCTTGTCTTTTGTTTTATTTATATGATGGATTATATTAATTGTTTTTCTAATGTTGAACCACCCATGCATACCTGGTATGAATCCCACTTGGTCATGGTGAATTATTTTTTTGATATGTTGTTGAATTCTACTGGCTAGAATTTTGTTGAGGATTTTTGCATCTACGTTCATGAGGGATGCCCATTGCTGTCGAGTCGATTCTGCCTCAGCGACCCTATAGGAAAGAGTAGAACTGCCCCATGGAGTTTCCAAGGAGCGCCTGATGGATTTGAACTGCCGACCTTTAGGTTAGTAGCCTTAGCACTTAACCACTATGTCACCAGGGTTTCCTTCATTGAGGGATATAGGCCTGTAATTTCCCTTTTTTGTGGTGTCTTTACCTGGTTTTGGTATCAGGGATATGGTGGCTTCATAGAATGAGTTTGGGAGTATTCTGTCCTTTTCTGTGCTCTGAAATACCTTTAGTAGTAGTGGTGTTAACTCTTCTCTGAAAGTTTGGTAGAACTCTGCATTGAAGTTGTCTGGGCCAGGGCTTTTTTTGTTGTTGTTGGGAATTTTTTGATTGCCTTTTCAATCTCTTCTTTTGTTATGAGTCTATTTAGTTGTTTTACCTCCGTTTGTGTTAGTTTAGGTAGGTAGTATGTTTCTAGGAATTCATCCATTTTTTCTAGGTTTTTAAATTTGTTACAATACAATTTTTCGTAGTAATCTGATATGATTCATTTAATTTCATTTGGGTCTGTTGTGATATAGCCTGTCTCATTTCTTATTCAGATTATTTGCTTTCTCTCCTGTTTTTTCTTTTGCCAGTTTGGTCAATGATTCATCAATTTTTTTTAATTTTTTCAAAGAACCAGCTTTTGGTCTTGTTAATTCTTTCAATTGTTTTCCTGTTTTCTATTTCATTTAGTTCTGCTCTAGTTTTTTATCATTTGCTTTCTTCTGGTGCCTGAGGGTTTCTTTTGTTGCTCTCTTTCTATTTGTTCAAGTTGTAGGGATAATTCTTTGATTTTGGCCCTTTCTTCTTTTTGGATGTGTGCATTTACTGATATAATCTGACCTCTGAGCACTGCTTTCACTGTGTTCCAAAGTTCTGATAGGAAGCATTTTCATTCTCATTGGATTCTATGAATTTCTTTATGCCATCCTTAATGTCTTCTATAAGTCAGTCTTTTTTGAGAAGGGTATTGTTTAGTTTCCAAGTGTTTGATTTCTTTTACCTGCTTTTTCTGTTATTGATTTCTACTTTTATGGCCTTATGGTCAGAGAAGATGCTTTGTAATATTTCAATGTTTTGGATTCTGCTAAGGCTGGCTTTATGACCTAATAGGTGGTCTATTCTAGAGAATGTTCCATGTGTACTAGAAAAGAAAGTATACTTGGTTGCTGTTGGTGGAGTGTTCTGTATATGTCTATGAGGTCAGGTTGGTTGATTGTGGCATTTAGATCTTCTGTCTCTTCATTGAGCTTCTTTCTGGATGTCCTGTCCTTCACCAAAAGTGGTGTGCTGAAATCTCCTACTATAATTGTTGAGCTGTCTATCTCACTTTTCACTGCTGTTAGAGTTTGTTTTATGTATCTTGCAGCCCTGTCATTGGGCACATAAATATTTAATATGGTCATGTCCTCCTGGTATATTGTCCCTTTAATCATTATATACTGTCCTTCCTTACCCTTTGTGGTGGATTTAACTTTAAAGTCTATTTTGTCAGAAATTAATATTGCCACTCCTGCTCTTTTTTGATTGTTGTTTGCTTAATATATTTTTTCCATCCTTTGAGTTTTACATTGTTTGTGTCTCTAAGTCTAAGTTTTGTCTCTTGTTGGCAGCATATAGACAGATCCTGTTTTTTTATCCATTCTGCCACTCTCTGTCTCTTTATTGTTGCATTTAGTCCATTTACATTCAGGGTAATTATGGACAGGTATGAGTTTAGTGCTGTCATTTTGCTGTCTTTTTTTTGTGTGTCGTTGACTGTTTTTTTTTTCCTACTTAATTTTTTGTGCTGAGTAGTTTGTCTTTTTATATTGTCTTTTCCCCTTATTCATTGTTGTTGATTTTGTTTCTACTGAGTCTCTATTTTTTTCTTGTATTTTATTTTGATGAGTAGGATAGTTAATCTCCTTTGCGGCTACCTTAATATTTTCTCCTATATTTCTATATTTAAACCTAACTTTTATTTCTTTATATCGCCTTGTCTTCCTCTCCATATGAAAGATCTTTGACTACATTTCTTAGTCCCTCTTTATTATTTTAATGTTGTCTTCTTTTACATAATGACATAGCTGTTTCCCTCTTTTGAGTGTTTTTTAATCTTGATTTATATTTGTGGTTTCCCTGTCTGGGTTATCATCTGATTGCTCTGTCCTGTGTTCTAGTCTTCAGTTGATACCTGAAATTATTGAGTTTCTAACCAAAGAACTCCCTTTAGCGTTTCTTATAGTTTTAGTTTTGTTTATGAATTCCCCAAACTTCAGTTTTTCTGGAAATGTCCTAATTTTGCCTTCATATTTGAAAGACAGTTTTGCTGGATATATGACTTTTGGCTGGCAATTTTCTTCCTTCAATTCTTTATATAAGTCATTCCATTGCCTTTTTGCCTGCATGGTTACTGTTGAGTAGTCCAAGTTTGTTCTTATTGGCTCTCCTTTGTAGGTGACTTTTCGTTTATCTTTAGCTGTTCCTAAAATTCTCTCTTTATCTTTGGTTTAGGCAAGTTTGATTTTAATATGTCTTGGTGACTTTCTTTTAATATCTACTTTATGTGGAGTTCGATGGGCATCTTGGGTCCAAGAGTAATTCTTGATTTCTTCAATTTCTCCAAAATGAAATTATTCATCAAGCTCTGTTGTTGCACCTCGAAAACATATCTTGAGCCTGGCCCATCTCTCTATCACCTCTGCTGCCATCTTGGTCCAAGCCACTCTGAAATCCAACTTGAACTAGTTTTTTGAACCAGTTTTTACAAGAACGGAGAAATAGCATTAAAAATGCAAATTTGGACTACTGTCTTTTCTGCTTAAAACTCCTCAGGCTGGTGATTTTTTTTTTTTTTTTTTTAGCACGAAGAACAAAATTCCAAGCATGGAGTGAAGACTCATAGTTTTGCCCCTGTCTACCTTTCTAGCTTCTGCATTTGCCAACTCCCATCTCTCCACTTCTTGGGCTTCAGTCACACCCACCTTCTCTTGGATTCATAAACCAGCCAAGTCCCTCCCTGCCTTAGGGCATTGACACACACATATTTCTGCCCAGGAATTCTTTACTCACCACTCTCCATCTTTGTCTTGTTAACACTTACTCCTTCAGCAATTTTCAACTTAAACATTGCTTCCTCAAGATAACCCCTTACCCCCAAAAAGATACTTCTTCTTTTATTCATTTTTCAGAACCTCGTATTTCTCCTTAATATAATTTATCTCTACATAATTAAATAATTGTTTAGGTAACAATTTAATTAAAGTGTCATTAGGTTGGGAACTCCCAGTTAATCACTCGTGAATTGCCAGATCCTAGCAGAGGGTCTAGCACATAGTAGATGTTCAAAAATATTTGTTGAATAAAAAATATAAATAAATACGTTTCTAGGAAAGCATTAATAGTTTTTATACTTTGCTATAGTTAACTTTTTTTTTTTTATAGTTAACTTTAGAGCCCTGGGGGAGAATAAAACTAATAGCTAATCAAAGGTGTGCTAGTGACCTTTAGTAAAAATTTCCTATGCGTACGTAATTGCTATGCCTTGTCCTGAATGGTTACCAGAAGAAAATTTCCTTGGAAAAATTAAAAGTACTGTACATATATCAATTATTATTGTCTATTTTCTCTTCTTCTTTATTGTCTCTGCTTCTTCTTCATTCTCTATTAATTTAACAAATATTTATTAGGCATCCACTATGTGCCTGGCATTGTTCAAGGCACAGAGTCAATAAATACACAGGAATGCTTTCCTCACTGAACTTCCCTATCTAATTTTATTTCATCATCTCTAAGAGCTGATCATATCTCTTTCTCTAGAGTTCAGGTGTCCTTTTATTCTCATTACATTAAGATGCCTTGCAGTCATTTTGTAAGTACAACACACAATTTGGTTAGAGTAAACTGAACTTGAAGCCCTAATGGCACAGTAGTTAAGAGCTCAGCTACTAACCAAAAGGTCAGCAGTTTGAATCCACCAGCAACTCTTTGGAAACCCTCTGGGGCAGATCTACTCTGTCCTATAGGGTCACTACGAGTCGGAATCAACTAGAAGGCAATGGCTATGGGTTTTTTTTTGTTGGTGGTGGTGTTGTTGCTGTTAAAATAAACTTAAAGACCTATCGTTTCTTTGGATTGTTTTCCCTGAATAAAGAAAACAGCATTAATGACCCAGGAACCAGTTATCATTTTTTTCCCCAACCTCCCACACATGTATTCAGTTCTCATAAAATTATAGTGCCCAGAAATTAATGGAACCAGCAAGTTTCCAGCTCCACTTACATGACCTATTTTCAAGGGACACAGTTGTGCATGTTCTTGTAATTGGCTCAACTTTTCCTCTTTTAGTGTGTTAGGCTTCCAATTTCACTTACAAACCATGACTACTGCATAATACACACATCTAGAAGAATTATATTCTTGAGCAATTGGTAAGAGCCGTAATGAGCTCTACAGGAAAAGAATAAAATGGCATATATAGAGTTAAGTCTTCCTGAATGATTTGGGAGGCTTGAAAAAACAAGGACCTTATGTAAGTGGCAAAGTACATCAACAAGATGGACAGGTCATCTGTGGATAGCATCATACCCAATGACTGTTAGTGTAAGAAAAAGATCGGTGTGCTTAGACCATCGTGGGGCAAATGTACAACATTAAGTATACATTTCCCAGTCTCTATGATGGAATACAAAGTTCCTAATCTAAGGATTTTAGAGAAATAGTGTGTTTGAATCATGTTAAAATGGCTTACTCAGTGTCTAAAATGTACATTAATAGAGTTATTCCTTTGTGCCTGTAGAAAATTCCTGTTAAAATGTAAATGCTCAGGGGAGAGGTAATGCTCTGAGCCATTAGGAGTCATATATTAGCATAGATTAATGTATCCAATTATTTTAGGAAGCAAACCACAGCTATGGTTTACAGAGCAGCACTAAAGAGGTCTAGAGAAGGGAGGGCCTTACTAGCAGGTGGAATAAGTGCAACAGTTTAATTCTTAAAAGAAATCAAAACCTATAAACCCAATTTGTAGAATTATATTTATTAGTGATTCTGGAATACCTGAACACAGTAGAATAAAAAGGAAACTAGTGCCAGATCCAATAGATTGGAAAATGAATTCTGCTCTTTACATAGGTCCCTGGGAGTTGCAAACATTTTGCACTTCACTACTGAACTAAAATTGGCAGTTTCCACCCAGTGGTACCATGGGATAAAGGCCTGAATATCTGTTTCTGTAAAGATTACAGCCAAGAAAACCCTATGGAGCAGTTTTACTCTGTAACACATAGACATTGGGCTGCCATGAGTCAGGATCAACTCAATCAAGCTGGTTTAGGGTTTTGTGTGTGTGTGTGTTTTGCTCTTACCTAGTTCGTTCCTTTTTAACCTTTAGGTCTCAGCTTGCATAGTACCTCCTCAAAGAGGTCTTCTTTGACCAACTTATCTAAATTAACTGCTCAAGGCTTGAACATGAACACATATAAATGCATGCCACATATACATTTATTTCACACATCAGTGCACAACTTGTTTCCTTAGTCATGTTTATCAACTTCTGCAATAAAATTTTATTATTTTTTGCCAGTCTCCCCAGCTGGGATTCAGGCTCCATAAAGGCAGGAACCGTATCTGTCTTACTTTACTGTATTTTACACAGGACCAAGTACACTGCGCGGTCTATAAGGACTGTTCAAAAACATTTGTTGACTAGAACACATGAATGACCTTGATATCTTCTCTTTCCCTCTTACCTAAGATATTTCATGATCACATGATTTTAGACCCTGAGCCCCTCTCTCCTTTGATGTGGTATGCTAAGCCACCCACAGATTAAACCAAAACCTCTCATTGTTCTACTCCTGCATTGGGACAGCTGAGCATAACCATTCTTCCTGGTCTCGTTTTATATGGATTGACAAGAATCTCAAGTGGGCTCTTAATGATTCCTTGCAAACACATTTAGGTCCCTAGTCTACTTCTCACTCCCCTAAATCCAGCAACTTTTTGCATCTTCATACTCTCTCTCTGATGGCCTTGATTTTCACTTTACTACGAAAAATGAAACAATCAGAAGATAAATTTCCAAGGATACCTACCACTCTGCACTCATATTTGGTCATCCTAATTATTATTTAGATGAAATATGCATGGTATTAAACCAGTATCACCATTTGTATTCAGTACACCCCATCTCCTCTCAAGGATCTTGATCCAACAAATCTCTCTCTGTTTTGGCTCTTTCTCCATAATCATAAAAACATGCTTTTTTTTTTTTCCTAACATTCTAAAATTTAAAAGGAAAAAAAATAAAAACCATTTGGCCTCACTCGCTCTACCAGATCAACCCCCGTTTTCTCTGTTGTCTTTGCTATAAAAGTCCTCAAAGTGTTGTTTGTACCGCCAGTCTCTAATCCCTCTCCTTCTACTTTCTTAAGTCAACTCCAGTTGGGTTTTCTCCCCATACCACTCTAATGAAATTGCTTTATCATGCATGATTACCTTGACCTGTTTGTTGCATATCCAATGGACACGTTTTATTCTCTCCATCTTGATCTACCAGCAGCATTTGACATGGTCTATCACTCTTTTCAAGGAGCCCTGGTGGTGGAATGGTTCAGTGCTTGGCTGCTAACTAAAAGGTCAGTGCTTCAAACCCAACACTGGCTCTGTGCAGGAAAAGACCTGATGATCTGCTCCCATAAAGATTGCAGCCTAGAAATCCCTATGGGGCAATTCTGCTGTGTCACATAGGGTCATTATGAGTCAGGATCAACTTGATGATCCACAACAAAATTCTCTCAGCTTCGTCTGCTTTTTTCACTTGGCATCCAGGACACCATACTCTCTTGGTTTTTCTCTAACTTCTGTTAATACCTTCATGGACTCCTGGACCAGCTCTTCCTCTTCTGCTAGACTTCAATTATTAAAATCCCCTGACTGATTGCTTAGCTGTATGGACACACTCTCCCTTCGTGAAATCAGATAGATGGTAGATAGATAATCTCCCTCTCTTATTTCTTTACTAAATTTAAGGTGTGCATACCTAACTTCCTCTTGAACATCTCCACTTGGTTATCCAGTAGGCACCACTAACCTACCATGTCCAAAACTGACTTCCAGTCGCACCAGAAAATCTTTTCTATCTACAAGCTTTCTTATCTTTATGGTACTTCTGTCTTTCTAGGTGTTCAATTGTTAAAACTTTCTGATTTTTATTGATTTCCCTCTTCCTCCAACAACCCTTATCCCTCTGACTTAATTTCCTAAAGCTCTCCCCTCATTCATTCGATTTTAACCAAAATGGTCTCCTTGATGTTTCTGGAATAGGCCAGATAATTTACCATATTAGCTTCTTTGCACTCAGCTTTTCTCTTTTCTAGAGTAGGTATGCTGGGCACTGTTCTTGGATCTGGGCTACAGCAGTGAACAAAACCAAGTTCCTGGCGTCATGGAGACTACATTTCAATGGAGGAGACACATGATACACACTTACTAATAAATATGTAATGTCAAGGTGTACTGAGCGCATTGAAAGAAAATAAGTCAGTGTAGGGGATAGAGAGTGATGGTGATTAATCTTCCCTGAGGGGTCACGTACAGGCAGAGACCTACATGAATGAAGAGAAGGAGCAGGAACGTTATACATTTACCTTCCCCAGTTCATGCAAAGTTAAAGAAAATGAAAGTGTAAAGTATCCTACTCAGGGAGACATTTAAAATTATAATATACCACTTGGTATTTTTCGTCTTTTAGTTTAAGTTAGCTCCATTAACCCTGGGTAATATGTTTAGGAAGCAGTCCTGGTTGCACAATGGTTAAGTGCTGGGCTGCTAACCAAAATGTTTGAATCCAGCAGCAGCTCTGAGGGAGAAAAGGCCTTGCGATCTGCTCATGTAGAGATTATCCAAACCAAAAACTATTGCCCTAAAGTTGATTCCAACTCATAGCAGCACAATAGGACAGAGTTGAACTGCCCCATTGAGTTTCCAAGGCTGTAAATCTTTACAGAAGCCAACTGCCAGATCTTTCTCCTGTGGAGTAGCTGTTGGATTCCAGCCTCCAACCTTTTAGTTAGCAGCTGAGTACTTTACCCCCTATGCCATTAGGGCTCTTCCTACTCTGTCCTATAGAGTCAGTATGAGTCATAATCAACTCTATGGCTTACAACAACAGAAACAATAATACATTTAAAAATTGGTAGAATTAGGAGACAAATCCATATTTGTGTGACCCCAAAGTCAGAGCTTTAAATTATTACCTCCTAATTTATGGCCTCTTGAAAAGGGATCTGTGTTAACAATTATGGCTGATTCTGCCTAAGGCTTTCAATTTAACTAATGTAGTTTTAACTACTATGCTGAGATGATCCCTGGGTGAATAAAAAGCACAATATTTTGACATTTCACAT
Organism: Loxodonta africana; assembly: GCF_030014295.1. Taxonomy (NCBI): domain Eukaryota; kingdom Metazoa; phylum Chordata; class Mammalia; order Proboscidea; family Elephantidae; genus Loxodonta; species Loxodonta africana. The sequence goes on from NC_087352.1 coordinate 64,347,571, forward strand.
CTAAGTTCTCCATATCAACATGTATTTACACAGCATGAAATGAGGGTATGGGTGGAATCATTTAAAAATATTTGGTTAATCTGATTCATGTCAATAATCAAGCTGAATACATAAATTATCCATGTTCTACAATTTGACTTTCTTTGATTAAAGACAATGAAAACATAGTGGGCATTCTCAGAAGTAAAAAGATATATAAAACCCATTGCAGTTGAATTGATTCCAACTCCTAGTGACCCTGTAGAACAGAGGAGAACTACCTCATAGGGTTTCCAAAGGGAGGCTGCTGGATTCAAACTGCTGACCTTTTGGTTATCAGCCAAGCCCTTACCACTGTACTGCCAGGGCTCCTCAAAGATATATACTATACTTTAATATGGAATGTTTCCATGACTTAGCTACCTAGAGCTGCTGTGAATGTGATTTGTCCTTGGGAATGCAAGGGAGGAGAAAAATCTTATTATATAATTTTGTGTTATAGAATGTTGTAGTTGTTGTTAGGTGCCATTGAGTCGGCTCCGACTCACAGCGACCTTATGCCCAACAGAACGAAACACTGCCCGGTCCTGCGCCATCCTTACAATCGTTGTTATGCTTGAGCTCATTGTTGTAGCCACCTTGTTGAGGCTATTCCTCTTTTCCACTGACCCTGTACTCTGCCAAGCATGATGTCCTTCTCCAGGGACTGATCCGTCCTGGTGCCAACACCACAGTTCAAAGGCGTCAATTCTTCTTTGGTCTTCCTTATTCATTGTCCAGTGATCACATGCATATGAGGTGATTCAAAACAGCATGGCTTGGGTCAGGGCCACCTTAGTCTTCAAGGTGACATCTTTGCTCTTCAACCCTTTGAAGAGGTCCTTTGCAGCAGATTTACCCAATGCAATGCATCTTTTGATTTCTTGACTGCTGCTTCCATGGCTGTTGATTGTGGATCCAAGTAAAATGAAATCCTTGACAACTTCAATCTTTTCTCCATTTATCATGATGTTGTTCATTAGTCCATTTGTGAGGATTTTTGTTTTCTTTATGTTGAGGTGCAGTCCATACTGAAGGCTGTGGTCTTTGATATCCATTAGTAAGTGCTTCAAGTCATCTTCACTTTCAGCAACCAAGGTTGTGTCATCTGCATAACACAGGTTGTTAATGAGTCTTCCTCCAATCATGATGCCCCATTCTTCTTCATACAGTCCATCTTCTTGGATTACTTGTTCAGCATACAGATTAAATAGGTATGGTGAAAGAATACAACCCTGGCGCACACCTTTCCTGACTTTAAACCAATCAGTATCCCCTTGTTCTGTCCAAACAACTGCCTCTTTACTTCTGTAAAGGTTCCTCATGAGCACAATTAAGTGTTCTGGAGTTCCCATTCTTCGAAGTGTTCTGGATGTTTGGAGCTGTTTCTTCTCATTTTGATTCGTGCCACATCAGCAAATGAAGGTCCCGGAAGATTTAGTCCATCCACGTCATTAAGGCCGACTCTACTTTGAGAACGCAGCTTTTCCTCAGTCACGTTTTGAGTGCCTTCCAACTGGGGGGGCTCATCTTCCAGCACTATATCAGACAACGTTCCGCTGCTATTCATTAGGTTTTCACTGGTTAATGCTTTTCAGAAGTAGGCTGCCGGGTCCTTTTTCCTAGTCTGTCTTAGTCTGGAAGCTCAGCTAAAACCTGTCCTCCATGGGTGACCCTGCTGGTTTCTGAATACCGGTGGCACAGCTTCCCCATGTGTCTGTCAGTTTGTCATACTGTGGAGGCTTGCTTATTCTGGTCATCTAGGGGTGCTATAACAGAAATACCACAAGTGGATGTCTTTAACAAAGAGTTTATTCCCTTAAGTCCAGTATGCTAGAAGTCCAAATTCAGGCCACCAGCTCCAGAGGAAAGCTTTCTCTCTCTGTCGGTTCTGGAGGAAGGTCCTTGCTATCAGTTCTCCCTTGGTCTGGGAGCATCTCATCTCAGGAACCTCAGGTTCAAAGGACATGGTCTGCTCCTAGAGCTCTTTTCTTGGTGGTATGAGTTTCGCATTATAGAATATCCTATACAAATTGAATATGAATCATAGTCAGGGGACCGAATTAGGTGTCAGAAGACCAGAGTCCAAATTAGTCAGGTCACCCTAGACAAGTCATTGATTCAATCTGAGCTTTGTTTTATTCTCTGTAAAATAACTATAGCCATGTTTTTCTTAAAAATGGGAACAAAACTGTTTTGAAATTAAAATTAGCTTTGTGGAAAATCAGTTTGAAAACTATCAACCACCACAATAATTATTGTGAGCAATTGTTTTTGTTTAATGAAAACCAGTAAAGAAAAAAAAAAAGTTGTTTTAAAAATTTTTCCTTCTTTTGTTTATGTTTGTATTGTGAAATGATACGAATATATCTTCCAGATATGACATCTTATCCATGAAGGCCATGGATATCTGCCGGTTATTTGAGGTTTGAATCATGCCCTTTATAAGAAAAACATGTTTACATGGCTGTCTGAATCTTCTATACATTTTTTTGAAAATCCCTTTTTTTTTTATTTTTTTAAAATACTGGATTGTTGTTGTTGTTAAGTGCCATAGAGTTGGTTCCGACTCACAGTGACCCCTACGTACAACAGAAAGAAATACTGCCTTGTCCTGTGCCATGCTCACAATCGTTGTTATACTCGAGCCCATTGTTGCAGCCACTTTGTCAGTCCATCTCCTTGAGGGTCCTCCTCTTTTTTGATGACCCTCTACTTTAACAAACATGATGTTCTTCTCCAGGGACTGATCCCTCCTGATAACATGACCAAAGTATGTGAGACATAGTCTTGCCTTCCTTGCTTTTAAGGAGCATTTCTAGCTGTACTTCTTCCAAGACAGATTTGTTCATTCTTTTTGGCATTCCATGGTGTAGTCAATATTCTTCTCCAACACCATAATACAAAGGCATCAATTCTTCTTTGGTCTTCTTTATTCATTGTCCAACTTTTGCATGTATATGAGGTGATTGAAAACACCAGGATTTGGGTCAGGTTCACTTTAGTCTTCAAGGCTATATCTTTGCTTTTCAACACTTTAAAGAGGTCTTTTGCAGCAAATTTGCCCAATGCAATCCATCTTTTGATTTCTTGACTACTGCTTCCATGAGCATTGATTGTGGATCCAACTAAAAAGAAATTCCTACAACTTCAAACTTTTCTCCATTTATCATAATGTTATTTGTTGGCCCACTTGTGAGGATTTTTGTTTTCTTTACATTGAGGTGTAATCCATACTGAATACTGTGGTCTTAAGACAGGGAGCAAAGATCCTGAGATCAGAGGGTGCCTTTTTGAGAAATAGCGAAGAGACTGGTGTGGTTAGAGGAGAAACAAGTAAAAGAGAAGCAGGTTACACTATCAGGGAGGTAATAGGGTGTTGAGTATAGAACCAAGAGACTTAGTAAAACAGAGAACAGAGGGGCTCCCAAATCTGCAAACAAAGTAAAAAGAAATGGGCCAGGGCACAGAAACAAAGCCTTTCCCCAGAACAATGGGGCAGGGTATCTAAAAATAACCTGCAAACTTCTTTAAAGTTGCCTTTCAGAAGCAGCTGCAGAAAACTAGGCCCAGAGACATGCGCAGACCATCCACCTGTGACTGCTGTGTGACCTTCCACCAGGGGCAGTGAGGGGCTACAGACCCAGGTGGGGAATTGAACTGGGGGAGCAAGAGACTGCACAGGCGTGACACCCCATAATAAGTCCTGCTACAAATCCCAGAGGCATCTGGGACAGGAACCGTCTTAGAAAGCTGCTGCACGAGCACCTTAGTTAACATATCCCCACCTGCGTCTGTGAATAAACATGAATCTTTTCCAGCCCAAGAACTTTTAAAAACTAGGGCTGGTCTTTTGTTCTGTGAGATGAGGATAAGCATTGCTCTAGGCCCTCCTCGTCTTCCTTTGGAAGCCTCTTCAATAAAGCTTTGCTTGTGTGGAAAACTATGTGCCTTACCTGCTCATTCTTGACCAGTGAGAGGCAAGAACCGTATTCTGGTAACAGTCGTTGATCTTCATCAGTAAGTGCTTCAAATCCCCTTCACTTTTGGCAAGCAAGGTTGTGTCATCTGCATAATCCAGGTTGTTAATGAGTCTTCCTCCAATCCTGATGCCCTATTCTTCTTTATATTTTCCAGCTTCTCAGGTTATTTGCTCACCATACAGATTAAATAGGTGTAGTGAGAGGATATAACCTTGATGCACACCTTTCCTGACTTTCAACCATGCAATGTCTCCTTGTTTTGTTGGAGTGACTGCCTCTTGGTGTATGTACAGTTTCCTCAGGAGCAAAATTAAGTGTTCTGGAATTCCCATTCTTCAAAATATTATCCATAATTTGTATAACATAACAAATGCTGGATAGTAACCTTTTAAAAATGAGTATTACTTTTTCTAAGGTCTTTATATACTCATGCATTTAAGAATAGTGAAATCTCCCTTAATCAGAACTAACTCAATGTTTCTAACCCAATGTTCCTCAGCAGTTGGATGTGTGGGAATATAGAAGACCAGATGATAAAGTCATAGGCTAGGAAAAAAAAAAGTTATCAGTATATAGTTAGTGCTATATTACCTTAAACTTCCATATATTGGAACATATGCTAAAAAAAAAAATGGCATAGCAGTGCACAGCAGGGGAGGAAGGGGTTGGCAAATGAATGTAGACTGCTCGTTTTTTTCATAATATGTGGTATTATTTGTCAAGTATATATGCTCTTTGCCTTTTCGTAATTGCATGTTAGGAAAAATATGTAATATCGCTTTGAATGTCTTTTTAAATATATAAATGTCATTGGATGGTATGCATCAATCTGCAACTTGCATTTTTAAATAAAACACATATCTTGGTGAACTTGCCATGCTGGTACACAAGAATGTCAATACACAGAGAACTTGTCAGGTCAGTACATAGGATCTGCCTCTATCTTTTAAACTAATGTATAACATTTTGTGGTATATTATGTCTATTTCATAATTTTTTGGTTATTTCTTAATGACGTAAATGAGTAAAAATTCTGAATATAAAATATAACCTATAACCTACAGAAATGTGTATAAAATAAAATGAACTGCTCAGTAATTTAGCACATAGTAACCATTCATATAACTACTACATTGCTCAAATATGGTAGAGCAGTACCAGCATCTCTGAAGCACCTCTCAAACCATTTACCAATTACTGCACTCTATCTATTTAACCCTAGGTATAAAAAAAAAAAGTTTTACTTTATTTTAAAACTATGCAAAACCAAAAAAAAACCCATTGCTGTCGAGTCATTTCCGACTCATAACGACCCTATAGGACAGAGTAGAACAGGCCCATAGAGTTTCCAAGGAGTGCCTGGTGGATTCGAACTGCTGACCTCTTGATTAGCAGCCGTAGCACTTAACCACTATGCCACCAGGGTTTCCACAAACCTATGCAAGCATCCCTAAATGTTTGGTTTAGTTTTACTCCATTTTTTGATAATTATAAAAGTGAAATTTTGTCAAGGAGGAAGTCAAATTAACTCTATTTGCAGATGACATAATCTTATACACAGAAAACCCTAAGGAATCCTCCAGAAAACTACTGAAACTAATAGAAGAGTTTGGCAGAGTCTCAGATTATAAGATAAACATATAAAAATCACTTGAATTCCTCTACATCAACAAAAAGAACATCGAAGATGAAAAAACCAAATCAATACCATTCACAGTAGCCCCCAAGAAGATAAAATACTTAGGAATAAATCTTACCAAGGATGTAAAAGACCTCTACAAGGAAAACTACAAAATACTAGTGCAAGAAACTAAAAAGGACCTACTTAGCTGGAAAAACATACCTTGTTCATGGATAGGAAGACTTAACATAGTAAAAATGTCTATTCTACCAAAAGCCATCTGTACATACAATGCACTTCCGATCCAAATTCCAATGACATTTTTTAATGTGATGGAGAAAAAAATCACCAACTTCATGTGGAAGGGAAAGAAGCCTCGGATAAGTAAAGCATTATTGAAAAAGAAGAAGAAAGTGGGAGGCCGCACTCTATCTGATTTCAGAACCTATTATACAGCCACAGTAGTCAAAACAGCCTGGTACTGGTACAACAACAGACACATAGACCAATGGAACAGAATTGAGAACCCAGATATAAATCCATCCACATATGAGCAGCTGATATTTGACAAAGGCCCAGTGTCAGTTAATTGGGGAAAAGATAGTCTTTTTAACAAATGGTGCTGGCATAACTGGATATCCATTTGCAAAAAAATGAAACAGGACCCATACCTCACACCATGCACAAAAACTAACACCAAGTGGATCAAAGACCTAAACATAAAGACTAAAACGATAAAGATCATGGAAGAAAAAATAGGGACAACCTTAGGAGCCCTAATACAAGGCATAAACAGAATACAAAACATTACCAAAAATGACAAAGAGAAACCAGATAACTGGGAGCTCCTAAAAATCAAACACCTATGCTCATCTAAAGACTTCACCAAAAGAGTAAAAAGACCACCTACAGACTGGGAAAGAATTTTCAGTCATGACATCTCCGACCAGTGTCTGATCTCTAAAATCTATATGATTCTGTTAAAACTCAACCACAAAAAGACAAACAACCCAATCAAGAAGTGGGCAAAGGATATGAACACATACTTCACTAAAGAAGATATTCAGGCAGCTAACAGATACATGAGAAAATGCTCTCGATCATTAGCCATTAGAGAAATGCAGATCAAAACTACGATGAGATTCCATCTCACTCCAACAAGGCTGGAATTAATCCAAATAATAATAAATGTTGGAGAGGCTGCGGGGAGAGGGGAACACTTATACACTGCTGGTGGGAATGTAAAATGGTACAACCACTTCGGAAATCTATCTGGCGTTTTCTTAAAAAGTTAGAAATAGAACTACCATACAACCCAGAAATCCCACTCCTCGGAATATACCTTAGAGAAGTAAGAGCCTTCACACAAACAGATATATGCACACCCATGTTTATTGCAGCTCTGTTTACAATAGCAAAAAGCTGGAAGCAACCAAGGTGTCCATCAATGGATGAATGGTTAAATAAATTGTAGTATATTCACACAATGGAATGCTAAGCATCGATAAAGAACAGTGACGAATCTCTGAAACATTTCATAACATGGAGGAACCTGGAAGGCATTATGCTGAGTGAAATTAGTCAGAGGCAAAAGGACAAATATTGTATAAGACCACTATTATAAGATCTTGAGAAATAGTATAAACTGAGAAGAACACATACTTTTGTGGTTATGGGGGGGGAGGGAGGGAGGGCGGGAGAGGGTTATTTACTGATTAGTTAGTAGATAAGAACTACTTTAGGTGAAGGGAAGGACAATACTCAATACAGGGAAGGTTAGCTCAACTGGACTGGACCAAAAGCAAAGAAGTTTCCAGGATAAACTGAACGCTTCAAAGGTCAGTGGAGCAAGGGCGGGGGTTTGGGGACCATGGCTTAAGGGGACTTCTAAGTCAATTGGCAAAATAATTCTACTATGAAAACATTCTGCATCCCACTTTGAAATGTGGCATCTGGGGTCTTAAATGCTAACAAGCGGCCATCTAAGATGCATCAGTTGGTCTCAATCCACCTAGATCAAAGGAGAATGAAGAACACCAAGGTCACACGATAACTATGAGCCCAAGAGACAGAAAGGGCCACATGAACCAGAGACCATCCTGAGACCAGAAGAACTGGATGGTGCCCAGCCACAACCAATGACAGGGAGTACAACAGAGAACCCCTGAGGCAGCAGGAGATCAGTGGGATGCAGACCGCAAATTCTCATAAAAAGACCAGACTTAATGCTCTGACTGAGACTAGAGGAATCCCGGCGGTCATGGTCCCCAAACCTCCTGTTGGCCCAGGACAGGAACCATTCCCGAAGACAACTCATCAGTCATGGAAGGGACTGGACAATGGGTTCAAGAGAGATGCTGATGAAGAGTGAGCTACTTGTATCAGGTAGACACTAGAGACTGTGTTGACATCTCCTGTCTGGAGGGGAGATGGGAGGGTAGAGAGGGTTAGAAACTGGCAAAATTGTCACAAAAGGAGAGACTGGAAGGGCTGACTCATTAGGGGGAGAGTAAGTGGGAGTATGGAGTAAGGTGTATATACGCTTATATGTGACAGATTGACTTGATTTGTAAACATTCACTTAAAGCTCAATAAAAATTATTAAAAAAAAATTTCAAAAAAAAGTGAAATTGTACAGTCTATATCTGGCTCCTTACAATCATCCATGTTATTACATGTTTCTGTAAAATTATTAATTTTTGCTTTTCTATAATATAGCATTGTACTGATTATTGAAAATTTATTGATAACTGTACATGTAGTTTTTCTTACTTTTTTTCATTTAATCAAATTTTGATATTATTTTTTTCTTTCTGTTTGTTTTTCATAGATGAGTCTAACCCATTTACCTTTATTTTTATAACTGATACATTTTGACTCATTCCTGCAGTCTCATTTTGTGTTTTCTATTCATCATGCTTTTATTCTCACTTTTCCTTGCTCTTTTCTTGTAAATATTACTCAAAGTTTCTAATCCACTGAGTTTCTTTCCTGGCAAGATTCAAATAAAACAAACAAACATTGTCATCAAGTGAATTCCAGCTCATAGCTTCCCTGTAGGACAGAGTAGAACTGCTCCATAGGGTTTCCAAAGAGTGCCTGGTGGGTTTGAACCATCAACATTTTGGTTAGCAGCCGACTCTTAACTACTGCACCGCCAGGGTTCCCTGGCAAGATTAGGGGCCTATTTATTTAATTTAAAAAGTCATTATTATTATTATTATTTTTAATTATCTCTTAGTACTTGGGGCAGGAGGAATGCCTGCCATCTTGAAAGTCTTCAGAGTGATGCCTTGAGACTGAAAATATGCTCATGTCATCACATACATTTATACAACACAAATACACACACACCACTCTTCCTACTTAAAGTTCTTCAATATCTTTCTTTGGCATTTAGGAAAGAGAAAGAGAAAAAAAAAAGTATTTAATATGTCTCATGAGGCTGTGTTTGGGATGCTTTCTTCCAACCTTTTAAGCCTCATCAGGCACCATTCTCTGTCCTTTTCTCTCCACTCTTAAGCACTGCCATCTTTCTTTTAGTTTTTCTCTAAAACTGAATGCTTCCGAAACCCTTCACAGAACTCGTTCATGATGTCATCTTTGGGCCCAAAGTGTTTTCTTATACGTTGCTGTACCCCTACTTCCACCCCAATTCTTTCTGCTTTGTTTAGTTAACTTCTATATATGTATATGCCTCAGACTCAGCATTAAGTATCACCTCTTCAAATGTAAGTTCCCTCATACTCCCCTTTCTCTGGACCATGTGTTGCCATGTCCTCCTGAATGTGATTATTGGTTTCATGCTTCTCTTTTCCTTTGTACTTCCAGTCCCTTGGCCAGTAATGGAGTCTTGAAAAAAGTCCATTTATATTTGATGAATAAATTTAGATGTTCTATTTTTAGACCTCAAGGGAAGCTTAATGACTCAATTGTGACAACATTCTCCAGGCTGGAGCTGGAGAATCTTGAAGAAACCAAAACGGTACAAGTTTATGAGAGGTATTCACAGAAGATGATCATAGGCTCGTTGTTAAATTTAGTTTAGGCATTTTTTTATTTATTTTACAAAAAAAAAAAAGACTCTAATAAGGTTTTTGTGGTATTAGATACCAAAAATTTCAGTGGAATAATAAATCACTCAAATGGTCACTATGATAGTACCAAAAGTAACAGCTTCCAAATGAAGGGGCAACAAAACATAAAAACCCAATGGTTTGGGTCCACATATTGGAGAGCTCAACAGTCATAATACAGGAATGTGGCAAGAATTTTGGCCCTGTCACAAAAACACCGCTCCTGTCTTTCCCCCAAGGGATGACACACTTTTCTATAAGACTTGTACTTTCCTTTTCTAAGCTCATCTACAAACACCAGGAGCAATAAATTTTGTCAGTAGGTAATGAAAGTTCAACGTTCTCCCTGCTGGGACTCAGAAACTGTGAGAGCAGTAATTCTCAGTCCTGGTCCCCGAACACTATAATATGACTAAATGTCACTAGGAAGAGTGAAAATGATTGATAAAATTTATATTCATCACATACACATGTACACTCTATCTCTATCTAGGTATATCTTATACTATATTTATTCATATTAAAAAGCCATCATTCTTTATCATAAATATTGTAAGAGTTTGTAAACAAAGTACCAGAATTATATATCCAAGTAAGAGATCTTCTTCAAAGTAGTCACTTTGAGTAGTTACCCACTTATTTCAGTGATGTTGCAATCTTTCAAAACATGATTTTACTGTGCAATGCACACACACACGTATACACAGAGAAAATGCTCATTCTTGGAGGAAGGATTCAACTTCTGGAAAAAAGAGATGAATTAGGTTCGGAAAAAAGCACTTTGGACACAAAATAATATGGGTTAAAAGCCCCCCACAAACACTTTATATGGCTCACTATCTATTGAAATGGGTGTTTATCTGATAGAGGAACTCCTGAAATATTGATAAAATCAATAATATTGTAATAAATGTGTAGCCTCTGTAATGTGATAGATTTTTTTTTTTTTTTCAGAATTCTCTGCTTTTGACAGGTTACTTAAGTCTCTCGGGCCAGTTTCTTCAATTTCAAAAGATAACTAGAATCTGTCTTACGTATATGGGGGATTGAGATAAGGAATGATTCAGATAATATATATGATAGACTTTATAAACTACAAAGAGCTATTATTAAAAAATTACTTTAGTTTCCATAATCGTGCCTTGTAGATATATGCTAACTTTTATTTATGTATAAACAAACACACGATAGGTATATTTACCCTAAATAACCTTTAGGGGATAGAGTATAAAAGTAAAATCAAGAAAATAAGTATATATAAACTTAAAAAGTCAAAAATGGAAAGCAACAATGTGCTATCAATTGTTTTTCCAAATATTTAACTGAAATAAGAAAAAATATTATTTTCCCTTATACCCTCAGAAATGCAATATACAAATCTTCCATTAAAAAAAAAAATTCTACTGTATTTTAAACAAGATGCTGGTCCTATTCTATATGAATTCAAGTTTAGAATGTAGTCGAAGACTTCACATGTAGAAATGACTTTTCCTATGAAAAAAATACTGCAGTTTTGTTTTATATAAGCCGGGAGAAAAAAAAAAAAGTAGTATGTGAAGGCAATAAGGTATTTTTCCGTTGCTTTGCAATCTAGTAAACTTTAAACAAATAGTCTTGACCTTTGCACAATAATGCTCAGTCCACAGTAATTTATACTTCTAGATCATACCGCATAAAACAAGAGAAATGAGATGAGCAGTGAAGAACCTTAAACTTTAATATCAACCCAGTTCACAAATGGTGTTGCTCATAGCTGCACTCCTCTTAACATTAGGAATATGGACATAGTTGTGCACAGACATTGAAAGAATAGACTGGGGAAATTTCAGGGACATCAAAAAGCTCATCTGACTCTTCTTGTCTATAATTTATACCATACTTTAATTTAATACCAAAGTTTTGATGCTCGCTATTAAAATACGAAAGAATGTTTAAGAGGTGCGTGGAACTGTTATCGTTTTATCGACTATTGCAGGGAAATGGAATATAAAGACATGGAATATCCTGGAATTTCAGAAGACAAATCCCTCTGACTTAGAGAAGGCTCAAAAAAGCACGTGGAAGACATAAAACTGGAGCTGACACTGAAATAATTGTAGGATTAGTAGAGGGAAGCAAGTGTTTAAGGGAATGGAGGGGCAATGAGCAGAAAGAAAAGGTTCAACTTCCTATCAGTGGGGTTTAATATAGATTTCTTCAATTAGGCCGAGGTATATTTCATTTTGAGGATAATAGCTCATCTTTGCTTTGTTTTAATTTCTCTGGTATACTTCGACACACTTGGCTGTTAACCAAAAGGTCGGTGGTTTAAGCCCACAGCCCATCCTGAGGCAGAAAGTTGTCGCATTTTGCGTCAGTAAAAATATTACAGCCTTGGAAACCCTATGGGCAGTTCTACACTGTTCTTTAGGGTTGCTCTGAGTCAGAATCTACTCGATAGCAATGGGTAAAATAAGAGGTATTGGGGGGCTGGTTATTCAATTTGTGCAATTGTTTCCCTATCCCTCACTCCTTCTCTTGTCCTCCTCATGTCTGGCTTCCATGGAACAGCCGGAAGAACTTACCTGTCCCTTGCTTTGTATTGTACTTGGAGTAACATCCCTGGCTGGCACTTCTAGCTGCATGCTGGGGCTCCTGCCTGCCTCTCCGATGTCATCTTGTCCCATCCGCCCCCTTACCCATTATTCCCTAGCCAGTTTCATGTTAATGCTACTCTTTGAACATGCTTGATCCTGATTCTGGTGTCTTTACCCACAAGTTGTTCTGTCTGCCTGGAAGACCCTTCTACCTACCTCACATAGCCTTTTGATATTCTTTTTTTTTTTTTTTTTGCCATTCAGATATCATCTTAAATGTCTTCTCTTTAGACTCTATCATATCACCTTTTTAAAATATTCTGCATAGCACTTATTATGGACATTTTCTTGAACATGTTTTCGTTGCTTTGATGTCTGTCACAATAACAGGGCCATTGTCTTCTTTCTGTGAGCTATTGTTAGAAGAGCACGTAGTCCTCCCTTGTTTCTCACCAAATTACGTACTATTGAGCATATGGAAACTTTCCAACTACAGCACAATTACCTTTGCAATTTTTTTCCTCTATTTTATTCCCACAAAAATTAATGACTGCCTTTTTTTAGAGCTCTAGCTTGTGTGGCTGTGGGTGCATTTTCAAATAAAAGGTCTAAAGTTGTTCAATTAAACTGGGTTCTTACCCACAAATAGTAAAGAACTGAGTTGCCCAATGGCTACTCACTTTGTGTGTGTGTGTGTGTGTGTGTGTGTGTGTGTGAACAGAAATGCATCCTGGGACCTCCATTCAGAAAGTAACCATTTTAAAAGGAAAATATTATTTGAGCTCCAAGAGTTTGTAATTATTGTTAATGACTGAAACCTTAACAAACTATTGCAGAGAAAATACAGTATTTTTCTTTTGATATTATGTATGAGTTTTTTTTTTTTTTATGAGTTGGGAAAATTGTCAATTGACTTGAGATGACATGAAAGGCAGAATAACAGAGCTTAATTTTCATATTACGACTGGAGATTCAAGGAATAACAATTTGCAAAGTTCAATTGAGCTGTGAAAAGGAGAAAAAAGAACAAAATATGATGAGGAGAAAACAATAGCGAACCTCTTCAGTTTCCTCATTATGGAGCCATTTTTCCATAAATGCACTTCTATTAGAGGGCTACAGCCTAATTCAAGTTTGACAGCAACAGCTCATTATGAGAACTCCCATACAAACCTGCAGCATTTTCTTCAGGCACAATGAAGGTTGTGATAAATATTCTTCAGGCACAATTTTGCAGTGTGATAAATATTGAATATTGAATAGTTGAAAGGTTTGGCCTCTGAGTAAAGGGAAATAACTTGCTGATACATGTTTAAACAGTCAATTATTCTCACCAATGGAAAACAGTTTCTGAATTGCAGTGGATGTGTTTTTTTTTTTTTTTTTTTTTGGAATAAATGAACAAGCATAATTTATACTTTGTGCAACCACTTGGCAACAGCTGGAGAGATAATTGTGTCTGGTGGTGGAAATAAGGCAAACATGACAGTGTATAAAACTGGACACTGTCCAAGTTGCTCATTAGTCATGTGACTAATCTGAAAATGAATGTACCATGCAAATTAGAGGTGAAAGTGGCTTCCTGGTTTGGAGAGATACCAGCATGCAAGACTGTGTGTATTCTCAACACTGCTTCAGGAGGGGGCATGGGATGTGTCAATGTCACGCTTTAATTGGAATGGGGTGGTGGGTGGAACATGTTTTAGAATTAAACATAAATTTCCATAAGATTTAATGTGGTTAAAACAGCATCCAGTGATGCAGAAAAGCATTTCTGAAATTGTCTTCCCCAAGACCACAGCAATATTCAGGCTGTTCAGAGAAGTGGAAATGGGGTGGAGGAGGGACAGAGATGTTTTGACAATACTCCAGCTGCCTTATTTCTCTGTATTCCACCAGTGACCAACTTTCTTTTGCCTGATCCTCCTCTCTTTATACACTATTTGCATTGAAAATGGAAACATTTTAACTCTGTAACAAAATCTACTTTCTAGCTTTGCAAAGATGACATGAGAGTGCACAGGAAAAACTCAGGTCTAAGTATAAATTCCACTTGGGTCATTTTGCCTTAAATAACCCATCCGTTCACTCAGTCAGATTAATTTATTGAAAAATGTAACTGACATGCTATTATATTTATTTTCTTTCTTTAAAAATAAAAAATAAAATTACCAGTTTTTGTTTGTTGTTTTTTTGTTTTTAGTTTTTAAAATGTTTATGACTGGGCCGTGTATTGACCAAAATCTTTCCCCAGGTACATATGGGAAATTGGGGTATTTTAGATTATATTTAGATAAACTTGAGATTTTACTGACAGTCTTATTGATTGGTTGATATTTACTTCATGTTTTGGAATAAATAGTAATTATTTAAAAATTTTTATTATTTAAGGTCATTTAGAATAGTGGGTGTTTGTTACATTTCCTATTGATAGTGTAATGCTTTGTGTTGCTTTTTCACACTTTAGTTTAATATATTATTTGATCCTTAGCACATCTCTAATAGTACAGGCATTATTTCTGTATTTTTTAACCAGTTAGGAAACTGAGCTCCACAGAGACTGAGAAAATAAGGTTTTCTCAATCCCTTGTTTTGTTTACCTGTTGTAATAAAGATTATGTTGATGCTGTTTGTTCAGATAGAATAAATTTGTCTTATTTATCAAGGTGCTATTACTACCTTTCTTATAGTTTTCTGGTATAGAAAGAGATTTATACAAACCTATCTAAATTTTGTTCCTCAGACTCTGTGGAAATATAAGATACACCCAGGGGTTTAACACTGAATTGTCTACTAAGGTTTATTTCATAATAAAAATAAGTGCTATGAATAAATGGAATAACCAGATTTAGTTTTTTTAATTTATTTACTGTGGTTTATAGAAAATAACATGAAACCATGTTCAGCCAAATAAATGTTTATAAGGAAAACAACTTTGTACCACCATCAATGAAAGAAGGTAGAACTTTACTAGCCATTCCCAAAAGCTCTCCTTGTGCCCTATTCCTTATGAGTAACTCCTCTCCTGTTATGAAATTAAAAGTTCTCTTTATAATTTTATCACCCAATTCATTATACTTTAGCTTTGCCTTCCTTACTTTCTATATACATTTAGGTTTCTTTTAATCTATACTTCTCCCCTCTATCACTTTGTTCCTTTGCAATTCATTTTTTTTTTTTTTTATGTATTTAAAAAAAAAAAACAAACCTGTTGCTATTGAGTCAGTTCCGACTCATAGCAACTCTGTAGGACAGAATGGAACTTCCCCATAGGAACTTCCGAGGAGCCCCTGGTGGATTCAAACTGCTGACCTTTTGGTTAGCAGCCGACTTCTTTTCTATTTCTCCTTTTTTTTTTTTTTTTTAATGATTTTTATTGTGCTTTAAGGGAAAGTTTACAAATCAAGTCAGTCTCTCACACAAAAACCCATATACACCTTGCTACACACTCCCAGTTACTCTCCCCCTAATGAGACAGCCCGCTCTCTCCCTCCACTCTCTCTTTCGTGTCCTTTTCTCCAGTTTCTACCCCCCTCCACTCTCTCATCTCCCGTCCAGGCAGGAGATGCCAACATAGACTCAAGTGTCCACCTGATCCAAGAGGCTGACTCCTCACCAGCATCCTTCTCCAACCCATTGTCCAGTCCAATACATGTCTGAAGAGTTGGCTTCAAGAATGGTTCCTGTCCTGGGCCAACAGAAGGTTTGGGGGTCATGACCACCGGGGTCCTCCTGGTCTCAGTCAGACCATTAAGTCTGGTCTTATGGGAATTTGGGGTCTGCATCCCACTGCTCTCCTGCTCCCTCAGGGGTTCCCTGTTGTGTTCCCTGTCAGGGCAGTCATTGGTAGTAGCCAGGCACCATCTAGTTCTTCTGGTCTCAGGATGATGTAGTCTCTGGTTCATGTGGCCCCTTCTGTCTCTTGGGGTCGTAATCACCTTGTGTCCTTGGTGTTCTCATTCGCCTTTGATCCAGGTGGGTTGAGACCAATTGATGCATCTTAGATGGCTGCTTGCTAGTGTTTAAGACCCCAGACGCCACTCTTCAAAGTGGGATGCAGAATGTTTTCTTAATAGATTTTATTATGCCAATTGACTTAGATGTCCCCTGAAACCATGGTCCCCAGACCCCTGCCCCTGCTACGCTGGGAATCGAAGCAGTTTATTCAGGAAACTTCTTTGCTTTTGGTTTAGTCCAATTGTGCTGACCTCCCCTGTATTGTGTGCTGTCTTTCCCTTCACCTAAAGTAGTTGTTATCTACTATCTAATTAGTGAATACCCCTCTGCCACCCTCCCTCCCTCCCCCCGCCTCGTAACCACAAAACAATGTTTTCTTCTCAGTTTAAACTATTTCTCAAGTTCTTATAATAGTGGTCTTATACAATATTTGTCCTTTTGCAACTGACTAATTTCACTCAGCATGATGCCTTCCAGGTTCCTCCATGTTATGAAATGTTTCACAGATTCCTTACTGTTCTTTATTGATGCATAGTATTCCATTCTTTGAATATACCATAATTTATTTATCCATTCATCCATTGATGGGCACCTTGGTTGCCTCCATCTTTTTGCTATTGTAAAGAGTGCTGCAATAAACATGGAGGTGCATATATCTGTCGTGTAAAGGCTCTTATTTCTCTAGGATATATTCCAAGGAGTGAGATTGCTGGATCATATGGTAGTTCTATTTCTAGATTTTTAAGGAAGTGCCAAATCGATTTCCAAAGTGGTTGTACCATTTTACATTCCCACCAGCACTGTAGAAGTGTTCTAACCTCTCCACAGCCTCTCCAACATTTATTATTTTGTGCTTTTTGGATTAATGCCAGCCTTGTTGGAATGAGATGAAATCTCATTGTAGTTTTGATCTGCATTTCTCTAATGGCTAATGATCATGAACATTTCCTCATATATCTGTTAGCTACCTGAATGTCTTCTTTAGTGAAGTGTCTATTCATATCTTTTGCCCATTTTTTAATTGGGTTATTTGTCTTTTTGCAGTTGAGTTTTTACAGTATCATGTAGATTTTAGAGATCAGGCACTGATCAGAAATGTCATAGCTAAAAACTTTTTCCCAGTCTGTAGGTAGTCTTTTTGCTCTTTTGGTGAAGTCTTTGGATGAGCATAAGTGTTTGATTTTTAGGAGCTCCCAGTTATCGAGTTTTTCTTCTACATTCTTTATAATGTTTTGTATACTGTTTATGCCATGTATTAGGGCTCCTAAAGTTGTCCCTATTTTTTCTTCCATGATCTTTATCATTTTAGATTTTGTATTTAGATCTTTGATCCATTTTGAGTTCATTTTTGTGCATGGAGTGAGGTCTTGTTACATTTTTTTGCAGGTGGATATCCAGTTATGCCAGCACCATTTGTTAAAAACACTGTCTTTTCCCCAGTTAACTGTTTTGGGGCCTTTGTCAAATATCAACTGCTCATATGTGGATGGATTTATGTCTGGATTCTTGATTCTGTTCCATTGGTCCATGTATATGTTGTTGTATCAGTACCAGGCTGTTTTGTCTACTGTGGCGGTATAATAGGTTCTAAAATCAAGTAAATTTTTTAAATCAGGTAAAGTAAGGCCTCCCACTTTGTTCTTCTTTTTCAGTAATGCTGTATTTATCTGGGGCCTATTGCCCTTCCATATGAAATTGGTGATTTGTTTCTCTATCTCATTAAAAAACGTCCTTGGGATTTGGATCGGAATTGCATTAAATGTATAGATCACTTTTGATAGAATAGACATTTTTATAATATTAAGTCTTCCTATCCATGAGCAAGATATGTTCTTCCACTTATGTAAGTCTCTTTTGTTTTCTTGCAGAAGTATACTGTAGTTTTCTTTGTATAAGTCTTTTACATCTCTGGTAAGATTTATTCCTAAGTATTTTATCTTCTTGGGGGCTACTGTAAATGGCATTGATTTGGCGATTTCCTCTTAGATGTTCTTTTTGTTGGTGTAGAGGAATCCAACTGATTTTTGTGTGTTTATCTTGTATCCCAATACTCTGCTGAACTCTTCTATTAGGTTCAGTAGTTTTCTTGAGGATTCCTTAGGGTTTTCTGTGTATAAGATCATGTCATCTACAAATAGAGATACTTTTACTTCTTCCTTGACAGTATGGTTGCCCTTTATTTCTTTATCTAGCCTAATTGCTCTTGCTAGGACTTACAGCACAATGTTGAATAAGAGTGGTGATAAAGGGCATCCTTGTCGGGTACCCAATCTCAATGGGAATGCTTTCAGGCTCTCTCCATTTAGGGTGATGTTGGCTGTTGGCTTTGTATAAATGCCCTTTATTATGTTGAGAAATTTTCCTTCTATTCCTCTTTTGTTGAGAGTTTTTTTCATGAATGAGTGTTGAACTTTGTCAAATGCCTTTTCTGCAACAATTGATAAAATCATGTGATTCTTGTCTTTTGTTTTATTTATGTAGTGGATAACGTTAATTGTTTTTCTAATGTTGAACCAACCCTGCATACCTGGTATGAATTCCACTTGGTCATGCTGAATTATTTTTTTGATATGTTGTTGAATTCTATTGGCTAGAATTTTGTTGAGGGTTCTTGCATCTACATTCATGAGGGATACAGGTCTATAATTTTCTTTTCTTGTGGTGTCTTTACCTGGTTTTGGTATCAGGGATATGGTGGCTTCATAGAATGAGTTTGGTAGTATTCCATCCTTTCCTATGCTCTGAAATACCTTTAGTAGTGGTGGTGTTAACTCTTCTCTGAAAGTTTGGTAGAATTTTGCAGTGATGCCATCCAGACCAGGGCTTTTATTTTGTTGGGAGTTTTTTGATTACCTTTTCAATCTCTCCTTTTGTTATGGGTCTATTTAGTTGTTCTACCTCTGTTTGTATTAGTTTTTTTTTGTTTTTTTTTTTTTTACCTCTGTTTGTATTAGTTTAGGTAGGTAGTGTGTTTCTAGGAGTTCGTCCGTGTCTTCTAGGTTTTCAAATTTGAGTATAGTTTTTCATAGTAATCTGATACGATTCTTTTAATTTCAGTTGGGTCTGTTGTAATAGCGCCCCTCTCATTTCTTATTCGGGTATTTTGCTTCCTCTCCTGTTTTTCTTTTGTCAGTTTGGCCAGTGGTTTATCAATTTTGTTGATTTTTTCAAAAAAACAGCTTTTGGTCTTGTTAATTCTTTAAATTGTTTTTCTGTTTTCTATTTCATTTTAGTTCAGTTTTAATTTTTATTATTTGTTTTCTTCTGGTGCCTGTGGGTTTCTTTTCTTCCTCTTTTTCTATTTCTTCAAGTTGTAGGG
The DNA here is from genome assembly GCF_030014295.1 of Loxodonta africana. Lineage (NCBI taxonomy): Eukaryota > Metazoa > Chordata > Mammalia > Proboscidea > Elephantidae > Loxodonta > Loxodonta africana. Next base: position 64,367,121 of record NC_087352.1, read on the forward strand.
ATAATTCTTTGATTTTGGCCCTTTCTTCTTTTTGGATGTGTGCATTTATTGATGTAAATTGGCCTCTGGTCACTTCTTTTGCTGTGTCCCAAAGGTTCTGATAGGAAGTGTTTTCATTCTCATTGGATTCTCTGAATTTCCTTATTCCATCCTTAATGTCTTCTATAATCCAGTCTTTTTTGAGCAGGGTATTGTTCAGTTTCCAAGTGTTTGATTTCTTTTCCCTGCTTTTCCTTTTATTGATTTCCACTTTTATGGTCTTACGGTCAGAGAAGATGCTTTGTAATATTTCAATGTTTTGGATTCTGCTAAGGCTTGCTTTATGACCTAATATGTGGTCTATTCTAGAGAATGTTCCATGTGCACTAGAAAAGAAAGTATAGTTGGTTACTGTTGGATGGAGTGTTCTGTATATCTCTATGAGGTCAAGTTGGTTGATTGTGGCATTTAGATCTTCCTTGTCTTTATTGAGCTTCTTTCTGGATGTCCTGTCCTTCACCAAAACTGGTGTGTTGAAGCCTTGTACTATTAAAGTGGAGCTGTCTATCTCGCTTTTCAATGCTGATAGAGTTTGTTTTATGTATCTTGCAGCCCTGTCATTGGGTGCATAAATATTTAATATGGTTATATCTTCTTGGTGTATTGTCCCTTTAATCATTATATAGTGCCCTTCCTTATCCTTTCTGATGTATTTAACATTAAAGTCTATTTTGTCAGAAATTAATGTTACCACTCCTGCTCTTTTTTGATTGTTGTTTGCTTGATATGTTTTTTTCCATCCTTTGATTTTTAGTTTGTTTGGGTCTCTAAGTCTAAGGTGTGTCTCTTGTAGGCAGCATATAGATGGGTCTTGTTTTTTAATCCATTCTGCCACTCTCTGTCTCTTTATTGGTGCATTTAGTCCATTTACCTTCAGGGCAATTATGGATAGGTATGAATTTAGTGCTACCATTTTGATGTCTTTTTGTGTGTGTGTTGTTGACAGTTTCTATTTCCCAGTTGATTTTATGTGCTGAGTAGGTTTTCTTTTTATATGGTGTCCTTTCCTCATATTTGTTGTTGTTAATTTTGTTTCTGCTGAGTCTGTATTTTTCCCTTGTATTTTATTTAGATGAGAAGGATAGTTTGTCTCTATTATTTACCCCTATTTTTCTAAATTTAAAAATAACTTTTATTTCTTTGTATCACCGTATCTTCCTCTCCATATGGAAGGTGTATGATTACACTTATTATTTTAGTGTTGTCTTCTTTTATATAATAACATTGCCATTACCTGTGTTGGGCTTTTTTTTTTTTTTTTTTTTTAATCTTGCTTTTTTTTTTTGGATTTCCCTCTCTGGGTTGACTTCTGGTTGCTCTGCCCAGTGTTCTAGTCTTGGGTTGATACCTGATATTATTGATTTTCTAACCAAAGAACTCTCTTTAGTATTTCTTGTAGTTTTGGTTTTGTTTTTACAAATTCCCTCAACTTGTGTTTATCTGGAAATGTCTTGATTTCACGTTCATATTTAAGAGACAGTTTTGATGGATATATGATTCTTGGCAGGCAATTTTTCTCCTTCAATTTTTTAAGTATGTCTTCCCATTGCTTTCTTGCCTGCATGGTTTCTGCCGAGCAGTTCGAGCTTATTCTTATTGGCTCTCCTTTGTAGGTGACTTTTTGTTTATCCCTTGCTTTTCTTGTAATTGTCTCTTTATCTTTGGTTTTGGCAAGCTTGATTACAATGTGTCTTGGTGACTTTCTTTTAAGATCTACCTTATGTGGAGTTCAATAAACATCTTGGATAGATATCTTCTCATCTTTCACAATATCGGGGAAGTTTTCTGCCAACAAATCTTCAACAATTTTCTCATATTTTCTGTTATCCCTCCCTGTTTTGGTACTCCAATCACTCGTAGGTTATTTCTCTTGATAGAGTCCCACATGATTCTTAAGGTTTCTTCACTTTTTTTTAATTCTTTTATCTGATATTTCTTCAAACATATTAGTGCCAAGTGATTTATATTCGAGTTCAGAAATTCTAGCTTCTCCTTACTCAGTTCTGCTCCTCTGACTTTCTATTGAGTTCTCTAATTCTGTAATTTTATTGTTATTTTTCTGAATTTATGATTGCTGTCTGTCTATGGATTTTTCCAGCTTATTAAACTTTTCATTATGTTCCTGAATAATCTTTCTAATTCTTTCAGTTGCTTTATCTTCGTGTTCCTTGGCTTGTTCTGCGTACTGCTTCATTTCTTTCCTGATGTCTTGAAGGGTTCTGTATATTAAACTTTCATATTCTGCATCTGGTAATTCCAAGAATGCACTTTCATCTAGAAAATACCTGGATTCTTTGTTTTGAGAGCCTGTTGAGGTGATCATGGTCTGTTTCTTTATGTGACTTGATATTGACTGTTGTCTCCAAGCCATCTATAAGTTATGGTATTAGATTATGCTTGCTTACTGTGTCATAGCTGCTTGCTTTGTTTTGTTTTGGTATACCCCTATGGGTTGCTTGAGTGAGCTAGCTTGATTATTTTTGCCTTTGAAGCTCTGGCATCCTGTCTCCAGCTGGCTGGAGCTGTTACGAGGTATATCAGTCTAGGAGTCCATTCAGCTTTCTTATATGAATTCAGCTCAGGTTTCCAGGTAGCTGATATCAAGTGTATGGTACAGGCTCTGTCCTACAGTCTTAGAGGGGCAGGGGTGATTGGCGTATATACCGGTATCTGATTGCAACAGGGAGTCATGCTCTGAATGAGGCAGGGGGCTGAGAACCGACCCCCAAGTGTCTCTGAGGAAAATGCATCTCTGTTCCCTAAAGCATGCTGGTGGGTGGGTTCTGCAGAGGGAACATGGGCACCCAAAGCTTTTGGTTGTAAGGACTGGGAGGTACCAGTTATCTTTGGACCCCTGTTGGTGGTGTCTGGGTGACCTGAGTGGAGCTACCAGTCCTTAGGTCCCTGATGTAGGTGGATGAGGACCTTGTTTAATAGGCAAAGCAATATTGAACATCAAACACCTACCTCTCCACTGCACAGCTGAAATGGTTGGAGTTTGCCAACAAGTTTGCCAACACACAGGTCTATGCAGAAGGGAAAGGTGCTCAAGGTCCATGGACGGTTTATGCCTGGACAGGAGCCACTTCTGTCCTGAGCTCCCCCAGTTAACGGAGCTAGCAAATTATCTTTTCCCCCCAGTTGCAAATTTTTTCCTTCCCCAAGGCCGGGAGAATGCCTCTAAGCGCTCACCAGGGTCTATCTCAGGCCTAGGGATTCAGCCGCTGAAGCCGGCTTGGGGGTGGGAGGGCACAGTAAAATATTCGCAAGTACTTAGCTTTTGCCGAGAGCGCCATTCTCCTCAGGTTCCAGAGGTGTGAGTACGCTATGTGGCTGGCTGCTTCTCCCTGAGGAACCTGCGGCGGAACACTAGTGCCAGCCAGCCGCTGCCACTCCGGGAATGGTGCCTGAGGGCTCCCCGCGATTCAGGTCCAGTAACTTCTCTCCACTTCTGAACGGCCTCTTCCTCCCCCTGCCCCTCAGTTCATTGTCTAAGCTTGCCTTCGATGCTCAGGGCTCCCAGCTTATCACAAATATACTCAGTTCAGTTGTTTTTTCTGGTCTTTGTTGTAAAGAGGGCTTGACGGAAATGTCTGTCTATTCTGCCGTCTTTGCTCTGCCCCCGATCCTGAATTCTTAATGGCTATATATATTATATTGTGCTGTATTATATTACATTATATTATTCTTAGTGATGCTTACAATGCCCAGTCTTTTGCCCATGGCAGCCTTTTCAAGCTGATTCCTGAACCCTTTGAGCACAACTCTAATAGTCATTGATGGCTTTCTTCCCATCTCATATGACAAGATGTTCTAGGCTCATCTTGCATGTTTCAACCACAAAGCTAGACTCAGTCATTTCTCCAAGAAGTTCTCTTTGTTTGTTGTTGTTATTTTAAATGCAAAGTAGTGATTCTAGGCTCCAACATGAGTGCTAGGAATAGTCATTTCAGAAAAAAAAAAAACAAAACAAACGCAGTGCTGTCAGTCGACTCCGATTCATAGTGACCCTATAGGACAGAGCAGAACTACCCCATAAAGTTTGCAAGGAGATCCTGGGAGATTCGAACTGCTGACCCTTTGGTTAGCAGTCTTAGCACTTAATCACTACACCACCAGGTTTCCAGGACTAGTCATTACTATTGTGTTAATCATTGCCCTGAGGGCTTTTTGGTGGACAGAGCTGGAAAATATTATTTCTGAAAGTTAAAAATAAATTATTGCATAAACTCTTCTTCTTCCTTTCACGTTTTTTATAGTCTTAGTGTATCTCTCTTGTCAGAGTATATAGCTGTTACATACTCTCCTTGGTGTAGTCTTAATTCTACACATAAATATCAATTTAATACTTACGATTAGTCTTGATGTCAATGCCTTGCCAGTCGTTTTGGATTTCCAAAGTTTCATCCTCAGTATATAGAGAATTATGAAAGAGCCAATCAAAACAACGTTCCTAAGTTTTTGTATAGTGACAATAGTTTGTCTATTGTCTTTATGCTTGAAAGTTAATTTGCTGGATATATTTTGTTTTGTTTTAGTTTTCTTTAGTACCTTAAGTACATTACTCTGTTTTCTTCTGGTGACAATCTAATAAGAAGCATAAGTAATAGAAAGCAAATTAGATTGTCGTCCTATTCTAATGATTATATCACGCTTTGTCAGTGATGATGGCTCTTGGTTGATTTCCCCAGGTACACAATGTACCTTTTTAATATGTAATTTCAAAAAAAAAAATTTTTTTTTTTCATTTCAGGAACATTTCCTTGTATTATAATTTCAATATTTATTCTCTTCTCTTGTTTTGCTCTCCTCTGGGGGCTACTATTACTAATATGTTGGAACGTCTTTGTCTCAGGTCTTTGCATGTCTCTTGAATCATATTAATTTTTTTTTTTCCCTTTCAGAAACTCTTCTCCCTTTTTTCATCCACTGCTCTTAAGGTAGTACCCATTGTATTTACTGATTTTTTGGTTGTTTCTACTTTAGCCTTTATTTCCGGAAAAAAAAAAAAAATGTTCTTTCCTAAGTTCTATCACGTTATTCCTGACCTCCTAATTCTGCTTATGCTGTTTAATATCTTGTATCATTTTCATAAAGTATTTTAACTCAGTGGTAACGTTTTCCAAGAATTTGGTTGCTTGTCTTTCTGGTATGCTTTTATTGTCTGTGTGGATGTTATTCTACTTCATGTAGTTTTTTTGGTTTGCCTGACTTGAGGGCACTGGGTACTGGGTGGGTTTGTTTTTCCTTTAAAATAAATTTGTGTGGAAATAGGCTTCAATGCTGTTACACATTTTTACATAAAATTAGTTTTTCTGGACTTTTACAAAGAGGCACCTCTTAATATAGTTTTTCTAATATCAAAACCATAAAGCACACTTTTCGTTGTTTTGTAAATTGTTAAAAATGTGGAGGCTTATTTTCAGACAGCTTCTGTCTTTGATCTCTTTCCCAACTTTTATCACAATCTTCTTTTCCCGTTATTTCTATTAAGCCTGTCTTGCTCAGTTCTTTTCGTCCAAAATTTCTCTGCAGTGTAGAACTTTGTCATGGAAGAGAGCTTTGCCTGGTTAGCTTGGGAAGTATTTTGGGCATGAATCCCAGCCAAAGCTAGAAAGAGAACAGGAATCTCAGTCCTACAATCACAAGGACTAAATTATGCTATTAACTTGAATGAGCTTTGAAAAGGACCCTGAACTGTAAATGAGAACACAGCTCTGCTGATAGCTTGATTTTAGTCTTGTGAGACCCAAAGCAGAGATCTCAACTGTGCCATGCCCAGACTTCTGTCCTACAGTTAAGAAATGGGTAATTTTAAGCTGCTAACTTTGAAGTAACTTGTTTTGTAGCAATAGAAAACTAATACTGTAATATAAAGGGTAGAGTAGATATTAGACAAGCAATTCTCAATATCTAGTACAAACAATGGAAATTACATACATTGGCAAATCTTGGATAGAGAGAGATGGGATATAAGCAAATATTGGCAAAGCTAAAATTTCAAAGCACTTTCTTGTTAGTTAAGTTTATTACAATAATCAACTATAAAGCAGGAAGGTTATATATTTCTATTACCATCTTACATATAGTTTTGTTAAACAGGACTAATGTCTTTCCAAAATTCACTGCCCTGTATAAAATTATACCCCCCCACTAAAAAACAAAAAATATAAAAACTGCATCAGTGACACATTAGAAAAACACATAAATCTAGTAGGAACAGAAGCACAGTTTTACACATGTTAAATGGTTAAGAAATGCATAAAGACTGTAAGAAATACAGCACTTTACCTTGAAAATAACCCAAATGTGCTTGTGGAAGTGGACACTGGAAGGATTGTAACTTAGAAGTAAAATTATAGAAAGAAAGTGTCTTAGTAAGCTAGTGCTGCTATAACAGAAATACCACCACGAGTGGCTTTAAAAAACAGAAATTTATTTTCTCACAGTTTAGGAGGCTTGAAGTCTGAAATCAGGGTGCTGGCTCTAGGGGAAGACTTTCTCTCTCTGTAGGCTCTGAGGGAAGACCCTTGTCCTGTGGTTCCTTGGTAATCTTCATGTAGTGTAGCATCTATCTTCCCCCAGCTCTGCTTGCTTGCTTGTTGTTTGCTCAATCTGCTTTTTATATCTCAAAAGAGATTGACTTATAACATGCTCTACGCTAATTGTGCCTATTAACATAACAAATGTGATTATAAGCACAGGTATAAAAATTAGGATTTACAACACATATTTTGGGGGGGACAAAATTCAATCCATAACAGAAACTGATCTGAAATTGGGCAGAAAGTTGAGACATCAGATGAGGGTGGGTGAGGCTCATAATACAGGGTGAACTGGTAGATGTTTGAGATTTGTTTGTTTATGTATGTGTGAGTGTGTGTGTGTTTTGTATTTCTACTCAGCTGTGTTCATCTGGGTATAGTTTTCTGCCTTTACCATGTGTTTATCAATGACAAAATAGCCAAAAAAAAGCAAAACATGAAATATGCCATATGTTCAAATTATTCCCTAATGCATTGGAACAAATTCAGATTTATAGAACAAGCATTATAGTAGAAATTACTATGCAGGGAAACAGTATCTGAGGACCGCAGTGATTTGTCTCAAGGCCCACAGCCAAGAAGTCTCTGCACTTAGACGTGGAAGTACTTAAGTAGTTCTAAATTCTGGCAGTGTGGTCTTTCCTTTGCCCTACCGACCCCTCGCTTTGGTAGTTTGGTTCACATTCTGTCAGCCAGGCAGGGTGTCCAATGCTGTGAAGGTGTACAAACATGAACAGACATAGTCACTGTGCCTGCAGATCTTACAATAACAGGGAAGATACTAGACAACCTCAATAATTACAATAAAAAATTGGATGTGAAACATGTTACAGTAAAGGACAATCAGTGAGTGAAAGTAGCAAAGGGAATTATTACTTTGATCTAGAGAATGGTCCTGTGGAAGAGAAGTACCCAGCCTGAGTCCCGGAGAATGAGTGTGAAGTGGTTCTAGGGCATTACAGAGAGAAGATCAGTATAGAAGCAAATCCCAGAGTCAGCAAAACGGACTAATTGTACTTCCCAGAAAGTGTAGGGCACACTGGGGACATGCAAGGTCTCTCAGTAGATTTAAATCTGCTTGCTGGGAAGTCCTGCTATGTGGTTCATGCTAACTAAGAAAAAGAAAATAAAAAAAAAAAACATTAAATATATTAAAGTCAAAGTTTTTTGAAAATTAAAATGTTTACAGTATCCCTTGAAATAACTGGAAATACCCTAAAGTATTGCATGCCAAAGATTGTGAGTCACGTTTCCATGAGACATCTCTAGCTGCAGTTCTGAATGGGCAAACTTAATCAGAGTAGGGCAGGAAAAGTTGACCCACGGAGAATGTACCTTTCTGTGACAGGCATGTTGATTCAGGCCTAGGAAACAGGAACAAGAAACCCTATCATAACTGGATGTTTTATTCTGTTAAAGACCCAATTATTTTATATTCCCCACCCTCAAAGGCAAATTTATAAACAGCGACACGAAAGTAAAAGCCCTTTTCATAGAGCTGTAGTATTTTCAGAAGAAAAATCTCCAGACTAACCAAAATAGTCATCTTGACTGATAATTAAACTGGTTTTGGCAGTTGAAAGAGCTACCCTGGGAAAAAGCAATGCAGGTCATACCCAGAACCTTCCCCCTGACCCACTAAATAGGGCACGGAAGAAGCAGAAAGAAAGAAAGAATCTTTTACCATGCGGGGAGGTCACATCAAATATTATTGAGAGGGAGGATTGAGATATTTTACTTTTCAAAGGGTGGGGGGTGGGATAACAACTATTGAGATACACTATTCTAGACCATAATGGCCAAAATCTGGTTAGGTCCATGGGATAACATAACTCTGTGTGTGTATGTATGTCATTGAAATGGAGATAATCCAGGATAATCTCTACAGTCTAAGGTCAGCTGATTAGTAACCTTAAATCCATCCATAACCTTACTTCCCACTTCCCATGAAATGTAACATATTCATAGGGTCTGGGGATTAGGATGTGACATATTTGTGGAGTGCTGGAGGGGCATTATTCTGCCTACCACGGATATTATCGTGGATCACAATATCTTCTCCAAGTAAAGAACTAAGATGTCTCAGGATACTCCCTCCTCTACTGGCTCGGTCATGCCATAGTCTGCGGAAGCTCTCAGCTAGATGCTGCAGCCAATCCCCTCTATCTTCTGCTCTCTGAAGAGGTCTACCTTCAAGCAGGGGTAATAACTGAATCCGTAATATCTGGATGTTCCTTAAAAGTATATATGATATATATACATAGTGGTTCCTGTCCCTTGAAGTTCTTATTGCATGCAAATACACACACACACAGACCAACACACACTAAAGAATGAAGGCATTCTTAATTTTCTCACTTTTGCCAGACCTAAAACAGCACTTCTTAAAAATGTTTAATTCTGTGTTAACTGATGAATGACTCTGTTATATGAAGATACAAAACAAATAAAATTAGAGTGTGTAACATAAGCAGAAACAAAGAAATTTCACTAAAGTTTAAAAAAAGTGAAATTAAACTTTTTAAGCTGCCTGATAATGCCCGAATGCCTTTTTCAACCAAGTATTATTTATAATTTAATTTCTCTCCTGAAATCTCTTTATAATTTTACGAGCCATTTCTGTTTTTGTAATCCCTTCTTAAGAAGACGGATCCCAGACAGAGCTGGGGAAAAGTGTATAACAAAATTCTAACTCACAAAAAAAGAGGCCAGACTGGCCTGACAGACTGGAGAAAACCTGAGCTTATGGCTACCAGACACCCTTTTATTTATTATTTATTCACCCTTCAGCTAAAGATTAGGCAAGCCCATAAAACAAAAACAGACTAAAGAAGCACACCAGCCCAGGGCAAAAGATGAAAAGGCAGGAGGGAACAGGAAAGCTGGCAATAGGGAACCCAAAGTTGAGATGGGAGAGTGTTGACATGTCATGGGGTTGGTTAGCAGTGTCACAAAACAATATGTATATTGTTTAAAGAGAAGCTAGTTTGTTCGGTACACCTTTATATAAATTACAATAAAAAAGTACAAAAAAAAAAAAGATGAGAGAAATCTTTAAAAATATCCACTCTAACCACCCATCTTATGTTTGAATCCTCTTTACCATGTCACATGTAATGATTTTCTAACCCATGTTTACCTGCACTCACTTTCTTTCAAGACAACCTATCCCATCTTTTGGCAGTTCCTGTGCCTATGCATGTTTTTCCAAGCACAAACGGTTAAGCACTGGACTACTAGCTGAAGTGTTGTTGGTTCAAACCCACCCAGAGGCTCCTTGGAAGACAGACTTGGCAATCTGCTCCCAAAAGGTCACAACCTGAAAAACCCTGTGGAACACAGTTCTATTCTGACACACATGAGGTCGCCATGGGTCAGAACTAAGAAGATCAACAATGTGTTGAGCTAAAATATTTTTCATTGACATCTCACCAAATATTCCCATTGTTTGCCTGCCTCCCCGCTTAGGGCCATATGGAAAATGTCTACTTCCTGCCCCATATGGAAGCTATTCAAATATTTACAGATATTAAACATACATTGCATAACCCTTCTCTCTAGGATGAATATCCTCCATTCCTACATCGTCTTTTCTCTAGCAAGGCTTCAAATCCGGATACCCATCTTATCCCTCTCTCTCTGTGTACATCACAGTCTGTCAATATCTCACTCAAAGTGGTATCCCGCTGCATAGAATAAAACATTCCACTTATAGTCTGACCAATGGAGAACGCCGGGTTCTTATCTCTCTTGTTCTAAATCAGTATAGACGTTCCCTCCTCTCCCAACCTTAACCATCCACAGCCCAAGAGAGTGTGCCCAGTTCTTTTCATTTTTTTTGTAAATACTTTACTTTGTTCACCCACATTTTTTTCTTTACCAATAGAAAATCACCAGATCGTTTATCATAACTGCTGTGTTGAATTCAAATCTTTTTCATACAGTCCATAGGCATGGGGGGGAAAGGATTTGTAATCCTCAGACTATCACATCAATCTCCGTTGAGTGTTGTCTTATTACATATAGTCCTGTTGCTCAACCCTATCAAGGACATTTAGATACAAATTATATCGTTCAAACTATTAGCTATTTTTTTCCAATTTTAATCACCTTTCCATGCAAATATGTATTCTGTAAATGATTCATTAAAATCACTAATAAAAATAGAAACTACATTGTAGCCAATGCCAGAGTACAGAGCAGACTACTAGAAAACCTCTACATTCTGACAACCATCCACCCTTTATCATTGTGAATAGGGTCATTCAGCGTTCACTAATCCCTCCAATCATCCTTATTCCCAGTTTATGCTTCTCTATTTTATCCACTGACATTGTAAGTCAAATACCTATCTGAAGACCATTTCCCTATATGGTGATGGTTTGAATGCCATTCATGTGTAACCTTAGAACCCTGAAACGTCAATTATCTGAACCAGGAGATTTGTACTCCATGGGGTACTACTTGCTTCCTTAAAATCTAATCATGTATCTTGGGATTTTATTGTATCTTTACAAATGTTAGTTTTATCTTTTGGTTCTCAATGCTGTTATCTTCATAAAAGAGGAAATAAGAAGTCAAGGAATCCTGGTGTTTTTGCCATTAATCAGCATTACACATTCCTCCTTTTATCACCTTCTTTCAGGGTGGATTGTCTTTTGTATCTTTTGCAACTCTCAATTTCTCTAAAGTTTGAAAGAAGTGAAATTAAAACGTTCAAGTCTCCTGATAAAATCCCAAATACTCTTACGGGCCAAGTACTTTTTCTCATTCAATTGCTATTCTCAAATAAATCACTTTATAATTATCTGGACCATTTCTGTCTTTGGAAATCCTCCTTAATTTGTCAAATCGGACTGCTTGACCCCATCTCTGTGTTAGAAACATTCTCTCCTGCCCTGGGCTCCCTTTAGCTGCAAGTGTATAGGACATGAACACTTGCACGTAATGCGTACTTTCTCCTCCCCTTTTCCTCACAACCAGGTGAATAAACCTTCACAAAGGATGTGATATTTGGGCTGGACCTTAAAGCATGAACAATATTTTTCATGACAGAAAAATAGAGGAAGGGCATTCCTACAGTAACAACAGCATAAAAAAAAACCCAAAAACGAAACCCATTGCCATCAAGTTGATTCTGACTCATAGCAACCCTACAGGACAGAGTAGAACTGCCCCATAGGGTTCCCAACCAACCTTTTGGTTAGCAGCCAAACTCTTAACCACTACACCACCAGGGTTTAAAGTGTGCTATTCAATAGCTTATTAAGGGAACACAAAATAGTTCAGTGTCCTTAGAATGTAGGACACATAGCAGTGAGTGGTTGGAAATAAGTTTGAGAAATTCATTGGAGTAAAACTGTCAGGAGGCTTGGTTGTAAGCTACATTTCTGCATTACTTTGGAGGATCTGGGGAGTAATTAAAAGTTTTAATTGTTTTGTTTACAGAAATTCTTTCTCTCTCTCTCTCTCATTATTTTAACATAATAGAGGGACAGTTGGAAAAAGAATTATACATTAATGAGCCTTAAAACCAAAATCATCAAACCCATCGCCATCCAGTTGATTCCAACTCATGGCGACCCATGTGTGCAAAGCAGAACTGCACTCCACAGCTTTCTCAAGATTGTGTCCTTTCAGAAGCAAATCACCAGGTCTTTCTTCTGAGGAACCATTGGGTAGGTTTCCAATGCCAATCTTTCAGTTAGTAGGCAAATGCTTAACTGTTTATGCCACCCAAGCACTCTTTAACAAACCCAAGGCATGTTTAAATCCTGGCTATTGACACCATCTCCTCATCCTCATTACTTAAGTGCCTCCTGGCATTACCGACTGTTTTCCAAGAGTTGGAGGGAACAATTTGAATTGATAGAACTGCATTTCAGTATTTAACACCTTTTATTATTCTAGGTGCTCTCCTTTAGGGTACAAATACATGAAGACAGTAACGATGTCTGGTTTGTTCACGTCACACAACAGAACAAACTGTGCAGAAGGTGCTCAAAATATTTTTTGAGTAGATAAAATCTATGATGAGGTATACGGGATACAAGATTAACATTGCTAGCTGCAACTGTTTGGCATAAAAGCGTAGGGGAAAAAAGTGAATTTTTAGTCAGGTAGTAACTCTAGAACAGTTTCTTCTTTGGCTTCTCCAAAGTTGCTTTTTTCCCAGACGCAACCATAACACAGAAATTAAGGCAGAGGTGGGAGAGGAGACGGAGAAAGAAGTAAACATCTGTGCATCCCTGCTGATAACACGCAACCAAGTAAGGGGACATGGCAGGCCTGGCAGACATCCTCTACATTTAGTACCTCAGGAGGAAGAGACAAACTGAGGAGTAAGTACTGTGCTATAGAGATCAGTCAGGCTCTGTCAGTAGCTGTGTGTCCTTGTCTTCTGAATCATGCATAGCTCTGAAACACCAGGATGAGTGGTGGAAAGGTAAATGGAGACCAGATGTTTGAGGATGACACATAAGCTATAATAGGCTGTGGGAAAAAGAAAAGTCAATATTGAATGATGGTGAAGCCTATAAGAAGGAGTGGGGGAGGGTATCAAGCTAGGCCTGGAAAAAACCCTTCACACAAGGAGAGCCAGGCTGGTGGGTGCCAAACTCAAGGAGTGGTCAGTCTCATCTCTAGAATAATTTGAAGGTCCCCAAATTAGAAGGAATTTAGGCATAGATTGGAGTCCCTGGGTGATGCAATGGTTAACACACTCAGCTGCTACCCAAAATGTTGAAGGTTCACATCCATCCACCCAAAGGTACCTTGGAGGAAAGGTCTGGTGATCTACTTCCAAAAACTATGCTGTTGAAAACTCTAAGGAGCATAGTTCCACTCTGATGCATATGGGGTCACCATGAGTCAGAATTGAATTGACAGCCACTGGTTTAGGCATAGGACACTTACATAACCTCCAGAATCTACAGAGAAGTGGACTCATAGGGTTTACATTCTGAACAAAGTCTAAGTTATACCCTGGTTATATCAATGGGCCAATGAAGCCATCACTGCTGCCACCGTGCAAGGGAGTGGTGCTTCCCATGCTCTGTCATCCTTCCAGAAATTCAAAGATGCACTGCCCAGACAACCTTTGAATCAAAAATTTGAGTGGCTACATCTGATTGCTGGAGTCTGGGTCACATGCATGTAACCTAGCTGCAAAGGATTCTGGAAAAGCAAGTTACTGGTTCTATCTTAACCGTGAAATGAATAGGTCAAAAAATTCTGGGGGCTACAAACTAGTTTGGACTAGATTTGGGAGTTATTCATTTGCTCAGTTCATTTAAGAAACAGCACCTAATCTGGAAAGTAAATCTCTTTCCTCGCTTGATTCGTCTTTGAAAGGTAATCAGTGTAGAAAACAAGAACAGCCTCTGGTAGCTAACAGACCTCGTTCAGTCTCCCGACCACCCCCTACTGGTTTTGTGAGTTTTGCGAAGTTTAATACTGCTGTCATTTTTTAAATATTTAAAACGTACATATAAATATATGTCTCACAATATGTTGAGAGAATGAATAAGCTATCACATCTGAAAGAACCCAGCAGAGTATTAAGCACAGTTTGAGAGGAAAGTAGACTGAATTTATTGAGCATTTATTATGTGACTATCAGAGTGGTAGAAAACACATATACAAAGATGAAAAAGGCATGGCGCTTCCTTTCAAAGAGCTGAGACTAAACCAAATCATTGGAAAAGAATGATGAAGGTGCTTTTCTACAGCTATGTGCAGGTGTTATGTGAGTACAGGAGGGGGTGTATCAGTCTATGACTGGAGAATGAAAGATGGCTTCATAGGGAAATAAACTATCAAAATGTTAGCTGAAGAATAAGCAGGAGTTACCAGACAATTCGGAGTGTCATTCACTAGTATTTTAAATGCATATTCGGCCTCCTCTGATCAAAAAACCCAAAAAGGACTTGAGGAAAATACTCTGTATTTACATTTTCAGTCTAGGGATGTATACTATTTTGCAACAATCTATCCTCTAGTGAAGTTGTCAAGGACTTCATTTTACTTGGATCTACAATCAACATCCATGGAAGCAGTACTTAAGCAATCAAATGATGCATCGCATTGGGCAAATCTGCTGCAAAAGACCTCTTTAAAGTGTTAAAAAGCAGAGATGTTATCTTGAAGACTAAGATACACCTGATTCAAGCCATGGCGTTTTCAATCACCTCACATGTGTGTGAAAGTTGGACAATGAATAAGGAAGAGCAAAGAATTTACGGCTTTGAACTGTGGTGTTGGCAAAGAATATTGAATATACCATGGACTGCCAGAAGAATCAACAAATCTATCTTGGAAGAAGTACAGCCAGAATGCTCCTTAGAAGAAGGATAGCTAGGTTTTGTCTCACGGTACTTTGGACATGTTACCAGGAAGGACCAGTGCCTGGAGAAGGACATCATGTTACGCGAAGTAGGGGGCAAGTGAAAAACAGGAAGATCCTCAAGGAGATGTATTGACACAGCGGCTGTAACAATGGGCTCAGACATAACAATGATTGTGAGGATGGTTCAGGATCGGGCATTGTTTCCTTCCGTTGTACATCAGGTTGCTATGAGTCGGAACCATCTCGATCGCACCTAACAACAAGCCTTGCTATCTAAACCTTCCCTGCCCAATACAGTAGCCATGAGCCACATGGGGCTAGAGTGGATTTGACACGACTAGCCCAAATTGAGATGTTCTGTAAGTATAAAATACATAGTGACTTTTGAAAACTTCATACAAGAAAAAGAACGTAAAATATCCCGTTAACACTCTGCTATATTGTTTACACATTCAGACGACATTTTGGATAAATTGGGTTAAATAAAATATATGGAAATTAATTTTGCCCCTTTCTATTTAAGTGATAACTAGAAAATTTGTAGTCCATGGGTGGTGCAAATGGTTGACTTCCTCAGCTGCTAACTGAAATGTTGGAGGTTCAAGTCTACTCAGAGGAAACTCTGAAGAAAGGTCTGGCAATCTATTTCTGAAAAAAATCAGCCATTGAAAACCTTATAAAGCCCAGTTCTACTCTGATGCACAAGAGGTCGCCATGAGTCGAAGTCAACCTGGCAGCAACTGGAAAATCTAGAAAATGTAAAATTTACACATGTGGCTCACATTTGTGGCTTGCTGCTCTAGGTCCTTGAC
The DNA here is from genome assembly GCF_030014295.1 of Loxodonta africana. NCBI lineage: Eukaryota > Metazoa > Chordata > Mammalia > Proboscidea > Elephantidae > Loxodonta > Loxodonta africana. The sequence goes on from NC_087352.1 coordinate 64,382,864, forward strand.
TAGGAGTATGTACATCACCTGATAGCTTATGAAAAAGGCAGAATCTCAGGCCCCGCCCCATACTTACTGAATCATAATCTGCATTTTAACAAGATTCTCAGGTGATTTACATGTATAGGAATGTTTGTAAAGCACTTTTCTAGCCCATCATCTGACAAATACCCCCTTCTTCCTCCATCAACAGAGAAAGCTTTATTTCTGCAGCCCTTTTACCTAGAGTTTGGCTGCTAACCAAAAGGTCAGCAGTTTGAATTCACTGTCTACTCCTTGGAAACTATGGGGCAGTTCTACCCTGTTCTATAAGGTAGCTATGATTCAGAATCAACTCGATGCCAATGGGTTTGGTTTGGTTTGGTTTAGTTTACTGAGAGAGACTGACAAAGTAAGGATTGTCTGACTCCACAAAAGGTAAGCCTAGAATTCTAGATATAATGCTCCTCTCTGTTGAGTTTTTCTTTTGTATGTACAAAGAGTTCAGTTTTTAAAACTCCAAACTCAGCAAGTTTGGGGCACAAAGAGCTTCATTTTGTCATCAGTCTTACGGAAGCAGGCTGCAACTTTTCCACTCATATATTGCTCTTCAGCAGCCTGATGACCCAGCATGGGATCCTTTCTGGTTCTCAGGCGCCCACTGCAACTCTTTGTTTTCATGACACTTCCCCTGTCTCTGCACCCGAAGCTGTGAGTGTTTTCCCTCCCCTTTCTTTCCCCTGTATCATTCCCGTTGATCATCCCCTGGGGCCCTGCTTTCTGCTTTCTCTTGTGACAGGTAATTTTGCACAAAAGTAATCTCAGGGTAAGGTGTTTGTGGTTGATAATAGCTTAATATTTTACCTCTCCTGTAGTTTCATTGCATTTTAATGGGAGATTCCTGGAAATAAAATGGCTTATCTTAACCAAAGGGAATGAAGCAGAAGGGGTGGAGTTGTGGGCATCGTGCCAGGCCAAGGAGAAAGATGTTTCGGACAGGAAGATATTTTTGACATCATTTCGCTATCTTCCCCAGAGCCCAAATTTATCAGCATTGTCAGTAACATTTATTCAATATGAAGGATAAACATCTACATGCTGCCATTATGTGAGATAAAATGCGTGCAGACTAGAGGGAAAAAGGGGAAATCAGAGTTGTGGGTTAATTTCATGCCCGCATTGTCTTGCCATAAAGAATTTGAACAATTAAAAAACTGGGACTGGATATTTTCTCTTTCTCTTACTGTTGAATCAATTCTAATACTCCCCTTTTGAAATGTTATTTAAAATTAAAGTATAAAACAAATGCTGAAAACGTGTACAAAACCATGAATTATCACATAGTAAATAACCAAGTAATCTCCATCCTGATTAAGAAATTCTTTCCCAATATACATACCTTAGTTTGAATTTTTTTTTTTAATTACATAAATTAAAACATAAAATGTGTGTTCCTTTCTGTCTGGGATTATCTCATAGAATATTGTATTTCTAAGAATTAATCTCACTGAGTGCTGTGGTGTTTAAAATTTCATAACTAAAATAATCCACTGTATGACTATACTGCGGTTTAGTGTGGATGAGTTCGGGTGGTTTCTAGCTTAGGGATGTCATTAGTAATGCTGCTGTAAATATCCTTTCTCAGGCTTTTTTGTGCACATGTGTATATGTGCATGTGCATGTATTTATGATGGGTAAAGCTGCTTGTTATAAGGTGTCCTAGCAGGATTTTTCGAGCCCTGGTGGCTCAATGCTTAAGAGCTGTGGCTGCTAACCAAAAGGTCAACAGTTCCAATCCACCAACTACTCCTCAGAAACCCTATGGGGCAGTTCTATTCTGTCCTATAGGGTCGCCATGTGTTGGAATCAACTCAATGACACATAACAACAATAACGACAGTAGGATTTTGCTGCCAAAATGTCAGAGTGGTGAACAATAACATTTGTTTATCCCTCACATACCTGTAGACCAACTGGGCTATCTACTTCAGGCGGGTATCTATCTCGCTTCTGAAATTAGTGAGTTTTCCAGCATATATTCTCATGGTGATGGCCAAATCAAAAGAGAACAAGTCTCACTGGACACACATATGTCAAGCTTCTCCTCAAATCACATTCATTAGCATCCATTGGCCAAAGCAATGGATCACATTCTCAAGCCTAAAACGAAAAAGGTCAAGAAATACACCCCACTCACCTTTAGGCCATGACAAGTGTATAAACCCACTGTCGTTGAGTTGATTCCAACTCATAGCGACCCTATAGGACAGAGTAGAACTACCCCATAGAGTTTCCAAGGAACACCTGGCAGATTTGAACTGCCAACCTCTTGGTTAGTAGCCATAGCACTTAACCACTATGCCACCAGGGTTTCCAACAAGGGTATAGATATATAATATTAGTAGAGAAGAACTGGGGTCAATAGTTTGGTCTACCACACAGGCATGGTCGGTTTTTGTAGATAGACCCAAACCATTTCTAATCTGGTTACACCATTTTTCAGTCCACCTATATATATAGTATGTAAAAGTTCTCATAGTGCCATAAGCTCACCATGGTTTGATATTGTAAGTCTTTTGAATTTGCCATTTTGCAGGGTGAGCACTTGAGTCATATAGTTTTAATTTGTTTTTTGCATAAATGGATGCTAATTTTTTACATTAAACTTTTTATTTTGAGATAATATCATCAAGAAACCACTACCCCTCAGAGATCTATATCAATTTGACTCAAGCCCCCAATTTCACAATATGGAAAAAAAAAATCCAAATGCCGTCCTATAATTCCTGTGAATTTCCAGGGATTATGTACTCATGGCACCCCTTCCTTCAACTCCTATTTTCATGGTGGCAGAGAGTGTTTTCCTTAAACCCTGAGTTAGCCCAAAAGCTAAATTTGCCCAGTTATTAAAAATTTCCACACCCAAAATACATTTACTTTTATTGGAGTTCATTGAACGTTTAAGTTAAAAAAAAATCAGTTACCGTTGAAGATCCTGACTCACAGCGATGAGTTTTGTCAGAGTAAAATAAGGGCAGGAAACCCTCCTTCTCTTTCCTGGCTTCTCGCTGTCTTCCTTCTTCCAAACTCTGTTTTCCTCCCCTTTCCTCTGGAACTGATTTTTAGCAAGACATTCTCTCCTTTGGGTGTCTTCTGCTTATAACATCGTACTCAGCAAAATACGGAGCATTTTGTCTTTTTATTTTTATGTATTCTTCAAATATTACAAAGTTTATGTGAGGAGACTTCACATCTGTCTTGTTCAACGTTATAGACTCTATGCCTAGCATACTAATCATTAGCATAGGCATTAAATTCATTATTGATAAATATATTGCCACATAGATTTGCTTCAATGCTGGTTCAACCATGATTCAACTTCTAATTCAAGAGAAAGTGTCCTGTACCCTATGTTGCAATAAACTTTTGATCTGTGCACACAAGCACACCAACATGTACATGCACAATACAACTGAGATGATTTATTTAAGTAAGTCTGAGAAAAGTCTTATAAATAGGTTATTTTAATCTTTATATTATTTATTACCTGTTCTTTTGAAAATGTGGGTCAACTGTTAACACTTAGAAGGTGTAAACTAACTAGCATAGAGTTATATAAAAATAGCTTCACTATTATATGGGGGTAAGCCCTAAAGAAAATACTTAACTATGTTAAAACCTTTTTAAAGTCATCTAGTGAAAGTTCTTATATTTTCTCAGTATTATATTTTCGTAGTTTTAAATTGTCCAACTTCATATTTACAAATAAAATATCTTCAAACAATTTTGGTACATATTTTTGTTTTGCTAAAAGAATGTAATAAATTATGCTGGGAAAATTATCCAAAACACTTTAAGGTTTTAAATTAGCAATTAATTGACAATTATATTTTTGATGAATCTTATAAATATATCCTGCCAAAACCTCTATGATTTACTTTTTGTTCAGAAAGCATTCCCAAATCAATATGTATAAATACAAGAAGTAATTTAGTTTTTAATATAGTTTCATAATTAATGGGAAGTGATACTAAGAAATTTACAGTATAAGCCTTGAATTTGAATTGTGCTTTCTTTTTTAAAAACACTCTTATGTACGTCACATCTGTTGATCCTTATAAAACTGTGACTTTGTCAGCAGGTACTATTATCTCCATCTTACAAATAAGGTTAAGTGGCTGGCCGATAGTAAGACAGACGATTAGTGTCAGACTTGAGGTTTGAATACGAGGCCTGCTGTGGTTTCTTCTTGTAAAATCCTACTGGAGAGGGGGCAGTGAGGAGGACACATCCTAAAAGAAGCAATAGTCTTATATTAAACTTTAACATTTTGAAATGAATTTTAAGTTGGTAGATGCCTCTGAGAATGTGGCCCCACTGTGCTTCTTTGTGCAAACTAGGTATAATCAACAGCTGTCACCATTTCTGCCAGATAAGAATTTGTGTATATTTGGCCTCTTGCTTTTTTAGGAAGAAAAATGAGCTCGCTTCAGGGCTAGGTCTATAGGCATATGATTGAAATTCAGGGAGGTGTTAATATGTATTCAAGAAAGTATTTCTGTCAGTGCATTTCTGCATGGTGGGTCGCAAAGGGGGTAGATGGATGGAAAAAGAAGAGATGCTTGTTTGTTGCAATGAAATAAAAGGGATTAGTTTCTATGGAGGCCAGGAAGGTGACCTAGATTCCCAACATTGGAATGTGTATTCTGATGGATACTTTTTAAAAGTGAAAAAGAAATTTTGGATAGAGGACCTGGGTTTAATTTTTAGCCAATTCACATCAGCTCTCTTTGAAGTGGTTTTCTGATCCCAAGGGAAGCCTTTATTCGATATATGCTTCATGTGCCAGGCTTATCTAAGGCTCAGAGAGTCACCCAGAGCCATTCTTATCTAGATTAATCAGGCTGCTCCTGGCCTCAGCAGGCTCTTATTTGGGCCTTTGAGTTTAAATAAATAAACATGAAATCTAAAAGACTCATATATGATCCTTCAGTCACAGAGCTTTCTCAGAATAACCGGTTTTATTTCCCTACGAAATTGGAAAACAAACAAAAATTAACACAAGTATCTTCAAAGAAATTGCAAATGATTCTGCAAGATTCCTCTTTTGTGGGAGGAAGATCAGTAAAAATACAAAGGCAGGGGAACAGAAAAATAGAAAGATTGTACGGTCTCTCATGTGCTGAATGGATTTAGAATGGCTGGGAGTCACTTAATCCACATAAGATTGACAACTGTGCAAATGATACTTCCCACAACTTCAGCTTCTGAAGTCCTTGTAGATAGGTTCTATGCCCCATAAATTTTTGTACTTTCACATCCCATTGCATATCTGTGTTTATGTTTGTCTCCCAACCATAAAGGTAGAAGTTTCTTGAGGATAGAGACCATGATCGTATGTGTGTCTGTATGTGTGTGTGTGTTTATTTCTCCAGCATTCTAGTAAAAATATGAATCATGGGAGTTATTCATTTGTAGGCTCAAGAATACACTGAAACATTGCCCTCCCGGGGCGATTCATTGTTATGCTATTGTGGTTCACTGTTAAGTCAATTCCGACTCATAGCAGCCCTAAAGAACAGAGTAGAACTGCCCCATAGGGTTCCTAGGCTGTGATCTTTGTAAGAGCAGATCACCAGGTCTTCTCTCCCAGGGAGCAGCTGTTGGGTTTAAACCATCAATCTTCTGATTAGCAGCCAAGTACTTTAAACATTGAGCCACCACGTCTCCTCACTGTCTAAATAAATAAAGTTCTGAAAATAATCTATTTTGCTTATCTGTGGCTCAAAATCAACAGTATGAGTAAGTATTGAAGTATAAAATCCAATGATATTCTAAAGACTTTTAAAAGGGATTTGGTTTTCTCTTATAATATAAATGGTGGATAAAGCCAAATATGGACTGCAGCCAGACTGTAGGGTATGTAAGTTCCAAACTCAAAAGACCCAGCTACATTTGGTAGGCGATATGGACTTAGTGTAGGTATTTTTGAACAGGCTGCAGTATGTAGTATGGAGTTGGCACGCATGAAGACATTAATGGATGAAATGTCAGAAGACTTTCCGATCTCTCCCCTGAGCTTCAGACTCAAGTAACTGCCTCCTCATAGTCCTCCCTTGGAAGATCCGCAGGCGTGTCAAAGTCAACATTTCCCAAATTGAATTTGTGGTCATCCTCCTGCATTCCCTCTCCCAGGAAGTGCCATAAATATGTACCCAGAGGCAAATGCCAAAACCAGGAGAGATCCTCTTGCGTCTTCGTTCTCCTTTGTCCTCTACACAGAATCAGTCACAAAGTGCCTTTGGTTCACCTTCTAAACATCTTGCAAATCTGAATGCTTCATTTGACCCTAGTGCCACTATCTTAGTATAGGCCATTATCATCTCTTACCTAGATTACAAAATATCTAAACTTTCTGTACCTCTAGTCTTTCACTTTACAATCCATTCTTCACACTGTAGCTACAGTGAGCACTTTTTCTCTATAACTTTTTGTATTCATGTGATACATTTATGACAACTAATGAACCTGCACTGATCCATTATTATTAACTAAGGTCCACAGTTTACATTAGGGTTGACTCTGTGCTGTACAGTCCTATGGGTTTTGACAAATGTATAATGTCAGTTATCCACCATTACAACATCATGCAGAGTAGTGTCACTGCCCTAAAAATGTCCCTTACTCCACTTCTTCATCCCCCCACCCCATCCCTGACCTCCTGGCAATGACTGATCACTGTCTTTATAGTTTTGCCACACTCAGATTTTTTTATGTCTCTTTGAGTTATTTATTTTAATCCTACCTAGACTGTACTACCTGGGAGGAGGGACTCTCTCTACTTAGGGTGCCCTCATTCTTTCTCCCATCTCGAAGACTCCCATTCACCCTGAAAAGCTGTTCAAACATTAACCTCTTTAAATTTTGACCTGTATTCCTCACTAGGCAAAATTTGTCCATTTTTCCTCCTGATCCCTTTACAATTTGGATACATTTTTTAATTGAACTTATCATAATATTCTGCTCTATACATGTAAGCTGTGTCTCATTAGAATATACATTTCTTGATGCAGGATCTAGATCTTATTGAGTTTTGAATCCCAGACCTTAGCACTTGCTAGGTCTTCAATATTGTTGTTTGAATGGATGATTGGATGAACAATGGTTATCCCTGCACTACATTATCACTGCCCAATATATGCACACAGAGTCAATTGAGATTTGCTTATCCCTTTAGTGTACCATAGCTCCTGAATTAAAAAAAAAAGAAAGAGAAGAAAATAGAAGCAGTTAATCAATTGTAGCATGACAGACTTTTATGACTTCTTGTTCTCTCCCTGATAGAAATAATAGCAGCTTCCTAGCTATAAATAAACACGCTTCTTTAATGTCTTATTCTTCAAGAACCTGAAGAAATTTGATCTTGCTGGGTGGAAATGCAAAACATGTAAGTCATTTTATTTTCAATGTGACCACTGAGTTGATGAGCTTCACATAATGAAATACATAGAGTCAAAAAAAGTAAAAAAAAACATAAAGTCAAATGAAAGCTAAATAGAAATACAAATGTAAAAGATATTCATTCGATGAGTCTTGGGCTGGCAAATTCTGTCTGTGTTATTGGTCACAACTTTTCCGTCAGGCTGCATTGGATCCAACATTTCTATGAAACCACCTAGCATTTCAAAGTTTCACTAGTTAAAAATGTTAACTCATAAGGTCCTGCTTATCCCAAGACATCCTGACTCTTCTCATCCAGTTTTATTCCTCCTTGATCATAGGCTTGAGGAAGATATAGTTTCCAAATTAAAATATTTTCAAATACTGCAAATAATGTTAATTAGGGATGTTGTTAGTTCTTGTCCAGTCAATTAGGACTCATGGCAACCCTGTTTGTGTAGAATAGAACTACACTACAGAGGGATTACCAGACCTTACTTCCAAGGCACCGCTGGGTGGATTTGAACCATTAATCTTTTGGTTAATAGTTGAGTACCAGAGACTCCAACTATTACTCATCTTCACAACTTACCTCTCAATGTTCTTTTTCCTTTCACATGTCTTTCTTCCCTTCCTCCTTCCCTTTCTATTAACTGCTCTGTTCCAGGCCTTATCAATATTTCATTAGTTGATCTTACTTTTACTTCTTTCTCTCTTTAGGACTATTTTTTCATGGAACTTCAACAATTAACACATTTACTGGTAGAGAATTCTCCAAATTTGGACTAGTGTAATCCTTCAAAGTTCTTCTCTATTAAATAGAGTCATGACAATGAAAAACTCTCAATAGTAGGTATTTTTCTGTATTTCTAATATTTTCTAGTTCCATTTTACATAAAACAATATAATTGGCTTTATTTAATATGTATGTTTTTATTACTGAAGTAGAAAGGATACAATTTAGAAGTGCATGATTTAGAAAGATTAGATACACTTCTTCCATGAGAAGAACTAGGCAATATGACTGGGCACCTCAGATTATGAACTTTTTTTCTGATGAAGTGTCTTTCTCTGGTTGTGAAAACTACCTGACTTCACATTAAGCTCCACTTCAGCAGGAACTCCCTTTTCTCTATCATCTTCGTAATATTAGTATTTCTCATGGTTACATTCTTCTCACTCTATGTACTCTACCTAGAGTGTCTGATTATGTTATTTAATTACTTAATTAGAAATTTTTGTTGTTGTTACAAAATCTAAAAATTGATCATTCATTTTCTATTGAAGATGTTTAAATGCAAACTTTGTCTTGTGTTTTTCAGAAGATGCTTATAAGACCCAGGTTAGGATTGACAATGAGCCAGCTTATTTGGACATCTTGGACACTGCTGGTCAGGTAGGGGATTTGCTTACACCTCTCCATTGCTGAGGCCAGTTTATGTTTTAACCTCAAATACATTTACCGCAATGTAGATGAGTTTCACTCTCCAATCAGAAGGAGAACACATTTTCAGTAGCATTCAGGGATTATATAAGGAAAGAAGTGTGGCATCGTTGGCTGAATATTGTGACTCATTGCCAACCAGAGAATTTCAACATACCCTTAATTTTCTAAATAAACAAATATAAGTATACAGGTAATATTGCCATCGAGATTAGGAAATGAATAAGATAGTTTATTATTCTTCCTCACATGTACATAATACTCTGTCTAGACCGTAATGTAATCATAATTTTTATTAGATAATTTTAATCAAATATAAAAAATGTTGCACCTGAAATCAAAGCTAGAGAGATAGTTTAATAGAATAGGTGTCATAATTAAGATTTTTTTTTTAATGGTCTGGAATGCTGGGAAATGAAGACCATTTTTAAGTTCTGTAAGTAAATCTACAGTTTATATGTAGATAACAAATAAATGATAGAATAAAAATAAGAAATAAGTAATAAAATAATAGTAATAAAATAAAAATATCATCAAAGTGCTAAGAGAAAATTGTTAACATTTCAGAATATTATACCCAGCTAAATGATCAATAAAGACTGACAAAATATATATATTTTTAGGCAGAAACCAAAAGAGGTAACTACTAACATATGCACATTTAAAGCTTTATTAAAAGATGTGATTTAAGAAAGAGGAAAGTGAATCCAGCTATAGCGAGTGAATGGAAGAAGCAATAGTGAAATAGAAAGTTGTGAAAATATGCGTGAATGTGAATAAAAATTGATTGTATAAAATAATGATAATGATGGTGATGAAGATAACAGGAAGAGGAGGAGGAGGTGGAGAAGAAGAAGAAAAAATTAATGGTGTATAATAATGATATTAATGATAAATTATTGATGTTAATATGTTGTTAATAATATATACATTATTAAAATAAAGATGGGGACTAAAATAATAGACATCAATTATAAGCAAGATAGGAGCAGGTTGATCAGTGTTAAAACAGTGCAAAGTCTTTATTTGGGAGATGTATGGAGGTTTTATTTAGCTTTACACTTTAAAAAAACCATGTTAAATATGTGGATTAATTTATTAAATGCTGGGCATAAACCATATAATGTAAATACCAGTAGAAGGGAAATGGAAGAATAAATTAAAAACTATTAATTCAATGAACACATTGCCTTTTAGTCAATTCCAACTCATAGCAACCCTATAAGACAGGGTAGAACTGCCCCATAGCGTTTCCAAGGAACAGCTAGTGAATTCGAACTGCCAACCTTATGGTTAGCAGGTATAGCTCTTAGGCACTGTGCCAACAAGTCTCCCTAAAGAAAGCAGAAAAAAAGAACCAAATATATATATTTTTTTTAAGTAAAGAAGAAACATAAATATATCAAGACTCACAATAGATGGAAAAGGTTCTATCTCTTCCAAAGTAGGCAATTATTGTCAGTGTCAGATTGATCCAAATAATAAACCTAACCTGTGTTTGGTTCAAAAGAGATGGATCTATGACATATGGGCTCAGTAAGGCAGCAAAATGTAATTTAAAAATTTGATTTCCAATATTCGCAACAAATGGCGAGAATTAAAAAGGGAAATTCATAAAAATTGTAAAATCAAAATCGTATGTAGTGGGAAATCTTAATACAACTCTCAATAAATTTTAATACACCTCTCTCAATAAATAGTACAATTGTTGAAGATTTGAGAAACACATTTAACTTAAATAGAATGCTGCAGTCAATAAGAGTAGAGACACTCTTTTCACAGACACATGTTGTTTATATTTTTTATTGATTCCTAATCTCATTGTAAAGGATGTGCTCTGAAGGAGATTGATTATTTGATGTATGCAGAGTTTTTCTTGTGACTTAGAATGTGATCCATTTTAATAAAATATATCAGTTAGTGGTTACCTCTTGTGGGGAAGAGAGAGCAATTGGGAAAGGACAGAGATAAAGAGCCTACTTCAAGTATATATGTAATGGTTTATCTTTATAAAAGTCTGATTTAATAAGAAAATGTTAATGTTTGACATTAGTTTAGGTCATAGGTACACAGGTCATTATATTATTTTCCTTTGTACTTAAACTATTTCATAATTTTAAACACAGTCTTTATTGTTTAATCTATTTGATGTGATTGTTTTTAAAAGACTACATAATTGGAATATAGTATACTGTAAAAAAAAAACACTAGGAAAAGGTGGTCTCTTTCTGTATTCATAAGATATATCAAGACTATTTGAAATCTATATGTTAATAAAGTCATTTTTGTACACGGCGAGGACATTTTGACAATGGACTTAGGGGAGTCATTGGGGATACTTAGAATAAAAAAAGGAGAAAAAAAAGATTATTTCCAATATTTGAAAGACTGTCATCCAATGGACAGTAGACTTGTTTTTCAGGGGGAAAATTAGAGGCCTAATTGGAAAAAAATTGAAGTTAAATTTCAGCTAAGTATAATAAGACATTTGTAGCAATTGAAATCCATTGGAAAATATCATCTTTGTATCACTGGAATTACAATATGCTTTGGTAGAAAGTGAAATCATTCACTTTTTGAATAGTCATTCAATCCACAAGTAGTTATAAACACTTACCTGGTTCCAACCATTATGCTAGTGTAATGGTGACTAGCCAGTACCTTTTCCCCCAATGATGTGGACTGTCAGTCTTTTGTTGTGCTGTGGTGGCTTGCTTGTTGCTGTGATGCTGGAAGATTGTTGCTGTGATGCTGGTATTTTAAATGACAGCAGGGTCACCCATGGTGGACAGGTTCCAGTAAAGACTCCAGACTAATACAGACTAGGAAGAAGGATCTAGGTCAGAAAAAAATTGGACAGTGGGGCCTGGCAGTCTGCTTCCAGAGACCAGCCATTGAAGGCCTGAGGAGCACAGATCTACTCTGACATACATGGGGTTGCCATGAGTTGGTGTCAACTTGTTGGTAACTGTTTGTTTGCTTCTCTCAGGAGTTTAGGTACAGAAAGAGAGGTTGGGAGAGAAGCTGGGAGGAGTTACCAGAGAAGAAAGGCTTTTTCAGAAAGGCCCCAGTCCTCTCCGCCCAAGCAGACAATGCCACAGCCTACTCCCCATTCACCCCCTATAGCTCCAGACTCCTGAGGCAGCTAAGGCCTTAGTTACTTAGCACCTGGCAAGAAACCTCCCTGAGGAGGGAAAGCCATCACTCTACAAAGGAGTCCTCCTTCCTCCCCCTTTTCCTCAGCTCCCACACTGTGCATGGAGTGGACAGTCAGAAAAAGCAAGAGTGAGGCAAAGCAAAGACGACTCTACCAGCTTACTCCTAGCCAGAATCACAGACACTGGCCAAGGCAGTCTGAGGGCACAGGCTGGAGGGGCAGGGACAGAAGCTGAGACAAATACCCACAGAAACCTTTGATATCACCCCCATTTGTGAAGCTGACCTTTCCTCACATGGATTCTTACAACAATTCGTTTATAAAGTCTTGTCATCCACATACCAGGAAGCCCCATGTTTCTCTGAATCCCAAGCTTAAAAGAACCAGCATCACCGTAGTGACAACAGAAATGGCTCTCACTTACGAGACCCACCACATGCTGGGTGAGCCCTGTGTGTCCTCAAGACAAGGAATGTCACTAAATGGAGTATGGCCCAATGAACAACTCTGCCTTGTGGTCTGGAGAGAGGATGTGGGAACCAGAGTGGTTTATTTCAGTTCATTCTCCAAAAAGCAGGAGACATCACCCTGTGGTGTGGGAGGAAAGATGAGTCTCAGAGAGAATTAGCGACTTGCCCAGGATCACACAGCAGATGGGACCAGCAAAGGAATCAGCCTCACCCACTGCAGAACCAACCAGGAAGCAGAAAGACCACTGACTCATCTGTGTCTTTCCTTCTCCATCAGGCCAAGGCCCATGAGACCCCATGGCTCATCCTCACAGTGTTCTCCCTGGTCAGACAATGGCTAACACTGGGTCTTTGATACCATCTGGCTACATGTGACCCATCTGAACACCCATCCCTCAGACCCTGTGGTATGAATTCAGCCCTCAGGTGGCCGTGCGACACTGAGAGCTCCTTTGGAGGAGAACAAGGAGCCATTTCTACATTCTGGGCTCACTCAGTGAGCACCCTGGGCTAAATGAACCACTGATGTTCAACAGATACGCAGTCAGAGAGACACAGTGGGCAAGGCGGACACCCACCCCTGTGGAATGAGTGCCTGAGAACATACAGGCTGCAATGGTGCCATATTCTACTTTTCTTGGGCCTCGACCGCCTCGGTCTCAGTACCCCTGGACACCCTGAGACTCAGGTGGTGAGGCTGAAATTAACCCTGATGACTGAGACTCACTATGGCTCACAGAGCCATTGGCCAGAACCAGGTGGCTCTCCCCATTCGGAACTCATCCTGGTTCTCTGCCCTTGAGGCCAGGGCAATATGAGCAGGAGTGTGCGGAAGACTCTGAGAGCCCCTGACATGTGTGAGGAGCTGGCACCAGTCTGGTGCACAGCGAACCCTCTTCAGTGGAATGGCCCTCAGCTTTCTCAAAGGCTTCTGAACATCCGAGTCTTTGCTTGTCAAGTGCCACATTGAACCATGAGGACAAGAGCCACCTACCCACTAGGAACCCACAGGAGGCCAGAAGGAGACCGGTATGTCAGACCAGCCCTGGACTCCTACCTCTGAGCTTTTATGTGAGAGGAAAATAAACTTTTATCTTGTTTAAAGAAAAAAAAATTGGACAGTGAAAATCTTATGGAGAGAAGGAAAACATTGTCTGATATAGTGCCAGACAATGAGCCCCTCAGTTGGAAGGCATATACAATATGACTGCCAAAGAAAGACCTGTCTCCTCAAAGTAGAGTTGACCTTACTGACGTGGATGGAGTAGAGCTTTCAGGACCTTCATGTGGCATAACTCAAAATGAAAAGAAACAGCTGAAAATATCCATTAGTAAGAGAAATGTGGAATGTAGGAAACATGAATCAAAGAAAATTCCGAGTTGTCAAAAACAAAATGGAATGCTTGAAGATAAATATCCTAGGCATTAGTGAGCCAAAATGGAGTGGTATTGACCATTTTGAATAGACAATTATATGATCTACTACACCCAGAATGACAAATTAAAAAACAACTGCATAGCATTCATTGTCAAAAAGAACATTTCAATATCTATCCCAAAGTACAGTACTGTCAATGTCAGGGTAATATCCATAGGCCTGCAGGGAAGACCAGTTAATATGACCATTATTCAAATTTACACACCAATCTCTAAGCCAAAGACAAAGAAATTGAAGATTTTTGCCAACTTCTGCAATCTGAAATCCATCAAACAAGCAATTAAGATGTGTCGACAGTCCCTGGTGATTGGAAAAAAAAGTTGGAAATAAAGAAGGATCAGTAATTTGAAAATATGGCCTTGGTGAGAGAAATGACACCAGAGGTCACATGAGAGAATTTTGCAAGACCAATGACTTGTTCACTGGAAAAACCTTTTTTCAACAACATAAATGGTGGCTATATGTATGGACCTCACCAGATGGAATATGCAGGAATCAAATCAACTTCATATGTGGAAAGACATGAAGGAGAGGATCAATATCATTAGTCATAACAAGGCCAGGGGCTGACTGTGGAACAGACCATCAATTGCTCATATGCAAGTTTAAGTTGAAACTGAAGAAAATTAGAACAAGGTCAAGAGAGCCAAAGTACAATCTTGAGTATATCCCACCTGATTTTGGAGAACATCTGAAGAATAAAGTTGATGCATTGAACACCAATGACTGAAGACCAGACAAATTGTGGGAAAACATCAAGGACATGATATGTGAAGAAAACAAGAGGTCATTAAAAGGACAGGAAAGAATGAAAAGACCAAAATGGATGTCAGAAAGGACTCTAAAGCAAATGGAAGATATGATGAAGTAAAAGAGCTGGACAGAAGATTTCAAAGGGAAGCTTGAGAAAACAAAGTGAATTATTATAATGAAATGAGCAAAGACCTGGAGTTAGAAAACTAAAGGGAAGAACACTCAGCATTTATCAAGCTGAGAAACTGAAGAAAAATCCAAGCCTCATTTTGCAATATTGAAGGATAATATGGGCAAATGTTGAACGATGCAGGAAGCATCAAAAAAAAGTGGAAGGAATATATAGAGTCACTATACCAAAAATAATGGGTCTACATTCAGCCATTTTAGGAGGTAGCATAAAATCAAGAACCAGTAGTAATGACGGAAAAAATTCAAGATGCATTGAAGACATGGGCAAAAAACAAAGCTCCAGGAATTGACGGAATACTAATTGAAATGTTTCTACAAACAGATGAAATGCTGGCAGCATTCACTTGCCTATGCCAAGAAATTTGGAAGACAGCTACCTAACCAATCAACTGGATGAGGTCCATATTTGCAACAATCCCAAAGAAAGGTGGTACAGAGGAAACTGGAAATCATTGAACCATATCATTAATATCACCGTATCAGGAAGTAAAATTTTGCTGAAGATAATTCAAAAATGGTTACAAAAGTACATCAACAGGAAACTGCCAGAAATTCAAATCAGATTCAGAAAATGATGTGGAATGAGAAATATCATTGTTTATGTGAGATGGATCTCAGCTAAAACAGAGAATATCAGTAAGATGTTTACCTGTGTTTTATTGACTATGGCAAGGCATTTGAACTCTATGGATCATAACAAATTATGGATAAATTGCGAAGAATGCTAGCTCCAGAACACTTAATTGTGCTCAGACAGAACTTGTATATATACTGAGAGGCAGTTCAAACAGAACAAGGGGATACTGCATAGTATAAAATGAGGGAAAATGTGTGTCAGGGTAGTATTCTCTCATCACACTTATTCAAACCGTATGTTGTTGTTGTTGTTAGGTGCCGTTGAGTCAGTTCCGGCTCTTATGGACCCTATGCACAACAGAATGAAAGACTGCCTGGTCCTGAGCCATCCTTACAATCATTCTTATGCTTGAGCTCATTGTTGCAGCCACTGTGTCAATCCACCTCATTGAGGGCCTTCCTCTTTTCCGCTGACCCTGTACTTTGCCAAGCATGATGTCCTTCTCCAGGGACTGATCCCTCCTGACAACATGTCCAAAGTATATAAGAAGCAGTTTCACCATCCTTGCTTCTAAGGAGCATTCTGGTTGTACTTCTTCTAACACAGGTTTGTTCGTTCTTTTGGCAGTCCATGGTATATTCAATATTCTTCACCAACACCACAATTCAAGGCATCAATTCTTCTTCGGTCTTCCTTATTCATTGTTCAGTTTTCACATGCATATGATGCAAATGAAAATACCATGGCTTGGGTCAGGCGCACCTTGGTTTTCAAGGTGACATCTTTGCCCTTCAACACTTTAAAGAGGTCCTTTGCAGCAGATTTACCCAATGCAATGTGTCTTTTGATTTCTTGACTGCTGCTTCCATGGCTGATGATTATGGATCCAAGTAAAATGAAATCCTTGACAACTTCAATCTTTTCTCCGTTTATCATGATGTTGTTCATTGGTCCAGTTGTGAGGATTTTTGTTTTCTTTATGTTGAGGTGTAATCCATACTGAAGGCTGTGGTCTTTGATCTTCATTAGTAAGTGCTTCAGGTCCTCTTCACTTTCAGCAAGCAAGGCTGTGTCATCTGGATAACGCAGGTTGTTAATGAGTCTTCCTCCAATCCTGATGACCCGTTCTTTGCATAGTCCAGCTTCTTGTATTATTTGCTCAGTGAAAGAACTGAACAGAAGATTCAAAGGGCCCCTCGAGAAGACAAAGTAAAGTATTATAATGACATGTGCAAAGAGCCGGAGATGGAAAACCAAAAGGGAAGAACACGCTCAGCATTTCTCAAGCTGAAAGAACTGAAGAAAAAATTCAAGCCTGCTGTTGCAATAGTGAAGGATTCTATGGGGAAAATATTAAACGACGTAGAAAGCATCAAAAGAAGATGGAAGGAATACACAGAGTCATTATACCAAAAAAGAATTAGTTGATGTTCAACCATTTCAAGAGGTGGCATATGATCAGGAACCGTTGGTACTGAAGGAAGAAGTCCAAGCTGCTCTGAAGGCATTGGTGAAAACAAGGCTCCAGGAATGGATGGAATATCAACTGAGATGTTTCAACAAACAGATGCATCGCTGGAGGTGCTCACTCGTCTACGCCAAGAAATATGGAAGACAGTTTCCTGGCAACTGACTGAAAGAGATCCATATTTATGCCTATTCCCAAGAAAGGTGATCCAACCAAATGTGGAAATTATAGAACAATATCATTAATATCACACACAAGCAAAATTTTGCTGAAGATCATTCAAAAATGGCTGCAGCAGTATATCCACAGGGAGCTGCCAGAAATTCAGGCCGCTTTAGAAGAGGACATGGAACCAGGGGTATCATTACTGATGTCAGATGGATCCTGGCTGAAAGCAGAGAATACCAGAAGGATGTTTACCTGTGATTTATTGACTATGCAAAGGTGTTCGACTGTGTGGAGCATAACAAATTACGGATAACATTGTGAAGAATGGGAATTCCAGAACACTTAATTGTGCTCATGAGGAAATTTTACACAGATCGAGACACAGTTGTTCAGACAGAACAAGGGGATACTGATTGGTTTAATGTCAGGAAAGGTGTGCGTCAGCATTGTATTCTTTCACCATACCTATTCAGTCTGTATGCTGAGTGAACAATCCAAGAAGCTGGACTATATGAAGAAGAATGGGGTGTCACGATTGGAGGAAGACTCATTAACAGCCTGCGTTAAGCAGATGATACAACCTTGCTCACTGAAAGTGAAGAGGACTTGAAGCACTTACTAATGAAAATCAAAGACCGCAGCCTTCAGTATGGATTGCGCCTCAACATAAAGAAAACAAAAATCCTCACAACTGGACCAATGAGCAACATCATGATAAATGGAGGAAAATATTTAAGTTGTCAAGGATTTCATTTTATTTGGATCTGCAATCAATGTCCACGGAAGGAGAAGGTAAGAAATCAAAGGACCTGTTGTTTTGGGTAAATCTACTACAAGAGGCTTCTTTAAAGCATTAAAAAGCAAAAATTGTCTCTTTGAGGATTAAAATGGTCCTGACCCATGTCTTGGTATTTTCAATCACTTCATATGCATGCATTCAAAAGCTGAACGAGAAATAAGGAAGACCAAAGAAGAATTGATACATTTAAATTTTAATATGGGCAAAGAATATTGAATGTGGCATGGACTTCCAGAAGAACAAACAAGTATATCTTGGACGAAGTACAGCAGAATGCTCCTTAGAAGCAAGGATGGCGATGCTTCATCTCATATTCTTTGGACATGTTATCAGGAGGGACTAGTCCCAAGAGAAGGACATCATGCTTGGTAAAGTAGAGAGTCAACACAAAAGAGGAAGACCCTCAACAAGATGGGTTGACACAGTGGCTGTTAGCAATGGCTTAAACATAGCAATGATTGTGAGGATGGCTCAGGACTGGGCAATGTTTCATTCTGTTGTACATAGGGTCCCTATGAGTTGCAACTGACTCGATGGCAGCTAACAACATATTGATGGGGGCTTGGCCATATTACTGTGTTGGCCAATAAGATGTAGGCAGAGGAAACAACCTGTTAGTTCTGAGTCAAAAAAAAGGATTTAAGAATTATTAATGGTACTTCTATTTCTCACGAGAAGAATATGCCCCAGGTAGCCCCTTGTTTCCATCAGAATGAGGAAATATGTAAAGGAGATAGAAACCCAACCCAAAGGCTGTAGCCAAGCCCAGCCCACCTATAGCCAAAGCAGCTCTGTGCCATCCACCCTACAGACGTGTGAACTAGAAAAATCTTGAATATTGGTTGCTTTAAGCCCCCAACCTGGAGGTGGTTTATAATGCAGCATTATTTTAGCAATAGGTAATTGATACAGTATTTCAATGGACATTTAACAGTTCAGTATGGCTGGAGATGGAGAATATTACCTATTTATGGGAAAAGTGATAAGTGATGATAGATAAATTTGCATACATTCACTACAGAAACAATGAGAAATTTGCAAATACACAATAAAAAAGATAAAGTAACTAAATTTGAATGCTATTAAATATTTTTCTAAGCTAGTTTTTTTTTTTTTTTTTTGTCTCAGCTGCAACCAAACATAGTCAAGAGTACATCAGGCAAAAGAGATGATGTCTCATTGGCTTCCAGGCTATTATTAAACTCTCAGATGCAGGAGGTGGTCTATACAGCTGATTTCACAGATGTTATATGTGTAGGGGACAGAGGAGAACACCAGTGAAGTACCTTTAATAATGCCGCCTTGTTTTCTTTAGGCACTATTGCTTTTCAACTTGTGCTGAAAGTTATTATCCTGACAACAAACCGAGGAAATAGATAGAAAAGGTATTATTATCATCATCTAAAATTTGGGTAAAATGTTATACAAAGTAGCAAAGTGACTGCTTTATTGGAAGCATTATTGACACGCAGATCCGGTCGTAATGTTTTTCAGTGTTTGTGTGTACGGAAAGCCTTGCAGTGCTATAATAGCTCCATGGAAAGAAGGTTGACCATCACTCAATCTCAGGTTGGAAAGGACTCCCATTGTGTGCTCAGTAAGCTTGCATTTGACTACTTCCATTGCTCAGAAACTCTGCTACTGGAAGCAGACAAGTACAGCCCTTTGAAAGCATTAATGACAAGATTTTTTTTTTTCTCTTGCAATAAGCTGAAATTTTTCTCTCTATATTTTGCACATATTAGCACCAAATCTGTCTCTTGAAAATATTACATTACTCATTTGATAGATGGAAAATTTAAGGCTCTCAGAGATTAAGTGATTTATCAAAGGCAACACAGAAAATCATTTACTTAGCTGTGACTAGAATCCACTTATCCATCCACTCTCACTCTTCCTTATTTCACTTCTCTTATGGAATTCATAGTGTATAAGAAGGACTACCCTAGGTTAAGAATAAAATAAAATTGAGTCTCTGCCCTCAAAGGGATTGAAGTTTGGGGCAGTGGAGGGACACCAAATTAAAAATTGAAGCAAATTACATTAAAAGCTATGACAGAAGTATATACATTTTGGTAATGCGCTGCCGCAGATTCCAAAAGTATTACTTATCCTGGCATAATATAGCAACCAAAAACCTAAAAAAAAAAAAAAAAATTAGAAAATAATTTTCCTTAATTTTAAATGTATTTAAGTAAAACTAACAAAATATATATAGTAAGTTAGATTGCTGACGACAGGGGGATCTTGGCTGAAAGCAGAGAATACCAGAAAGATATTTACCTGGTTGGCAGTTCGAAGCCACCAGGCGCTCCTTGGAAACTCTATGGGGCAGTTCTACTCTGCCCTATAGGGTTGCTATGAGTCGGAATCGACTCGACGGCACTGGGTTTGGTTTGTTTTTATACAAAGAAAATAAAACTCTTCACAACCAGACCGATAAACAACATCATTATAAAACAGAGAAAATATTGAAGTTCTCAAGGATTTCATTTTACTTGGATCCACAATTAATTCCCATGAAAGCAGCAGTCAGGAAGTCAAATGACACATTGCTTTGGGCAAATCTGCTGCAGACGACCTCTTCAAAGTATTAAAAATCAAAGATGTCACCTTGAGGACTAACATGCACCTGACCCAAGCCATGTTGTTTTCAATCACCTCATATGCATGTGAAAGCTGGACAATAAATACGGAAGACTGAAGAAGAATTCATGCCTTCGAATTATGATGTTAGTGAAGAATATTGAATATACCATGTACTGCCAGAAGAAAGAAACAAATCCATCTTGGTAGGAGTACCAAGGGAAGATGGGGAAACTTTGTCTCACGTACTTTGGACATGTTATCAGGATGTCCCTAGAGAAGGACATCATGCTTGGTAGAGTAGAGGGTCAACGAAAAAGAGGAAGATCCTCAATGAGATAGATCGACACAGTGGCTGGAGCATTCGGCTCAAACATAAGAATGATTGTGAGCATGGTGCAGGATGAGGCAGTGTTTCGTTCTGTTGTACGTAGGATCTCTTTATGTCAGAACAAACTAGACAGCAACTAACAGCAAAAATCTAAAAAGTTAGATTTAGTTATAAATGTATTGAATCCTCTTCATCCTTATTTTATTAGAAATTAAAAAAAAAAAAAAAAAACCTCTAAGCAATCCGGATTCCATTTTTTATCATCATAATACATCTAGTCACTGAAGCTTCCGAGACCTAGGCATTGCTGTACCGCCTGGCTGCTGCCTAGACTAAGGCACTGGGGAGCAGTGGGAGACATCATTGTCATCCAGTATTTAGTTTAGCCCTTAACCTACTGTGCAGGCACAGGTAAGTCCATCAGCCTCTCTGGACCTAATTTACTCATCTATGAAATCAGGAAGTTGAACTTGATCTCTAAGGTCTCTTCCAGATCAAAAACCTTAGTAAAACTCTCAGTTATTCCTAGCCTGATCTTTATATAATTCTCCTCTGAAAGGTTTAATTGTTCAAAAGCCACAAACTTTTTTTCTCTCTCCCAATGTTTGTGACTTACTCTTAGAGGAAATTTTTTTAGGTCATGACCCCTGCTTTGCAAATCATCTGATACCACAAATGTTTGTAGATACTTTAGGGTAAAAGACAACAGAATTTGGACTAGAGCTGTTCCCCAACAGGACATAAAGCCCTGAGAGAATCAAGAGATCCTATTTGAGGGGTGTTTAGACAGCTCCTCACTTGTTATAGCCCAGTGTCAGTACACATTCCCCACTCCTCAGTCGGCTCTTATTGCATTTTGAGGGTTTGGATTGTTTGATAGGTGCTAACTAATCTACAGAGGGTCAGTGTAAGCAAGGTCACATCATAATTGGAAGGCATGAGTAGGTAGACTTTAATAATACTTTCTCCAATCTTCAATTTGATGAGAACCAAAAAAAAAAAAAAACCCATTGTCATAAATTCAATTCTGACTTATGAAGACCCTGTGGGACAGAGTACACCTACCCCATAGATTTTCCAATTCTGTAAACTTTATGGAAGCAGACTGCCATAACTTTCTCTCTCGAAGTGGCTGGTTTGACCAATGACATTTCATTTAGCAGTCAAGTGCTTAACCCTTGCACCACCAGAAGCTCCTTAATTTGACAAGAGTTGCCTTCAGTTATGGACGTCGTGAATGGAGCATTGGGGAGGTTTTCTGCTAAAGAAGGCAAAAAATGTGCAATTAAAAATATACTTCCCCAAGATGATCATTTTATAGGATATTTTCAGGATGACTTTCCATTGACTCAGGGAAAAAAAATCTAGCTGAACTATGAACTGAACAAAATCTATAAAAATTACAGAATTCAATCACAATATCCTTAGTAATTCTGTGTGGGATGCAGCTATATGTTATTTATTTGTGTGTCTGTCTGCATGTCACGTACTCAACATGGTTAATTGGATCTGTAGGTTTTAACACTAGATTAACCCATAAAAATAGGGATACAAAATAAATAGAATCGCTGCAGCCCCCTACCTTGAAGAGCTTACAGTTTTATTTACGCACATGTTAAAAAAACATAAATAAACTAGACTCAAAGCTGAGGATGGAGATGTCAAATTTCACCCCCATCATATCATCTTTAATCATATTACCTCTCTAGCTCCCCTTCACAATGAGTGTTCCTTATTAAACCCCTGGTTTAAGTATCTAACTAATCACCAGTGTGATTTGTAGAACAGTAAGATTTATATTTATGATTTATGTTTTTAGCAGAAAAGTGGAAATTCCAAGACCAAACCTGCCACATTAAAACAAACAATTTTTTCATTTATGCTTGGTACAAATGCATTGAGTAAAATGATTATGAAGATTCCCCAAGATATACTTTTAATAGGAATAGCTGAAAATCAGAATGTCATTCAATGACCTCATATTTGTTTTCAGCTTACCGGCTGCCTTTAATCCAAAGCATTTCCTTCAATATTCCATTTTTGTGGTGGACAATGCCAGGTTTTAGCCTCTATAATTGCTGGTGGCCACTGTGCAAACAGAACTTTACTTAGAGTAGTCCTCAGCAGAAACTCCGCAATCAAGTTCACAAATGTTTCCACTTAATACCCAGATAAATGATCATATGCATGAATATTAAAAATTAGAAGGGGCTTTCTTTAGCAGCCACATGTTTCAGTTCTCTCAGTTTACAAATAATGACACTGAAACTTGGAAATGTAAGTGGCTTATCCAAGGTCATGTGGCTTCTAAAAGCCTAAACTGGAATAATCCCAGCATAGTACCTGTGACTCATTCATGAAATCCTCTTCTAAAAGTCTTCTCTGTGAATATAGGGAATTGTACTGGATTATCTATGAGTGGTAATGTTTTCTATTCGTGTATATGGCCTTTGTCAATGATCTTTTGATTAAAAAGATCTTAGTTGAAAACCAGTACAGAAAATCGGCGAGAACAATGGATCAAAAGCTTAGGTTTTTCCTTAAGAGTTACACTGTCCATATATTGATCCATTAGGAAATTATTTTGATATTAAAAAAAAAAGAAAAGATTGCCATCAAGTCAATTCCGACACATAGAAACCCTACAGGTCAGAGTAGAACTGCTCCATAGAGTTTCCAAGGAGCACTTGGTGGATTTGAACTGCCAACCTTTTTGTTACCAGTTGTAGCACTTAACCACTAAGCCACCAGGGTTTCCCATGCAAATATCACATACTCTTTGGCATATATGTGAATCATCAAAATTGCTGTAACACCTGTAGAACTACGTAATGAAGAGACCCAGGTAGGAATACACAATAAATGTGAAATAAATATATAGGCCATATGATCTATATTTGACATATATCTATATATGCATTGCTATTGTGTGCCATCCAGTTGATTCCAGCTCATAGTAACCCTATAGGACAGAGTAGAGCTGCCCCATAGGGTTTCCTAGGCTGAAATCTTTATGGGAGAAGGTCTCCAGATCTTTCTCGAGCAGAATGGCTAATGGGTTCAAACCACAAACCTTCTGGTTAGCAGCTGAGTGCTTAACTGTTGCACCACAAGGGCTCCTTATTGATCATCTATTCATCCATCCAACCCTCCATCCAACCACTCATCCATTTATCTATCTAAATAAATGGAATATGTTTTTCCATGTCTAGTGTAATTGAGATATGTGGCATTATACAAAATATTTTCTCTGAGATTCACTTTCTCCCTTTAAGTAAAGAGCTTAAATTAATTGATATTTTTCTTCCTTCCTATTTATACTTTTTGCTTTCTATCATTCTCAAAACTGGTTCATTCTTTCAACTGCGAACTATTATGTATAATCATTACACTGATTATGCTCTCCAAAACAGTGCTAGTGGCTACAGTAGATTCAAACAAGTTTGAAAATTATTTCTTGACTTCAAAGAACTTGCAGTTGAGCAGTAGAGAGAAGATGTACCTGGTTCGTTAAGAGAAAATGTTATTAATATATCTTGAAGGTAACCAGTTGCCTTTGAGTCGATTCCATCTCATGGTGGCCCCATGTGCGTCAGAGTAGAATTGTAATGGCTGATTTTTTGGAAATACATCACTAGGCGTTTTTTCCATTTCAAAGGTAGCTCACCTAAGGATTAAGAATGAAAATCAACTATCTTTTCTTAGATAAAATAATAACTGGAGAAGGATAAGACAGGAAGCCAGCTTCCATGGAGCTATTAATTTCACTGAGAAGGTACATTTACACATAAAACATTTAATAAACTCTACCTGTTTAGTTTTTTTTTTGTTGAAAAAAAAAAATTTTTTTTTTTATCTGTTAAAAGGAAACCCTGGTGGCAGAGAAAAACAAAATGAGTGATAATGCCTTCAGCAAAATTTTATTTGCATTGATATTAATGATATTGTTTGATAATTTCTACATCCTGTTGGCTCACTTTTCTTTGGGATAGGTACATATATGGATCTTTTCCAGTCAATTAGACAGGTAGCTGTCTTCCAAATTTCATCTATTGAAACATCTTAGTTGGTATTCTACCAATTCCTGGAGACTTGTTTTACTCCAATGCCTTCAGTGAAGCTTGGACATCTTCCTTGAGTACTGTTCATTGATCATATGCTGCCTCCTGAAATAGAGAAAAGTAGAACAATTCGTTTCGGTCAGTAACTCTGTGTATTCCTTCCATCTTCTTTGAATGCTTCCTGTGTCATTTGATTTTTTGCCCATAGAATCCTTCAATATTGCAACACAAGTAAAATTTTTCTGCAGATAATTAAAAAACCGTTGCAGTAGTATATTGACAGTGAACTCCAGAAATTCAAGCCAGAATCAGAAGAGAATGTGGAACAAGCAATATCGTTGCTAATGTCAGAGAATGCCAGAAAGATGTTTACCTGTGCTTTATTAACAACACAAAGGCTTTGACTATGTGGGTCATAACATTTTATGGATAAAATTGCAATGAATGGGAATTCCAGAACACTTAATTGTACTTGAGCAGAACCAATACAAAGCCAAGAGGCAGTCTTTCAAACAGAACAAGGGGGTACTTGTTGTGAAATCAGAAAACATGTTTGTCAGGCTTATATTCTCTCATCATATTTATTCAATCTGTATACTGAACAAATAATCCGAGACGCTGGACTATACGAAGAAGAATGCACCATCAGGATTGGAAGAAGACTAATAAACAACAGGCAACAGGTAGATGACACAACCTTGCTTGCAAAAGTGAAGAGGGCTTGAAGCACTTACTGATGAAGATCAAAGACTACAGCCTTCAGTATGGATTACACCTTAACATAGAGAAAACAAAAATCCTCACAACTGGACCAATAAGCAACATCATGACGAACAGATAAAAGATTGAAGTTGTCAAAGATTTCATTTTTCTTGGATCCACAATCAATGCCCACTGAAGCAGCAGTCAAGAAATCAAAGGATGCATTGCATCGGGCAGATACGTTACGGAAGACTCTTTAAAGTGCTAAAAAGCAAAGATGTCACTTTGAGGACTAAGGTGCACCTGATGCAAAAACCAAACCAAACCCCCTGACGTTGAGTCGATTCCTACTCATAGTAGACCCCGTGGGATGTCTGAGGCTGTAAATCTCTAAGGAAGCAGACTGCCACGTATTCCTGCTGGTGGTTTCAAACTGCCTACCTTTTGGTTATCAGTCAGTCACTTTAACCACTGCGCCATCAGGGCTCCAAAAGTCATGGTGTTTTCAATTGGCTCATATGCATGCAAAAGCTGGACAACGAATAAGGAAGACTGAAGAAGAACTGATGCCTTTGATTTATGGTGTTGGGGAAGAATATTGAATATACCACAGACTGCCAGAAGAAGAAACAAATCTGTCTTGGAGAAAGTACAGCCAGAATGCCCCTTAGAAGGGAAGATGGCAAGACTTCATCTCACGTACTTTGGACATGTTATCAGGAGGGACTGGTCCCTGGAGAAAGACATCATGCTTGGTAAAGTAGAGGGTTAGAGAAAAAGACGAAGGCCATCAATGAGATAGATAGACACAGTGGCTGAAACAATGGGCTCAAACATAGCAGCAATCGTGAGGATGGAGCAGGACTAGGCAGTGTTTCCTTCTGTTGTACATAGGGTTGCTATGAGTCAGAAACAACTGGACAGCACCTAACAACAACAACAAAAATGCCTACCATCAACAGACAATCTAGGAACAGGTCATTTTGATTTAAAAAAAAAAAAAAAGAGTATTATAAAACCTTTTCCTTTATTTATTTTTTTTCTTCTTTCATTAACATAGCAGTGCTATTATTTTAAAATTTCCTCTTGTGTTCTTTTGGGGGAGGAAGTTTGGGGACTGTGAGTGGTTCTGGGTGTGTTTGGATCATCTTGTATATTGGGAAAGCTGTAAAAAGTCAAGATAGGGTTCAAAGGAAAATAAATGAAAAACTGTTCTTGAAACTAATTCTAGCCTTAAGGAAGAATTGTCACGTTTCTTTCTAGATCATTCTACACTTTTTAGTCCAGGTTGGTGGGCTAGGAGCATATATGGCAATGGGGAGGAAAAGCCTTATTCACAAATATGGACATTAATTTGGTTGGAGTAACCTGTAGCCCCTGAGTATGGAAGACAGTTCGTAGGAGAAAATCAATTATTAATAGCTCTTATACTACATAATTTAATAGCTAATATACTAAAAAGTGAGGTTAGTTTCATTTAAAAGATAAGGCCTATGTCATCTCCTTTGCCATCACTCTTCATATAGTTGTCTTATTAGATGCTTGTAGATGCTTCTTAATTATGTAGCTTTTTTGATCAAATGGGAAAGAAAAGAATATATCCAGTTTGTGCTCCTAGTGAATTTATGCTCTGTTAAACCTGTTCTTATTCCTAAGGATCTCCAAAGGCTCTGGAAAATAACTGTGTTGCACTTCATTTGAAATTCACGAACAGATGGAGTTAAGAGAACCAAACTTCTCCATTAGAAATCAATTCTGCAATTAGGCAACAGAGCTGCTAAAATGCTCTCATTCCAAGGGACCTGGGTTATTCGTTGGACCAACTACCAGTAAATAGCATGCTGATTTTGACTTCAGTGAGCAACTGGAGACAAACTGTGACCAAAATAGTCGGAAAATATATTGCCCCAGAGCCATTAAGTGCCTTCAAAGTAAGTAATAACAAAACTTCTTCTCATCAATAGAATTTGATGAGGAGCCACTTTATATAGGATTATACTGGAGGATGTTTGTTCAGCTTATTTGTACACTAGCATTCTTTTTAATGCAAATGAAAATGATAATGAACATCTCATTCAGAGTCTGCTGGAAACAATAGGGGGCCTCTGTCAGACCAACAGTTTGAACCTAAATGATGAGCACACCCACTAGGCTAACAAGCATCTTTGGTGTCACTAAGAAATCAAAAGACATGCTTTTCCTGCCAGGCTCCTAAGCCAAAAATTCTGCACCCCACTTTCTGCTTTGAAGCAAAGCTGTTTGACTCCCAAAGCCTCTTCAGATAGACACACTTTCATACCCTAAACATAATACTTCTGTGAGTTGCTCTGACAGGTATCTAGGATCTTCCAGCTTATTATCCAAATATACCGTTCTCTCATCCTGAATCAATTCCAGTTTCAAATGAAAGCTAAAATGTCTAATGGAAATTCAAAATGCCTTTTTATCAGTAATATTTTTAATGGGCTCATAAACTGAGGTTTTCAAAGGATAAAAAACAGTTTTAAAGCCATTTTAAATGGGTTTTCCCTACCCACTTTTTTTTTTTTTTTCTGACTATAATACAGGAAAGGCCCACTTACAAGAAAAAGCAAAGTGCTATTACTTTTCTTTGCAGATATCCATCCCTGATTTCAAAATCAAGATGCTGTTCTGGGAAACCCAAAGTGCTTCCTGGTAGAATGACTATTTCATTTAGCACAGGTTTCACGTGGAAGTATGATGGAGGTCTGCCTTTATAGCTACCAGTGCTCGCATCCTGAACATTTCTCTCCTTTATTCTCATATCTAACAATTCAGAGAAAAAATGGTGAGTTATGGAGCAATAAAAACTAGGCAAGACGCAAGCGAAATAGTCATTTTGGTCTGGTCAACTACAATGAGCTAAATACAGACAAACATAATCTCATTAAATTACAGAAAGTCATAGGACCAATCAATGTACAGAAACTATACTGCCAGTGCTATGTAACATACACATGCCACTTTTTCCTATGAATGCCATTTGGGAAGACTCTTCTACTAACTGGTGTCAAAACTCCAGATGACTCCATTTTCATAGATGTGGTAGTTAAAGAATTTTTGCTTCTTTCACTTTGTGGCTTGGAGACCACAGGAAATGAACCAAATAGAAACCCACCCAGTGGTTCTAGGGAGAAGTTTATGAAAGTTTAATTATGCTGTCAAGTCACTCATGGGGTCACAGGCCTTCACAACTGATCAATGTGATGATGTCACAATTGTTCTCTGGAAATGGTCATAGACTGCATGTCTGCTCCCACCTTGCTTTAACACCCCAGTTGTAGATAAGAGAACCATATGGTTACAATTAAGAATCAGCAGAGGATAGTATGCAGAAGAATCCTGGCTGAGTCTTGGATGTCTTTTGCTAAATCTTGGTAGAAACTCTCAGTAAGAATGTAATCTTATTATGAGTTAACTCATATATATGAGTTAAACACGAGGTAGTATGTCCAGCAATAAATTGGCCAAGATTACTGTCCAATTACTTACAAAACTCCGCTTCTGTGCTTCCTCATTTGTCTGCAATGGCCATACCATCTCCTTAAGGATAGCAGGGTACACTGGTGACAACTCCAATAATATTTCTAATCAGACATTGATTAAGCTTTGAAAGGAGAAAGAGAATGTAGAATGAGTCAATGCAGGAAGAGCTGAAATTCTTGATTTGCTTTTAAAGCAGATGATTGGGATAAAATCTAGTTGGATGTAGAGAGCGACTATAACATTTATGGCTTTCAATTTTTTACTCTTTTATATGTAAACCTTATAAACCAGAGTGACTTCTAAAATAATCCTCAAAGCTATAGCCTCTGTTCACCCCATAGAACATACAGTCTTGAAATATAGCATCACATCTGAAATTCTAGAAATCAGATTCTCTATGATGCACTGAGAAAATTTAGGCACATGAAAAAAAAATAAATAAACAAATCATTTTAAAAATTAAGAAAGAAGAAACTTTTAAAACAAAGGTACCTGCTCCAAAATAGGCAAATGTATGGTATCTTGAGAAACAAATATAGCAACAGAAAGACAATTTTTGCTTTTTTTTTTTTTTTTGTATCCTAAGGGAGTGATAAGTAATACCTTCACTATGAAAAAAGCCATAAAAGTCAACGTATTTGCTGGTAATAACAAAATGTATATAACCTTGACAAAGATATACTAGCCTACACCATTGGTATAGGGCTTGTTAAGAAAATATGATTAGGAAAAATCTTTACATCTTATTAAAATTACAGAGCTGGTGTCAACCCCCAGCTTGGGCTCATAATCATTTATGAGTGCTACTACAAACAACTGCAAATATCACTTACTGATGAAGATCAAAGACTGTAGCCTTCAGTATAGATTACGCCACAACATAAAGAAAACAAAACTCCTCACAACTGAACCAATAAGCGACATCATGATAAACAAATAAAAAAAAATATTGAAGTTGTCAAGGATTTTGTTTTACTTGGATCCAAAATCAATGCTCATGCAAGAAGCAACAGTCAGGAAATAAAATGACATATTTCATTGGGCAAATCTGCTGCAAAAGACCTCTTTAAAGTGTTAAAAAGCAAATATGTCACTTTGAGGACTAAAGTGCACCTGACCCAAGTCATGGTGTTTTCAATCACCTCACATGCATGTGAAAGCTGGACAATGAATAAGGAAGTCCAAAAAAAAATTCATGCATTTGAATTATGCTGGTGGTGAAGAATATTGAATGTATCATAGACTGCCAGAAGAATGAACAAATCTATCTTGGATGAAGTGCAGCCAGAATGCTCCTTAGAAGTGAGGATGGCAAGACTACATCTCATGTACTTTGGACACTTTATCAGGAGGGACCCGTCCCTACAGTAGGACATCATGCTTGTTAAAGTAGAGGGTCAGTGAAAAAGAGGAAGACCCTCAATGAGATGGATTGACACAGTGGCTGCAACCATGGGCTTGAACATACCAATGATCGTGAGGACCATGCAAGAGCAGGCCATGTTTTATCCTATTGCACATTGGGTCACTATGAGTCTAAACTGACTCGATGGCACCTAAGAACAACAATTGGAAACATCAGCCATAACTCAAAGAATTTGCCCAACATCTTCTAAATTTTACCTACCATCTAGTTTTTTTTTTTTTTTTTCGTTCCCCCATCTAAGTGTGCTTATGATGTTAGGTGATATAGACTCTCTGACAATCCTTACATTTTACTCTAAGGTGGTCCACAGACAGGTGATCCTCTGGGAAAATTCTGCATTTTGGAGAATCTACCAGGGAAGAGCAAAACTTAAACAGAACTCACCACACATCAGTTGCCATAGAGTTAACCCTGACTCCTGGCGACCCCACGTCGTGTGTCAGAGTAGACCTGTGCTCCAAAAGGTTTTCAAAAGCTGATTTTTCTTAAGAAGATTGCCAGGGCTTTCTTCTGCAGAGGTTCTGGGTGGACTCAAACCTCCAACTTTCTGGTTAGCAGCCAAGCGCATTAACCATTTGCACAGCTCAGGAACTCCAAACAGAGCTTAGGGTATCCTAATTAATCTATGAAGCGAGCTTTCTATTTGTCACTAATATTGTTTATTTTTAAAATATTCGAAGTTGTTTCCTGTTCGGGAGTATATATAGTCTCATTAGTCTTTTTTTTTGGACTCATGCTAAATTTACTGTAGTGAAGAGGTACAAACTGATGACTCCATCAGGACTCCATGTTCATGGAGATCTCTTTAGTCATCATCTCAGAAATTTCTCGATTTTAAGCATGATATAAATGACTGGTATTTGCCATAAGCTATGAGTCAGAATTTCGACAGCAATGGGTATAGTGTTCTCACCAGTCTTTTGATTCCCTTTGGAACAATTAAGCCTTTAAGAAATGGTTCATAGTATGAGTGAATTATGAACTTTTATTAACGCAACAGTTTTATCACATGAATTAGTCTTAAATGAAGTGCAGTGACCTAAATCTGACAACTGACTGGTCCCCACATCCTATTAGGAAAATAGTGACATTCTAGCTTCAACCTTCAATTCTCTTTGCTTCAAGATAGAATGAGAGCCTTTTCAAGTATAAATCCCAGCAAGTAGATTGATATATGAAAATTTTCAATAAACCACAAAGTTGTCATTTTAAATTTAGTATCTCTTTGGGATCTAGGGTGAAAGCTGTAACTGTTTACCTGTAGTATAGAAGTAATGATGCCATACTTGTCACACTTATCATTATGTATGTTTTTTAATCCTTCACAGCAGAAAAGAGATTTTGTGTTGTGTTGCTTTTTAAAACATCTTATAAAAGTAATTTTCTTTGTTCTCTTAAAATGACCATCCTCTAGTATTGATTAAGTTCTTGCAGTTTTTAACTTTAGTAATTCTTAAAAAGTCAAACAACAGCCCCAAGTTATTTTTGTAAACAATAAAAAGAACTAATTTAGTCAGGAAATTTTGATTAACAGGCTGTGATGTGTACATATGAAGCTGGGCACAGGGAGATGTAGTGAGCAAAGCAGAGATGGGCTCTCACCTAGTGGAACTTGGTCTCATCCAGAAGGTAGATGCAAAACAAATAATAATAATACTGCTAAAACCTAAAAGAACAATTGCAAAGGTTAAGTTGAGATATGAACTTGAGTTTACGAGGCAAATGTGAAATCAAACTATGAGGGGTATAGAAAACTGCATGTGGGGTGTCTGAGGCAGCAGTGAGGATGGCAGGTTTGCAAACTGAGAGATGCCCAGTGCTGCTTGGGTAGGGACTTGAGGTGTCCACGTGACTAGTAAATGGGGCTAAAGGGGCAAATTAGATCATACCAAGCCAGATTAATCATTCCAGATTTTATTTTAGGAGCAACGGGAAGCTGCTGATGGAGAGTAACAAACGCAGAGTTGTGTTTTTAAATGCTCACTCTGGAGCAGTGTAGAGGAAGAACTGTAAGGAGACAGAGTAAATGTGGGAAGACCATTAAGAGGCGCTTGTAGAATCCCAGGCAAATGATGGTAGCCAGGCCGTGTCCATGGGGAGAAGCAGCAGCCCGCGGTCATTTCAGACATAGAAATAAGATTTGGGAAATGTTCCGGAGTTACAAATTTGGGCATATTGTTATGGGCTAGCCACAGTCTGATAGTTTAGTAATTTTCATGATCAAAATATATGTCGTTATTTAGTAAGTAATTTTGTTATAAATACACTTTACTCCTAATTTTCATGGAAGACATTCTTAGTCCACTTGGGTACCACTCCCATGGTCTACATGATTCTTTTAGCTCTCTCCTGGCTTGCTGACATTTCTATGTTAATCAAAATTGGTATAATTCTTATCCTAGCACCTGGACCCAGCTAAAAGGTCATTTCTTCCTTCTGATTGCAGATGTAAGTACAAGAAGGCTAAATGATTTTCTATATATTTAGTAGCACAACAGATCCGATCCTCAGCCATATACAGAACAATAGATAAGAATTACTGTTGCAAAATGACACTTAAAAACAGAAATCTGGAACTACCAAGTTTATAAACCTGTAAAATTTCCCATTTACTGCTCTTGGAATGAAGTCTTTATAAGAAGCTCGCTTTTATAGGCCATGTTTTGCCTTGCAAAGCAACTTACATTCCTGATATCATGGAAACCCTTACCAATACTAGAAATAGGGACCATGTTATTGTGCTTATTTTACAGATGGAGGTACTTAGGTACAGGGAGGCAAAGGATCACAGTTGTTTTTTGACAGTATTGAGGCTAGAATTCAGGTGTTTATATTCCCTGTCCCATGTGCATTTGTTCTTCTGGGTTGCTTAACTATTACTTAGGAAAGCAAGTGGTAACAGGGTCCCAAAAACCCAGTGCCATTGAGTCGATTCCGACTCATAGCGACCCTATAGGTTCTAGATAATCAACCTTCAGAAATTTCAGATAAGTTATGTCAAGACTTATCTGTACAGACCTTGTTTGCCTAAAAATCTGATCAGCCTTTTTTGTGGAGAGGAGGGTTGTGAGTGGGCACCAGGTATGTTGAGGCTAATGAATGCTTCAGGAACTAAGACTCTTGAACTATTGAAACCCTCTGTCTTGCCCTTAATAAACATCTGCCATTCAACTTTCTCTAATCTTCTTTTTATAGATTGTATAATATAATATATATAAATATACATATATAATACATGAATCATAGATTATATATACCATATTTTTATGCAAATAATATGCATGTTATATTTTTTTGTCAGTCGTGCAACCCCCTTGCACATTGTTTTACTAGACATGGTATGCATGTTATATGCATGGGCATGTTGTTTATGTGTGCACATTATTTGTGGGAAAAATATAGTGTATATATATATATACATACGTCATAGTTGTTAGTTGCTGTCAAGTCGGTTCAGACTTGTGGCGACCTTACATATAACAGAAGGAAAAATTTTCCAGTCCTGTGCCACATTCATGATCATTGATATGTTTTTGAGTCCATTGTTTCAGCTATTGTGTTAATCATGAAGGGTTTCCCTCCTTTTTTGTATCTACCAAACATTACGTCCTTTTCTAGCCATTGGTCTTTCCAGATAGCATATCCAAAGTACACAAGCCAAAGTCTCACCATCTTCACTTCTAAGAAGCATTCCAGCTGTATTTCCCCTAAGACTGATTCGTTTGTTCTTCTGGCAGTCACAGTATATTCAACATACTTTGCCAATACCATAACTCGAATGTGTCAATTCTTCTTCTGTTTTTCCTTTTCATTGTCCAGCTTTCACATGCATATGATATATATGCATATACATATTTATATGCATATATATCATATGCATTATATCCGTAATGGGCAGAAGGGAGAAAATATATTTCTTGTGGCTTTGTCAGGCTTTCCTTTGCTCAGGGGTACATGTTTGTTTCTCTTTCAGAATGAGGCCTTTTCAAGCAATTAGATCTCACAGTTCCTGCTCTGGGTGAAAGATGGGCAGCCTCTGGCTCTCAGGGCCTGTGACAGCACACCTCACTCTGACCTTACTACCATTTAAAACAGGATATCTCTTAACCAGCCTCCATTTAACTCACCCACCAGGCTAACCACTAGCCCCTGCTCCTTCTGAAAAACCTGATGACCAATGCCCCCAGCTCTCCAAAGCCTGGCAGCCAAGAGGTTCCTCTCTATTATACCTACGCTTCTACATTCCCCAATATGCTCACCAAGACGAGCTTGCCCCCCAACCAGTTTATACCAGTGGTACATAATTTTGTAGTTATATAATTTAAGTAAGCTATATTAACTGATAAAATATTATGAGAAGACAACAAACAATTAAACTGAATTGAATGTTAAAGGCGAATCTTACCTCCTTGACCCCAAAATGGTTGTTGCAATAGAGATAAGCAAGTACAGCTTAAAAACCTGGGATTTAAAAATCTAGAATTCTGAACTCTGATAGCTTCATGTGTCTTACATTCTTCCTCTACTTTAAAGATGTCAAAATGCTGAAGTATGAAAGATGCATTATGACTGTTTTGTGCAAAAATACAACTCCATTTGGCCGACTTACTCTAAAAAGGGGGTCTTGGCTCACCATCAAAGATTGGGAAATGAATACACATTGGTATGTTTTAAATGAATACAAAATATCTAATATGTGTACCATTTAAAAAAATTCCGCTTTTTAACTGATGTCAATTAACCAGCATTCTGTGAGGCCAGATTGGATGTTTATTGTCCCTAAGAGACCCTGGCCATGGAACAGCCCAGACATCAAAGATTCTTTGCCCAAATCATCAGTAAACATTCTCTCACCTAGACCTTAACTGACTTTCCTGGGCTAGACCCTGACTTTGCTAATTTACAAGTTTCCACTTTACCTCTGACCGTACAGATTCCTACCCAGATTGCCACCCTCTCCTCTCTTAGTTTCCTATGACCCCAGTGTTCCATTGCAATTTGTTACACAGATCAGGATCAAACCTTTGACCCCTGTCTCATAGTACCTAATGTACGTAGTGAGAAATTGGGTATGACAGGCTTTTGGATATTTTTCTGTACTAGGTACCAAGAGAGTCATAACCAAGGTAGCACCAGGTGCGAGCAAACCCTCATCCAAGAGACTGCTGCCTGCTGCCATTGATAGCACTGCTCCTTGGAATAATTAAAACAGGCAATTTGGCCACAGATGCATTTCTCTTGTTAATCATCAGGTCATTAGCCTTAATAAGATCAATCTGTGATTAGATTCACTGTATCTCAAACCGATTCAATGAAGCAGAGAGGAAATCAAATTTCAAGTACACGTTTCATTTATCTCTAACCTTCATCTTAGGCTACAAAGCCCACATGGCCTGTGGAAGTTACAGATGTGCTGTCTCCATGCTTAAGTGAACAAGGATTCAGCAGAATGACAGCAAAGGGATGGGGAAGGGTGTAGGACTTTTTAGTGATCTGCTCCTATTCCTGGGACACACAGCCAAGGTTGCTGAATTACCTGGGTTTGACCTGTTTTTTTGAATTATTAGTGGCCTCCAACAGGGATGTGGGGTGGGTAGAAACAAACACTACTATTTCGATGCTAGGGGAGGCAGTTCTCTCCCTGGATGTCAAGAATTGCCTGGAAACCTAAAGTCAACCTAAACCCTCTGATACCCTAGTGATTCAGTTTTTGTTTGAAGTTTCTGGGAAGAGAGGTATCTTTGTGCAGTGATCCTGACCTCAGCTGCACGTTGGAATCACCTGGGAGTTTTAAAAAACCCTGAGGTGAAGAACCTTGAAAACATTATGCTAAGTGAAAGAAGCCAGACACAAAAGACCACAGATTGTATGATTCCATTTATTGAAATGTCCAGAATAAACAAATCCATAGAGGCAGCAAGAGGATTAGTGGATATGAGAGGGTAGGGAGGAGGGGAATGGTGATGTCTACTAATGAATGGGTTTTGGGATTCTTTTTGGAGTTATAAAAATATTTTGGATTTAGGTAATGGTGATAATTTCACAACTTTGTGAATATATTAAAAAACTACTGAATTGTGCACTTTAAAATGGTGAATGTTATGGTATATGAATTAAATCTCAATAAAGAAGAAAAATAAAACTTAAATATATCCTGAAGCTCAGGCTGTACCTAGACCAATTACGTCAGAATATATGAGAAAAGACTCAGGCATGTAACCAGGGAACACAGATCCTAGCCTTTGTTCTGACACTGACTTACTATGTTACATGGAAAAGCCAAGAAATGTAACAGGTAAGAAATGGAAGAATTTTGCAACCCCTATATTCAAGCCCTGATCTGGCAGTACCCTCTTAGCTTGAGAAAATGCTGGGGCTCCCTCAATACCAAAGCAAAAAGTCAATTCATAATCAAGCTACTACTTTACGTAAGCCATCATGATCAACTGGTCAAGGCTGTATTATTTGTGTATTTGGTTTGTTCTCTTACTAATCTACCTGTCAAAAGATTTAACTGAATCCTTGAACTCTCCAGCCTCGACCCTTCTACATGTAGTTTGAGTTCCCACAGCAATAACTCTTGATTGAAATAACAAACTATTGAACAATTTCGATCCGTGGGGCATTGATTGTGGTCCCTATTCTGAAACAACATGAATTATAATACTCAACCCTCTTCTGATAATTTGATCACTACTTATCTGACTTCCTCAGAAATGTGGTCAAAATCTGAACTCTTATGCCCTATCTTAGCCTCTTGAAATCTAACAGAGATGACAGTTCACTCTCCTGGAGCTCCATAGGTTACTTGATGTGGAATGGTTTAAAATGCTCATTGGCACAAGTATCATTAAACAGAATAAAGGCTATTACTTCCTCACTTGTTGTGACCTAAATCTGCAATACAGAGAAGAATAAATGATATATTGAAGATGATAAGAGGGCTGACCAATATGATGGATTTATAGTTTTGAAAAGATAAAGCTGAGAAGATGATAGAAGTCTTTAATGATGATAATAGAAACAGGAAAGGATGGGCTCCTTTTGATACCTGACAGAGGCAAAGTTCTCCCCAAAAGGTTGTAGAATACAGTTTCACACTACGCGGAGTAAACTAACAAAAAATATATTTCTAAAAGAGTTGTATATATTCA
Source organism: Loxodonta africana (assembly GCF_030014295.1). NCBI lineage: Eukaryota > Metazoa > Chordata > Mammalia > Proboscidea > Elephantidae > Loxodonta > Loxodonta africana. The sequence goes on from NC_087352.1 coordinate 64,420,507, forward strand.
GTTCATGAACATATTTATTCATAGTACTATCTCTATAAAAGCTATTCTTTTATATTTGCTAACGTATTTTTGGAGCCCTGGTATTTCAGTGGTTAAGAGCTCAGGCTGCTAACCAAAAGGCTAGCAGTTTGAATCCACCAGCCGCTCCTTGGAAACCATATGGGGCAGTTCTACTCTGTCCTATAGGGTGGCCATGAGTCAGAATTGACTTGACGGCAAGGGGTTAATACGCTTTTAGGAGCGTTGGTGGCACAGTGGTTAAAGTGTTCCACTAATAAGCCCGAAAGGTCTGCAGTTCAAACCCACCAGCTGCTTTGTGGGAGAAAGGTGTGTCAGCCTGCTTCTGTAAAGATTTACAGCCTTGAAATCCCTATGGGGCAGTTCTACTCTGTCCTATACAGTTGCTATGAGTAAGAATTGACTCAACAGTACCAGGTTTGTTTGTTTGGTTGTTTTTTTTTAAAATATCCTTTTGGATTTTGGTCATTCCTGTCTATTCAACATAAGTTTCCAACCATTTATTCATAATTTTAAGAGAAGGGCAAAATGAGTGTGGGGAAATTTCTTGTATATTAACCATTGTTTGGAATATCTATAGTAACATTTCAGTTGCCAGTGTTGAAAGTAATTAGGACAATTCCTCACAAGTGGTTTTGCCAACAATGGATTTGAGATGATACGATTTTTTTATTTATTAATTAGACAAATAGAATTTAAAAAATCTATGCCAGTATTGAAAAAAAAAAAAAACAGATTAAAAAACCCATTACTGTCAAGTCAGAATCGGCTCATAACAACCCTATAGGACAGAGTAGAACTGCCCCATAGGGCTTTCAAGGCTGTAAATCTTTATGGAAGCAGACTGCCACAACTTTCCTCAGGGGAGAGGCTGGCAGAGTAGAACTGCCGACCTTTTGGTTAGTAGCTGAGCCCTTAACCACTGCACCATCAGGGCTCCCCTCTAAATAGACGGATGGGTGGATGGATGGATAGGTGGGTGGGTGGGTGGATGGGTGGGTGGGTGGATGGATGGATGGGTGGGTGGGTGGGTGGATGGATGGATGGATGGATGGATGGATGGATGGATGGATGGATGGATGGATGGATGGATGGATGGATGGATGGATGGATGTTTGGATGGATGGATGACAGATAGATAGATGGACAGATACATAGATAGATGAAAGATAGATAAAGAGATGAATGTACATCAGTCCCTTTAAATGAAAGAATATGACAATAATTATTGCTCCACCTTCCCATAACAGAACTAAAATTAAACGCTTTGCTGTGGAGTAGATTCCTGCTCATAGAGACCTTATAGAACAGAGTAGAACTGGCCCATAGGGTTTCCAAGGAGAGCTAGTGGCTAGTGAATTCGAACTGCAGATCTTTTGGTTAGCAGCCTGAGCTCTTAAACACTGAGCCACGAGGTCCCCCATCCTCCCATAGACCAGGTCTATTCTAGAAAGCCTTTGTAGTAGAACGTGGAAAAAACACTGACTCACTGTATAGGTTGGAGATCAGGGCCCTAAAAATGCACTAGTAAGAGCAGTTAAAATGCTATGTGGTTATATACATATCTCATTAAGACTTTAAAAAATAAATCAAAGGAGAATAAACTCCAAAATACTTTCAGTTTCAAGCTATAAAACATGGTTCAAAAACTAAAGTGTCAAGCTTACATAGCATGGTGCCTGCATGAGGGAGGCAGATCTGAATTTTTAATAAGAAAGAACATGATTCAGAAGAAAAATCATGTACTAAACCACATTATCAGTTATCTGGTTTCTTTTGGATGTCTACTAGAAATTTTATTTATTATGTTTTTAAAGTACATAATGACATTTTAATTGATTTCTCTCCTCATTCATTCTTCTCTATGAGCCTTTTTTCTTGTGACGCAAGGAACTTCGAGAACATAAACTCCAGGGCTCCCCAGAGAATCTCTTCAGCAAAGTTGTAACCTTTCTTTTCAAGTCTTAGAGTAGGAGTAGGATCTTTTTTAGAAGATAAGGAACGGGTGGTGCTTGTTCTTAACCTGCAACTGTAGATACCATCTGATCTCTAGTGTTATTCTTTAGCACTTTATTTTTTAAATCTCATTCTTTCTGATACTTCCTTTAAACCTCTGTTTATGAAGCTGGTAATTGTAACTTTTTGTTTAAGGTTTACATAGGGAATCACAACTAAATTTAGAAGAACTGTGTTACAGAAAAAGAGACTGTGAGGGGACTCTCACAACCAAGTCTTTACAGTTGTTATTTATGAGGATAACAAGGCCCTCCCATGGCACATGCCTTGGTGCCCCCGTAAAAAGCAAATGGTCTTAAACAAGTATGGACTCCTGGTGCCCTTTAAAGCATTCTTGCCCCAGATAGGCCAGAATCAGAGCACCACTGGAATCAAGTCCACTGGCATCTCTACAAATGGCATGCAGACTTTGATGATAGCATTTTTGCCCTCCTGTATTTCCAAAGAAACCTGCTGAGTCTGACCTTATGTGTGTGTGTCCCACTTCTAGGTGACAGTGAGTTGATTCACTCTTCCTCACTTTCCCTTCTAATCATTGATTCTAGGAATCGCCTTATCATAAGCCAATGCCATAATAAAGGACAATGCTTTTGGGAGAGGGAACCCAGTGATTTAAGTTTATATTTAAATGATATACAATGACTTTCAGATAAACATGGCAGATTATCAACATATGACTATTTTCTCTTTCTTTCAAAACATTAAAATGATTTTGAAAGACTACAAATGGCATATTCACAAAGACAAAGAGGTGACAATAGATGAGTGCTTACAAAACTTTTTTTGAAAAAACACAATGAACAGATGAATGGGACTGATTTTGTAGGTTGGAAGAAACTCTAAGTGTCTGCAGAGGAAGTTAACTATGAAAAACAATGAGACTGATTCTGTACATTCCTGGAGAAGCTGAGAGTATGGAGGTTAAGTTACTGAAAAAAGCAGGAGAACGAAACTATAATGAAAAGCAAGGGGCAATAAACACAAAATGCAGAAACACGTTCGCCTTGGAAAGAAGAGGTGTGTTCTCAGGAGAGGTATATAGGGGACCTCAATATTTGTAATCATATTTTATTTCTTAAGCTGGGTGATGGCCTTATTCCCTGTACGCTAAGTTGGTGTTGCTAGTTGTGCAGTCAGCTCTTGCACATGGCGACCTTATATATAACAGGATGAAATGTTCCCTGGCCCTGCGTTGTCTTCATGTTCAATGGTGTATTTGAGTCCCTTGTTGCAGCTATTTTGTCAATCCATTTCACTGATATGGTTTCCTTCATTTACACGGACCCTCTCCCTTACTAAGCATGATGTCTTTTTCCAGCAAATGGTCTTTTCTGAGAACATGTCCAAAGTAAGTGAGTCAAAGTCTCACCATCCTCACTTCTAAGAAGCATTCTGGTTGCGTCTTTTCTACAACTAGATGATCTAGATCTACGTATATCTATAGCTACGTCTCCATCCACATCTGTGTCTAATCATGTTTAATCGATTTGTGAGAATACATTTCTTAAAAATTAAAAGAGGATAAGACTTGAGGTTACTTATAGAGTAATGGGTTGAAAATCTACGCAAGAGGATAAAGTGTCGGAAGGAATACAATAGATGACTGCTGTTTTTTGAATAAGCCTTATAATATGATTTTATTTTTTTATATCTTGTACATGAATTGTTTCAATTAAAACAAACAAAATTATAATTGCTAGGAGATGATTCCTCCACCATGTGGATGTAAGAGAGTGGCAAATATTTATTGTGTTTTTCTTCTGTACATATAGTCCAAACTCTAAGAAAGTACCTTTCGGGAACAAATTAGGAGGCAGATCAATTGGGGTGGAGTTTTTTTTCCCTACTGTTTGACTTTTATTTTTAGTACTTTATGTTTTTACACCATATAAGCAGAATCTATTTCGATACACTAAAGTTTTATATGGAAGTTAATATAGTAAAAATATTAAAAAACATTCCCCAGCATATCTTAGCACCATGGCTCCCAACTTTCCTCTACTGATTCTTTCTATCACCTTCAGTCCAGTCTTGACTTTCACACTCTCAATTCAGCTTCCATTTTGCCTATAGCTGAGTCCTGATTAAGGCAGAGGTCGTGGTTTGTACATAAATGATTCTCTTTCTCGATCTCATTTTGTTGTTGTTGTTGGAAATATACAGAGTAAATCTATACCAGTTCAACAATTTCTACATGTACAATTCAGTGACATTGATTACGTTCTTCAGGCACTGCCTGCTCTGCCTCCTATCTGAGCTTTCAAGTTACTGTTGTCGATTTGATCCCCTGTAGACAGAAAAAAAAAAAAAAATCAGTGAAGTTTTTCCTCTCTTACTCAACCAATTTGTTCTTTAAATATCCTCTCCACTTGGAAGACAGTTCTCAGGCCATAAAGTCCAAAGCCCCATGCAGTTCTGTTTCCTCTGCAGATCTTTCATTCAGAGAGGTTCCTACCTCCCTGGAGTCGAACGCGATGGATTGAAATTTCATCAGGTATGTCCCTCTCCTTCCCCACACACACTTTTAGGAACAGAAGGATGAGTCTTACAGTTCGCTTGGCTTGGTGGCCCTGGTCTATGTCACAGAGCATCTAATTAGAGCCCCTAGTTGTGAGTATTGCTGCAGCAATCTCTATTTTAATTTCTCCCCAGCTGTGCAACTGGCTGAAGCACAGAAGGAAGTATAGCTGTGGGAAATCAGAAGAATTGAAAAAGTGAGTTGAAAAACCAATGAAGCTTCAACAAGAGCAGAGTTGCTCAAAGAGTTCTAAGCTCCCAGGTTGAGCAGGATTCTCTGACATTTTCCATTTCCTTTCCTATACTTCGGGGTTTAGACTGTGTCTTGAGGTATAATGGGATGAAAATGGGTGGCTGGAAGATGACAGGGGAAGAGAGTCCTGCAATCAGAATGACTTGCTGGGTTTGGGTTTTCTGCAGCTGAAAGATCAATGCCTCAAACTGAAGCCTGTTCTCTTGATTCTCTTCTGATTAGAATGACATGTAGTTTATCATCCATACTCAGACATTTTTCATATTTTAAAGGATTTATTGGTACATAAGAGTCAGATGTTGTACAGGACTCCCTGGGCATTACTGGAACACTTCCTTGTTTGCATTCTGCCCAGGTCCATTAGCTGGGATACATGTTCACTTCCTGATATTGTTTTGTTTCTTGACTTTCATTCTCATCCTTCCATCTGAAATGACTCGTTATCAGACTGGTAACTCAATGGCAAATCTCCTGTTTGACGTTGCTCTAGACCCTGCTACACTGGTGTTTAACCCTTAATCCAAGCCTTTCCATACTCTGGCAGACTTCAGGCTGTCACCAAGAAAGATCAGATATCAAAGATCAAACTCTGGGAGTAAATGTATAACAGCCAAACCTTCCCTCTCTTCTCTAAGTTTTGCCATCACCTTTGAACATTTGAAAAACCTGTCAGATCATTGTATTATTTAAGAATTTTTTCCCCAACCCTTCTTACCCACCTTTCTTTATACTTAAAAAAAAAGACATCAAAAATGTCTCAAAATTGTTTGCACAAGAATAAATACAATTCATACTAATTAAAAGCATATTATATGTGCTGCATTTAGAATGGTAGGAGGTATGATGTATCACACAGAGACAGAAATAAGTCTGTTGAAAACCGTGTTTCTTAAGGACCTCTGGTAACTTTTTATACTTAGGTATAATCCATTTAATTCATATAGATACGTTTCATATATATATACCCGTAACCCATTGCCTTCGAGTTAATTCCGAATATATATATATATATAAAATATATATATATATATATATATACACACACACACATATTTATATATTTGGGTTCCCATGTGTCTGTCAGTCATACTGTGGTGGCTTGCGTATTGCTGTGATGCTGGAAGCTATGCCACCAGTATGGTGGAGAGGTTTCAGCTGAGCTTCCAGGCTAAGACAGACTAGGAAGAAAGACCTGGTGGTCTGCTTCTGAAAAAATTAGCCAGCGAAAACCTTACGAATAGCAGTGGGACATTGTCAGATAGCGTGCCCGAAGACGAACCTGTCAGGTTGAAAGGCACTCAAAATATAACTGGGGAAGAGCTGCCTCCTCAAAGTAGAGTCGACCTTGATGTGGCACTACTCAAAATGAGAAGATGGGCAGTGAAAAAGAGGAGGACCCTCAACAAGAAGGATTGACACAGTGGCCGCAACAATGGACCCAAGTATAACAACAGTTGTGAGGATGGTACAGTACCAGGCAGTGTTCCATTCTGTTGTACATGGGGTCACTGTGAGTCAGAACCAACTCAACAGCACCTAACAACAACAATGTATTTGTGTGTGTATATATATATATATTTTGGAAACCCTGGTGGCATAGTGGTTAAGAGATGCAGCTACTAACCAGGAGGTCAGCAGTTCAAATCCACCAGGATCTCCTTGGAAACCCCATGAGACAGTTCTACCCTGTCCTATAGGACCACTATGAGTCAGAATCAGCTTGACAGCAATGGGTTTGGTTTTGTTTTGGTTATATATTTTATTTGGGGATGTATTTATATATTTGTGCATATACATATGTATATTTGTGTATATTTATGTATTATATATTTGGATATATTTACATATTTAGATATACTACATATTTGGATATATTTATATATTTGGATATATATATTTTAGTATGCATATATGTGGGTATATACATATATTTAGGCATATATATTGATACATATATTTGTGTAGACAGATAGATAGATACCTGGAGAAGTTATTTAATTCAGATCTTTAGGTAGAGTAAAATGCATATGGTAAAGAGTAACAGCATCTATCTTCCAGTGTAAGAACTGCATATATTTTATTCTGCTGTTGACATGAGCATATTTTATATACAGCTACTATGAACATTGAGCAGTGGTGTTCTGTATTAATTCTTAATTCCCACATTTCTCTGTCCTGATCCCTTCTGGGCTACACTTCATCCATGTGCTGCTGACCCTCTTTTTTGTGTCTAAATCCTTTCTTGCCTCATGATCACTATGCTGGAATTGTAGCACTGTTGCTAATTCATGGCTGTACTCTCTGTACAGGCAATCCTTCTTTTTTCATAATTGTAACTTCAAAGCTCCTATTAAGTACAGTCAAGTGATTTCTGAAGAGGTTGCTACTCTTAATATGTCCTGCAAAGTCAGAGCCACGAAATGACTCTGAAAGTAACAAAGGTATTACAGGATATACATAAGAAATCCAAAACAAACCACTGGAGAAACTCAACACCATTTTCTTAATGTACTCAGTCATGGGCAATGCAAGACCCACTCATTGAATTGTAAAGAATCAACCGATCAGAGTATTCACGAACAATTTGACCCGGACTCCATAAATGAATTAATCAATCCATCTGTCAACTTTGCTCTCCAGACAAAGGAATTCAGTTTGCTCTCATTTCATCCTTCTCCCCATGGAAACACTAACCACTCACCATTTATGCATCTCAATTTCTAACCTCCTTGCCTTTTCTAATTTTTTTTAATGCTTCCCCCTCCACATGTCTAAATTTTATCTTTGAGTCAAGGACTAACATAAGTCTAGCTCTTCCCTAACTCATTCCCAATGGACTTAGATGGAAATTTTGTAGTGTATTCATAATTCCATGTTTCATATTGAGATATGTGAGGGAAATAAGAGAAAGATTCCTTCTCCTCTTTGACCCATCTACCTTCTGGTTCAAAGTTTCTCTCTCCAGGCAAATAAAGGCTGCAATTGTGATGGAAAAATAAATCAATAATAATAATAAGTCTATCTTCTTTTTGAGCTTCTAAAAGTCCAGGTCGGGTAATTTGAAGCCAGCAACAGATTTTCAAAGCTAATTTTGATTCTGCATTTTTTATTTCTTTACTATCTTTTCATCCTAACTGACTAACTGATTTCACTTTAATTTATACCTCTCCTAAGCATGTAGAATACTAATCTAAAACCTTCTGTAGCTGGAATGATTTTTTTGAGATTTTAGACCAATATATTTTTATCTTTGATAACTCCTAGTCTTTTGTTTTTTCACAACTTCCTTAACGAGAACAAAGCCAACAAGATTCAGATTGTAGAGATTCTTATACAGTTTTGAAAGAATACTCAGTTCTATGCCTAAAATAATACTCTCATTAGCAAATAAGAAAAATAACTCATGTTTAACCACTTGAAATCTCTCTGAATTGAAAGTACAGTGTATATAATGAGACAAAGACATTAAAAAAAATACTTTGTTATCTAGTTTATTAACTGAGAGGAAACATTCATTGAGTTTAAAAAAAGAATAGACTCCTTTAATAATAATAGCTATTATTAATGAGGAGCCCTGCTAGTATAGTGGGTTAAGTGCCCAGCTGCAAACCTAAAGGTCGGCAGTTCAAACATACCAGCAGCTCCATGGGAGAAAGATATGGCAATCTGCTTCCTTAAAGATTTACAGTCTTGAAAACCCTCTGGGGCAGCTCTGTCCTGTCACTATGAGTTGGAATCGACTTGATGGAACTGCTTTAGATTTCTCTGTGGATGAAAAGGAATTTGCTTTATGTTGTGTTTGCTAGAGTTTTAACAGACCTACAAAAAGGAAGACTGTAAAAACCATCATTTACATCAAAGGGTTTCAAAGTGTGTTTCCAAACCAACATCACTAATGTCACCTGGGAACTTGTTAGAAATGCAAATTCTGGAGCTCTGCAAATTGTGGTTGATGAAGCCATTCAGATGATTCTGATACAGGCTAAACTTTCAGATTTACTGGTCTCTGTTAAGGTCCCTTGGTGATATAAATGGTTTGCACCAACTACTAACCTAAAGGTTGGCTGTTTGAGCTCACCCAGCAGCACTGTAGAAGAAAGGCCTGGCAAATGTAGCTAACAGACATGAAGAAATGTTCATGGTCACTAGCCATTAAAAAAAAAAAAAAAGCCATTAGAGAAATGCAAATCAAAACTATAATGAGATACCATCTCACACTGACATTACTGGCACAAATCAAAAAAATAGTAACAAATTTGGAGAGACCATGGGGAGATGGGAACTCTTATGCCCTGCTGGTGGGAATACAAAATGGCACAGCCATTTTGGAAAATGATATGGCATTTCCTTAAAAAGCTAGGACTAGAAATACCATACAATACAGCTATCCCACTAGGAATATATCCTACAGAAATAAGAGCCAGCACATGAATAGACATATGCACGCCCATGTTCACTGAAGCATAATTTACAATGGCAAAAAGATGGGAACAACTTAAGTGCCCATCAACAGATGAATGAAGAAACAAACTGTGGCACACACACACAGTGGAAACTACGCAATGATAAAGAGCAATGATGAATCTGTGAAACATCTCACAACATGGATGAATCTGGAGGGCATTATGCTGAGTGAAATAAGTCAATCATAAAAGGACAAATACTGTATGAGATCACTATTATAAAAACTCATGGAAAGGTTTACACTCAGAAAGAAATCCTCTTGGATGATTATAAGGGGGGGGGAAGGTGGGGAGGGAAAAACACTAAATAGAAAATAGATAAGTTCTAACTTTGGTGAAGGGTAAGACAGTACACAATACTGGGGAAGTCAGCACAACTTGACCAAGGCAAGGTCATGGAAGCTTCATAAGCACATCTAGCCTCCCTAAAAAAAGGACTAAATTACTGGGCTGAGGGCTGGAGACCACGGTCTCAGGGGATATCTAGCTCAACTGACATAACATAGTTTATAAAGAAAATGTTCTACATTCTACTTTGGTGACTAATGTCTGGGGTCTTAAAAGCTTGTGAATGGCCATCTAAGATACTTCACTGCCACTGGTCCCAACCCATCTGGAGGAAAGGATAATGAAGAAAACCAAAGACACAAGGGAAAGATTAGATCAAAGGACAAATGGACCACAAGTACCAAAGCCTCCACCAGACTGAGTCCAGCACAACTAGATGGTGCCCAGCTATCACCACCAAGTGCTCTGACAGGGATCACAATAGAGGGCCCCAGACAGAGTTGGAGAAAAATGTAGAACAAAATTCAAATTCACAAAAAAAAAAAAAAAAAGGCTTGCTGGTCTGACAGAGACTGGAGAAACCCCAGGACACTCTTTTAGCTCCGTACTGAAGTCACTACTGAAGTCCACCCATCAGCCAAATATTAGAAAAAAAGAAGGGCCCATAAAAAACAAAATGAGACTAAATAGGTATATCAACCTAGGGGCAAGGACGAGAATGCAGGAAGGGATAGGAAAGCTGGTAATGAGGAACCCAAGGTCAAGAAGGGGAGAGTGTTGACACATCCTGGGATTGGCAACCAATGTTACAAAACAATATGTGTGTTGTTCAACAACAAACTAATTTTCTCTGTAAACCTTCATCTAAAAAAAAAAAAGCACAATTTAAAAAATTTTTTTAAAAAAAGGCCTGGCAACCTACTTCCATAAGATTACATCCAAGAAAACCTTATGGAGCAGTTCTACTTTGTAATACATGAGGTCATCATGAGCCAGAATCGACTTGATAGTGAAGGGCTTTTTGTGTGTGCATCCATTAGGAGTGTGCTAAGGGCTGACTAGATATGTTGGTCACAACGCCATAACAGTTTGAAAGTTTCTACTCCTTTAGTCTAAACTAACATATGTTTTCAGTGTCTACATATAATGTTCAATTTGTTTAATTTCATACTTGAAGAACTTTGTTTTTATTTTTAAAGTGTGAAACTACATAAGTTGTGCTTACAATGTTTTCATAGCACTTGAAATTTGTTGGTGTAACTTTTTATAAAAGACTAAAAATTAAATAATAAAAATTTAGCAAATCGGTGGTTGTTGATCTCCAACCAATCCAAACCCATTTATCTGATAATTCCTCCTTTAAGGTATTTTTTTTCCTGCAAGTATTTCAAGTAGTCTAACTAGCTATATATGCCAAATTAATGTTTTTACTTTCTTTTTTTTTACCCCTTATTTATTGATAAACTGATTTGATGTGACTGTTGGGTTTGCTATTTTTTTTTTTTTTTTTTTGGTTTAATTGGCTAGGAGCTGGCACCTCTTGTGAACACTATAGTTAACACCTATGATAAAATGAGTCAATGCAAAAGCCTGAGAAATAAATAAAATGTATGCATGTTAAAAAAAAAAAAGATTAAAAAATAGAGCAGAAGTTAAAGAAAGGTCAGACCTAATAAAAAGTAATTATATTAGTGACTAAATCAAAACCGTAATCTTATTACTGTCTAATTGAAGTAAACTTACCTTTATTCTGCTATAGGGAAAAACTCAACAACCAAACTCATCATGTTTGCTCATGTAGGTTTCCAGTGTCAACAAACCTACACAGTCCTTGTAGTGCTGTTGCCCAAATTCTTAGAGGTGTTTTTAGCCTCTGATGTATTAACAGAATGAATCTTTGTCAGTCTGTTTTGCATATTCAAAGAAGAGCCCTATGCCTAAATAACCTGTAAATTGATATCCCAGTATTTTCTTTCCCTAGAGACAACAACTCATATAGGGTTTTTAGGGACAACAAAAAAGTTTAAAAATTAAAAAAAGCCAGATTCATTCACTGCCTTTGTATGCCTGTAGAATATGATAGCCCTTTGAAGAAAAAACTCTTACTTACAGAATTGGTATCAATGAGTAGTTTAATTAAGTAAATGTTAAATGGATAGTGACACAAATGTGCCTGTCTAATATCTTATAAACTACAAATGCTAAGGGTATTGTAAGAAAAAAAAAAAAAAAACTGTGTTTGAGACAAAATATAGAGATCTACTACCTTCAATAATGTAATAGATTATCAAAGATTTTTTTTTTTTTTTTAATACTGTTCCCTTGGGTTCTATAAACAAAACAAGAACAAATACTTGAGTTTCTTTTGGTATGCAGTAGTTAAACAACCACTCTCAGGACTCCTTTAATCACTGTAACTGCCACCCCTCTTCTCTTCTCCTAGATGGCTTAACAAAGACAGACTTTCCAGAAGTGATATAATCTCTTCCCTAGGATGATTGAAAAAGGTACCTCCTATAAGTTGCGCATTTTCTTGGAAATAACTGTGACCCAGTAAACAGGTCCTAGGTAGATTTTTTGAGTGTTAGATCTAAAAGATTCTCAGCATCTCAGAGGCTCAGAGCAAAGTTCCAAATATGTGTGTTAATTGTTTAATGAGAAACTAATTTGCTCTGTGAACCTTTGTCTAAAGCACAACTGAAAAAAAAAAAAAAAAAAGCTGGTGACCTGCTTCTATAAGATTACATACAAGGAAACCTTATGGAAGCGTTCTACTTTGTAATACATGAGGTCATCACGAGTCAGAACTGACTTGATAGTGAAGGGCTTTTTTTTTTTTTTTTAATTAATTTTTATTGTGCTTTAAATGTAAGTTTACAAGTCAAGTCAGTCTCTCATACAAAAATTTATACACACCTTGCTATACACTCCTAATTTCTCTCCCCCTAAAAAAAAAAAAAAAAAAAGTTTTTTTTTTTTTGTTTTTAATGAGACAGCACACTCTGTGAAGGGCTTTTTTTGTGTGCATTCAATTAAGAGTCTGCTAAAAAAAAAAAAAATAGCTGGCTGAATATTTTGGTCACAACGCCATAACAGCTTGAAGGTTTCCACCCCTTTAGTCTAAACTAACATATTTTTTCAATGTGTACATATAATGTTTAATTTATTTAATTTCATATTCAAAGAGCTTTGTAGGAATGTAGGAAATGTGGGCATATCATGTAGACATTATATGCTTTGTTTAAAGAGTTAAAACAAAACAAAAAATTAACAAATTATTTCTCAATATTAAAATCAGAAGATAACTCAAAATCCAGATTTCTGGTTTCTCTTGAGTTGTGGGACTCTCTGGCCTGCTCTGCTATTTGGAAACTATTCATTGGAGCTAAGTGGCAGTTGCCTAGTTGAGATGAGCAGGTGCTCTCCAAATCACAGGGGTCTACCCTGGCCAAATATCTCTTCTTCAGACTCAATGATCACCTGCCCTGTGCCAGGCATGGCCTAGGACCTGGGAAATTTAGCTGGAAATAAAAAAGACACAACTCCCTAATTTTGTGAAGTTTATAGTATAATGTGAAAGACAGACAACAAACAACATACATAAACAACTAAAATAATTAAATAGAATGAGAGATGCAGAGAAAAAATAAGCAGGAAGTGTGAAGAATGAGTGTGAAGATCTCACTGGGAAGGTGACATTCTAGTAAAGCCCTGAAAGAAATGAGGGAGTGTGCTATTTGACATCAGCAGGCAGAAGGATCAGATAATTCTATGGCCTTGAGGAGGCGTAGTGGTTAAGAGTTTGGCACAGTTGGAATCCATCAGGTGCCCCTTTGGAAACCCTATGCAGCAATTCTACTGTGTCCTATAGGGTCACTAGTCAGAATCAACTTGACAGCAGTGGGTTTGGTTTGTTTGTTTTTGAGGCAGGAGGTTGTCTGGTATGTCTGAGGAATGGAGAAAAGGCCAGTGTAAGTGGAGTGGGGTGAACAAGGTGGGTGTAGTAGGAGACACAGACAGAGAGGTAAGGCAGTATGGGCAGCCTGCATAAGGCTGTGTGGCCCATTTTCAGGACTTTGGCTTTTCCTCTGAATGATTGGGGAACAATTAGCCAGTTCTGAACAGGGAAGGTTCAGGACCTGGCTGCATTTAAGAGGCTGACTTTGAATGTTGGGGTGATAACAGACCTCAGAGGAGCAAGTTTAGAAGAAAGAAGAGCAGCTGGGAAGCTATCGCAGTAATCTAAGTAAGAGGTGATAGTGGCTGACGCCACAATGGTGGCAGTGGTGAAAGAAAGTAGTAGAATTCTAGATATATCTTGAAGATAGAACTGACAAAATTTGTTGATGAATTTAACGTTAAGTGTGAAAACAAGTGAAAAACCAAGCATAGCCTCATGATTGGGGCTTTAGTGACTGGAAGATGGAGTGGCTATTAACTAAGAAGAAAAAAAAGTAAACCAAGCCCATTGCCGTCAGGACGATTCCACCTCATAGTGACCCTATAGGACAAAGTAGAACTGCCCCATAGGGTTTCCAAGGAGCGACTGGTGGATTTGAACTGCTGACCTTTCAGTTAGCAGCTGAACTCTTAACCACTATGCTACCAGGGCTCCTAACTAAGAAGTGGAAGACTGAAATTAAACTCAATTTAACAGTAAAAACACTAGGAGACAAGTCACTGGACTCCTGAGAAGAGAGAGGGTTCAGATGCTGAGTCCACTCCCTCTCCAGAAGGGACATGCATGCCTTCTACTGAGTAAAGAATTATAGGAATTGGGAATAGGGCCTGACAGCAGCAACTAGTCTGTGTGCTAGAGGAAAACAGGCCATATGCCAAACACACATCCATAAGTTTTTGTGTGATCAATTGCTGTTTCTACATTCTAAGGGACTATTTCTACTTGGAAAAGGCAAATGGTAATTCATATAAGTATTTGACATGCTATTTTCTTCTTTTAAACAATTCAGGTAACAACTAAAAACAACTTGTCTGAAGAGTTATACTTAAAAGACACCTTGGAGTTTTGAGTACCAGTAAGAAAATAGCTTATTCTTTTATAAACTGGTACAATGAAATGAGAGAAATAAAACAAAAATATGTTACAATAATCCCAGTTCCCAAAGAGCTAGGCTAGAGTTGGAAAACCAAAAGGGAAGAACATGCTCGGCATTTCTCAAGCTGAAAGAACTGAACAGAAAATTCAAACCACGAGTTGCAATGTTGAAGGGTTCTACAGGGAAAATATTAAATAATGCAGGAAGCATCAAAAGAAGATGGATGGAATACACAGAGTCAGTGTATCAAAAAGAATTGGTTGATGTTCAACAATTTCAGGACGTAGTATATGATCAAGAACTGATAATACCAAAGGAAGAAGCCCAAGCTGCTCTGAAGGCATTGGCAAAAAACAAGGCCCCAGCAATCGATGGAATACCACTTAAGATGTTTCAACAAACAGATGCAGCACTGGAGATGCTTACTCAGCTACGCCAAGAAATTTGGAAGACAGCTATCCAGCCAACTGAAAAGAAGAGCTCCACATTTGTGCCCGTCCCAAAAAAAGATGATCCAACAGAATGTGGAAATCATGGAACAATATCCTTAACATCAAATGCAAGTAAAATTTTGCTGGAGATCATTCAAGAGTGGTTGCAGCAGTACACTGACAGGGAACTGCCAGAAATTCAAGCCAGTTGCAGAAAAGGACACAGAACCAGGGATATCGTTGCTGATGTCAGATAGATCCTGGCTGAAAGCAGACAATACCAGACAGATATTTTCCTGTGTTTCATTGACTATGCAAAGGCATCTACTGTGCAGATCATAACAGTTATGGAAAACATTGCAAAGAATGAGAATTTCAGAACACTTAATTATGCTTATGCAGAACCTGTATATAGACCAAGAGGTAGTCTTTCGAACAGAACCAGGGGATATTGAGTGGTTTAAAGTCAGGAAAGGTGTGTGTCAGTGTTCTATCTTTTCACCATACTTATTCAATCTGTATGCTAAGCAAATAATTTGAGAAGCTGGGCTGTATGAAGAAGAATGCAGCATCAAGATTGGAGGGAGACTCATTAACAGCCTGTGATATGCAGGTGACAAAACCTTGCTTGCTGAAAGTAAACAGGACTTGAAGCACTTATTGATGAAGATAAAAAACTACAGCCTTCAGTATGGATTACACCTTAACATAAAGAAAACAAAAATCCTCACAACCGAACCAAAAAGTAACAACATGTTAAACGAAGGAAAGATTGAAGCTGTCACGGATTTCATTTTACTTGGATCCACAATCAACAGCCATGGAAGTAGCAGTCAAGAAATCAAAAGACACATTGTATTGGGCAAATCCGCTTCAAAAGATCTGTTTAAAGTGTTAAAAAGCAAAGATGTCACTTTAAAGACTAAGGTGTGCCTGACCCAAGCCATGGTATTTTCAACCACCTCATATGCATTTGAAAACTGGACAATGAATAAAGAAGACCAAAGAAGAATTGATGCTTTTGAATTATGGTGTTGGCGAAAAATATACAATATACCATGGACTGCCAGAAAAATGAACAAATCTGTCCTGGAAAATGTACAGGCCAAATGCTTCTTAGAAGCAAGGATGGCAAGATATCATCTCACTTACCTTGCACATGTTATCATAGGGACCAGTCCCTGGAGGACATTATGCTTGGTAAAGTAGCGGGTCAGTGAAAAAGAGGAAGACCGTCAACGAGATGGATTGATGCTGTGGCTGCAACAATGGGCTCTAGCATAAGAATGATTGTGTGGATGGCACGGGACCGAGCAGTGTTTTATTCTGTTGTACTTAGGGTTGCTATGAGTGGGAGCCAATTCGGCAGCACCTAGCAACAAAAACCACCGATTAGGTGGTAAATTTGAGCAAATTGCTTAACCTTTCTATTCTTTTGCTTTTCTCCTTTTCAGTTTCTTATTCCCTTCCTCATAAGGTTATTTTTAAAATTAACCAAAATTATGTATATGTATATGTATATGTGTATATATATATATACATATACCCAAAAAACCTATTGCTGTTGAGTCGATTCCAACTCATAGCAACCCAATGGGACCGAGTAGAACTGCCCCATAGGGTTTCCAAGGAGTGCCTGTAGATTCAAACTGCCAACTTTTTGGCTAGCAGCTGTAGCTCTTAACCAGTATGCCACCAGGGTTTCCACATATACATATATAATATTAAATTTAAAATTTTGATTAAAAATCATAACTGTAGAATTAAGAACATTTATTTTATACTTACTATTGTCATTCTGTGTACTTTATAAATATATATATTTATATATAAATTTGTATAATATACACAAAACATATATATTTGTATACATAATGTATTTATATAGTGCACAGAATAACACCTGATTTTTTAATAGTAAGTGTAAAGTAAATGTTCTTAATTCTACAATTTTATTTTTAAATGAATCTAATTAGATATTAGTATTATAAAGCAAATAATAATATATTGCATTGGCCTTGCACGTTTTCTCCTAGAAAATTAGCATGACTCATCCTATCCCACATCAATTCTGTTTGTTAAGAAGGGCGAGGATTATCATGACCTTTTCTAAAACTAAAGAGACTGGGTGATAAAGCTATGGGTTTCTCTATATACGACCTTTCTGGCCCTGGTTTTGTAGTTTGCTAAAATGACTTGCTAGGTCACAATCTTGTGAAAAGACTGGTTAGTCTACTATGCAAATAAGTTTTTAAAACCCTGCAAGGATTGGTCAATTACTATGCGAACTCAGTTGCTGTGGCCTACCAAAGGGATTGCTCAGTTTTGCTATCCTGGCAGGCTTAAAAAGAGCCAATTCCACAGAGGTTGAGTGGGAGGCTTTGGGTTGGTCTTAATTCTCATCTCTCGCCCTGAAGTTAGACTTCTGAGGTCACCATGTTACACCGAGCCTCTGTGGACTAGTACTTACTTGAGATCACCTAGTGAGTTCATGGCAGAGTTTTCATTTTTTCAAGGAAGCCCTATTTCCAACACTAACCAAGGAGCTGTCATGAAGTGATTCTGACTCATGGTGATCCCATGTGTGTCAAAATAGGCTGTGCTCCATTGGATTTTCAATGACTGATTTTTCAGAAGTAGATCACTAGGATGTTCTTCCACCTACATGTGGAACCATGGCACCCTGAGACCATTTCCCAGGTTCTGAATATGTGTTAATAATTTTTATGGAGAAAAGGCAAGTGAGTAATAAGGACAAATGAATTCACGGAAGGTGTTTCAAGAAGCGTTTATCTGCTGAATTTACTTGCACTGTGTTGAGAAACACATCACGTAAACTTCTTGTTAATTTAATCTATCATTCACATTATGTCAATGGACAGCAAACTTTGAAAGTTTCGTCCTCCAAGAAAACAGACTAGCCTATAAACAGAAACTTTTGATGTTTTACCTCAGAAAAATAGTTAATACTGGGAGAGGGGATCAGTAGGGGAAGTATTTTTAGGCCAGGGAATGGCTTTTTGTGTTTCTCAAATCATACCATCTTGACAGTTTCCTCTCCTGATTATATTTACAGCCAGTCTATTTTCTTTCCTGACAGACGCTCTTGGCTCCAGTCATGCAAATGTGCTCAAAATGATATACACAACTGGCTCATTTCCCTCTTGCTTCTGTAAAGTTTCAACTCAGATATCCTTTCTCCACACTCAAGATAAAACTATTCCATCTCTCCCTTACATGTGGTTTAAAATCACCCTTCTGAATAGTGTCAGTAAGCCAAATATATATGGGTTAGAAGCCTGAGTGTCAAGCCAGACAGAATGAATGCAATGGCCTGGTATAAACTAGAAATAAATGGAATCTGGTTTATACTATCAGAGTGGTTGCATTTAAAGATTTAGGTCGTTGGTACCCTGTTCAATAAAAGAAATGGCATCGTTGCTTTGAGAGGCAGAAAATTTACCAGCATGGCATTGTGGGAAGTGCACCAAAATTAGAGTAAAGCAAAAGACAAAGCTGTCTCCATACAATCGATTCTGATTCATGGCAACCCCACGTGTTATAGTGTAGGACTGCTCCATATGGTATTCAATGGCTATAATCTTGGGTTTTTTTAATCGTGCTTTAAGTGAAAGTTTACAAATCAAGTCAGTCTCTCATACAAAAATTTATATACGTCTTGCTATGTACTCCTAGTTGCTCTTTCCCTAATAAGACCGCACACTCCTTCTCTCCACCCTGTAATCCCCTGTGTCCATTCACCCAGCTTCTGTCCCCCTCTGCCTTACCATCTTACTTCCAGACAGGAGCTGCCCACATAGTCTCATGTGTCTACTTGAGCCAAGAAGTTCATTCCTCACCAATATTATTTTCTATCCCATAGTCCAGTCTGATTCCCGTCTGAAGAGTTAGTTGGCTTTGGGAATAGTTCCAGTCTTGAGCCAACAGAAGGTCTGGGGACCATGCCCTTCAGGGTCCCTCTAGTCTCAGTAAGACCATTACATCTGGTTTTATTTTTTATGATAATTTGACGTCTGCATCCCACTGCTCTCCTGCTCCATCAGGGATTCTCTGTTGTGTTCCCTGTCAGGGCAGTCTTAGGTTGTAGCTGAGCACCATCTAGTTTTCTGGTCTCAGGCTGATGTAGTCTCTGATTTATGTGGCCCTTTTTGTCTCTCAGGCTTATAATTACCTTGTGTCCTTAATGTTCTTCATTCTTTGTTCCAGGTGGGTTGAGACCAATTGATGCATCTTAAATGGCCACTTGCTAGAGTTTAAGACCCCAGACACCACTCACCAAAGTGGAATGCAGAATGTTTTCTTAGTAGATTTTATTATGCCAATTGACCTAGATGTTCCCTGAAACCATGGTTCCCCAGACCCCTACCCCTGCTACTCTGGACTTCAATATTCAGGAAACTTCTTTGCTTTTGGTTTGGTCCAGTTATGCTGTTGTATGTTGTCTTTCCCTTCACCTAAAATAGTTCTTGTCTACTATCTAATTAGTGAATACCCCTTTCCC
The DNA here is from genome assembly GCF_030014295.1 of Loxodonta africana. Taxonomy (NCBI): domain Eukaryota; kingdom Metazoa; phylum Chordata; class Mammalia; order Proboscidea; family Elephantidae; genus Loxodonta; species Loxodonta africana. The sequence goes on from NC_087352.1 coordinate 64,440,072, forward strand.
TCCCTCCCTCGCCACCTTCGTAACCATCAAAGAGTATTTTCTTCTGTGTTTAAACTATTTCTTGAGTTCTTATAATTCAATGGCTATAATCTTTAAGGAAGCATATTGCCAGACTTTTCTTTGGTGGTTCCTCTAGTGGGTTCAAACCGCCAACCTTTGGGTCAGTATGGAATGCCAATCATTTGCACCAGGGGGAGTTAGATTCAAATCCTTCTTCTGCTACTCACTAACTGTGTGACTTAGGTCAAAATACTGGATGTGCCTGAATTTCATTTTCCTCATCTATAGAGTTCTTGGTATTCACCTTGAAATAGTGCTATATTAAAGAAACCAAGCTCAGGGAAGTAGAGAACTTTGTCTAGAGTGTGATTCTTGATTCGCCTTGTGAAAGAAGTGGAATTGTGGAGGACCTACAACGTATGCAGTACATAGCTGGCACTGTTGCTATTCACGTTAATAAGATACAGTGCCTGACCTTGCAGCTCGCCATGCAGTGGAATAGATAACTAGGATAACGTCATACATGCCTGGGAGTGAGTGTGCAGCAGGGGTATCTGTATATATATCATGTTTTGAGTCTTCAGAAACCTGAAAGAGCATTTCCACTCTGAATAGAATCTTGAGAAGATGTGACCTGCAACATTTAAACTGAACCTAGAGGAATGTAAAGGGTATTTAAGGCACAGGGAATCTTATAAGCAAATACATGGGCATTAAAATGTATCTCTTTGGGCCATTGTTATTCAGCTTTGGCTATATTAACTTGCACAAATGCATTAAAACACCAGTGTTGCCATCTTCTTAGGGTGTTAACCTGTATGATTTATAAGACCCTCAGTCAGGTAGACGAACAACAGGGGGACAAGTCAGATTACCACAAATTGCTGTGGATTTGTGGGAAATCCTCTCAAGCAAATCCTTCTGTCCCTAGTCATTATTTCCAAACTATTGTACTTCAGAAAATTAAACAAAAAACAAGAACTTTTATTTTGTTTTCTATACTATATGATAGAGCAAGAGTTATCAAAGATTATATTCTTTTCAGCATAACATTGGAAGGGAAAATTTTGTTGCTAACCAGACACACAGTTCAGTTTCTGGAAATGAATAATGCTACTTCAGGAGATTTTACAAAACAATTTTATAGGGTATTTTTACTTGTATTAAAAAAAAAAAGCTGGAATCAATATGAGATGAAACAAAATTTTTTAACTTAAAACAGGCATTTTCTGTTAGTAGTAATACTGGATTAAGCATTAGTAAACCCTTTTGTGGGATAAATAAAATTTCTTCAGGAAAGGAGTTATCTGTAGCTTTCGGCTCATTTATAACTCTGTCAGTCTAACAACAGGTGATTAAAACGAGCAAGTCCAAATTGCCATTTCCACCTCTCATTCCTGACCGTTTATGACAAATAGAGCTATTAGTTCTATCTTGCGCTAAGCAGAAGTAACAGACCTAGTAGGACAAGCAACCTCATTCATAGCAAAAGTGTATTGGGTCTTATTATGTCTCAGGTACTCTGGGCAGTGCTTTTTCTACATGGCAATATCTTCACAGCATTTAAGATATACAAATTCACTTGGTTCTCGCACAAAATTTATGAGGTAGGTCTTTTTATTAACCTTATTTTACAGACAAAGAAGCAGAGTCCCAGGGTGCTCCGTAGAGGCAGAATCAGGCTTCAAACCCAGACTGTCTGACTCCAGAGCCATATGCTCAAACCGCCTTCTCTGGCCTCTTGCTGGTTACAATTCTGTGACCATTTTCAGACCTTCACATCATCTGCTTTCCTATGGCCTGTATGTCTACATTACAAATATTTCCTAGTTAATTGTTTTATTTAATTTCTTCCGAGGAAATCAGGAGTAGACTAGCCTGTGTTACTAACAGCCTTTTTTTTTTTTTTAATCAGAGTATGTTATTTTCTGTTGATTTTTTTGCCAAAATATGAAGAGAAACTTTTACATGTTTGTATCATTACTCAATTAATGTTAAATTCTAACACTGTGGTAGTCAGTTTGCTATTTGTAGAAACAAAACCACCTCTCACCCTGTGTTTTTAAAGTTGAAACTTGTTATCTTCAGCAACTTTGAAGTATTTTTAGGTGAGCGGGGGAAATGACTAGAAAACTTTGAAAATGCCGCTCAAGCATTTTAATCTCTACTGATTCCTGAAAACTAGACAAGAAGAACTTATTTTATAATGTCATTATGCTCTTCCCTATCCATGGCAGAAATACCACAAAATAGATTACTTGGAACTCTTAGTCTCTTTGTAAGTATCTCTGGGACTGACATTTGTGCCCTCAGGCTTTCTGCTTGGCTGTTTAAAAGCCCCTTGTTTTCATTTTTTTACCGTTATCCTTGTCCCATTATTCTGCCCCCTTAGACATGCTCAATACTATATCTCCTTTCTCATTTATAACTTTAAAATACTGAATTTCAAACATCCGTTAAATTGAGTGGAAACCCTGGTGGCATACTGGTTAAGTGCTACAGCTGCTAACCTAAATGTCAGCAGTTCGAATCCATGAGGAGCTCCTTGGAATCTCTACAGGCCAGTTCTACTCTGTCCTGTAGGGTCTCTACAAGATTGAATTAAGTGGAACATAGTTGCTTTTTTTTTTTTTTGTCTTTTTCATCAGTCATATTCCCTCCATATTAGATATCTGAACCCTTGGAACACCCTGGATGCCCATATTTGAACACCCTTCCGTTTATCTACTCTCTGCCCTCTGCCCGATGCTGGGATTTCCTTAACTCAGCACAACCTTCCACAGCTGTTACAGCCTTCAGGCAAAGGTAGAAACTTTTGACCTCATGGCCGCATTCTACATTTCCCTTTCAAATAACCACAGCCAATCCCTTGTCTCTGGAAGAGTTTTATTTATTGCATTACCTCTCTAAATAGTCACAATTATGATTTCTCAGGTCCTTCGATCAGTTAAGATTGGATTAGCTTTTATTTTTCCCATATGCATTTTTATCTCTGTTGCTTACAAATTTGTGTTAACTCCTTGAAATCTTCTGTCCATGTCTTATTTACTGTCTTTTTCAGTCAATCTAGATTTGAGCAGATTTGATCTAACCCTGAGTTATGTAGAACAGGAAGCTTTGTGGTTAGTTAATACCTAAACCAGCTTTGCAGAAAGGTTTGATGTTCTCCAGAGCATATCTCTTAGTTATTTTTTTTCCTGCTTTTTAATTCATGCTCGCCAGTCTACTTGCCACACTATTGCCAACAGAGTGAAACTTACGAGCCTCTTCATCAACTTCTCTGATAACCTCTAAGTTTCACCTAGTGTAAAACATCATTTAAGAATCACTTTGATGATAAAATACTCTCCACATGGGTGTTGTTGTTGTTCGATGCCCTCGAGCGTATTCTGACGTATAGTGACCCTATGTCCAACAGTCCACAGTATATTCAATAATCTTCTCCAACACCACAATTCAAAGGCGTCAATTCTTCTTCAGTCTTCCTTATTCATTGTCCAGTTTTCACATGTGTATGATGCAACTGAAAATACCATGGCTTGGGTCAGGCGCACCTTAGCCTTCAAGGTAACACCTTTGCTCTTCAACACTTTAAAGAGGTCCTTTGCAGCAGATTTACCCAATGCAATGCGTCTTTTGATTTCTTGACCGCTGCTTCCATGGCTGTTGATTGTGGATCCAAGTAAAATGAAATCCTTGACAATTCAATCTTTTCTCCGTTTATTATGATGTTGTTCATTGGTCCAGTTGTGAGGATTTTTGTTTTCTTTATGTTGAGGTGCAATTCAAACTGAAGGCTGTGGTCTTTGATCTTCATTAGTGAGTGCTTCAAGTCCTCTTCACTTTCAGCAAGCGAGGTTGTGTCGTCTGCATAACACAGGTTGTTAATGAGTCTTCCTCCAATCCCGATGCCCCGTTCTTCTTCATATAGTCCAGCTTCTTGGATTATTTGCTCAGCATACAGATTGAATAGGTATGGTGAAGGAATACAACCCTGACACACACCTTTCCTGACTTTAAACCACTCAGTACCCCTTGTTCTGTCCAAACAACTGCCTCTTTACTTCTGTAAAGGTTCCTCATGAGCACAATTAAGTGTGCTGGAATTCCCATTCCTTGCAATGTTATCTGTAATTTGTTATGATCCACACGGTCGAATGCCTTTGCATAATCAATAAATCACAGGTAAACATCCTTCTGGTATTCTCTGCTTTCAGCCAGGATCCATCTGACATCAGCAATGATATCCCTGGTTCCATGTTCTCTTCTGAAACCAGTCTGAATTTCTGGCAGTTCTCTGTCGATACACTGCTGCAGCCATTTTTGAATGATCTTCAGCAAAATTTTGCTTGCTCGTGAAATTAATGGTATTGTTCTATAATTTCCATGTTTGGTTGGATCACCTTTCTTGGGGATAGGCATAAATATGGATCTCTTTCAGTCAGTTGCCAGGAAGCTGTCTTCCATATTTCTTGGCATAGGCAAGTGAGCACCTCCAGCGATGCATCTGTTTGTTGAACATCTCAGTTGATATTCCATCAATTCCTGAAGCCTTGTTTTTCACCAGTGCCTTCAGAGCAGCTTGGACTTCTTCCTTCAGTACCGTTGGTTCCTGATCATATACCTCCTCTTGAAATGGTTGAACATCGGCTAATTCTTTTTGGTATTATGACTCTGTTTATTCCTCCCATCTTCTTTTGATGCTTCCTCTGTCATTTAATATTTTCCCCATAGAATCCTTCACTATTGCAACTCGAGGCTTGAATTTTTTCTTCAGTGCTTTCAGCTTGAGAACGCCAAGCGTGTTCTTCCCTTTTGGTTTTCCACCTCCAGCTCTTTACACATGTCATTATATTTTACTTTGTCTTCTCGAGAGGCCCTTTGAAATCTTCAGTTCTTTTACTTCATCAATTCTTCCTTTAGCTTTAGCTGCTCAACTTTCTAGAGCAAGTTCCAGAGTCTCCTCTGACATCCATCTTGGTCTTTTCTTTCTTTCCTGTCTTTTCAGTGACCTCTTGCTTTCTTCATGGATAATGTCCTTGATATCATTCCACAACTCGTCTGGTCTTTGGTCACTAGTGTTCAATGCATTAAATCTATTCTTCAGATGGTCTCTAAATTCAGGTGGGATGTACTCAAGGTCATATTTTGGTTCTTGTGGACTTGCTCTGATTTTCTTCAGTTTCAGCTTGAACTTGCATATGAGCAATTGATGGTCTGTTCCCCAGTCAGCCCCTGGCCTTGTTCTAATGGGATTGAGCTTTTCCATTGTCTCTTTCCACAGATGTAGTCAATTTGATTTCTGTGTGTTCCATCTGGGGAGGTCGATGTGTATAGCCGCCGTTTATGTTGGTGAAGGAAGGTATTTGCAATGAAGTCGTTGGTCTTGCAAAATTCTATCATTCGATCTCCGGCATTGTTTCTATCACCAAGGCCATATTTTCCAACTACTGATCCTTCTTCTTTGTTTCCAACTTTTGCATTCCGATCGCCAGTAATTATCAATGCATCTTGATTGCATGTTGGATCAATTTCAGACTGTAGCAGGTGATAAAAATCTTCTATTTCTTCATCTTTGGCCCTAGTAGTTGGTACATAAATTTGAATAATAGTTGTGTTAACTGGCCTTGCTTGCAGGGGTATGGATATTATCCTATCACTGACAGCGTTGTACTTCAGGATAGATCTTGAAATGTTCTTTTTGACAATGAATGCAACACAATTCCTCTTTGAGTTGTCATTCCCAGCATGGTAGACTATATGATTGTCCCATTCAAAATGGCCAGTGCCAGTCCATTTCAGCTCACTAATGCCTAGGATATTGATGTTTATGCATTCCATTTCATTTTTGACGATTTCTAATTTTCCTGGATTCATACTTTGTATGAATAAACAAACAAAAACAAATGAACAAATCTGTCTTAGAAGAAGTACAGCCAGAATGCTCCTTAGAAGCAAGGATGGCAAGACTGAGTCTTCCATGCTTTGGACATGTTGCCAGGAGGGATCAGTCCCTGGAGAAGGACATCATGCTTGGCAGAGTACAGGGTCAGCAGAAAAGAGGAAGACCCTCAAAGAGGTAGATTGACACGGTGGCTGCAACAATGAGCTCAAGCATAACGATGATGGCTCAGGACCAGGCAATGTTTCGTTCTGTTGTGCATAGGGTCGCTACGAGTCAGAACTGACTAGATGGCATCTAACAACAACAACATGTACAACAGAACAAAACACTGCCCAGTCCTGTGCCGTCTTCACGTGGTTACTCTGTATCAAAACACATTGTCATAGACTTTTACAAACAATGTGAGTGACTAAATTATTTAGAAATAAAAATTGAAATTAGGGTTTGTTTAATACTTTCATGAATGCCACAGAGTTCCTCATATAAAAAAATTATATGAATATGAAGAATATATAAGAAAAATTATATGAAGAATATAGCTAGTATTTTTCAGTGACATTGTTTAGAACCAAACATAGTACAAGCTACTTTTCAGGCACTATATCATTTAATCCCCTCATTGTTGTTGTTGTTAGTTGCTATCAAGTTGATTCTGACTCATGGCAGCACCATGTGTGCAGAGTAGAACTGCTCCATAGAGTTTTCAAGGCTGTGACTGTTCCACAAGCAGATTGTCTGGTCTGTCTTCTGAGGCACCTCTGGGTGAGTTTGAACTGCCAGTCTTTTGGCTAGTAGTTGAGTGCTTAACCATTTGTGTCACCCAGGGACTCCAAAATCCCAACATTAACGGTACTGACTTTCCATATTCCAGGTGAGGAAATGGAGCCCTGGTGGCACAGTGGTTAAGAAATAAGGCTGCTAACCAAAAGGTCAGCAGTTTGAATCCCCCAGCATCTCCTTGGAAATGCTATGGGGCAATTCTACTCCGTCTATAGGGTGGCTATGATTCAACATTGACTCACCAGCAACAGGGTTTAGATGAGTAAATAGAGATGTGAGGGAACTTGCCCAGGGAATTCAAAGCCATGTTTGCATGACTCTCAAGCCCATATTCTCTGTTATATCATATGCACTCTAACCTTAATGTATAGTTGAAATGACAACTATGTGTAGTAAAGGAATATATACTTGAATGCTAAGTTGATTTGCTAAGTGTCATTGTTCATAAAAGATGGAGATGATGAAGGAGTCAGGAGAAGTCTTACTGGTGCTTAGAAAATTGTATATGTCTGATTCTTCACACCGATAGCCTGAAATTTCTGAGAATTGTATATATTTATGAGTTTCTTGAATAAGTAAAACCCTCTTAGACTTTTTTCTGTTGTTCCAAATAATGTAATGGAAACACTAATATTACCCCTATGTAACTGGAAATTCTGATTGTAGTTCAGTTATGGCACAAAGCTAGTTGGGAAATGGAAGCCTATATATGTCAGAGCAGTTTTACCAGTTAAGTGATAATTCACCTGATACTGTGATTAAAAAAAAAAATCATTCTTGGATTTAGTTATTCAACACATACTTATGATATGGCTAATATCATATATCAGACTCTATTGTGTGAAGGTTATTTATGGGTGAACACATTACCAAGTTTCCTGTCTGCAAGGATCTTGGAGCCTAGACAGGGTACCACAGACAAATGCAATCACACCCCGTAATACGCACAATGATAGGTTTAGTCCAGAGCATGATGGCATTTAACCAAAGCTGAGGCTTCAGTATATGCTGAAACCTGAAAAATGAGTGCCAATAACTATTTGTTGAGGGCCTGCTATGTACAAGGCAGGAACTAACAGGGGGTGGGGGCAGTACGAAGGGACAAAGAGACATGAACAGAGGAACAGCATATGGGAAGGTCAAGTGGCAAAATGGTCTTCTCAAATTTTCCCATAAAAGAACGATAAAAATAAGCAAATAATCGACAATGGGGTGTGTCAGGCTAAAGCAGAAAGCTGAGTTTGGCTTCTGAAAGAACAAAATTTATTTGAACTCAATGTTTTAACTCTCAGTTTTACTCCACAGTACTCATTAAGGTGCATGAGAAGAAAGCAAGCTTGCAGACAGGAGATGGTTACAAAAATGGAGGGGTCTGCTCTAGTGTATTATGGGGGATTCCTTTGCTTACTTCCTACCTGAGCAGAATTCCCTCTCATTTAGCCCCTGCTCAGCTCCACTCTCTTATGGAGCAGTTTGAAATCCCATCAGGATCTGCTCTCTTCTCTCTGCTAACTGCTAAGGTGAGGAAAAGGAGTATTATTTGTCTCAGCTCTTACTTTATTTAATTACCCTGATCACAGCCCCATGGCCTACTCTTACTCTTCCCATTTCTTAGTGACACAGAGTTTGAAGATTCCCCAGCTTTCATTAGGATGAGTTCATTATCATCTCTGATAATCTGGTTTTCTGCTTTTACATTTAATCTTCCATCCATTTTATTTTCCAATGGCACTATAAATATAAAAAACAATAAGTCTGAAATTTTGATCGCATTTTGAGGGTCGTTGGAAGGAGAAGTTGTTCACCATATTGAAACGGAAGCTGCCAATTTTGTTTTAAATGTTGCTGCAAGGAGAAAAATACACAGATTAAGAAAGAAAATTATCATTAAGGGCAGGGTTTGTTAGAGGTTTATGAAGAGGATAGAATTTAATTGACAATGAAGAATATGTGCGAGTCATATTGTTGAATAAATAGAAAGGGGAGTTACCCTTACAAAGTGAAAGGAATTTTAAGAGTGGGTTTTCTGACTTAACTGTGTTTTAGTTATCTATGAGAAAATGATGTCATCATTGCTTTTCTGGGCCCTAATTTCTTCATCTATAAAGTAAAACCGTTGCATCCAATAATGACTCAATTCTCTGTAAACTAGGAAAAGTTCAATTACAAGGAATAAAGGGCATGAAGGCACAATGGTGAGAGGAGACAGCTTATATGACCAAGGCATGAGAGAAGTGACCCCATTAGAGTAGAGAGTGCATAGTCAGGATTATTTGGAGATAGAGTTGGATATACAACGTAGTAGATTGCATAAAACCAGGCAGATGAGTATAGATTTGATGTGAAAGCATCTGGGTAACCAGTGGACCTTTGGAGGTAGGAGAGCTGCATAATTAATGCAGGGCTTAAGGAATATTAGCCTGACGTGGATGCATGAAGGATTGAATGGAAAGGAGAGAGTCTGGGGTTAGAGCTGCCATCCATGAACGTGTCAGTAAGCTGGAGGGGGAAGTACGTCCTGCACTTTACGATGACGAGGAAACGGTAATCTCTTTTTGACTGTACCTCTGATATTGTGGACGATTTTGAACAAGCCCTTATCTTCTCTGGACATTGGTTTCCACATCTGTATGATGAGGGAGTTCAGGCTTCTCAGGACAACTCTAAGATTCTACAGTTATCTGGAGATAACTGTTTCTAAATATTACAAAACATGATGATGTGGGTTTGACCTGAGAGGAACTAAAAGTAATTTATTTTTCCATTCAGCCTATAGAAATGATCCTGGCTGAATGGACACAGAGAATACAGGGTAGAGAGGAGGGATGTGCTATCTCATTAGGGGGCAAGCAACTAGGATATAAGTTTTTGTATGAGAGACTGACTTGATTTGTAAGCTTTCACTTAAATCACAATAAAAAAAAATCAAAGGAAATGTGAATTACTTTGCGTGATAGGCTTCTTAGAGCATTTCTTTTACTTTATTTTATTTTATTTGTTTATGGTGGAAACCTGTTATGCACTCTAAATTAGCAAGTACACTTTGTCATGTGGATTTTCTTATTCCCTGTGTTTTGGGGTTGGAATCATCCTTTCAGTATCACATTGGGAAGAACTAAAATGCAGTGGATAAAATCATTTCTTAACACAGTTATGCTGGCTCCTTCCAAGATGCATTCCTGTAGGTTTTGTCAGTGGGAAAACAGCTCCCAATATGAGTGACCTCTAGGATAAACGGGAAACCAGCTGTGATTAGAAATATCTTTTAATGGATTTGTACCATCAGAGGCAATCATGAAACTTTAAGTCTTTGAAGAAGAGTAAGTCAAACAGAAGCAGGAGAGGCAAACAGGCTTCTATGGGAAAGAATTTTATATATACATATATATATCTGAAGACATTTGCATTTCAACATTCTTGACATGTACAATTCAGTAACATTAATTATGTGAAAGAAATTTTGCTTCATCCAAATACAGTAAGGTTCATCTTTCCTCCCTTAGTCACTTTTGACAAATGACTGAAGTTAGAGGATGAAATAAGGAACATTAAGCTACTTTTTAAATGAGGTGGATTTTATGGGATGTATGTTTACATAAAAGTTAAACTACACCTGACCTTACATGTTAAAGGGGTGAATAAGCTACTAAAGTGTTATCCATTTAGTTTTTTAAAGATTTTATTCTATTTTCCTTTTATCTCCTCACTTCCCCTCCTCCCAGTGTCTAAATCTCACTCTCCTTAAAGTATAAATCATCCTAAGAACTGTCACATACCTGAAAAACACTTAAGTGAAGGCAGGTAGTTAACCAAATGATAATTTTATAATTATCTCTTGGGCTTTGATCCAAGCAGCATAACTAATGCTCTAGAGAATACCACACTGAACAGTCCATATCTCCAGTAGTTCACAGTATAGTGATGGAAATGAAAGCCAAGTATGAATAATTCATATAAGAAAAAAAGTTGTAAATGCTGAAAGCTAAGAACAGTTAAGTACTGAGTATGCTTGCTTGGCAAGAGGGAACGAAACTTGAAGACAGCTGTCAAAAACCATTTTTATAAAATCTCCTTCAAAATTGATGAAGATACTCTCAATGGGACAAAGCTCCAGATCTCAAAAAATTATATATACATAAATGGCAATGAAGGTTGTCAGTTGTGTGTGTGTGTGTATACACACACACAGGTCCCCAAACTGGTCCAGGCTAGTTAAATTTTGTCCCTAATTCCTATCCCTTTTTTTCAGTCCAAAAGATTTGCCCTCCAAGTGTGGATTTTTACCTCTGTGCCATTTAGATTTTAATCTTTCACAGAAACCATATTTCTAGTTACCTATGGATAGTTCCATTTAGATGTCTAGTGTCAGCTCTGACTATTGTTGTTAGATGCTCTCAAGTCAATTTTGCCTCATAGTGATCCCATGTGACAAAGTACAACTGTCCCATTGAGTATTTTAAGCTGTAATCTTTTATTCTAATAATTTTTATTGTGCTTTAAGTGAAAGTTTACAAATCAAGTCAGTCTGTCACATATAAGCTTACATACACCTTACTTCATACTCCCACTTACTCTCCCCCAATGAGTCAGCCCGCTCCCTCCTTCCAGTCTCTCCTTTCATGACGATTTTGCCAGTTTCTAAGCCTCTCTGCCCTCCTATCTCCCCTCCAGACAGGAGACACCAATACAGTCTTAAGTGTCCACCTGATACAAGTAGCTCACTCTTCATCAGTATCTCTCTCCAACCCATTGTCCAGTCCCTTCCATGTCTGATGAATTGTCTTTGGGAATGGTTCCTGTCCTGGGCCAACAGAAGGTTTGGGGACCATGACCACCAAGATTCCTCAAGTCTTAGTCAGACCATTAAGTCTGGTCTTTTTATGAGAATTTGGGGTTTATCCCACTGTTCTCCTGCTCCCTCAGGGGTTCTCTGTTGTGCTCCCTGTCAGGGCAGTCATCGGATGTTGACATAAGTCTCAGGATGATGTAAGTGTCTGGTTCACGTGCCCCTTTCTGTCTCTTGGGCTCATAGTTATCCTGTGACCGTGGTGTTCTTCATTCTCCTTTGATCGAGGTGGGTTGAGACCAATTGATGCATCTTAGATGGCCGCTTGTTGGCATTTAAGACCCCAGATGCCACATTTCAAAGTGGGATGCAGAATGTTTTCATAATAGAATTATTTTGCCAATTGACTTAGAAGTCCCCTTAAGCCATAGTCCCCAAACCCCCGCCCTTGCTCCGCTGACCTTTGAAGCATTCAGTTTATCCCGGAAACATCTTTGTTTTTGGTCCAGTCCAGTTGAGCTGACCTTCCGTGTATTGAGTATTGTCCTTCTCTTCACCTAAAGTAGTTCTTATCTACTAACTAATCAGTAAAAAACCCTCTCCCACCCTCCTTCCCTCCCCCTCTCATAACTACAAAAGTATGCGTCCTTCTCAGTTTATACTATTTCTCAAGATCTTATAATAGTGGTCTTATATAATATTTGTCCTTTTGCCTCTGACTAATTTCAGTCAGCATAATGCCTTCCAGGTTCCTCCATGTTATGAAATGTTTCACAGATTCGTCACTGTTCTTTATTGATGTGTAGTATTCCATTGTGTGAATATACCATAATTTATTTAACCATTCATCCTTTGATGGACACCTTGGTTGCTTCCAGCTTTCTGCTATTGTAAACAGAGCTGCAATAAACATGGGTGTGCTTATATCTGTTTGTGTAAAGGCTCTTATTTCTCTAGGGTATATTCCAAGGAGTGGGATTTCTGGGTTGTATGGTAGTTCTATTTCTAACTTTTTAAGGTAACGCCAGATAGATTTCCAAAGTGGTTGTACCATTTGACATTCCCACCAGCAGTGTATAAGAGTTCCAATCTCTCCGCAGCCTCTCCAACATTTATTATTTTGTGTTTTTTTGGATTAATGCCAGCCTTGTTGGAGTGAGATGGAATCTCATGGTAGTTTGAATTTGCATTTCTCTAATGGCTAATGATCGAGAGCATTTTTTCATGTATCTGTTAGCTGCCTGAATATCTTCTTTAGTGAAGTGTATGTTCATATCCTTTGCCCACTTCTTGATTGGGTTGTTTGTCTTTTTGTGGTTCAGTTTTAACAGAATCATATAGATTTTAGAGATCAGGTGCTGGTCGGAGATGTCATAGCTGAAAGTTCTTTCCCAATCTGTAGGTGGTCTTTTTACTCTTTTGGTGAAGTCTTTAGATGAGCACAGGTGTTTGATTTTTAGGAGCTCTCAGTTATCTGGTTTCTCTTCGTCATTTTTAGTAATGTTTTGTATTCTGTTTGTGCCTTGTATTAGGGCTCCTAAGGTTGTCCCTATTTTTTCTTCCATGATCTTTATCGTTTTAGTCTTTATGTTTAGGACTTTGATCCACTTGGAGTTAGTTTTTGTGCATGGTGTGAGGTATGGGTCCTGCTTCATTTTTTTGCAAATGGATATCCAGTTATGCCAGCACCATTTGTTAAAAAGACTATCTTTTCCCCAATTAACTGACACTGGTCCTTTGTCAAATATCAGCTGCTCATATGTGGATGGATTTATATCTGGGTTCTCAATTCTGTTCCATTGGTCTATGTGCCTGTTGTTGTACCAGTACCAGGCTGTTTTGATTACTATGGCTGTATAATATGTTCTGAAATCAGATAGAGTGAGATCTCCCACTTTGTTCTTCTTTTTCAGGAATGCTTTACTTATCTGAGGCTTCTTTCCCTTCCATATGAAGCTGGTGATTTGTTTCTCCGTCACATTAAAAAATGTCATTGGAATTTGGATCGGAAGTGCATTGTATGTGTAGATGGCTTTTGGTAGAATAGACATTTTTACTATGTTAAATCTTCCTATCCATGAGCAAGGTATGTTTTTCCACTTATGTAGGTCCTTTTTAGTTTCTTGCAGTAGTACTTTGTAGTTTTCTTTGTATAGGTCTTTTACATCTTTGGTAAGATTTATTCCTAAGTATTTTATCTTCCTGGGGGCTACTGTGAATGGTATTGATTTGGTGATTTCCTCTTCGATGTTCTTTTTGTTGATGTAGAGGAATTCAAGTGATTTTTGTATGTTTATCTTATAATCTGAGACTCTGCCAAACTCTTCTATTAGTTTCAGTAGATTTCTGGAGGATTCCTTAGGGTTTTCTCTGTATAAGATCATGTCATCTGCAAGTAGAGATAATTTTACTTCCTCCTTGCCAATCCAGATGCCCTTTATTTCTTTGTCTAGCCTAATTGCACTGGCTAGGGCCTCTAGCACAATGTTGCATAAGAGCAGTGACAAAGGGCATCCTTGTCTGGTTCCTATTCTCAAGGGAAATGCTTTCAGGCTCTCTCCATTTAGAGTGATGTTGGCTGTTGGCTTTGTATAGATGCCCTTTATTATGTTGAGGCATTTTCCTTCAATTCCTATTTTGCTGAGAGCTTTTATCATGAATGGGTGTTGGACTTTGCCAAATGCCTTTCCTGCATCTGTTGATAAGATCATGTGGTTTTTCTCTTTTGTTTTATTTATATGGTGGATTACATTAATAGTTTTTCTAATATTAAACCAACCTTGCATACCTGGTATAAATCCCACTTGGTCATGGTGGGTTATTTTTTTGATATGTTGTTGAATTCTATTGGCAAGAATCTTGTTGAGGGTTTTTGCACCTATGTTCATGAGGGATATAGGTCTGTGATTTTCATTTTTTGTGATGTCTTTACCTGGTTTTGGTATCAGAGATATGGTGGGTTCATAGAATGAGTTAGGCAGTATTCCAGCATTTTCTATGCTTTGAAATACCTTTAGTATTAGCGGTGTTAACTCTTCTCTGAAAGTTTGGTAGAACTCTGCAGTGAAGCCATCCGGGCCAGGGCTTTTTTTGGGGGGAGTTTTTTGATTACCATTCAATCTCTTTTTTTGTTATGGGTCTATTTAGTTGTTCTACTTCTGAGTGTGTTAGTTTAGGTAGGTAGTGTTTTTCTAGGAATTCATCCATTTCTTCTAGGTTTGCAATTTTGTTAGAGTACAATTTTTCATACTAATCTGATATGATTCTTTTAATTTCAGTTGGGTCTTTTGTGATGAGGCAAATCTCGTTTCTTATTCGGGTGATTTGTTTCCTTTCCTGTGTTTCTTTAGTCAGTCTGGCCAATGGTTTATCAATTTTGTTAATTTTTTCAAAGAACCAGCTTTTGGCTTTGTTAATTCTTTCAATTGTTTTTCTGTTCTCTAATTCATTTAGTTCAGCTCTAATTTTTTTTTTTTTTTAATTTTTATTAAGCTTCAAGTGAACATTTACCATTCCAGTCAGTCTGTCACATGTAGGTTTACATACATCTTACTCCCTTCTCCCACTTGCTCTCCCCCTATTGAGTCAGCCCTTACAGTCTCTCGTTTCGTGCCAATTTTACCATCTTCCCTCTCTCTCTATCTTCCCATCCCCTCTCCAGTCAAGAGTTCCCAACACACTCTCCCGTGTCCACCTTATTTAATTAGCTCACTCTTCATCAGTATCTCTCTCCCCCCCACTGACCAGTCCTTTTCATGCCTGATGATTTGTCTTCGGGGATGGTTCCTGTCCTGTGCCATCAGAAGTTCTGGGGAGCATTGTCTCTGGGATTCCTCTAGTTGCAATCATACCATTAGGTGTGGTCTTTTAATGAGAATTTGGGGTCTGTATCCCATTGGTCTCCTGCTCCCTCAGGAGTTGTCTGTTGTGTTCCCTGACAGGGCAGACATCGATTGTGGCTGGGCACCAACTAGTTCTTCTGGTCTCAGGATAATGTAGGTCTCTGGTTCAAGTGGCCCTTTCTGTCTCTTGGGTTCTTAGTTGTCGTGTGACCTTGGTGTTCTTCCTTTGCCTTTGCTCCCGGTGGGTTGAGACCAATTAATGTATTTTAGATGGCCGCTTGTTGGCATTTAGGACCCCAGGCGCCACAATTCAAAGTGGGATGCAGAGTGTTTTCATAATAGAATTGTTTTGCCCATTGACTTAGAAGTCCCCTCAAACCAAGTTCCCCAGACCCCAGCCCCTGCTTCGCTGACCTTTGAAGCTTTCATTTTATCTCGGAAACCTCTTTACTTTTAATCTAGTCCAATTAGGCTGACCTTCCTTGTTTTGAGTGTTGTCTTTCCCTTCACCCAAAGCAGTTCCCATCTACAGATTGATCAATAAAAAGCCCTCTCCCTCCCTCCCTCCTTCCCCCCTTTGTAACCACATAAGTATGTGTTCTTCTCCGTTTTTTCTATTTCTCAAGATCTTATAATAGTGGTCTTATACAATATTTGTCCTTTTGCAACTGACTCATTTCGCTCAGCATAATGCCTTCCAGATTCCTCCATGTTATGAAATGTTTCAGAGATTCGTCACCGTTCTTTATCGATGCATAGTATTCCATTGTGTGAATATACCACAATTTATTTACCCATTCGTCCGTTGATGGACATCTTGGTTGCTTCCAGCTTTTTGCTATTGTAAACAGAGCTGCAATAAACATGGGTGTGCATATATCTGTTTGTGTGAAGGCTCTTGTATCTTTAGGGTATATTCCGAGGAGTGGGATTTCTGGGTTGTATGGTAGTTCTATTTCTAACTGTTTAAGATAACGCCAGATGGATTTCCAAAGTGGTTGTACCATTTTACAATCCCACCAGCAGTGTATGAGAGTTCCAATCTCTCTGCAGCCTCTCCAACATTTATTATTTTGTGTTTTTTGAATTAATGCCAGTCTAGTTGGTGTCAGATGGAATCTCATCGTAGTTTTAATTTGCATTTCTCTAATGGCTAATGATCGAGAGCATTTTCTCATGTATCTGTTGGCTGCCTGAATATCTTCCTTAGTGAAATGTGTGTTCATATCCTTTGCCCACTTCTTGATTGGGTTGTTTGTCTTTTTGTGGTTGAGTTTTGACAGAGTCATGTAGATTTTAGAGATCAGGCGCTGGTCTGAGATGTCATAGCTGAATATTCTTTCCCAGTCTGTAGGTGGTCTTTTTACTCTTTTGGTGAAGTCTTTAGATGAGCATAGGTGTTTGATTCTTAGGAGCTCCCAGTTATCTGGTTTCTCTTCATCATTTTTGGTAATGTTTTGTATTCTGTTTATGCCCTGTATTAGGGCTCCTAGGGTAGATCCTATTTTTTCTTCCATGATTTTTATCGTTTTAGTCTTTGTGTTTAGGTCTTTGATCCACTTGGAGTTAGTTTTTGTGCATGGTGTGAGGTATGGGTCCTGTTTCATTCTTTTGCAAATGGATATCCAGGTATGCCAGCACCATTTGTTAAAAAGACTATTATTTCCCCAATTGACTGACACTGGTCCTTTGTCAAATATCAGCTGCTCATACATGGATGGATTTATATCTGGATTCTCAATTCTGTTCCATTGGTCTATGTGCCTGTTGTTGTACCAGTACCAGGCTGTTTTGACTACTGTAGCTATATAATAGGTTCTGAAATCAGGTAGGGTGAGGCCTCCCACTTTCTTCTTCTTTTTCAGTAGTGTTTTGCTTATCCGGGGGTTCTTTCCTTTCCATATGAAATTAGTGATTTGTTTCTCTATTCCCTTAAAGTATGACATTGGTATTTGGATTGGAAGTGCGTTATATGTATAAATGGCTTTTGGTAGAATAGACATTTTTACTATGTTAAGTCTTCCTATCCATGAGCAGGGTATGTTTTTCCACTTAAGTGTGTCCTTTTGAATTTCTTGTAGCAGAGTTTTATAGTTTTCTTTGTATAGGTCTTTTACATCCTTGGTAAGATTTATTCCTAAGTATTTTATCTTCTTGGGGGCTACTGTGAATGGTATTGATTTGGTTATTTCCTCTTCGGTGTTCTTTTTGTTGATGTAGAGGAATCCAAGTGATTTTTGTATGTTTATTTTATATCCTGAAACTCTTCCAAACTCTTCTATTAGTTTCAGTAGTTTTCTGGAGGATTCCTTAGGGTTTTCCATGTATACGATCATGTCATCTGCAAATAGTGATAGCTTTACTTCCTCCTTACCAATCTGGATACCCTTTATTTCTTTGTCTAGCCTAATTGCCCTGGCTAGGACTTCAAGTACGATGTTGAATAAGAGCGGTGATAAAGGGCATCCTTGTCTGGTTCCCGTTCTCAGGGGAAATGCTTTCAGGTTCTCTCCATTTAGAGTGATATTGGCTGTTGGCTTTGCATAGATGCCCTTTATTATGTTGAAGAATTTTCCTTCAATTCCTATTTTGGTTAGAGTTTTTATCATAAATGGGTGTTGAACTTTGTCAAATGCCTTTTCTGCATCTATTGATAAGATCATGTGGTTTTTATCTTTTGTTTTATTTATGTGATGGATTACATTAATGGTTTTTCTGATATTAAACCAGCCTTGCGTACCTGGTATAAATCCCACTTGATCAGGGTGTATTATTTTTTTGATGTGTTGTTGGATTCTATTGGCTAGAATTTTGTTGAGGGTTTTTGCATCTATGTTCATGAGGGATATAGGTCTAAAATTTTCTTTTTTTGTAATGTCTTTACCTGGTTTTGGTATCAGGGAGATGGTAGCTTCATAGAATGAGTTGGGTAGTATTCCGTCTTTTTCTATACTTTGAAATACCTTCAATAGTAATGGTGTTAAGTCTTCTCTGAAGTTTTGGTAGAACTCTGCAGTGAAGCCATCTGGGCCAGGACTTTTTTTTGTTGGGAGTTTTTTGATTACCGTTTCAATCTCTTTTTTTGTTATGGGTCTATTTAGTTGTTCTACTTCTGAATGTGTTAGTTTAGGTAAGTAGTATTGTTCCAAGAATTTATCCATTTCTTCTAGGTTTTCAAATTTGTTAGAGTACAATTTTATGTAGTAATCTGATATGATTCTTTTGATTTCATTTGGTTCTGTTGTGATGTGGTCCTTCTCGTTTCTTATTCGGGTTATTTGTTTCCTTTCCTGTTTTTCTTTAGTCAGTCTAGCCAATGGTTTATCAATTTTGTTAAGTTTTTCAAAGAACCAGCTTTTGGCTTTGTTAATTCTTTCAATTGTTTTTCTGTTCTCTAATTCATTTAGTTCAGCTCTAATTTTTATTGTTTGTTTTCTTTGGGTGCCTGATGGATTCTTTTGTTGCTCACTTTCTATTTGTTCAAGTTGTCGGGACAGTTCTCTGATTTTGGCTCTTTCTTCTTTTTGTATGTGTGCATTTATCGATATAAATTGGCCTCTGAGCACTGCTTTTGCTGTGTCCCAGAGGTTTTGATAGGAAGTATTTTCATTCTCGTTGCTTTCTAAGAATTTCCTTATTCCCTCCTTGATGTCTTCTATAACCCAGTCTTTTTCAGGAGGGTATTGTTCATTTTCCAAGTATTTGATTTCTTTTCCCTAGTTTTTCTGTTATTGATTTCTAGCTTCATTGCCTTGTGGTCTGAGAAGATGCTTTGTAATATTTCGATGTTTTGGATTCTGGAAAGATTTGTTTTATGCCCTAATATGTGGTCTATTCTAGAGAATGTTCCATGTGTGCTAGAAAAAAAAGTATATTTTGCAGCAGTTGGGTGGAGAGTTCTGTATAAGTCAATGAGGTCAAGTTGGTTGATTGTTGTAAGTAGGTCTTCCGTGTCTCTATTGAGCTTCTTACTGGATGTCCTGTCCTTCTCCGAAAGTGGTGTGTTGAAGTCTCCTACTATATATGTGGAGGTGTCTATCTCACTTTTCAATTCTGTTAAAATTTGATTTATGTATCTTGCAGCCCTGTCATTAGGTGCGTAAATATTTAATATGGTTATGTCTTCCTGATCAATTGTCCCTTTTATCATTATATAGTGTCCTTCTTTATCCTTTGTGGTGGATTTAAGTCTAAAGTCTATTTTGTCAGAAATTAATATTGCTACTCCTCTTCTTTTTTGCTTATTGTTTGCTTGATATATTTTTTTCCATCCTTTGAGTTTTAGTTTGTTTGTGTCTCTAAGTCTAAGGTGTGTCTCTTGTAGGCAGCATATAGATGGATCGTGTTTTTTTTATCCAGTCCATGACTCTCTGTCTCTTTATTGGTGCATTTAGTCCATTTACATTCAGCGTAATTATAGATAAGTAAGTTTTTAGTGCTGTCATTTTGATGCCTTTTCATGTGTGTTGTTGGCCATTTCATTTTTCCACATGCTTTTTTGTGCTGAGACGTTTTTCTTAGTAGCTTGTGAGATCCTCATTTTCATAATGTTTAACTTTGTGTTTATTGAGTCGTTACGTTTTTCTTGGCTTTTTTCTTGAGTTATGGGATTGATATTCCTTTTTGTGGTTACCTTTTTATTTACCCCTATTTTTCTAAGTAAAAACCTAACTTGTATCCTTCTATTTCGCCTTGTATCACTCTCCATCTGGCAGTTCAATGCCTCCTATATTTAGTCCCTCTTTTTGATTATTTTGATCGTTTATCTATTGATTTCCATGATTTCCTGTTGTGTGTATTATTTTGTTTATTTATTTATTTTTTAGAATTAGTCTTAATTTGTTTGTTTTTGTGCTTTCCCTGTTTGAGTTGCGTTGATATCAGGATGTTCTGTTTTGTGACCTTGTATTGTGCTGGTACCTGATATTATTGGTCATCTGGCCAAACAATCTCCTTTAGCATTTCTTGCAGTCTTGGTTTAGTTTTTGCAAATTCTCTAAACTTGTGTTTATCTGTAAATATCTTAATTTCTCCTTCATATTTCAGAGAGAGTTTTGCTGGATATATGATCCTTGGTTGGCAGTTTTTCTCGTTCAGTGCTCTGTATATGTCGTCCCATTCCCTTCTTGCCTGCATGGTTTCTGCTGAGTAGTCTGAACTTATTCTTATTGATTCTCCCTTGAAGGAAACCTTTCTTTTCTCCCTGGCTGCTTTTAAAATTTTCTGTTTGTCTTTGGTTTTGGCAAGTTTGATGATGATATGTCTTGGTGTTTTTCTTTTTGGATCAATCTTAAATGGGGTTCGATGAGCATCTTGGATAGATATCCTTTCGTCTTTCATGATGTCAGGGAAGTTTTGTGTCAGGAGTTCTTCGACTATTTTCTCTGTGTTTTCTGTCCCCCCTCCCTGTTCTGGGACTCCAATCACTCGCAAGTTATCCTTCTTGATAGAGTCCCACATGATTCTTAGGGTTTCTTCATTTTTTTTAATTCTTTTATCTGATTTTTTTTCAGCTATGTTGGTGTTGTTTCCCTGGTCCTCCAGAAGTCCCAGTCTACATTCTAATTGCTCGAGTCTGCTCCTCTGACTTTCTATTGCATTGTCAAATTCTGTAATTTTATTGTTAATCTTTTGGATTTCTACATGCTGTCTCTCTATGGATTCTTGCAACTTGTTAATTTTTCCACTATGTTCTTGAATAATCTTTTTGAGTTCTTCAACAGTTTTATCAGTGTGTTCCTTGGCTTTTTCTGCATTTATCCTAATTTCATTTGTGATATCTTTAAGCATTCTGTAAATTAGTTTTTTATAATCTGTATCTGATAATTCCAGGATTGTATCTTCATTTGGGAAAGATTTTGATTCTTTTGTTTTGGGGGTTGGAGAAGCTGTCATGGTCTGTTTCTTTATGTGGTTTGATATGGACTGCTGTTTCCGAGCCATCACTGGGAAACTAGATTTTCCAAGTAGTCGGCTAAAAAAAAATGCAGTCAGATCCCTATCTGAATTCTCTCTCTGGCTCCGGGTATTCGGATGTTAATGGGGTCGCCTGGGGAGGGTGGGGGAGGGATCTGAGAGCTAGGAGTGTAGCACCACAGAATATAGAGCTGAACACCACGTTCACGCTCCGCACCCGTTCGCCAAAATCCGGGCTGGACGGTCCCTGGCTAGGACACTGCTTTCCTTGCTTGGAAACCAGTCACTTCCTCCTGGGGACTTCCTCCGGTGCGCGGCACCGCTCGTGGGCACTGGGTGGGCGTTTCCCGCACGAACGTGTGGGCCCGCCCCCAGGGTCTATTCAGGCGATTATAATTGGGTCCCGCGGTCATGCCCCGCCTGTGCGCGAGCCCAAATCCCAGCGGGATGACTTTCGGGTTGAGACGCTGCTTTCCCTGTTCCGGAACCAGTCACTTCCTCCCGGGGACTTCTCCTTCCGGAGCGCCACACCTCTCGTGCGAACTGGGTTGGCGTCACCTGCACGGCCAGGTGGGCCCGCCCCCTGGGTCAATTCAGGGCAATAAAAATGGACCCCGCGCTCACGTCCCGCTCGTGCGCGCGCCCAAGTCCCAGCAGGACGGCACCCCATCTGGGACACTACTTTCCGCGCTTCGGGACCAATCACTTCCTCCCGGGGTCTTCTCCTTCTGGTGTGCCACACCTCTCGCGCAAACTGGGATGGCGTCACTCGCACGACCAGGTGGTCCCGCCCCCTGGGTCAATTCAGGGTAATAAAAATGGACCCCGCGCTCATGCCCCACCCGTGCACGTGCGCCCAGATCCCAGCGGAATGGCTCCCCATCTGGGATGCTGCTTTCCCTGCTTTGAGACCAGACACTTCCGGGGATTTCTCCCTCTGGTGTGCCGCGCCACACGCGCGGACTGGGTGTGTGTCCTCCCGCACAAACGTGTGGGCCCCGCCCTGGGGTCACTTTAGGGAAATATAGTTGACCCCCCCCGCTCGCGCCCGGTCGGCTTCTCGCCTAACTCCAGGCGGGACGGCACCCCAGCTGGGACGCTGTTCTCCCCCCTCCCAGATCAGTCACTGCCTCCCGGGTGCTTCTCCCTCTGGCTGCGCCTCTACGCCGCCCGCTCCAACCTGCTAAACTTCCTCCCTGGATGGGTTCGGGGGGAAGGGGTGGGCCCCCTTTCTGTGCCGTCTGCCTCCCTGGGCTCTGCCCCGGATCGGGCTCCGAAGGTCACCTGCCTGGTGCGCTGGCTCCTGGTTCTGAAAACAGTCGCTGTCTGCCCGTATTTGTTCGTTTTCCGTCTCTAAGTCTGTGCTTGTTGTTCACAGTTCGTAGATTGTTATGTATGTGATCGATTCCCTTGTTTTTCCGAGTCTTTGTTGCAAGAGGGATCCGCGGTAGCGTCCACCTAGTCCGCCATCTTGGCCCCGGATCTCAGCTCTAATTTTTATTATTTGTTTTCCTCTGGTGCCTGATGGATTCTTTTGTTGCTCACTTTCTATTTGTTCAAGATCTAGGGACAGTTCTCTGATTTTGGCTCTTTCTTCTTTTTGTATGTGTGCATTTATCAATATAAATTGGCCTCTGAGCACTGCTTTTGCTGTGTCCCAGAGGTTTTGATAGGAAGTATTTTCATTCTCGTTGCATTCTATGAATTTCCTTATTCCCTCCTTAATGTCTTCTATAACCCAGTCTTTTTTCAGGAGGGTATTGTTCAGTTTCTAAGTATTTGATTTCTTTTCCCTGATTTTTCTGTTATTGATTTCCACTTTTATGGCCTTGTGGTCTGAGAAGATGCTTTGTAATATTTCGATGTTTTGGATTCTGCAAAGGTTTGTTTTATGACCTAATATGTGATCTATTCTAGAGAATGTTCCATGTGTGCTAGGAAAAAAAGTATACTTTGCAGCAGTTGGGTGGAGTGTTCTGTATAAGTCAATGAGGTCAAGTTGGTTGATTGTAGCAATTAGGTCTTCCATGTCTCTATTGAGCTTCTTACTGGATGTCCTGTCCTTCTCTGAAAGTGGTGTGTTAAAGTTTCCTACTATAATTGTGGAGGTGTCTATTTCACTTTTCAGTTCTGTTAAAGTTTGTTTTCTGTATCTTGCAGCCCTGTCATTGGGTGCATAAATATTTAATATGGTTATATCTTCCTGGTCTATTGTCCCTTTTATCATTATGTAGTGTCCTTCTTTATTCTTTGTGGTGGATTTAACTTTAAAGTCTATTTTGTCAGAAATTAATATTGCTACTTCTGCTCTTTTTTGCTTGATATATTTTTTTCCCATCCTTTGAGTTTTAGTTTGTTTGTGTCTCTAAGTCTAAGGTGTGTCTCTTGTAGGCAGCACAGCATATAGACGGATCCTGTTTCTTTATCCATTCTGAGACTCTCTGTCTCTTTATTGGTGCGTTTAGTCCATTTACATTCAGTGTAATTATAGATAAGTATGTGTTTAGTGCTGTCATTTTGATTCCTTTTTATGTGTGTTGTTAACAATTTCATTTTTCCACTTACCTTTTTTGTGCTGAGACGTTTTTCTTTGTAAATTGTGTGTTCCTCATTTTCATAGTATTTGACTTTATGTTTGCTGAGTCGTTATGTTTTTCTTGGTTTTTATTTTGAGTTATGGATTTGTTATATCTTTTTGTGGTTATCTTAATATTTACCCCTATTTTTCTAAGTAAAAACCTAACTTGTATTGTCCTATATTGCCTTGTATCCCTCTCCATATGGCAGTTCTATGCCACCTGTATTTAGTCCCTCTTTTTGATTATTGTGATCTTTTACATATAGACTTCAATGATTCCCTGTTTTGAGCGTTTTTTTCTTTTTAAAATTAATCTTAATTTGTTTTTGTGATTTACCTATTTGAGTTGATATCAGGCTGCTCTGTTCTGTGACCTTGTGTTGTGCTGGTGATACCTACAGTTTTATCGGGAGCCCTGGTGGCACAGTGGTTAAAGCTCTCATTCTTTGAAAATGCACCAACAAAAGCAGCCACAATAAACACTGCTTCTCCACAGCCCCTGAAAGCTGACCTGTTGACTGTTAAGTAGACCCTAGACATTTGACTGCTGTGTGAAGGCTGGATTTGAATGATGAAAGGTGGTTTAAGGGTGGCAGTACATGACCGTTGCGAGTGGAGTTGCATGTAAGCAACTTTTTTGTATTAGGGAGATAAATCTGGTGTTTGTTGTTGCCGTGGAGTGGTTTCTGACTCATAGCAACTCTATGTGATAGAGTAGAAATGTTCCATAAGGTTTCCTAGACTGCAGTTTTTATGGGAGCAGATGGCCAGGTCTCTCCTCCTGTAGAGCAGCTGGTGGGTTTGAACTTCTGATCTTTCAGTTAGCAACTGAGAGCTTAACCACTGCACCACTATGAAAGTATATTCATAGCAGAGATGGCAACAAGGTTTTCAGACCACTGTGGACAATGTTATATGTGCATTGTGCTAAACCAAAAAGCAGTTGCCATCAAGTCAATTCTGACTCCTGGCAACCCTGCACTCCGTAGGGTTTTTAAGGCTGTGACCTTTCTGAAGCTGATTGCTAGGCCTTTCTCCTGAGGCACCTTTGGAAGAATTTGAACAACCAGCCTTTCAGCTAGTAGTCAGCACTTATTTGTCAGTACCACCCACGGCCTCCTCTGTGGTACTAGGGGCAGTTTAAAGGCTGCTAGAGCATTTTGTAAATAGTGAGGCATTTTAAGTTTCCTAACACCTGCTCAAAACACTTCCTCAAAACACTTTAATAATCAAGAAGTTTGGATGTGAGATTAGTCAAAAATTCTTTCTCTGTTTTTGGAATTGAGAATATCCTCGCTATATTTCAATACAAGAAAATCTATCAAAGGGAACGAATCAGATTACAGTGTTGTACTCAGAATTCAGCTTTGAAATGCTGATCATCTTTGTAGCATTTTACACATTGGGTCTGTTTCATAGATACTTCGCTACTTATGGATAGCAAATGAAATCCAGTAATGTCCCTGAATAATCAACCAACAAGTTTCAATTATAGCAGGAAGCAAATGAGGAAGATATTAGCATTCAGGATATAAAGCACAGGGCTCTTTAATTCATGGGTGAACAAAGACGGAAGCAGCATGTTGGACATAGCATTTTCCCTTATGAAGCAATTACAGTATCATATATTATTAAGGTGGTACACAGCTGCAGAGCTTCTGCTTGATTCTCTGGGCCCCATCAGCCTCCAGCGTGTCTTTAGAAAGCACGTGTATATGTTATATGAAGAGCTGGTACGGGTAAGGCCAGTTAAGGGGAAGAATTACTCCTTATATCTCAATAGCCTCATTGTGATAACTGAATTATCTTATTGGTAGAAAGATTCCCCTATTTAAAAAATAAGCTTAAATATTTTCTTAATAAGCATATTGAGAAGCACTGCCACATTTATATTTAAGGCAGATCAAAGAGGATTTCATACATGTTCTTACACTGAAGGCTCTCTTCTGCCGGATTTGTACCAGGGATAATAATAGGCTTAATTTGTATTGTATTTTAAAAACTTATCAAAGCATTTTCACATCTATTCTCTTATGTGATCCTTTCTACAGCCCTGTAAAACGGGTTAAGTGTGAGTCCTATTCCCTGCTTGACAAAGGAGGAAATTGAGATGCCACAGGGCTATGTGATTTGTTAGAAGACATGCTCTCAGTCAGTAACAGGCTGAGAATTCAGGTGCCATGCCTCCCAGATTCCATGTTTTAAGGTCATGAAGGCCACTTTTGAACATATGCAGAGAATTATATATCCGACACGCAGCTGTAAAGAAGAATCAATTAAGGAGTTTTTTGAAAAATAAAAATGTTAGGCCTGATACCTGGAGATTGCAATTCAGATTAGATGCAAGGCCTGGTACACCTGTTTTCAACGTGACTTATACGTGGCTTTGAATCTGGGCCACAAGCACTACTGGGCATTCACTTCTTTATTCATCTGGTATTGTTCTCTGTGAATTTTCCTTTAATGTTCTTTTTCGGTATTCCTGGTAGGTGGTTTTTCAAAGTCATTGATCTGTTTCTTATATTTGACATAGAAAACATCTTCTCCCTTACAAATAAATAATTTTTTTAAAAGCAGCTGAATTCTCTGCTTCATTCCTTGTAATAAAATCCATATGTAGAAGAAAATGATATGTACATGCCGAATAAGTCTAGAAGATACCCAGTATTACTCCTAAGTAAATGCAGCTTGAAGAAAATGAGATATATTTTTTAACTTAAATTTTGTAAAGGTAGAAAAATATGATGACAAGCAGCATTAGTGAGAATGAGGGAAACAGACTTTTATATAACGTTGGAGAGAGAATGTCATCAGTATGATGCCTTTGGAGGTGAGGTTGGCACTATCTCTCACAGTTAGATCTCTTTAATCTAGCAATATTACTTCTAAGGTATACATAAATCTGCACAAGATAGATGTTTAAGAATATGCATAGTTTGTACCAGGAATAAAAGGAAGCCATTTAAATACCTTTGCATAAAAGCAACTAGTTAAATAAATTATGGTATGTGCATGAAATAAACTATGATGCATCCCTGGAAAGGAAAGAGCAATATCTTTATTTACATGGAATGATCTTCAAGGTATATTAAGGCTATTAAATTTTAGCTGAGGATAAAAGTAAAAATTGTACATATTATATTTTCATTTGAATATAGAAAGATGTAGAAAGGTAGGGCGTATGCTTTTAAATACATGGACTCTTTCTGAGGAAATAAAGAAACAATTAGCTGTGATTGCTTTCATTAACGAGAACTGGGAATTTGAGGTGGGAAGGCAATGGAATTCACTATCTATAGTTCCATGCCATATGAATATTTTTTCATGTGCATTGTTATTATTTTCCAATAAAAAATAGAAAAATTAAAAAGAAACTAAAGAATTTCAATATTTAAAATAACCATTGGCAAATAGAGTTAATTATAAATTGACAAATAATCTTTACCAGTTTAGTTTGTACTTTCCATTATTTCACTCATATAGAATTGATATAACAAATGCATTTATATTTTCTTAAAGATTTATATTTTCATATAAGCTTGGAAAACATCACTTGGCATATTTGGCCCATACTTCTCTGATGGATCCCCACCAACTATGGGGTTCTGACTGAGGCAAAGGTTTTCCAAAATCAGAGAAAGTCAGAACTGTGAGAGACCTCAGACACTTGATAACCCAACCTTACTTTGGAAATGAAGGAACCGAGACCCAGTAGGATTTTTGTCTCCTATGTTAGTACATTCCACTCACATGGTGAAATCTAGCCTTGAGTTATAGAAAAATTAATGCTAAGCAAGTTGATAAAATTAGAGTCATGGAATATGAATTATTTCAGCCATTTCTGCATTAGGTGGATGCTCAATCATGGACAAATCTCCTTTCCTCTTTGAGCCCCAGCTGTTACAATTTTGAAAAGGTAGATTGAACCTGATGATATTATTTGCATTAATTCCATATTGACTGGAAATAATTTAAGGCATCCACTCGCTAACTCAGGGCCTTACTCACTTTACTGCTCCCTTTGGACTTTTTTTTTTTTTTTGGACTTATAAGCACCCCAGTTTTCTGAAGTTCTTGAATCTATGTTAATGCCACCATTCTTTGAAAATGAATTTATGTTTAATCACATTAGCATTTGTTTCAACAATTACTCTGAGCTGAACATGTTAGTTTTTGTAAACCCTTTGCTGTTTAAAGGAACCTCAACTTCTCCTCAAAGACTTCAAATGTAGCCCAAGCTCACCTAAGCCTTCCTTTCTTTGATGACTTATAGCTCAAATTGTCCAAGTCACAATATGTTCTTGTTGTTCTTTTATTATTTTACATGGCTTGTTCCCCGGCTGGAGTTTAAGCTTTGTATTTCCGATTGCATTTATCTAATTAGCCCTTGTAATTTTAACAATGGATTCAGAATACGAGTAAATAAAAACAGATGTTTTAGACCGCATGAACTTTCCAGATTGCAATTCAAACCAAAACATTGAAAGCTCATTTGCAAAGAAGTTGTGGTTCAAGTGAAATGCAACACGAGAGGCTGATACAGCAATTTCTCCCACGTTGGGGAATTGATACAATCTGGAAGGTGATACTGCCCTCCACCGTATGGAGAAAAAAGGAAGGAGGAGTCAGCAGAGGGTGAAAACTGACCCACAACTCCTTCTGCTTTGGTACCTCAGTGAAACAAATCTAAGAAAATTTAAATTTATAGCTGAATCTGGGATTATCTATGCTAATAACTCATTCCATTCACAAGGATAATCAAAGTTTAACTGTAGGGTATTTTCATATTTTTTAATAGGAAATTAATTAGCTTTTTTTGATCCTTTGGAGGTCCTATGGCAGCTTCACTTAACAAACTGGTATTTGCAAGGCGAAGCCAACTTCTTTAAACTATTCAGTTTTTCTTCAATGGGTTCTATAAAAAGCTAATTTTCAAGGTAGGCAGTGCGGAAATGCTTGAAATAAGTAGTTTAAAGTATCAATAGCCTAGTCTCAAATTATTTTAATGCTTGTAGTATATAAATTCAGATTCTTTTTCCTAAAGCGAGGTCATTAAAAAAATCCAAAGTATGTAATCGATATATAATCTCTTAAAGTCCATGAGTAAAATCTATTATTTAACATATTCTTTCTTAAGTTGAACCTTCTGTAATTAAGGAGAAACACTCTGATAATTTAAAACATTCAAATGTCGTATTTATACCTAGTATTGTTTCTGTACATCCAAAGCCCACAAACAAAATTTTGAAAATTCGTACTTAAACTACTTAGTCTCACCGTTTGTCTACTTCTGAACTTTTATTTTATTGGTGTTATGTGTTGGTTTTGCAGAGCTAAATTATACACCAACATTGCTGTTTTCCTGCAGGCAGAATTCACAGCCATGCGGGAGCAGTACATGCGAGGTGGCGAGGGCTTCATCATCTGCTACTCCATCACTGACCGCCAATCCTTCCAGGAGGCCGCCAAGTTTAAAGAGCTCATTTTTCAGGTCCGCCACACCTACGAAATTCCTCTGGTGCTGGTGGGCAACAAAATTGACCTGGAACACTTCCGCCAGGTGAGTGCTGATTTTGTCTGTTAGCTTCTAGCTTTTCTTCCGAGGATGTGTAGTACCAAGGGTGGCTGTTTTCCAAGGTTCATATTGAGAATTATGAGAAAGAAATAATACACATAATTTTTGAAGAAATCTTTGTGGACCTGGGGTAGATTGTATTTCCAAAGTTGGCTACCACAATATCTCCTATTCCACATGTTGTTTTGCTGTGTCCTTACCTGCGATGGTTAAGTTTGTGTGTCAACTTGGCTGGGCCATGATTCTCAGTGGTTTGGCAGTCATATGATGCTGTGATCACTTCCATGATGAGATTTGGTATAATGTGATCCCGTCCATGATGGGATCTGCTATGA